>NC_138131.1:10519926-11237926 GCF_964188305.1 Podarcis bocagei
ACTACTATTCCACAATTCCTCCCACTGTTCAAAGTCAATATTGTGGCCAATGTCTATAGCCCATTTGATCATTGCCTCCTTCACCTCCTCGTCCTTTGTGTGCCATTCTAGCAATATGTCATATATCCTGGACAGTGTTTTGTTTTTACCTTCCACTACCTCCACATGAAATTTAGATTTTTGATCTTCAAACCCCGTTTTCCTTTTGTCCTGTTTTAGAAGCTCATTCACCTGGTGATATTGCAACCAGCCACTAAATAGATTTTTAATCTCCTCATACGGTCTAAGTTTAATTCCTTGCTCTGTTTTATTTGTCAGTTCTTCATAGGTGGCATTCTTTTCTTCCATATTGGTCTTCCTAATCCTTATCACCTCTATTGGTGAGATCCACCAGGGAGTTTTCCTTTCCAGGAGATTTTTGTTTCTCTCCCATACCTGATAGATTGGTCCCCTAAAAATATGGTTTAAAAAGCCCCTGTGAACCTTCACCTTTTCGTACCACAGGTACGAATGCCATCAGTACCTGTTATCTAAGCCCTCCAAATCTAACATATCTCTATTTTCCAGTCTTATCCAATCTTTTAACCATAGTAGTGACGCCGCCTCATAGTATATGCTCAAATCCGGTAGGGAAAAACCTCCTCTTTCCTTTTTATCTACCATTATTTTCATTTTTATCCGTGGTCTTTTTCCCTGCCAGAAATATCTCGCCAGCGTTCTCTGCCATTCCTTACATTGTTTTAGACCTTTAAGAACAGGTATAGTTTGAAATAAAAACAACATTCTGGGCAAAACATTCATTTTAACTACCGCTATCCTCCCCAAAAAGGACAGTTTCATCCTCCTCCAAATTTCCAGATCTTTCTTTATGTTCTTCCATGTGGCCTCGTAATTATCTTTATACAGATTCAGGTTTTTTGTCGTAATCCACACTCCTAGGTATTTTATTTTCTTAGCTATCATAATTCCCACCCTTTGTTCTAAATCTATCATATCTTCCTTAGTTAGATTTTTAACCAACATTTTAGTTTTATTTTTGTTTACCTTAAGTCCTGACACCGCACCAAACTCTTCAAATTTTTGTAAGGCTTCTTTTACACTTTTTTTTGGGTCTTCTAGAGTTAGTACGATGTCGTCCGCGAAAGCTTTGATTTTATATTCTCTCTTTCCCACCTTAATTCCTTTAACCTCTATTGCTTCTCTCAATCTTTTATTGAGTATTTCTAATACTGTTATAAACAGTAGCGGAGACAGGGGACAGCCTTGTCTAGTCCCTTTATATATATTGAAAGACTCTGTTGTAGTATTGTTTATTACCAGTTTTGCCTTTTGTTCATGGTAAATTGTTTCTATACCTCTTCTAAATTTTTCTCCCATTCCCATAAATTCCAAGCTTTTCTTCAGGAAGCTCCACAAAATATTGTTGAATGGCTTTTCGGCATCTATAAATACCAGAGCCGCCTGTTTATCTATCTTAGTATCCAAATAGTCAATGATATTGATCACATTTCTTACGTTATCCCTTAATTGTCTCCCTGGGAGGAAGCCCGTTTGATCCTTATTAATTCTATTATTTAAAACTTTTAAAAATCTTTCTGCCAATATGTCCGTGAACAATTTATAATCATTGTTTAATAGTGAGATTGGCCTATAATTTTTCACTTCCAAAGCATCAACATCTTTTTTAGGGATCAGTGTAATGAATGCTTCCTTCCAGGTATTCGGGATCCTTCCCTCTTTTATTATATTATTCATTACTTCACATAACATTGGTGATACTTGATCACTTAATACTTTATAATATTTAGCCGGGAGGCAATCTGGCCCCGGCACTTTCCCAGGCTTCATCTTTTTTATAGCCTCCTTTATCTCCTCTTGTGTTATCATTTGATCCAACAACTCTTTTTCTTCTTTTGAGATCTGTTGCAGATGGTGGTCTTGTAGAAAGCTATTTATTTCAAGGTCTGTTTCCTTTCCTCTTTTATATAAATCCTTATAGTACTTTTGAAATATCTTTTTAATTTCTTTTGGTTCTTCTACCATCCTTTCTCCTTCCCTTATCTTGCATATCACGTTTTGTATTCTTCTTTCTCTTATTTGCCATGCCAAGTATTTCCCTATCTTATTTGCCGATTCAAAATTTTTTTGTTTCATCATTTTAATTTTCCATTCAATCTCTTGGGTGATTATTGTAGAAAGTTTAGCTTGTAACATCTTTATGTTTTGTTTTGGCATCTCCACCTCTGGATTGATGGTTAATTTTCTTTCATTTTCTATTATCTGTGTTAAAATCTGTTCTTTCTTTTTCTCTTTTTCTTTCCTTAAGTGGCTATTTTTCTGGATCAAAACCCCCCCTCATAACTGCCTTTCCTGCATCCCACACCATCTCTATGGCAGTTTCTCCATTTAAATTCCACTTGAGGTATTCTTCAAATGTTTCTTTAGCTTTTGTTACGATTTTTTGGTCATTAAATAAGAATTCATTCATTCTCCATCTCCCTGTTCTGACATTCTTTTCTCTTAACTCTATAGAAACCGCGTTATGATCAGCTATTGTTCGTGGGAGAATTTCCGCCTTAGTTAGATTCTGTATCATTTCCTTCGATACCCAAACAGTATCTATTCTTCTCCAACTCTGGTTTGGATTTGAGAAAAAAGTGTATTGTTTAGTGGTGGGGTTTTTAAATCTCCATGCATCAATTAATCCCAAATTATTAACCAAGTCAAAAAAGGAACGAGGTAGTTTACCTTCCTTCATCTTTTGCTTTTTAATTGATTTATCTAGATCTGGTGATACCACCCCGTTAAAATCACCCATCAATATAATTTTTTGATCCATCCACTCCATCAATTTGTTACCTAATTCAGAGAAGAAGACTGACTTATTATCATTTGGCGCATATATTCCAACCACAATTATTTTTTCTCCTTGAAATACCATCTGTACTACAATCACTCTCCCTTGATCATCTTTATACAATAATTTTGGATCAAATTTTCCCTTTATATATATTACCACGCCTCTTTTCTTAACCTTATCCGATGTCACAAAATCCAATCCTAGTCTCTTATTACTTAAAATTCTCTTATACTTATTTGTTACATGAGTCTCTTGTAGGCAGACTATGTCACAGTTCTTTTTCAATAATATATGTGCAATCTGGTTCCTTTTATTTTTATTGTTCAGTCCATTTACATTCCAGCTTAGTGTTTTTAAAACCATCTGTTATAAAGTGTTAGTGGATTTGTCAAAACTATACGATGAACTACTGTTCTTTGTCCTCTTTCTCTGCTTCTTCCCTTTCTTCCCCTGTCTCCCCTTCTTCCTCCTCCCTTTCTTCTTCTTCGCTCCTCTCTCCCTCGTCCCCCTCCCCCTGTTGGTCTCCAGGCTCCTCCTCCCGCCCCGTCATCTTTCCCAAATCTTTTTCGTATCTCCTTGCAAATTTCTGAAGTCCTGAGGGAGTCGTCAATTTAAATCTTTTTTCCTTAAAGTAGAATGAAATACCTTCCGGGTATTCCCATCTATACAGGTTCCCGTTTTTCTTCAACTGGTTGGTTAATTTTTTATAAGAGTCTCTCCTTCGGAGAAATCTCGAAGGAATCTCTTTAAATATAATAATCAAATTTCCTTCAATATATAACCTTTTATTATAATTCTGTTTCAAAATTTCATTTCTTATCTCTAATGAGTTGAACATGGCTAGTACATCTCCTGGCAGTTTTTTCGCTTTGGCTTTAGCCGATTTTGTTCTTATCCTAAATATGTTTACAAGAGAGTGATTTATCTCTTCTTCTTCCCTGCCTAGCCAAATTGCTAGTTCTTTGACCATTTTAGATCTTATATTCTCATTTAAACTCTCTGGTATTCCCCTAAACTTCAGATTTGATTGATTTTGCCTCATCTGTGTCATAGCCATGTTGTCCATCAACTCTTCCTGTATCCTTCCTATCTCCTTAATTTCTACTCTAATCCTAGCTACCTCCTTCTTACTCTCTTTCGAATCTTTTTGCACCCTTTTCACTGTGTCTTCCAGTACCTTAGCTCTTACCGAAAGTTCTTTAACTTTCCCAGTCAATTCACCCACCTCCACCTCCAATTTTTTATCCAAGGTATCTTGCACTTCTAATAGCTTTCTCTCCATATATTGTTCATTATTTTAAAATTCTTTTCTTATTTCAGCCATCAAACTATCATAGTCCTTAATTTCTTTCCCTTCTTCTTGTCTCGATGGTCTTCTTTCGGTTGGTGTCCCCACCCCTTTTTTCAATCCGTTTTTCATTTTGTATATTTTGTATATTTGATTATCTCCCTCCTTTGATACAAAGAGGTGTCTGGGTGATGTAAACCAGCGTCTCTCAGATATTACAGGAAATTTAGAAGCTTTCCCTGGAGAGGGTTGATGAGATATAGGTAACGGTGCTGATAATGAACAGCAGTGACAAGGGGTAACAAAGTTATAGGAGCGCCTAAATAAGGACACGTGCTTAATCTCTACAGTCCTGGACAGGCGTATATTGAAAGTCTCGACTCACAAACACATGTGGGAGTGGAAGAGGTACATCCAGACAGGGAAACTGGCTTGAGTGTAGAGAAGGTTCTTTTATAGCACAGGGTACTTTATACAGCTCTGTACCCTATCATGCACAGTCTTCCCTCTTTCAAAAGTCCTCAGTCTTCTCCACTAAACTTCCACCGAGCTTGTGATTCAACCTAGATTCGGTTTCCCTTAATCAAGCGTTAATGTTAATGTATGTCTCTTTAAGGAACAGGGACAGGAGCAATGTTAGTGTATGTCTCTTTAAGGAACAGGGACAGGAGCGTAGCAAAATAAGGTGGAGAAGCAAAAATCCCAAATAATTAGCTCCCCCCCCCCCTGTCTGTTCATTTATGGTAAAGTCACAATATAAAACAGCCTTTGTCCTTTGTTCCTATATACTCAATACCAAAAAAGAAGAAGAAAAAAGACAAAGAGGAAGCAAAGAAAACTGAGAGAAAAGTACAGGTTCCAAACGCTGTTTAAATCACTTCCCTCTTGCACATTCCCCTCTTAAATCACTCCCCCCTTAAACGCTGTATTCAAGGAGGTGTAGAGACGCTGTGTTCCAAAAAGGGGAGACAGGGAAAGTCTCTGCTAATATCCACGCCGGTCGTTGCTATAGCAATCTCTGACCCGGTAAGACAGAAGATTTCCCTTCCCTTCTCTCTAGTCCATTAAAAGTTTGACTTTATTCCTTTGCCTCCAGTTCTTTATGTCAGCATCGCCCTAGAGCCAGTGCGCCAACTGGACTCATGTACCTCAACCCCGACTGGGCTGGGAGAGCTGGGTAGCACCGCCAGAGACCTCCTTCCCGCAGGAAACGGTCACAGTGCTGTGGACTCACAGCTTAGAGCTGAGAGCACCGGATTCACTGTCTCAATAATACAGTCGTTGCGCAGCAGAGTTTTGCAGAGTCTTGCAGAGTATAAACCACTCGGAGAGCAGCTCTGTAAAATATCTTCCTTTTATTCTATAACTACAACTATGGTACAAAACTATATACAGAGCTGAATATTCTAAGCATGAATCAATGCTACACTGAGAGTCTGCAGCTGCTCTTAGCAGCAATATTATCTCTAGGATCTCTAACACTCTCACTCTCTCCGATACACTGACTGACTGACTCTCTCTCACACACACAGATATGTTGCTGGGCAGAATAAGTAAGTAGGCAGGACACGCCTCCTCTTCTCTGTGGAGAGTCAGCAGAGATCATCAGGAGATGGTCAGGAGATTCTTGGGTATGGGAGGGGTGAAATCTCCTCATCCTCCCCCATTTCATCCGACCATTTCAAGAATCTTTAATATAACTGCAATTTATACACATACTCCAAAAGTTGTTCTCTGCTTACAACCTTGGTTAACATATCTGCAGGTATCTCTCTTCCCAGCATATAACACACTTTTACAATACCATTGAATAAGCAAAAGAATAAGCAGCTTCTAGAAAAATCTTCATACACATTTCTTCCTCTCAAACACAAATTGACATTTCTAATTAGGCAGATTTGAACAAACCATTTTCAGAACTCAAATACACGCTTTCCTTCAAATATCAGGTAAGGAAATAAATAAAGCGTTTTGTGCTACTACTCTCAGCACACTTCATGCCTGGTTTAAAAAACCCCACCAGAGTTGCTTGTGACCGCAGTCTTTGCAAACTCTTCAGAAAACCTTTTCGGTGGTACACCCTTGGTTGTTCTCTCGGATCTGCGCAAAACTCTCTGATCCTCTTGTTCTGGTGCTTCTTCCTCTTTGGGAGAATGGGGAGCTAAAGTATATGAAGCTGCTAAGTCTGAGTCAGCGTCAGACTCACCTGAGGCTTTTGGGCTCTGATAATCTGTGCCATCATCTGGAACTACATTGGCATCAGGATTATCACCAACAACAACACTTGCCTCCCTCTTAACTTTCTTTGCCCCTTTTGCACCATCATCACAAATGGGATGATACTGAAAAACGCCAACTTTGTCCCATTGTGGATTGTCATCAATACTCCTGGTCAGCCTTATGGTTTTCGTGTCTGTGATCAGAACACGATAAGACCCTTTCTCATATCCTAGGAAAATACCATGTTCTCTACGCTTGCTCAGTTTGTCACCTTGCGAGGTGTGCACCCAAACCTCCGAACCAAAAATTTTAAAATGCTTTACACATGGCTTTCTTCCGTGAAGCATCTCATATGGGGTGCAATTTATACTAGACTGGTATCTCCTGTTATACACATGACAGAAAAACGAAAGAGCTTCGGCCCAAAAGGGATTGGGCAGCCCCGAATCATGTAACAGTGATCTGATTCCTTGCTGCAGGGTTTGGTTCACTCTCTCACATAAACCATTCTGCCAGGGTGATCTGGGCGTGGCGGTCCTATGCTCAATGCCCTGTTCAGAAAGAAAACTCTCAAACTCTTCTGAACAAAACTCTCCACCCCTGTCTGTGAAAAGAAAACGTACATTCTCATTATGTACATTTCTGAGCCATTTACAAAACTGGCGAAACTTGGTAAAGGCTTCAGACTTTTTCTGCAGCACATAGACCCAAACATATTTCGAATAGGAGTCTATCAGAACCATAAAAAACCTTGAATTGCCTCTAGAGAGCGCTAGAGGCCCCACTAAGTCTGCATGAATGACTTCATATGGTTTCTTGGCCTCTCTCCCAGACTCTGTACCTTTGGGAGCTTGCCTTGCCTTACTCTCTGCACAAGAAACACATTTCATGTGGTAGGGACATTCTTTCAACTTCATACCCTGAACCATATCAGGCATTTTTGCCACAGCCTGGAAATTCAGATGAGCATAAATACGGTGATAATAATGAATACATTGGTCATGCAACTTCTCATTCTTATCAACAGACAAATTGCAACACTCTTTCTCAGTTGCTTCTGCAGTGCCTGTACCTGAAACAAAAGGCAATTGGTACAATCCATTTACACATTTTGCATACAGAATGAGCTTGCCATCTCTAAGAATTTCACAGCGAGATTTAGCAAACACCACCTTAAACCCTTGACGATCAAGCTGGGAAACGCTCAACAAATTGTCCTGATTATCAGGTGCATACAGGACATTCTTAATAGTTGCATTCAGGCTCTTTAAGAACACAGTTCCCTGAGCCACACTTGTGAGAACTGTCCCATCTGCTTGATGAATTGCTTTCTCTTGCTTCTCAAGCTGAACAAAGAGATTCTTATCTTTGGCCATGTGGTTTGAACAGCCAGAGTCGACCACGAAGAAACTCCGCCCACGTTGACTGGAACAGCGAGAGATCAAGGCCTTTGAAGTAGCAGGTGCTTGGGGATTTCTTCCTCCTCCCCTTCTGCCTCTGAAGTTTCCCTTCTTCTTTGAAGACTTCTTGCACTGGAAACTCAAATGGCCTTGTGCTCCACACGAAAAGCACCGCTTCAATTTCAAAGCTTTAACAGCAGCAGTTTCACTTTCACTTTCCCCTGCTGAAGACTCAGGCACATTTTCAAGCACATTTTTAACAGCACAGTTTTCCCGGCTTTCTTTAACAGCCTGTCTGCGATCCCACTCATTCAGGAGCATGCTAGACACATAATCCTCTGCTAGCCGGTCAGAAGGCACCGTGGAAATCTGGGCAGCCACTCCATCATAAGACTCATCTAGGCTATTGATCATCAGCATTGCAAACACAGCCTCTGAAATAGCCAGGTCTCGCTGAACAAGGTCCTGTCTGAGACGCTTTAATTGAGACAGATGGCTAGGCAAATCACCACCTTTCTCCAACTGCAGCCTGCACAGCTTCTTAAAGAAAATCACACTGGAACCAGCATTCTGCCTCAGATGCATATCTCTCAACTTATGCCAAACAGCTTGTGCAGTCTCTTGACCCTCTAAGTTCACCAGCAAGTGGTCTGAAACACTCAAAACAATTGTCCCTCGGGCTTTCATATCTGCAGCATGCCATTCAGCCCAATCATCTGCATCCTCATCTGGAGGGTCATCTTCTATCGTGTGAAATAGCTTTTCCCTCTGTAAAAGCGCTTTCATCTTTACTTGCCAAACTCCATAGTTTTCAGGCGTGAGGAGGGGAAAGGACAGAGCCATCTGGCCAGAATGTGCACAGGCCATGTCTGCTATTACTTAGAGCAAGACACTTCCCTCGTGCAACACAGATAAAGCCTTGACTCCTTCAGCCACTCTCTCTCCCACTCAGAGCGCAATTAACAGGCAAACAGGGATGCTATCTTCTTCCTTTGGCAGTCAGCAACATACCTCCATAAATCAAGCAGCAGCAACAGCAACAGCGGCAGCTTGAATACTCTGCTCCAAAACAGCTCTGCTTCTGGGCACCACAAATCAGTCCAGCACGCAGCGTCCATTCCACCGTCCGGCAATCAGCAACAGAAACCTCTGGCGACTGGGACGACTGGGACGCCTGGGATGACTGGAACAACGCCTGGTCAGACGACTGGAACAACGACTGGGCCCACAACCGATGTCAGCATCGCCCTAGAGCCAGTGCGCCAACTGGACTCATGTACCTCAACCCCGACTGGGCTGGGCGAGCTGGGTAGCACCGCCAGAGACCTCCTTCCCGCAGGAAACGGTCACAGTGCTGTGGACTCACAGCTTAGAGCTGAGAGCACCGGATTCACTGTCTCAATAATACAGTCGTTGCGCAGCAGAGTTTTGCAGAGTCTTGCAGAGTATAAACCACTCGGAGAGCAGCTCTGTAAAATATCTTCCTTTTATTCTATAACTACAACTATGGTACAAAACTATATACAGAGCTGAATATTCTAAGCATGAATCAATGCTACACTGAGAGTCTGCAGCTGCTCTTAGCAGCAATATTATCTCTAGGATCTCTAACACTCTCACTCTCTCCGATACACTGACTGACTGACTCTCTCTCACACACACAGATATGTTGCTGGGCAGAATAAGTAAGTAGGCAGGACACGCCTCCTCTTCTCTGTGGAGAGTCAGCAGAGATCATCAGGAGATGGTCAGGAGATTCTTGGGTATGGGAGGGGTGAAATCTCCTCACTTTAGACTTTGTATCAGAGGTCTCTCCTCCACTCTCACTTAGCGGCTAGTTTCTTGCTCTTGTTTACTCTCCCAGCCTTCCGTTATGCTCCCTTTTAATCTTACCGCCAGTGGTGAATTCTTCCTCCTTTTACTGCCTATTTCGTTTCCTCTGGGTTCTTAAATTGGAATTTCCTTAGCCTTTGTTCAGTTATTTTTTTGGTGTTTCCAGTTGTTTTCCATTTCTTTTCTATGTTATAATTAGCAGCTAATTCCCAGCTTTTCTGCTGTTGTTAGAGATCCGCCGCTTTCACACGGAGCCTGAGGCTTCACAGCATGGAGTCTGTTGCTTTCCCTTCACGCTGCGGCTCCAGCCTTGTTAAACGCCGGCAACACAGGCGAGCACAGGCAGCGTCGCTGGGTACTCGTTCCCAGAATAATCCTTCTGGGTTTTCGGGGTTCACGGAGCCTTCGTGACCCCTCTAGACCTCCAAATTGTTCGAGACCCCCCCCCCGGAGGGTTGCCTCGCGCTCCTTTCCGCGGCCGCGGCGGCCCGGAAGTCTTCTTGAAAGAAATCTCAAAGCCATGCCCAGTCAGCTGTGGGACACTGAGCAAATTGTCTGCAGAATCTGGAACAAAAAGTACTTCGCTGATGGCTGTATGCAGACTTGCCAGTTTCACAGTCCCGACTCCTGCAACTCTCAACGTCTTTCCATCAGCCTGTTGAATCTCTCCATCTTGAGGCGTGAAAGAAATAAACAGGTGCCGATCCTTCGTTAAATGCCTTGTGGCTCCAGAATCAACAATAAATCTGCCTTTGGACTTTGGAGAAGCTGTGCCAGCAAACAAAGCCTTGTTTTCCATCGGCTTGGGCTTCTGCTTGCCCCCCTGCTCCTGGCCATCTGCAGGCTTTTGTCTCTGTTTACCTTTCGTCTTCTGGTCTCTGTAAAGATGACCTTGGTTCTCACAGGAAACAGAGCTCTCAGCTGCCGACTCCTTGGCTCCCCCGGAGGCTGGAATGCTGCCTGGGATGACGTCACAGTCAGCTCCGCCTGCAGCTTGCAACCGGTGCCCTCGGCATCCCTGCAACCACTCGCAAGCTGGGAAACAGCCAGGCCCTCCGATGCAGTCAAACTCTATGCTGGAAATGCTGCCAGATGGGCTACTTTCAAAGCATTCCACATCTGACTTGCTGTCGTGTTGCCAGCCAGTGTTACAATTTCCTCCAGAGAGACGGACAAGATGATCACGTCTATGGCCCTTGAATCATCGGCCCTCCAACTATCTGTCAGAGGAACTGGAGGGGCTTCAGACACAGTGTGCCACACTCCAAACTGTCTCAACTGCCCCTTTAGTACCTTGCCCAGGTCTGATAATTGTGGCCACTAAGCTTTGGGCACGGAACCCCATCTGAGGCTTGTAAAAGCTCCATTTCAGCTCTTTACTTCAGCCGTGAGCCTTATTCAGTTCAAAAGCTCCTTATCTTTGGCAGGTCATAAATTACGAGGCCTGCTTGTTTCTCTCTGCCAGCCTAATTAGTCTGCTGGACTTCAAAGTCTCTGCCGC
This sequence comes from Podarcis bocagei, assembly GCF_964188305.1. Lineage (NCBI taxonomy): Eukaryota > Metazoa > Chordata > Lepidosauria > Squamata > Lacertidae > Podarcis > Podarcis bocagei. Next base: position 10,531,029 of record NC_138131.1, read on the forward strand.
GGAATCAGAAAAGTCTTGCTTTTCCCCACATACCTCTCGCAGTCTTCAGCAGTCTTCCTCTCCTGTAAGTGCCGTGAATCTGGGCCCATAACCTGTTGTTGGGATACTGCCAGGGAGACGAAGCCATCAGGCAGGCCTACACATCATCTCCGGACGATCTCCCGGTCTCCCGTAGAACAGCATCAGTCAATTAGCGACACGAGCCTCAGACACATTCCAAGACTCATGCACACCCTTTTCAGCAGTCTCCGCAACAGAAGATTCAGACAGAAGAGCATATTTACAGCTTTATTCAACGTAGGTCAGATCAAAGGAAAAACATGTCTGCTTGCATCCGTGCCGAGGAAAACAGCTGGAACAAAAGCTATATACAAAACGGAAACTCCCAGTGAGCAGGAAGGAAACAGGCATGTGACACACAACAACCATGCCTGACTCTTTTAAGGTGGAACGGAAACTATATCCTAACATAAACAACACTTGCCCACAACAAAAATAGCCAGTGAACCAGACCACGTGGGTCCCAGCTTCCAAAATGTCCCCATATAACAACCACATGACCTGCTTTTTACAACACAAAAAGGGCGTGCCACACGTGGTGAAGAGAAATGAGCAGGAGCAGCCAGCGGACTCTTGCACGGCACAATTGGGGAAAATAATGGGGGAGGGGACCAAGTCACAACCCACAACCACCCTGCTTCCCAAACAGGTGCGAGTGACCCAAGCCCAAAATAAATTGCAGACAAACGGAACCAAATATATTTAGCGTTTTAAATCCTGTTCTGCACTAACCAGAGCCTCTAGCTCCTATAAGTGGTGGCCGACATTAAATCACAATGTGTGGCTGCCATGGACTGTGTTATATATGGGGGGGGGTGCAAAACAATGGATGTACTGGCAGCCAGGAAGGCAGCGACAAAACAGAAAAATTAAATGCTTGTTTTTTAAAGGGAGGACAGGGTATGTTGAGGCGGACAGAGACACACACACACAGTCATGCAGGGCCCCAAGCTCACCCACCCAAGCTCAGCTTAAAGCCTGCCACTTCTCCAAATTCTTTAATCAATTCCAGCACTCTTTTCAAACTTTCTTTAGGGTTTTCAGTCATAACAAGTAAATTGTCCGCAAAAGCTTAAATTTTATACGTTTTGTTTCCCAGAGTGATGCCTTTAACAAGCTGATCCTTTCTTATCTGATTGTTCAAGATTTCCATCACCAAGATAAATATCAGTGGTGACAGTGGGCAGCCCTGTCTGGTTCCATTGTTTATTTTGCACTCCTCAGTAATTCTTCTGTTGATGATTAATTTTGCATATTGTTCCGAATAGATGGCATTTATTCCTTTACAAATATTTTCACCCAGCCCAATTTCTTCCATTAATTTTTTCATAAACTTCCAGGACACGTTATCAAAAGCTTTTTCTGCGTCCACCAACATAATAGCTGCTGGTTTATCAATTTTTAATATCCAGATATTCTAACACATTAATCACACATCTAATGGATGAATTTTACCCTTATGCTTTCCATATAATCAGTTATCCATATAACCATATATCTTTATGATGATTTTTATATATCCATGTTTGAATCATGAAGGCTTTTGCAGAGCTTGTAGCAAAATGCTTAGATTTGAAAAATCCAAAATGACCTTTGCCCTAGTTCTCTCCTCTTGTTCTTCTTATGCCCTCAATGTCTCGCTAACCTAAGGGGGAAGCAATAAATCTGATGTCCTGGCATTTTCCTCCTGTCCAGGCAGGGTCCTTAGCAGCTAAAAACAGGAAAATGCTAACCACAAATGTCCCCGTTATAGCAGATGTTGCATAGGAGGGCTATCTTTTTCTTCACTGCTGTGTCTGTCAATTCTTGGACACAATTTGAGTGGGTCACAGGTACTTTAAAATCCTTGCAACATAATAATGAATTGCATAAATCGTCCGGGAAGAAATCAGGTTTGATCTTTATGAATTATCTCTTTCAGCACCATTTTTAATCTATTCGCAAGAATGTCCGCAAATATCTTGTAATCGTTATTTAGCAGTGCAATGGATCTGTAATTGGCCATGTTTGAGTCATCTGTTCCCTGTTTGTGGATAAGAGTAATAAAGCTGTCCTTCCAGGTTTTTGGTAGCTTTCCATTTGTCAGAATATTATTCATTAGGTCTTTCACGGGAAGAAATAATGATTGTTCTAACTTTTTATACTAATTAGCTGGGAGACCATCTGGGCCCAGTGTCTTTCCCAGTTTTGACCTTTGTATAGCTTGTTGCACCTCCATAGCTGTTATTGGCGAGTTCAAAATTTCAGTTTTTTCCTTAGGTATTATTGGTAGGGGTTTTTTTTCATTCCTTTTTTTAAAATACTTTTTTATTCAAAGTTATAACAAAACATATTTTCCAAAAACATATCCTTATTTCCCCCCCATTTTCCTCCCTCCCCCTCCCCCCATAAAACCTATCCCCCCACCCCACCCCCCGACTTCCCTCAGTTCCAATCTTTGGTTTCTCTAAGAATGCTGTTTTCTGCATGTTACAAAGTTGTATAGATCCTCAAACTATTTAGCTGATTATTATCAATAAAATGTTTGTGAATGTTTATTCAAAACCTGCCAAGGAGTCCAGTTCGCTTTGTTGCGCCTTCAGATACTTTGTAAAGGGTTCCCATTCATCCTTAAAGTCACAGTTATCCTTGTCCCGTAGCTTATATGTCAGTTTTGCCAGTTCTGCATAGTCCATCAATTTTTCTTGCCATGATTCTTTAGTTGGGGTTCCTTCAGTCTTCCATCCTTGTGCTACCAGACCTCTCACGGCCGTTGTCGCATACATGAAGATGTTTTTCAACGTTTTTGGCAGGTCTTTCCCTACAATCCCCAACAAAAATGCCTCAAGGGGCTGCTGATTCTTCTAGACCTGTCAGCAGCCTTCGACATGGTCGATCACAAACTCCTGGACCACCGCCTTGCTGACGTGGGGATCCAGGGCACAGTCCTTCAATGGCTGCGCTCATTTCTCTCTGGTCGGGGACAGAGGGTGGCGCTTGGGGGGGAACTGTCATCGCGCCACTCCTTGGTGTGTGGAGTGCCTCAGGGTGCGATTCTCTCCCCGATGCTTTTCAACATCTTTATGCGCCCCCTCGCCCAGCTTGTCCGGAGTTTTGGGTTGGGCTGCCATCAGTGCAATCATACAATCCCCAACAAAAATGCCTCGGGTTTTTAAACAAATTTTAAATGGAACGTTTTCTTCAATTAATTGTATATCATTTCCCAAATTTTTAAAATTACTTTACAACCCCACCACATATGATAAAATGTTCCCTCCTTTTCCTTACACTTCCAACATATATTTGAACTAGTTTTGTACATTTTCCCTAACTGCACTGGTGTTGTGTACCATCTATACATCATCTTCATGTAATTCTCCTTCAATAGGGAACAATCTGTAAATTTTAAGTCAGTTTTCCATAATTTAACCCGATCTTCCATCATAATGTTGTGACCTACATCTTGTGCCCATTTAATCATAACTGATTTTACCTCTTCATCTTTCGTCTCCCATTCTAATAGTATGCTATATGCGGCCTTCAGTAGTTTCACTTTCCCTTCAATCACTTCTGTTTGAAACCTAGATCTAGTATAACTAAATCCTTTCTTACAGTTCTATTATATTCAAAATATTCCTTATATTCTCCTTCATTTGTCTTCCTGGTAGGAACCCGGCTTGATCTTGATGTATATATTCATTTAATTTTTTTTAAATCTGTTAGCTAGGATATATGCAAATGATTTGTAATCATTATTTAACAAGGAAATAGGCCTATAGTTTTTAATTTGCAGCAAATCTGCGTCTTGTTTTGGAATTACTGTTATATAGGCCTGTTTCCATGTTTCTGGGATTTCGCCTGTGTTCAGTATTTCATTCATGACATCTTTCAATGGGTTCGCTAATTGTTCATTTAATATCTTATAATATTTTGCCGTAAAGCCATCCGGGCCTGGAGACTTGCCATTTTTAGAGCTTTTTATTGCATCAAGTATTTCTTGCATTGTTATCTGGGAGTTAAGGATGTTCATTTGTTCTTCTTTTAAATATGGCATATTGCTTTTCCTGATGTTCTCATCTATCTTAAATGTTTTTTCTTTCCCTTGTCTATACAACTCAGAAAAATATTTAACAAACCCTTCTCGTATTTCCTTCAGCTTGTCTGTCATTCTGCCATTTATGTTAATTTTATTTATGGAGTTCCTTTGCTCACTTTTATTCAACTGCCAGGCTAACAACTTCCCCGGTTTATTTGCATGCTCAAAATATTTTTGTTTTACTCTTTTTATTTTCCAGCTGATTTCCTCGTTTATAATCATTGAGTATTGGGTTTGTAATGTTTTGATTGCCTGTTTTACTGCCTCTTTGTTTGCTTTGTTTGGCAGCTGTTTCTCCTTTTTCATAATTTCCTCTAATATTTCTTTTTTCTTTTTCTCTCTCAATTTCTTTTTAAATGAATTTTGTTGTATAAAGAGTCCTCTCATTACAGCCTTGCTTGCATCCCAGACCGTCTGTAACTTTGTTAGCCCTTGACTATTTATTTCAAAATAATCCATCAAGGTCTTTTTTGCTTTTTCAACAAATTTGTGATCATCTAATAAATCATCATTTAATCTCCATCTAAAAGAGATTTGGCTTTCTTTTTGTAATTCCATAGTCAGGGAGTTATGGTCTGAAAAGTTTCTGGGATTGATTTCAATTCTTTTGACTCTTGTTTCCAATTCTTTGGAAATCCATATAGAGTCTGTTCTCAAACTGCTGTCATGTACATGGCTGTAAAAAGTATACTCTCTATCACACATGTGTCTCACTCTCCAGATATCTATCAGGTTTAGATTTTGAGTCATGTCAAAAAAAGTTTTTGGCAATTTACCTTCTTTGGTCTCTTTTTTCCTGGCTGATCTGTCTTTGTCTAAAGTTGGAGCTCCATTTAAATCTCCCATTAAAATAATCTTTTGATCTGCAAATTCAAGTAGTTCTGTTTCTAGTTTCCTGAAAAAAAGTTGCTTTTTGTCATTAGGGGCATAAATACCAACTAACATCACTTTCTCTCCCTGGATTTTAATTTGTATTGTTAAAATTCTACCTTTTTTGTCCTTCTGAATCAATTTGGGTTCAAGTGCAGGATTAATATAAAAAACAACTCCTCTCTTTTTTGTTTTATCTGATGAGATGAAATCCATACCTTTTTTTAAAAAAAAATAAGACCCTTTAATGCTTTTTTGCAACATGCCGCGACCTGTGTGCAACGCTCCTTTCGCAAAGTCCCTGTCTCAAGACAACCACTTAGCTCCTTTGTTAATTGTCAGGGAACTGCCATCAGAGGCACGGGAGAAGGAGAGGGTCTCTGATTCTGCAGGGGAAGGTCCAAGCGCTAGAGGGAGACTTAGCCGGGAAGAGGGGGAAGAAAATGAGTGTAACACCAGGGATCCAGGAGAGCAACGGGACAGGGAGGTGCAGGGGCTCCAGGACTCTTCATTGGAAGTTAGCGAGGAGAGCCCAAGCACCCCGCTGCCCACGCCCACCCTGCGCAGGAGACTCCCGCGCAGTGAGAGGCGGAAACGATTGGGCGTCAAACAACTCTTATGTTGGCAACGCTTTAAGAAACGCGAACAGACAGATTCTACAAGTGACTAAGGCTGCGTAGTCCGGAGGGTTTAACCAGGCAATCCGATGCTCAAACGGAGCAGGATTATGGACGAGTAACTCCCCAAGCACTACATTAATATTAAGCAACAACATTCGGAGCCCTACTGTCAGGGGTTCAGGAGCAGAGGTGAGGGCAAGGGAGGAAACAGAGAGCGAGGGGGAGGAGTCCGAAGGAAAGATGAGCGATGACGACGACCCGAGATCTCCGAGTCTTTCCAGTGAATCGGAAGATTCACAGAAAGGAGCGCCAGTGGCCAGAGCAAGGGGGGAGAGTAGGGGGACACCCCAGGAAAAAGGGACAAAAGGGGGTTCAGAGAGCAGCAGTTGGAAATCGGGGCCAACGTCCCCAACAGAGCACAGTGGGGAGGAAGGGCGCCAGGTATTGGGATCCGGCAGCTCGCCGCAGGGGGGAGGGCATGAGTCAGGAGTGACCACACCTCCATCGGGGAGCGAAGAAACGGTCAAGCGGAAAGTGGGAGGTTGGGCGCGCGCGCCAAGTTCAAATGCACAGGAAGGCGGCAGAGTAAGCAGCCCGGAAAGGGAGCCAGGTCCTAAAGCCCGCCGCAAGGAGACAGAAGGGTCCGGGGGGTCAGCGTCAGAAGAGTCCAGGAAGGAAGAGACCACGGGGGGCAGAGGGACCCAGAGAAGGAGGGAAAGGTGGAGTAAGGCGAGGGTATTAAGTTGGTGTACAGGAGGCGGGGACTCAGACGGAGCTTCGCCGGTCTAGCTTATAAGACGTAGGGCTGCAAGCGCCAGCTTGGAAATGGAAACTGTAAATCAATAAAGACTTTTATAAGCACGTTCCGGGGGTTCGACTCGGACGAGGAACCGACACTGAACACACGTTCCCAGGAGGGGTCACCCTCGGGATCTGCCTCAGAACCCAGCTTGGAAATGGAAACTGTAAATCAATAAAGACTTTTATAAAGTGAACGCTGGCTAGCGTGATCCTCTGTGAGCTAGGATCTGGAAGCAGCTCTGACACCTACCATCAATTTATAGATAGATTGAAAGAATCAGTCACTAGGCAGATTGATGACGCAACAGCTCAAAATGAATTGATGAAAAAATCCGCTTTCGAAAATGCAAGTACTGACTGCAAAAAGGCTTTGCAGTCGATCATACATCGCCCTAAATATGACCTGGCCCATATGATTCAAGCCCGTGCAGATGTTGGAAGCCAGAGTCATGCAATGTCCTTGCTTGCCGGTGCCATCCAGGCTGGCAACAAGCCCACTGGGAACTGCTTCAACTGCAAGCGCCCAGGTCATTTTGCTAAACAATGCAGAGCCCCTGGCGGGGGTGCAAACAGGAATGGTGATGCCAATAAGGCTCAGCCTTCCAAGAAATGCCCGAAGTGCGGTAAAGGCTATCATTGGGCAAATCAGTGCAGGAGTTCGGGAAACTCCTTAGGGGCCCCACTCCCGGGCCAGGACAAATAGGGAGCCCTCTGCCGTTAGTCTCCACTATTAAAACATCTCAAAGGATACACGCTCTGATTTTACCATCAACTTAATTAATCAAGAAACCAAAGACACTGTTTTACCTGGTGAAATTGTGCTTATGCCCACGGAACTACCTCCTAAAGTCGCAGGTTTAATTTTACCCAAATTTTCTGCGGCAAAAGAAGGAATCCAGGTTATTCCAGGAGTTCTGGATCCTGACTATGTGGGCACAATAATGGTTCAACTTTGGAGCCACATGCCCATGCAGTTAAAGAAGGGTGAGTCCTGGGCGCATTTGGTGGTGCTCCCTTCTCACCCTACTGTTTCTATTATTGATAGTAATTTGCACGAGCTCTCTCCTTTTTCTCCACAGCTGTTAGCTGTAATCCAGCGGATTGGTCATCAGAAACTTCTTCGTAAGTACAAGATAAATGGCAAGGTTCTGGAAGGCTTGATTGACACAGGCGCGGACATTTCTGTAATTTCCAGTAGTTGCTGGGACCCCACGTGGCCCCTTGAGTCTGCCTCTGCAGTTTGGGGTGTAGGTGGACCTCAAACCTCTTCCCAAAGCGTACAGTGGCTGCCTGTTTCTCTGCCTGATAGCTCTGAAACCATTGCATATATCCAGCCCTGTGTGTTAAAAATCCATCTCAATCTGTGGGGCAGAGACTTACTACAACAATTACAAGCTACCATTCAATTAAATGAGTAAGCTTGCACTCCCCCTCCACTGGAAATCAACCACCCCGGTATGGGTAGAACAATGGCCCATAACGGGGGGAAAGCTACTTGCTTTAGTGCTCATTTTCAGTGTTTTGTTTTTGCCTCTTTCTGCTTCCGCTCTTAATAGCAGTAACTCCACACCAACAAATGTGTGGGAATCTTTTGCAAAGACCCTCAATATTTCTTCCTTTTGCCTAACCCAACAGGTATCAATAGGTGAAATCCTTGGCTCCTGCCTTATCCTGTTTGCCATGACCCTTTTGACATACAAAATGATACCTGGTTTTTCCCATCCCTACCCCAAAACGTTTCTCTCCAGAAACCGGAGGCCTTCCTCTTGGGCATTGTCGGCCAAAAGGTGTTAAAGAAGGATAGAACGTTTTTTATGTATGCAACTACAGCAGCAAGAATTCTTATCGCCAAATATTGGAAGACTCAAGATTTGCCCACACTGGAAGAGTGGCAAACGCAATTGATGGACTATATGGAATTGGCCGAGATGACTGTCAGGATCCGAGATTTGGGAGAAGAAGCAATGGAGGAGGACTGGAAAAAATTTAAGGACTATTTGCAAAAACTTTATAAGTTATATGAATTATAAGAACTCGCATGATTTGGAAAGGTTAGCTCCAGCAATGAGAGTGGATGATATATGAAACTAAGCAATACTAATGAAAGGACTAATGTTTAAATGTTTAAAATGATATTATATTTGTTTTCAGAGTAAATGGATAATAAGTAATTTAAACTTAAAATGCAACGATCTGAAAGTACAAAAGAAACACATGAAACAAGGTTATAATTTGCTGATAATTTTATTGTTAAGAATGCACTGTGTGGGAGATGTGGGGAAGTCCAATAGAAGACTGAAATAAGCTTTGAAATGATCTATCTTTTTTCTTTTCTTTTCTTGTTGTTTTCGTTTCTTTGTATACCTGACTGTATATCTTTATCTGGAAAAAATGCAATAAAAAATATTTTTTTAAAAAACAAAACGTTTCTCTCCGCACCCTTAGTTGTTCCGGTTACCACAACTGGGGTAACCAAGTGCACCGACGCCCACCTTTGGCCATTGATTTGTTGACCCCATACGTGGCTTCTTTTAATGTCACCTGTGCCCGTATGGTCAATTGCACAAAATCCAACTGTGTGGAAATGGAAAGCTTCCGCGCAGGGAGGCTAGGCGGAGACTGGGCATCAAGGAATTTTTATGTTGGAAGAAATTCAGGAAACGCCCACTGACGGATTCTGCCAGCGACTGACACAGCCACGGAGGAAAGGCTGTCCAGCCAGGGAAAGGTTTAGCCAGGCAACGTTGCCTAGAACTTCAGCATCCTTTACGCACGAGCAACCCCAATTCCCATTACAGCAATCCGTCAGTCCCTGATGTTGCTCGTGCACCACGACAGGACAGGCAGCATCATCAGTCAAACTGGAGGAGCAGGCGCCGGAGAGGGAACTAGATGAACGGAGGACTCAGGATGCCCGGAGAAGGCCCACCCCCATCGCAAAGAAGGTACCGGGACTGGTGCACAAGTTTGGGGGGAACCCAAGAGACTATAATGCGTTCAGGACGGAGGTACAGTACGCGCTGGAACTGCAGTATGATGACTTTGCTGATGATAGGGGAGAGTTGCTTACGTTATCGGGCATCTTCAGGATGCTGCTAGGGAATGGATCCGGCCATTAATGGCGACTTAGAATGCTGCCCTAAAGGACCTTTGAAAATTTTTTAGCGCAAGTGGAGTGGAGCAGAGTGTGACACGCAGGGAACTAATGGCGTGCAAACAAGGGGGCCAGACAGTTAGAGAGTACTGGTCGCGTTTTGCGATGCTTATCCATAAACTGGGGTGGGAACTGAGCTCGGAACCAGTGCAAATGCTGTTTGAGGAAGGCTTATCCCCCTCAGTGAAAGACGAACTTTCCCGTGCGCCTCGCCCTCATTCGATGGATCAGCTGACTAAGGCTGTGCTTGCAATTGGAGTACGGCAAGAAGCGTGCGCGCAAGAGAGACGGGAGTGGAGAGGAGAGCGTTGGCATGACAACCGCATTCCTGAAATACCAGAGCCACTTTCCCAGCCCGAGGAAGCAATGGAGATTGGGGGGGCACGAGCGCGCGGGGTTTCAAACTCCAACGAAGGATGAAAGAAGGAGGGGAAAGAGGGAAAAACAGCCAAGAAGTGTTTCCTCTGCCTACAGCCAGGGCATTTTGCCAGGGTCTGCCCTCAAAGGAAGGCATGGCAAGGAATGGTGGGGGCTGCTGACTGTGAGGAGGAGGGCGCTAAGGAGCAGGGAAACGCCAACGCTTGGCTGCCGATCAGCGGGCACAGCAGCCAGGCAAGCAACCAGTAAAAGTGCCCAAGCCAGACCCCCCCCCCAAGCAGCCATAGCCATAGAGGTGGTGCTAGAACTCCCTAATGGGCACCCAATCAAGGTTAAGGCACTGCTGGACCCAGGCAGTTCCTGTAATTTTTTCAGCAAGGATTTTGCGCTGGAGCACCAGTTGCACCTCCTGCCGCTAGAGTCTTGGGAAATTAATCCTGCCGTCCAGTCAGCGCTTCCCCTGTGCAGCTCCGTTCGGAAGCTTGAAGCTTACCCAGGCAGGGAGCAGAGTCGCAGCGGTCCTGCTTCCGTGTGAGATGAGGGATAAATCAAGTCCAAAGGCAGTTCGGTTCTTATCTCTAGAAGTTTATTTACACAGCAATAACTCCATCAGAACATTCCGGCATTTTTCACCCCGTGCTTTCCAAACGCACACTCGCAACTTCTGCTACCTTAGCTGTGTGTGCAGTCAGCAGAGAAAGCGAGACTGAAAGCAGACACACACTGTGACGCACTTCTCTGCGTCAGGCTCCTCCCAGATACAGGACACCACAGAGTTTTAACCCTGTCAGTTCCAAACTCCACACCCCCTCTTGTCCTGCATCTGGGGACAACAGCCAACAATGCTTTCCCCATACACAGGCCCTCACAGAACTCCTCATGCTTCTGGAAGGTCAATGGTTTTGTGAAACCATCTGCGAGGTTCTTTGTTGAGGGACAGTATTTCAGAGCAACTAGCCCCTCACGAACGCTCTGACATACATTCCGGAAACGTATGTCCAAATGTTTGGTCTTCGCCTTGAATTGCCCCGTCTCGGCCAATTTGAGGCATGGTTGATTGTCTTCATGCACCACAACAGGCAGACAATTCTCTCCACAGATTTCCTCGACCAAACACACATAGAACTCCAGCTCTCTGCAAACCTCTGATAGCGCACTGAACTCAGCTTCAGTAGATGAAAGCGCTATGAGACTTTGCTTCCGGGACCTCCACCCTACTACTGAGTCCCCAAACTTCACCACTAGGCCTGACACTGATTTGCGGTCTTCAGAGTTAGCCCAATCCGAGTCCACAAAGCAAGTCAGCTTCACTACTCCTTGCGCTGGCAACCTAAGACAAAAGTCTTTGGTTTCCTGCAAATACCTCAGAACTCTCTTGATGCCATTCCAGGCCTGCACACTAGGAATTGATGCTTCCCTGCTGAGCAGATTGACAGCAAACGCTATATCAGGTCTGCTCCACTGGGACAAGTACAACAAACTCCCTAGGGCTGACTGAAACACTTCAGTATTTTCGAACACAACGCGTTCTGCTTGCTGACATTCTTTCACGTATCCAGCCTCCATGGGTGACCTGGCACCTGCACAATCAGACATTCTGAACTTCTCAAGCAATTGTTCAATCTTACCTTTCTGGCAAAGCAAAAAGCTACCATCCTCAGTCCTCGCTATCTGGACGCCTAGGTAGGATTTGACATCCCCAAGCTGCTTGATCTTGAACCGCTTTCCAAGCTCCCTAGCAAACTTCTTCACCTGTTCACTAGTCTGTGCCATCATGTCTCTCCTGACCCCTTCAGGTACAGGCAACTGTCTGCAACACTTCTCCTGAAACCTAGCCCTTCTAAGGCTTCATGTAGGCACATATTCCAATTCCTGGAAGATTGGCGTAATCCATAGATGGATTTGTGCAACCGCCACACGATGCCTTGCTCACTGATTTCAAACCCTGGAGGAGGAAGCATGTACAACTCTTCCTGGAGGTCTGAGTTCAGGTAGGCAACATCTACATCAAAATGATTCACCTTCCAACCTCTCTGTGCTGCTATTGCCAAAAGCATTCTCAAAGTCTCCGCTCTTGAGGTCGGCGAATAGACCTCTGTGAAGTGGACACCCTTTTTCTGTGTGAATCCACGTGCCACTAATCTCGCTTTGTACTGTGGTTCTCCAGCTTCTGTGGGTTTTAAGCGGTAAACCCACCTGCAACTAACAGCTCGCTGGTTAGCCGGCAGCTGAGTGAGTGAGAACACTCCAAGAGACTCCATTGAGTTCATCTCCTTCTGCATCGCCTCATGCCATTTGCTGGCTTCTTCCTGAGGCAACTTCTGAACATCCTCAAAAGATTCAGGCTCACATCTAGCCACACCAACCCAGACACTAGTGGCTTCATACCTGTCAGGAGGCTTCCCTTTGGTTGATCTTGCTGACCTCCTCAGCGTGAATTCTGGAACTGCGCCTGATTCACCTGGATCAAGCCTACCATCCTCTGTGTCAGAAACCTCCCCCTCTGACCTGCTGCGCCGTTTCGGGCGTACAGCTGGTTCTGCTGGCGAGGATGGTTCACTCCTCGGCTCAGACTTGACAGAGACCTTTGGAGGGGTCTTGGGACTCCCTTTTGGAGAGGTTTGGAGCCTCTGTCTTGGAGATCCCTGCTCTGGACTCTGTGGCTGTGGACCGTGCACCTCAGTAACAGGTTCAGCCTCGTCCTCCTCCTCCTCATCACCTGAGTCTAACAGAACATCCGGGTTCCCGTGTAGACGTTTCCACCCACTCTGCTCGCAAAACTCAGCACTGCCGCTAATAAGCAGCTTTGACTGGTTGCCAGTAGGGTATGCGAAACGCCACGCCTTTGAACCCGGCTCATAGCCTACAAAGATCATCTTCCTAGACCTTGGCTCACCCTTTCTGTGCATGGCCTTCGGAATGAGAACCCAAGCCTCAGAACCAAAAACGTGCAGAAAGTCCACTTTCGGTTTCTTCCCATGAAGCAGAAAATATGGAGTGTCTCCCACACTTGAATTGAACACCCTGTTTTGCACAAAGCATGCTGTCTTATAACTTTCAGCCCAAAAGCGCTGTGGCAAACCCGAGTCTGCCAACATAGCATTCGCTGATTCCTGTAGGGTCCGAAACTTTCTCTCTGCCACCCCGTTCTGTTGCGGAGAATAGGGGGCAGTCAAACGATGACTGATACCTTTCTGCCTGAAAAACGATTGCAGCGCAGAACCTGTGAACTCCCCCCCCCCCGCGATCAGATTGAAAGGAAACCACCCTGGTAGAGAAACGCAGCTCTACCGCTGTGATCCAATCCCTGATCAGTGCAGCTGCCTCTGACTTGCATTTAAGCGTAAACAGCCAGGTGTGTTTCGAAAAATCATCAATCAGAATCAGAATCCATTTAGACCCAGCTAAAGAAGGTGTTGGCATGGGTCCTGACAAATCTGCATGCACAAGTTCAAAGGGTTTACTGGTCCTCCTCTCTGACCTGGGGTATGTGCATGTTGTGACCTTTGATTGCTTACATGCTTGACAATCTAGGTATTTGTCACATGCCTTGAACCTACACCCAATTGTGTTCTCTGCTGCTTTTCGCACAAGTGACCACCCAGCGTGTCCAAATTTCCTGTGCCATAAGTGTATACAATCATGGTGTGGTGGGGCATGTTGGGATACTGCCAGGCTGGGATTACTGGCAAATGAGCTTTTTTCAAAGCATTCCACATTCCACGTGCAGTGGTGTTGCCAGCCAGCGTCTTAATTTCCTCAAGAGATACGGATAAGACTATTACGTCTATCGCTTTCGAATCATGGACTTTCCATCTCTCTGTCAGAGGAACTGGGGGGGGGGGGCTCCAATACGGTATGCCAGACCCCAAACTGACGCAGCAAACTTTCACACCATTTTGCCCAGGTTTCATAATTCTGCCCATCCAACTTCGGGCACTGAGTATCTCCATAAGCTTGGAAAAACTCCATTCCAGCTTTTACTTTTAGCCGTGAGTCTTTTTTAACTTCAGAGACTCGTTATCTTGGCAGCCATTAATCACGAACTCTCTTTGGCTCGGCTCCCAGGCCAATTAAGCCTTGCCGGAGATCAAAGGCTCCTTGCCGAGGTAAACAGAAAAGCGTCCCTTTCTTTCGCTTTCCCCACAACATACCTCTCTGACGCAGTCTGTTACAGCTTTTACTCTCCTGTAGGTGCTGCGAATCTGGGCCCGAAACCTTGTTGTTGGGATACTGCCAGGGAGATAACGTCCATCATGGCCCCCAAGCCGGCTGTCGGACGATCCATCGGCCTCCCGTAGTCACGCAGATCCAGCAGTTAGCGGCACGAAGCCGTTCTGGAAATGGATTGCCACATTCCAGGCTTGTGCACAATGTTTATCAGCAGAAACACAGGCGAAAGCTTGCACCGCAGAAGAGTATATTTAGCATATTTACAGACTTTATTTAGCGTAGAACAGAACAAAAGAAAACATGACCGTTCTGTGTCAGCATCTCTGGCCAACTGGCAAAAACGAAAGGAAACAGCAAACATAAACATCCTGTGACTAGGACATGCGCAGACTCTGTGACTTACAAAGCCTGCTCCCTTTTAAGGTGGAACGGAAATATCCTAACATCCTCCCCCTTTCCGTGTAACCTGTTGTACCTGTGGTTCACCCAATTGCAACCTTTGTACATAAACCTTATGTTGTTCTCTGTTAACAACCTTAGACAACAGATCAGCAGGAATTTCATTTCCTGGCATGTAGGACACCTGAATCAGTCCTTTCTGAATACACTCTCTTGCACGATGTAGCTTAATCTGCAAGTACTTGGTTCTCTGCTTGCAACTCTCCGAGTTCAGCAAAGCCAAACACGATCTATTGTCTTGATACACTTGTATAGGACATTTCACAGAAACCTTGATGTCCTTAAACAGTTGCATCAACCATTCACAATCCATGAGTGAAAATGACAGAGCATTGAGTTCTGCTTCACAGGAACTTAGGCTCACTGTTGTCTGCTTCTTGCACAACCAGTCAAACAGACAGTGGTTGTACATGTAGCATACTCCAGAAGTGCTTGTACCATCCATGGTGTCACTTCCAAAACTTGCATCTGCAAAGATTTCAAGACCTCCAGTCTTCTGACTGGTGAACCTCAGCCTGTAGTGCATAGTCCCTTTCAAATAGCGGGCTATGCGCTTCAGAGCTTTCCAATCCTGAACCGTAGGATTGTTGGCATGTCTGCTAAGCAAATTACAGCTTACAGCTATGTCAGGTCTTGAACATCTGGCAATGAAATTCAGCTTGCCTAGAATGCATCTGTATAGCGTTGTGTCAGAAAACGCTTCAGCAGTACTGTCTACCTGGTAACCTGTCACCATCGGTGTGTCTGCTGGGTTTGCATCAACCAAATTCAACCTGGTTAATACATCAGCAATTTTCTGTGTTTGGTGTACCAGAAAATTACCTGCTTGGTCTCTCTCCACCTGCAGAGAAAGATAGTTGGATACCTCACCAAGATCCTTCATGTCAAAGTGCTCCTTCAGCTGAGCTAGGGTGCTTTGGTAGAAAGCCTGATTCTTCCAAAACATCAGAAGATCATCAACAAAACATAAACAATACAGTTTGTTTTGCCCCTCCTCCTTGACAAACACACATGGATCAGCTTTGCCCTGGTGAAAACCTAGAGAAAGCAATGTCTCAGTGAGTTTTGTGTTCCAACACCTGGCACTCTGCTTAAGACCATATAAGGATTTCCGCAGTTTACAGACCATTCCTTTCTGTATCTGCATCCCATCAGGTGGAAGCATGAACAGCTCCTCCCCCAAAACCCCGTACAAAAAAGCTGTATTAATGTCATGGTGGGAAACATGCAGTTTCTCCTCCGCAGCAATCTTGAGCATCAGCCGAATGCTCTCATATTTGACTGTGGGTGAGTAGGTCTCATGGTAATCCTGTCCTGGTACCTGTGAAAAACCTCTGGCAACCAATCTGGCTTTGTGTCTGACTACCTTGCCATTCTGGTCTGTCTTGGCCTTGAAGACCCATTTGCTGCCAACCAGTCTCATTCCTGGGACTACCGGTACCAGTTCCCAAGTTTGGTTCCTGTTCAAGGAATCAACTTCAGCCTTCATGGCATTAAGCCAAGGCTCAGCATCTTTAGAGGTTAACTCCTGAACCTCTTTGAAGCTTGAAGGTTCCCACACCTTCTCTGAGCTACTAAGAACAGCAGTTGCTGTCTTAGCAAACTCATCAGCATACCTCTTTGGAGGTCTGCCCTTGGTCGCCCTTTCAGACCTACGTACTAGACGCAAGTCTTCTGGACTCATCTCCTCTTTCTTAGGAGAAAAATGACCAATGGTGAACAGTGGTTCTTCCAGTTCATTGTCAGACGCATCAGATGGTCTGACTGAGGCCTTTGCGCTCTCGTAGTCTGCTGTGTCATCACTGTCACTGACACCAGCAGCAGCGCCGCCCACTGAACTGGAATCCGAACTCTGATCATCATCATCATCATCCTCATCCTCATCATCTTCAGCAGCAGCAGCTTTCTCAGCTTTAGCTGTTTGCTTGACTTCACCTTCATCCTCCTCTGGGTAACTCTGGAAAATTCCCACATTTTCCCCCCACTTAGGATTGTACTCAACACTCCTTGTGAACTTAATGGACTTAGAGTTAGTCATCCATACCCTGTATGCACCTTTTTCGTACCCCATGAACAAACCATGTGCCCCACGCTTCCCAAGCTTGTTGGTTTGTTGTGTGTGTACCCACATGTCAGAACCAAAGATTTTCATGTGTTTGGTGTTGGGTTTCTTGCCAAACATCTTCTCATAGGGGGTACAACCAATGGGTGATGACAATCGGCGATTAAAGGAGTAAACCAAATTCCCCAGAGCCTCCCCCCAAAACTTATCAGGGAGATTGGCATCATGCAACAAGGTTTTTATTCCTTGCAGCAATGTCTGTTTTGCTCTCTCCGCAAGCCCATTCATCCATGGCGATCTGGGTGTTGACATGTCATGCTGGATTCCCTTCTCAGTCAGGAAAGCTTCAAACTGCTGAGAAGTAAACTCCCCACCCCGATCAGTAAACAAACAAGAAATACGTTTACCGTGCACATTCTCCAACCAAGCACAGAATGCCTTAAACTTTGGAAACGCTTGCGATTTCTGTTCGAGCAAAAACACATGAATGTACCTGGAAAAAGAATCAATCAGAATCATGAAGTACCTTGCTCCTCCTAAAGAGGGCGCAAGTGGCCCAACCAGGTCTGCATGCACTAGCTGGTAGGGTTTGGAAGCCTGCCTGCTGGATTCCTTGCCTTTTGGAGCAACCTTCACCTTGTTCTCTGCACAAGATACACATTTCATGTGAAATTTACAGGGTTTGATGTTCAAACCCTCAACCACCTCTGGCATCTTGGCCAGTGCCTTCCAAGAGAGGTGACAAAACCTTCGATGTGCATCGTGAATGCAACCTGCATGAAGAACTTTGTTAGTTTGTGCAACACAACAAGAATCAGTATTAGACACAACAGCAGTGTCCTCATAAGTTATATGGAACAAACCATCCATAAACTTTGCATGCAAATAGTCCTCTTTGCCTTTACTGATGACACAGACGCTCCTCTTGAAGGAAATCTGAAAACCACGCCCAGTAAGCTGTGGGACGCTCAGCAAGTTGCTTGCAGCGCCTGGAACATATAGTACACCGCTGATGGTTGTGTGCAAACTTGCAAGTTTCACAGTCCCTTCTCCAGCAATTTGCAACGTCCTTCCATCAGCCAGGTGGATCTCACCTTCCTGAGGCTTGAAGGAGATAAAGAGATGGCGATCCTTCGAAACGTGGCGCGTACAGCCTGAATCAACAACAAAGCTGCCTTTGGCTGTTGGAGCAGTCCTTACAGCAAGCAAACCCTTGTTTTCCAGCGGTGTGGGCTTTTGCAGCTTGCCCCCATGCTTCTGGTCAGCAGACGTGCCTTTAGCCTTTGGTGAAGCAGTGCCAGCAAACATCGCTTTGTTTTTCCCTGGCGCGGGCTCTTCACCCTCCCTCTGCTCCTGGCCATCTGCAGGCGGATGCGTGTGTTTACCTTTGCCTTTCCGGCCTCTGCAAAGGCGATGACCTAGGTTCTCACGAGAAACAGAGCCCTCAGCTGCCGACTCCTTGGCTCCCCCTGGAGGCTGGAATGCTGCCTGGGATGACGTGACGGTCAGCTCCCCCTGCAGCTTGCAACCGGTGCCCTCAGCATCCCTGCATTCACTCGCATTCTGGGAAACAGCTAGGACCTCCGATGCAGTCAAACTCTGGGCTGGGATTACTGGCAAATGAGCTTTTTTCAAAGCATTCCACATTCCACGTGCAGTGGTGTTGCCAGCCAGCGTCTTAATTTCCTCAAGAGATACGGATAAGACTATTACGTCTATCGCTTTCGAATCATGGACTTTCCATCTCTCTGTCAGAGGAACTGGGGGGGGGGGGGCTCCAATACGGTATGCCAGACCCCAAACTGACGCAGCAAACTTTCACACCATTTTGCCCAGGTTTCATAATTCTGCCCATCCAACTTCGGGCACTGAGTATCTCCATAAGCTTGGAAAAACTCCATTCCAGCTTTTACTTTTAGCCGTGAGTCTTTTTTAACTTCAGAGACTCGTTATCTTGGCAGCCATTAATCACGAACTCTCTTTGGCTCGGCTCCCAGGCCAATTAAGCCTTGCCAGAGATCAAAGGCTCCTTGCCGAGGTAAACAGAAAAGCGTCCCTTTCTTTCGCTTTCCCCACAACATACCTCTCTGACGCAGTCTGTTACAGCTTTTACTCTCCTGTAGGTGCTGCGAATCTGGGCCCGAAACCTTGTTGTTGGGATACTGCCAGGGAGATAACGTCCATCATGGCCCCCAAGCCGGCTGTCGGACGATCCATCGGCCTCCCGTAGTCACGCAGATCCAGCAGTTAGCGGCACGAAGCCGTTCTGGAAATGGATTGCCACATTCCAGGCTTGTGCACAATGTTTATCAGCAAAAACACAGGCGAAAGCTTGCACCGCAGAAGAGTATATTTAGCATATTTACAGACTTTATTTAGCGTAGAACAGAACAAAAGAAAACATGACCGTTCTGTGTCAGCATCTCTGGCCAACTGGCAAAAACGAAAGGAAACAGCAAACATAAACATCCTGTGACTAGGACATGCGCAGACTCTGTGACTTACAAAGCCTGCTCCCTTTTAAGGTGGAACGGAAATATCCTAACAGGGCATTTGCACACTGCCCTTGGGCATCTTCAATGGACTCTCCACTAGCCCCATTTTCCACCAGCCCCATTTTCCCACCAGTCCCATTTTCAATGGGCATCTCCACCAGAAAGAGCCTGTCTTTCCTCTCAACACTGTAGATCTTCTTCCCATCCCTGTAGAAGGAACACAAATTGTTAGAAAACAAAATATTGAACCCAGCAGCCATAAGAACTGACACACTTAAAAGAGAATGGGCAAGTTCTGGGACCACAAAAGCTTGCACTTCACAATCTAGGAAAGAGCAAAACAAAGACCCAGATTCAGTCAGAGGTCTTTGAGACCCATCAGCTAACGTAACATAGCGTCCAGTTTTAACAGTCTTGCGGTTCCTCAGAAGATTTCTGGAGTTTACAAGGCAATGAGAAGCTCCAGAATCAATTATCAGAGATAAAATGTCTCTCTGGCTGTTTTCCAAAGATGCCATGGCGTTGCTCGCACCCCCACTGGGGTCTCTGCTAGTGTCCTTCCTGGTTGCCATGGCCACAGCCTCCCCCCGACTAGGGCTTTCGCCTTTTCCCAGAGACACCATGGCAGCTGTGAGATGATAAGACGCCTTGTCTTCCTCCTGGCCTGCTGCTTTCCCACGCCTCTGCTGAGAACTGGCTCTGGGAACCTGCTTTGTTGACATTCCACGCCGGCCAGTGTCCTTGGCAGCCTGGGCTTCTAGCAGATGCTTCCCAGCGCTGTTGGACGACGCCACAGAGCATAAACAACTCTTGGAGACTTTGGCTTTCGCAGAGCTCTTGGATCGGCTTGCACCCCCACTGTTGGGTGCACAACTGCCTGAGGAACGGTCTGCTACTGCCTTCCTCTTCCCAGCTCTCAGCCTCTCTCCAGCACCATCACACAGACGTGTCGAAGCATGGAAACAGCTTCCCAAAACAGCTCCAGCCCCCTCTGGGCTTGATGCTCTCTCTGGGCAACTCTCAGCCCCCCTGGCCTGGCTCCCACTGTGGCTTGACAAGCCATCTTCAGTGCCTGCCACGCGACCCAGGGCTTTTTCACTTGCAGCCTTGGCAACAGCCAAGCATCAACGCTGGCCCTTAAAATGGCTAGCACCCTTTGCTCTCTCTCCAGAGCAGCCACGTCTGCTTCTGCTCCTGCAGACCTCTCACTGGGCTGGGCAAAGACTGGATCGGCCTGGGTGCAGTCCCAAAGCTTCCTTTCCTCCAGCCAGTAGTACATGCGTGTACTCCAGGCTTCCCAATTGGCCCCATGCAGCCTTTCACTGGGGTAGCTCTCATGGCCTTGCTGTGCCTGAGCAGCCATCTTCCTCCCCCCGGGGCTTCAACGTACTCACATGTTGCCAGCTAGCTGGACCTCCGAAGCAGCAGCCGTTTCTCTTGGCTCTTGGCTCCAATCTCCAGCATTCCACCAGCGTCTCCCACTTCCCTTCCTGGCAGGAGCTCAAAGCAGCTCAAAGCTGGCAGCCTTCTCCCTTCTCACACGTGTCAGGAAACACGGAACTTCCATAACCTCTTGGGAAATTAATCCTGCCGTCCAGTCAGCACTTCCCCTGTGCAGCTCCGTTCGGAAGCTTGAAGCTGACCCGGGCAGGGAGCAGAGTCGCAGCGGTCCTGCTTCCGTGTGAGATGAGGGATAAATCAAGTCCAAAGGCAGTTCGGTTCTTATCTCTAGAAGTTTATTTACACAGCAATAACTCCATCAGAACATTCCGGCATTTTTCTCCCCGTGCTTTCCAAAAGCACACTCGCAGCTTCTGCTGCCTTAGCTGTGTGTGCAGTCAGCAGAGAAAGCGAGACTGAAAGCAGACACACACTGTGACACACTTCTCTGCGTCAGGCTCCTCCCAGATACAGGACACCACGGAGTTTTAACCCTGTCAGTTCCAAACTCCACATAGAGTGCCCCTTACAAGTAACGACCATTGATGGCAGGGAACTCCTGGGAGGGGAAGTGATGCACCAGACTCCCCCCATGAGAAAGAGGGTCTCCAGACACACAGAAACCCTTGCCTTTCATGTAGCCAGACTGGCAGGACCACCAGTCATACTGGGAATGAGCTGGTTGGCGCTACATGATCCAGTGGTGGCATGGCACCAGCAGACAGTGACCTTTGGGTCAGCTCACTGTTTGGAACACTGTCACGGTGGGGAAGTCCCGAGGGTAGCTGTGGCCCAGGTAGCAGGAATGGCAGTGGGAGAAAAGGGGAAGGTACCGCCACAATACGCTGACCTGCAGGATGTTTTCAGCGAGAAGGAAGCGGATAAACTACCCCCCCATAGGCCCTTCGACTGTCAAATCAACCTACTACCAGGAGCTCAGCTCCCAGTGGGTAAATTGTACGCCATGT
Source organism: Podarcis bocagei (assembly GCF_964188305.1). Taxonomy (NCBI): domain Eukaryota; kingdom Metazoa; phylum Chordata; class Lepidosauria; order Squamata; family Lacertidae; genus Podarcis; species Podarcis bocagei. The sequence continues at coordinate 10,552,584 of NC_138131.1, forward strand.
CGGACAAGGAGATGCAGGAGTTGCGGGAGTTTATTGACAAGAACCTGAAAAGAGGCTTCATAAGGGAATCAAGGGCGGTGGGAGGCAGTCCGGTGTTCTTTGTGGACAAAAAGGACACTAAACAGCCCAGATTGGTCGTAGAATTCAGGTCCTTGAACCTTGTATCGGAACCCGTGACCTTCCCAATGCCCAGGATTGACGATATTTTAACCCGGGTGAGGAAGGGAAAGATCTTTACCAAGCTGGACCTTCAGGGGCGTACAATTTGATTAGGATGAGGGAAGGGGATGAATGGAAAACCACCATGTTCACCCCTCTGGGAGCCTTTGAGTACCTCGTTATGCCCTTCGGATTACAATCAGGCTCCGCCTGTTTTCAATCTTTCATGCACCATGTGTTGGGATCCTTGCTACACAAGAATTGTGTGGCCTTTCTAGATGACGTGTTAATCTATTCGGACAATGAGGAGCAACACGTTCGGGACGTTTGGGAAGTGCTAAAGAGGCTACAGGAACACCAGTTGTGGGTCAAATTGGAGAAGTGCCAATTCCACGCACGAGAGGTCGAGTTCCTGGGATACAGGTTGTCGGACAAGGGCCTAGCTATGGAGCCAAGCAAGGTGCAGGCAGTGCTGGAATGGAAGGCCCCCAAGACCCGGAAGGACGTGCAGAGGTTCCTGGGGTTTGCGAACTTCTATCGGAAGTTCATCAAGAACTTCGCCCACTTAACCGCACCCATCACCGATTGTCTCAGTAGCAAAAGGAAGTTCGTCTGGACAGAAGAGGCACAGCAATCTTTCGAAAGGCTAAAAAAGGCGTTTGCTTCGGAAGAGCAGCTCTTGCACGTGGATCTGCAAAAGCCAATGAGGTTGGAGACAGACACGTCAGACAGAGCGGTAGGGGCGGTGCTTCTCCAGCCGGGAGACAAGTCCAGCTGGAGGCCGTGCGCATTCTTCTCGAGGAAGCTGAGCAAGTCTGAGCAAAACTACACGGTGTATGATCGAGAACTGCTGGCTATTTATGAAGCCTTTAGGCGCTGGAGACATTTGTTAATAGGGGCGCAGCACAAGATCCAGGTGTGCACGGACCATAAGAACCTAGAGTACTGGAGGACTGCACGAGTACTCAACCAACGACAGGTGCGGTGGGCTCAAGAATTCTCCACGTTTTTCTTCGAGATTCGATACGTGCCGGGAGAGGAAAACGTCAGAGCAGACGCCCTCTCCCGGAAGCCGGAGTATCTGGAAGGAGAAGGACCACCAGAAGCACAACATGTGATTCCCAAGAACCGATGGGTGTGTGGGGGAGTGTTCGTTGAGACACGAGAACTAGTAGGACTGACGAGGGACGACGAGTTTGCCCAAACGAAAATCCGGGAACTCAGAGGCACGGGGGAAACCATGGGGGGTTTGAGGAGAAAGATGGGGTACTATATTACAGGGGAGCACTATATGTACCAGGGGATGACTTGAGGAAAAGGGTACTCAAACAACTCCATGATAACCCGACAGCGGGGCATTTCGGTCAACACAAGACCATGTTGCTGGTCACCAGGCAGTTCTGGTGGCCAAGGGTGAGGGAAGATGTACGGGAGTACGTATGAGGGTGTGACTGCTGCCAGCGAGCAAAGGGGGAGAGGGCGGCGCCCGCGGGACTACTGGAACCTTTACCCACACCGGGAAAACCATGGGAGGTGGTGTCCATAGATTTTATGACAGATTTGCCCAAATCGAGAGGGAAAACAGCTGTCATGGTGGTTGTTGACCTGTTAACAAAAATGTGCCATTTTATCGCTTGCTCGCATGCGGTGACAGCAGAGGAAACTGCCAGGCTGTTTGTGGATCACATCTTCAGACTGCATGGTGCCCCCTTGAGGGTTTTGTCCGACCGAGGGAACCAATTTACTTCCCGGTTCTGGAGGAAGCTCATGAGCTTGCTGGAAGTTGAGGTGAGCTTCTCGACGGCCAGACACCCAGAGACCAAAGGACAAGCGGAAAGAGCGAACAGTATACTCCAACAATATCTACGCTGCTATGTCAGCGAGAGGCAGAACGACTGGGTGGATAAACTGGGGCTGGCAGAATTTGCGTACAATAACGCGGAACACGTGTCCACGGGGATGAGCCCGTTCATGGCCAATTACGGGTGTCATCCCAGGGCTTTCCCAGGGGGTGGGGAGGAGAGGTGGAGTGTGCCAGCAGCGGAGCAGTTTGTGGAAGAAATGGAAGCCTTACACCAACAACTTAAGATGAACTTGGAAAGGGCCAAGGAAGTGTATAAGAGGCATGCAGACAAGCACCGCAGGGAAGGAGAAACCATACGGGTGGGGGACCGGGTGTGGTTGTCAACCCAGGGGTTACCTTTCAAGGGAGGGTGCAAGAAATTGCGGCCCAGGCGGCTGGGACCTTTCGAGGTAACCCAGCAGGTCAGTCCAGTGGCCTTTCGGCTCAAGTTGCCGACCAGTATGAAACTACACCCGGTGTTCCATAGGTCCCTACTCTCTCTGTACAGGGAGGGGCTGGAATTTCCGGGGCGAGAGAGAGAGGTCCCCACTCACCCACGCATAGAGGAGAGGGAACTCAGCAGTCAAGCCACGGAAATACTTGATTCAAGATTGAGAGGAGGGGAAGTGGAGAATTTGGTGGCTTGGGAGGGGGAACCTGAGTCGGAAAACACGTGGGTTCCTGCGGAGACCATCAGGGATGAGGATCTCAGGGGGGAGGCCAGACACTAGTACGAAAAGGGTTTTAGAACTAATTCAAGAATTTGGTCAAGTTGCAGGATTCAAGTTGAATAAACAAAAAAATAAAGTTTTGGAGAAAAATTTAACAGCTATGGAAAGGGAGAGGTTCCAGAATGAAACAGGGTTGACAGTGGTCAAGGAGGTGAAATACTTGGGGATTAATATGACATCTAAGAATGTGAATTTGTTTAAAGATAATTATGAGAAATGCTGGACAGAGGTTAAAAAGGATCTAGAAATATGGTCAAATTTGAAGCTTTCCTTGTTAGGCCGAATTACAGTTATTAAGATGAATGTATTGCCTAGAATGTTATTTTTATTTCAAGCATTGCAAATTCTTGACAAGATGGACTGTTTCAAGAGGTGGCAGAAAGACATTTCGAAATTTGTCTGGCAGGGCAAAAAACCCAGAATAAAGTTTAAAATTTTAACGGATGCAAAGGAAAGAGGGGGATTTGCCCTGCCGGACTTAAAACTGTACGATGAATCAGCAGCTTTTTGCTGGATGAAAGAGTGGCTGCTCCTCGAGAATACAGATATTTTGGACTTGGAAGGTTTTAATAATGTATTTGGATGGCATGCATATCTATGGTATGATAAGGTTAAAGCGCATAAAGCTTTTAAAAATCACATTGTTAGGAAAGCATTATATAATGTCTGGATCAGATACAAAGATTTGTTGGAAAATAAAACCCCAAGGTGGCTATCGCCAATGGAAGCTAAAGCCGTGAAAAAACTTAACATGGAGGCCAAATGGCCAAAATATTGGGAAATTTTGGAAAAAGAGGCAGATAAACGGAAATTACAGAGTTATGAGAGATTGAAGTCTAAAGTACGAGACTGGCTCCATTACTATCAAATAATGGAGGTGTATAAACAGGACAGGAAAATTGGCTTCCAGGTGGAGAAATCAAAACTAGAAACAGAACTGTTAGAACCCAATGCTAAGAATCTGTCAAGAATGTATAATTTGTTGCTGAAATGGAATACACAAGATGAAACAGTTAAATCAGCTATGATTAAGTGGGCACAGGACATTGGTCATAACATTATGTTTGCTGACTGGGAACAGTTGTGGACCACCGGTATTAAATTCACGGCATGTAATGCCTTAAAGCAAAATATTATGAAAATGATCTATAGGTGGTACATGACCCCAGTCAAGCTAGCAAAAATTTACCATTTGCCTGATAATAAGTGTTGGAAATGTAAAGAAACTGAAGGTACTTTTTATCACCTTTGGTGGACGTGCCCGAAGATTAAGGCTTTCTGGGAAATGTTATATAATGAAATGAAAAAGGTACTTAAATGTACTTTCCCTAAGAAACCAGAGGCCTTTCTCTTGGGCATTGTCGGCCAGTTGGTGCCAAAGAAAGACAGAACTTTTTTTATGTATGCTACAACAGCAGCAAGAATACTCATCGCAAAGTATTGGAAGACACAAGATCTACCCACTCTGGAAGAATGGCAGATGAAGGTGATAGACTACATGGGACTGGCTGAAATGACCGGCAGAATCCGTGACCAGGGGAAAGAGACGGCGGATGAAGACTGGAAGAAATTTAAAATTTATCTTAAGAAACATTGCAAAATTAATGAATGCTAAAATGTTGAGGTTTTAGAAAAAAGGGGATTACAGCTGTAAAAGATTAAGTATAAGAAAAGAATAAGGGAAAATTCGATAAAACCAAGGGGCAGGATTTGCTGACACAAATTTGGAAATTGGGATGCAGAAAGGGGAGGTATGGGGAAGTCGGTGAAGTAAGGTTTAAGAAAAAAGGACTCGAAATTATACATGTTTGTTTATGTGTTTGTTTGTTTGTATTGTGTAATGTTTGTGTTTATAAAAATTGCGAAAAACCAATAAAAATTTTATATATAAAAAAAGAGGATCTCAGGGGGGAGTTTCACAGCAGGTTCCCAAGGAAGCCCAAACCGGTAGCGAGGTTCTGGGAGGAGCAATTTGGCACTACAGATGAGGAAGAAGAGTTTGTGGGGTTTCCGGCCTCCGACGAGGAGGAAGGAGAGGAATCTGAGGGTGAGGAATCGGACTGGGAGGGCCTCATTCAGAGCCAGATGTGAAAGAAAGCCAGAGCCAGAGCCAGAGCCAGAAATAGGGCTTGATACAGGGCCGGAGCACAAAACATAGCTGCAGCCACAGCCTAGAGCCACAGCCTGAGTCTCCAACAGTACGTGATACAGTGCCGGAGCTGGAGCTGGAGCTGGAGTCAGAGCCAGAGGCAGAGGCACAGCCAGAGCCAGAACAAAACCCTAATTCAGAACCAGAGCCTGAAAGAGAGCCAGACCCTGAAACATAGCTGGGTCAGAGGCAGAGGAAGAGCCATCATGAGACCCTGAATCAGAGTCAGAACCAGATCTTCATTCAGAACCAGACCCTGAAAGAGAGCCAGAGCCACAGACGGAGCCACAGACGGAGCCTAGAGCCACAGCCGAGATCCACAGCCTGAGTCTGAAATAGTGCTTGATAGAGTGCACTATAGGACAGCATAGGAGCCTGAAGCAGAGACACAGCCAGATCCAGAGACACAGCCAGAGCCAGAACAAAACCCTAATTCAGAACCAGAGCCTGAAAGAGAGCCAGAGCCAGAAACAGTGCTTGATAGAGTGCCAGAGCCTGAAACAGAGGCAGAGGCAGATACAGGGCTTGAAACAGCGCCAGAGCCTGAAACAGAGAAACAGCGTGAAACAGAGACAAAGGCTGAGACACAGGCCGAGCCTGAAATAGAGCTAGAATAAGTGCTAGAGCCAAAGACTGACACAAAGCCTAATAAAGAGCAGAAGCCTGAGCCTGAGCCTGAAACAGTGCTTGATACAGTGCCAGAGCCTGAAACAGAACCAGAGCCACAGCTACAGCCATAGTGCCACAGCCTGAGTCTGCAACAGTGTTTGATACAGCGCCGGAGCCTGAAACAGAGACACAGCCTGAAACAGAACCTGAGCCTGGTTATTAGCATGGCAATTAAAGAAGAGAGAGGCAGAAAGGCTTATAAATAGAGTTAAGTGCAAAGGCAAAATAATAATCAACCCTAAAGAAATAGAGAAACGATTTCTCGCATTCTTTAGAGAAATCTATAAGGAAGGAAATGAAACAACAGAAGAAGTTAAAAAACATTTAGAACAGAACTGTCTTCCGAAACTTACTAAAGAACAAAAAGAACTGTTGAATGCCCCTATTACATCGTACAAAATTCAAAGAGCAATTAAGGAAGCAAAGATAGGAAAGCCACCAGGGCCAGACGGCCTACCGGCAATATATTATAAAAAAATGGAGGACTTGCTGTCTGACCCATTAAGAAGTATCATGAACAACATCTTAAAAGACGGAACCATGCCGGATTCTTGGAAAGAGAGCCTTATTGCATTAATTCCAAAACAGGGAACGGACAATCTACTTATTAACAACTATAGGCCTATCGCACTTCTAAAGAACGATTATAAATTATATGCAAATATTTTAGCCGAAAGATCAAAAAAAGACTTCCAGATGATGATACACAATGACCAAGCTGGCTTTTTGCCCGGGAGGCACATTTATAGCAACACTAGAAACATTATAATCTTATTAGCGTATTTAGACTTAAGAATAGAAAAGAAGGCAGTCTTAATGGCTATAGATGCAGAAAAAGCTTTCGACAGGGTATCCTGGAAATTTATGAAAGGTCTGTTACACCATAACGGATTTTGGTATAAAGTATATAAAAGGGATTGAAGCAATGTAATCAAAACAAAAAGCTAAAATCATAATCAATGGAAATTTATCACAGGAGTGTGAAATCAGGAAAGGGGTCAGACAAGGTCGCCCACTATCCCCCTTAATTTTCATATTAACATTGTGTTGGTATTAAAGGGTTAAGAAGCTCTAATCAAGACGCTCTAATCACTGAGCAGCTGGAGGTAGTTAGGCTTCCAGGAATGTGAGTTTGTATAAATAGTCAACTCACTTGTGTGTTCGTTGCCCCTTTCCCCCTTCCTTTTCTTTTGTGGCATGTTTGCTGAAATGTGTGATTCTTCACCAGTTTTTTGTTTTGTGTAAATAAACCTTTTATTTGAGTTCCAAACCGCTTGCTCCAAGATTCCTTTATTGAAAAGATGCTGACTCTCCAGCCCTTCTTGAGCCGCTGTGCGAAAAGCTCTGCTGTAATGGGACACTGTCGCATCGGAAGCGCACTGGACATTTGATAAGCATTAAACTAATTAAAGTTTAATGGGACAGGTTATGGTGTTTGTACGTCAAGAAGGAGATAAGGAGTGCAGTTAAGAGTTATTTATGCAAGGACTGGAGCGAAGACAGAAGCGGTTGCCGACAACGAAAGCCTTCAAAGCAGCTTGAGTCCTGCAACGTGCCTAGGAAAAGTTTTAAAGAGACACTGCGCAGTTTGTACTCACTGGAAGACGCCTTATTCCTCGAGGAGCCACCTCAGCAGCTGGGAGACAGTCTACAGGTCTGTGAGTATCGTTCCTAAGCCCCAGGGAGGATGGCAGAGTCCCAGGAAAGTTTTACTGTCCCCTTTACGCGACTCAATGGGAAAAATTGGCAAGATTGGAAGGCTAGAGTAAGGGTTTGGTTGCAAGCAAAAGAGTTGTGGAGTTGTACTGAAGCACCGCCTTTACAGGCAGCTGCAGACGCGTCTGCAGAAGACAAAGCCGCAGCGGCAGTTTCTCAGAAACGCGACAGGAAAGCCCAAGGTCTATTAGTTTTGGCAGTGGGACCAGAGCAAATGCATTATGTTTCTGAGTTAAAGAACACGCATGAGGTCTGGACGGTTCTGCAGCGTTTAAATTCCAGAAACACTGCGGGGGCCAAGATCCATGCTACAAGATGTTTGTTTGATTTACGTCTCCAACCGGGAGCGTGTGTGAAAGAACATATTGCCAAAATGGTGTCTGCCTTTAATCAACTAAGACAGCTGGGCATTCCTTTCTCTATGGAGCAGCAGTCATACATTTTGTTGTCTTCTCTTGATAAAAGCTATGAGACTCTAGCTTTAACTTTGGAAGCTATGCCTTCATCTGAATTAACCCTTGAATACATTTCTTCTCGACTTGCTGATGAACAGGATAAAAGGCAAAGAGAAAGAGGTTTGTCTTCAAAGGGGAGTTATGCTGTGCCTAAGAGTGGGGATGCTGAGTTTGAGAACACAGTAAATGCTTTTGCAGCTAGACACTGTTTTCGCTGTGGTTCCTCTTCCCATTTAATCAGGAATTGTACACGTGAACCTGGTCAAGATAGCACCAAGGCCGTTGCCCCTAGTTACCAGACAAGGAGTTCCAGGGGACGTCGAAGAAGAGGACGAGGTCGTGGCTACTCCCACAGCACAAAGCACATGGCTTCAGCAATGGCGTTGATGCAAGGGCGTGGCCAAGGCAGCAATCTACGCTGGTTGATCGACAGTGGTGCATCTCATCACCTGGTGGCGCCATCTAGTGTCCGTTTGCAGAATTGCAGACATTTGCAAACCCTTAAAGTTGTGACAATGGCAGAGTCAACTAAACGTTCCTTAGAGACTGTAGGCACAGTGTTTTTGAAGTGTTTGCAAACAGAAATTGATGCCTACGTGCTAAAGGGAATGAAAGGGTGTATTTTGTCTGTGTCAGAACTTGATAGAAATGGGTTTAAAACTGTGTTTGAAAATAGGGTTTGCACTATTTCAAAGAATAATGTATCTCTTTTGCAGGTGGAATGCAGAGATGGGTTATATTATTTTGAGACAAGTCCAGATGAAGTTGAACAGGTTCATGCTGGTTGTGTGAACTCGCCTACCCATAATTCTTGTGTTCATTTATGGCATCGCCGTTTGGGACATATTAATTTTCAGTATGTTAAAAGACAACCTGAATTATCAGAAGGGTGGAAATTGAACAAATGTACTAAGTATTTGGATTGTACTGCATGCAAAAGGGCAAAGGTTCATAGATGCAGCTATCCCAGTTCAAATAGGAAATCTGATAAAGTATTCCAACTTGTGCATATGGACCTATGTGGCCCAATGCCTGTTGCTAGCATGGGAGGTTCGAGGTATGCACTGTGTCTTTCAGATGACAAAACAAAGGTTACATGGTTTTTTCCTCTCAAAACAAAAGCAGATACTGCAGAAACAGTTAAAAATTGGGTTCATGCAGTAGAACTTGAATTCAGTACTAGAGTACTTGCTTTTCAAACAGACAGAGGGTCAGAATTTACCGGGTCTGTGTTGCAGAATTTCTTTAAGAAAAAGGGAATTAAGCATCGTCTGTCTACACCTTATTCCCCCCAAGAAGGAGGCGTGGCCGAACGTAAAAATAGGGTTCTGCAAGAGTTGGCAAACTCTATGTTGTTTGATGCTAAACTTCCTCAAAGTTACTGGGCGGAAGCCTGGCAGACGGCTACTCATGTTCTGAACCGAGTATATAATTCGGTAATTGATACTACGCCATATTTTGCTTTATATGGGAAGAAGCCCAACGTTAATTACTTTCGGGTGTTTGGATCTCAAGCCTATGTACTTATCCCAAAAGCGTTAAGGAAAAAGGGAGGTCCAAGGGCTAGGAAACTCATCTTTTGTGGGTACGAACCACATGCCAAATCTTGGAGGTTCGTGAACCCAGATGGGGATACTACAAGAGTGGTCCTCAGTAGGAGCGCTGAATTTTGTGAACAATCCGGATGGACTCATTTACATGCTAACCCTGACATTTTGAGAGATGATTTAGGCATTTATGCTGAGAAAGAAAGTCCAGAGGGTGGTGAGCCAGAAGGGGGTGGTGCACATGGTTCAGATGCAGATTCTGACCAGGCACAAGGTTCTTCTCCTAAGGTAGAAAAGCCAGAATCTAAGAGTGTTCCAACATCGCCAGTCATTAGGCCTAGCAGACAGCAAAAGCGAAGCAGGTCGTCTGCAACACCAAGCCCAAGGGAGGTATCTAAACGGGGGTCTTTATCCCTAGAGGCACGTCCAGACATAAAGTCTGAGACAGATTCTGATAGCCAACGGTCAGAGGGGGCACAAGAGGAGCAATTGCGCAGGTAAAAACGTGCCACAAAGGGCAAGCCGCCAGAGCGGTTTAAGGTGACAAGTGTATACGTAAATATGGCACAGTGTGAGCCAGATAGCTATGTAGAGGTACAACAGCTTCCAAGCTCAGAAGCCGCAAAGTGGCAGGAAGCAATGGAAAAAGAGATGGCTTCAATGAAGTCTCTCGGTGTGTTTGCAAGTACAGAGCTTCCAAAAGGGCAACAAGCTGTAGGTTGTCGATGGGTATATCGTTTAAAGCCCACAACTACTGAGGAGTTGCAATATAAAGCCCGACTAGTTGCAAAAGGGTTTTCACAGCGCAAAGGAGTTCACTATTCTCAAATTTATGCCCCTACTTCAAGATCGGAGTCATTAAGAATGCTTTTAGCCTCTTCAGCTAAGAAGGGAAATAAGCTGTTTCATTTTGATGTCAATGTGGCTTATTTAAATGCAGACTTACAGGAGGAAGTCTATATGACGCCACCACCAGGTTTTGAAGGAGACAAGCCAAACCAGGTCTGGCGCCTACACAAATCCATTTATGGGTTGAAACAGTCCGCCCGTAATTGGAATTCCTGCTTAAACGATGCTCTAGAGAGTATGGGGTTCAGAAAGAGCGCAGCAGATGCGTGTCTTTATCTAAAAGGCTCGGGATGTGAACAAGAAGCAGTCTTGATATTTGTTGACGATTTATTATACAGTGGAAAGGACGATAAACTTGCACAACAATTTGCCACAAAGCTTGGAGAAAGGTTTCAGATAAAATCACTAGGCAATGTATCTGTTTATCTAGGAGTTAAAATTCAGCAAGATGAAGATGGGAACTATTGGCTCAGCCAAGAAGCTAAGATCCAGCAGTTGCTGGAAAGGTTTAAAATGGACAACTGTGCTGGTGTTAAAACCCCAATGGAGTTAAGTTACACAAAGGATGCTCAAACTGAGCAACAGGCAGAGTTCAGTAATCCCGGGGTTTATCAGTCAGCGATAGGCAGTCTACTCCACATTGCACAGTGGACTCGGCCCGATATAACATATGCTGTCAACATGCTGTGTAGACAAGCTGAAAAACCATCAATGCATGCTTGGCAAGGAGTAAAAAGAGTTTTAAGGTATCTCCAAACTACCAAAAGGCTTCGCTTAAAACTATCAGCAGAGGGCAGCACACAACTTGAATGTTGGGCCGACAGCAGTTGGGCAGATGCTGGACCAGACAGAAAATCAGTGTCAGGAATGGCGATAAAATTTGGAAATGCACTAATTGGTTGGAGATCAAGAAAACAATCACTTATAGCTTTAAGTTCAACTGAATCTGAGTTCAATGCATTATCAGATGTATGTAGAGAACTGGAATTTTATAAGCAACTGGTACAAGAATTGTTTGGAGAATGTTCCCTACCTATCAGAGTGTGGGAAGACAATCAACCTTGTATTAAACTAGCTAAATCAGGTCAATTCAAGGCACACACAAAACATTTGGATATCCGTTATCAAAATGTATGCCAAAGCGTAAAACAAGGTTTAATTGAACTAAAGTATTGTCCAAGCCAAGAAAATCTCGCAGACGGTTTTACAAAAGCTTTGCGTCCGCAATCTCATAAATGTTTCTGTTCAGGTTTAAATTTGAATTAAGGTTGGTACAGCTCAGTGTTACGAGCGAGAGGGGGTGTTGGTATTAAAGGGTTAAGAAGCTCTAATCAAGACGCTCTAATCACTGAGCAGCTGGAGGTAGTTAGGCTTCCAGGAATGTGAGTTTGTATAAATAGTCAATTCACTTGTGTGTTCGTTGCCCCTTTCCCCCTTCCTTTTCTTTTGGGGCGTGTTTGCTGAAATGTATGATTCTTCACCAGTTTTTTGTTTTGTGTAAATAAACCTTTTATTTGAGTTCCAAACCGCTTGCTCCAAGATTCCTTTATTGAAAAGATGCTGACTCTCCAGCCCTTCTTGAGCCGCTGTGCGAAAAGCTCTGCTGTAATGGGACACTGTCACATCGGAAGCGCACTGGACATTTGATAAGCATTAAACTAATTAAAGTTTAATGGGACACATTGGAAGTTTTATGTAAACAAATTAGGGAAGAAAAAGAAATAAAAGGGATTATGCTGGGAAATAGAAGTTACAAAATGAGGGCATTTGCTGACGATTTAATTATAACTACGGAGCAACCAAAACAGAGTTTAAGAAAGGCGTTGGAAATAATATATGGCTACGGTAAAGTTGCGGGGTTCAAAATGAATTTAAACAAGACAAAACTATTAGTTAAAAATATGTTGTCAGATGAAAAAGCAGAATTAGAACAAATAATACACATTAAAATCTACCCCAAAATCAAGTATTTAGGATTATGGATAACACCAAAGAATATTAACTTATATGAAGATAATTATACCCATTGTTGGAAAGCTATCAAAAGACAGTTGGAGACATGGACAAGGTTAAATTTATTATTCCTGGGCCGCATTTCGGTAATTAAAATGATAGTTTTACCGAAGCTACACTTTCTATTCCAAACAATTCCAATTACAGGAAAGACCAGCAGTATCAACAAGTGGCAAAAAGAAATTTCTAAATTTTTGTGGAAGGGTAAAAGACCAAGAGTAAAGCATAAGATATTAATAGATACTGTAGAAAGAGGTGGCTACGGGTTACCGGATTTGAAGCTATATTACAAAGCCTCATGTCTTCTCTGGTTGAAAGATTGGTATTTATTAAAAAATTGGGATATTTTAGATCTAGAAGGTCATGACACCCTGTTGGGTTGAAATGAACGACAGACGAGTAGGTAGGTGTCATACGGGAGGCGTCTCTCGAGCAAGCCTCAGAGACTCCCTTTTATTGGATATTATACAGCGTTTGCCACGTGTGTGCTTGTTGCTGATTGGTTAACATAAGTACAAAGCAAGGGTTGTATATAAGACATTAATTATTGCATATAAGACATTAATCATAGACAGGTTAAAGGTTGGGAAAAGGAACGCGGAGTTTACACAGGCATGGTTTCGGACTGCCCGTACCAGAGTGGTACGAAAAGGAATGTACAAGGAGGGGTAAGTACAGGTTGATATTGTAACGGGAATTGGGGTTGCTCGTGCGTAAAGGATGCTGAAGTTCTAGGCAACGTTGCCTGGCTAAACCTTTCCCTGGCTGGACAGCCCTTCCTCCGTGGCTGTGTCAGTCGCTGGCAGAATCCGTCAGTGGGCGTTTCCTGAATTTCTTCCAACATAAAAATTCCTTGACGCCCAGTCTCCGCCTAGCCTCCCTGCGTGGAAGCTTTCTGCGCAGAGTAGGCGTAGCCAGCGGAGGTCCTGGACTCTCCCCGCTGGTCTCTGTGGAAGAGTCTTGGAGCCCTCTCTCCGAAGTCCTTCCCTGGTCCCCTTCCTCCCCGGTGTCACGCTGATAACCTTCCCCAAAGGGAGTGTTCTCTCTCCCTCTGCTGGTCCCTTTTCCTGCATGGTCGGGGAGCCTTACCTCCACTCTTGGCTCCGATGGCAGTTCCCTTACATCCACCTCCCCCCAGAACCCCCCTCACCTCCGTCCCGTTCCTTTGGCCTAAATTCCTCCCTTCCCTCTGACGGCAATGCGGGAAATCCCCTGAAGGAGCTACCCCCATCCTCTGAAGATTCAAACATAGCTCTCCACCTGCTGCTATCTCTTCGTACCGGATCACCCTCCCAGTCCGATTCCTCACCCTCAGATTCCTCTCCTTCCTCCTCGTCGGAGGCCGGAAACCCCACAAACTCTTCTTCCTCATCTGTAGTGCCAAATTGCTCCTCCCAGAACCTCGCTACCGGTTTGGGCTTCCTTGGGAACCTGCTGTGAAACTCCCCCCTGAGATCCTCTTTTTTTATATATAAAATTTTTATTGGTTTTTCGCAATTTTTATAAACACAAACATTACACAATACAAACAAACAAACACATAAACAAACATGTATAATTTCGAGTCCTTTTTTCTTAAACCTTACTTCACCGACTTCCCCATACCTCCCCTTTCTGCATCCCAATTTCCAAATTTGTGTCAGCAAATCCTGCCCCTTGGTTTTATCGAATTTTCCCTTATTCTTTTCTTATACTTAATCTTTTACAGCTGTAATCCCCTTTTTTCTAAAACCTCAACATTTTAGCATTCATTAATTTTGCAATGTTTCTTAAGATAAATTTTAAATTTCTTCCAGTCTTCATCCGCCGTCTCTTTCCCCTGGTCACGGATTCTGCCGGTCATTTCAGCCAGTCCCATGTAGTCTATCACCTTCATCTGCCATTCTTCCAGAGTGGGTAGATCTTGTGTCTTCCAATACTTTGCGATGAGTATTCTTGCTGCTGTTGTAGCATACATAAAAAAAGTTCTGTCTTTCTTTGGCACCAACTGGCCGACAATGCCCAAGAGAAAGGCCTCTGGTTTCTTAGGGAAAGTACATTTAAGTACCTTTTTCATTTCATTATATAACATTTCCCAGAAAGCCTTAATCTTCGGGCACGTCCACCAAAGGTGATAAAAAGTACCTTCAGTTTCTTTACATTTCCAACACTTATTATCAGGCAAATGGTAAATTTTTGCTAGCTTGACTGGGGTCATGTACCACCTATAGATCATTTTCATAATATTTTGCTTTAAGGCATTACATGCCGTGAATTTAATACCGGTGGTCCACAACTGTTCCCAGTCAGCAAACATAATGTTATGACCAATGTCCTGTGCCCACTTAATCATAGCTGATTTAACTGTTTCATCTTGTGTATTCCATTTCAGCAACAAATTATACATTCTTGACAGATTCTTAGCATTGGGTTCTAACAGTTCTGTTTCTAGTTTTGATTTCTCCACCTGGAAGCCAATTTTCCTGTCCTGTTTATACACCTCCATTATTTGATAGTAATGGAGCCAGTCTCGTACTTTAGACTTCAATCTCTCATAACTCTGTAATTTCCGTTTATCTGCCTCTTTTTCCAAAATTTCCCAATATTTTGGCCATTTGGCCTCCATGTTAAGTTTTTTCACGGCTTTAGCTTCCATTGGCGATAGCCACCTTGGGGTTTTATTTTCCAACAAATCTTTGTATCTGATCCAGACATTATATAATGCTTTCCTAACAATGTGATTTTTAAAAGCTTTATGCGCTTTAACCTTATCATACCATAGATATGCATGCCATCCAAATACATTATTAAAACCTTCCAAGTCCAAAATATCTGTATTCTCGAGGAGCAGCCACTCTTTCATCCAGCAAAAAGCTGCTGATTCATCGTACAGTTTTAAGTCCGGCAGGGCAAATCCCCCTCTTTCCTTTGCATCCGTTAAAATTTTAAACTTTATTCTGGGTTTTTTGCCCTGCCAGACAAATTTCGAAATGTCTTTCTGCCACCTCTTGAAACAGTCCATCTTGTCAAGAATTTGCAATGCTTGAAATAAAAATAACATTCTAGGCAATACATTCATCTTAATAACTGTAATTCGGCCTAACAAGGAAAGCTTCAAATTTGACCATATTTCTAGATCCTTTTTAACCTCTGTCCAGCATTTCTCATAATTATCTTTAAACAAATTCACATTCTTAGATGTCATATTAATCCCCAAGTATTTCACCTCCTTGACCACTGTCAACCCTGTTTCATTCTGGAACCTCTCCCTTTCCATAGCTGTTAAATTTTTCTCCAAAACTTTATTTTTTTGTTTATTCAACTTGAATCCTGCAACTTGACCAAATTCTTGAATTAGTTCTAAAACCCTTTTCGTACTAGTGTCTGGCCTCCCCCCTGAGATCCTCATCCCTGATGGTCTCCGCAGGAACCCACGTGTTTTCCGACTCAGGTTCCCCCTCCCAAGCCACCAAATTCTCCACTTCCCCTCCTCTCAATCTTGAATCAAGTATTTCCGTGGCTTGACTGCTGAGTTCCCTCTCCTCTATGCGTGGGTGAGTGGGGACCTCTCTCTCTCGCCCCGGAAATTCCAGCCCCTCCCTGTACAGAGAGAGTAGGGACCTATGGAACACCGGGTGTAGTTTCATACTGGTCGGCAACTTGAGCCGAAAGGCCACTGGACTGACCTGCTGGGTTACCTCGAAAGGTCCCAGCCGCCTGGGCCGCAATTTCTTGCACCCTCCCTTGAAAGGTAACCCCTGGGTTGACAACCACACCCGGTCCCCCACCCGTATGGTTTCTCCTTCCCTGCGGTGCTTGTCTGCATGCCTCTTATACACTTCCTTGGCCCTTTCCAAGTTCATCTTAAGTTGTTGGTGTAAGGCTTCCATTTCTTCCACAAACTGCTCCGCTGCTGGCACACTCCACCTCTCCTCCCCACCCCCTGGGAAAGCCCTGGGATGACACCCGTAATTGGCCATGAACGGGCTCATCCCCGTGGACACGTGTTCCGCGTTATTGTACGCAAATTCTGCCAGCCCCAGTTTATCCACCCAGTCGTTCTGCCTCTCGCTGACATAGCAGCGTAGATATTGTTGGAGTATACTGTTCGCTCTTTCCGCTTGTCCTTTGGTCTCTGGGTGTCTGGCCGTCGAGAAGCTCACCTCAACTTCCAGCAAGCTCATGAGCTTCCTCCAGAACCGGGAAGTAAATTGGTTCCCTCGGTCGGACAAAACCCTCAAGGGGGCACCATGCAGTCTGAAGATGTGATCCACAAACAGCCTGGCAGTTTCCTCTGCTGTCACCGCATGCGAGCAAGCGATAAAATGGCACATTTTTGTTAACAGGTCAACAACCACCATGACAGCTGTTTTCCCTCTCGATTTGGGCAAATCTGTCATAAAATCTATGGACACCACCTCCCATGGTTTTCCCGGTGTGGGTAAAGGTTCCAGTAGTCCCGCGGGCGCCGCCCTCTCCCCCTTTGCTCGCTGGCAGCAGTCACACCCTCATACGTACTCCCGTACATCTTCCCTCACCCTTGGCCACCAGAACTGCCTGGTGACCAGCAACATGGTCTTGTGTTGACCGAAATGCCCCGCTGTCGGGTTATCATGGAGTTGTTTGAGTACCCTTTTCCTCAAGTCATCCCCTGGTACATATAGTGCTCCCCTGTAATATAGTACCCCATCTTTCTCCTCAAACCCCCCATGGTTTCCCCCGTGCCTCTGAGTTCCCGGATTTTCGTTTGGGCAAACTCGTCGTCCCTCGTCAGTCCTACTAGTTCTCGTGTCTCAACGAACACTCCCCCACACACCCATCGGTTCTTGGGAATCACATGTTGTGCTTCTGGTGGTCCTTCTCCTTCCAGATACTCCGGCTTCCGGGAGAGGGCGTCTGCTCTGACGTTTTCCTCTCCCGGCACGTATCGAATCTCGAAGAAAAACGTGGAGAATTCTTGAGCCCACCGCACCTGTCGTTGGTTGAGTACTCGTGCAGTCCTCCAGTACTCTAGGTTCTTATGGTCCGTGCACACCTGGATCTTGTGCTGCGCCCCTATTAACAAATGTCTCCAGCGCCTAAAGGCTTCATAAATAGCCAGCAGTTCTCGATCATACACCGTGTAGTTTTGCTCAGACTTGCTCAGCTTCCTCGAGAAGAATGCGCACGGCCTCCAGCTGGACTTGTCTCCCGGCTGGAGAAGCACCGCCCCTACCGCTCTGTCTGACGTGTCTGTCTCCAACCTCATTGGCTTTTGCAGATCCACGTGCAAGAGCTGCTCTTCCGAAGCAAACGCCTTTTTTAGCCTTTCGAAAGATTGCTGTGCCTCTTCTGTCCAGACGAACTTCCTTTTGCTACTGAGACAATCGGTGATGGGTGCGGTTAAGTGGGCGAAGTTCTTGATGAACTTCCGATAGAAGTTCGCAAACCCCAGGAACCTCTGCACGTCCTTCCGGGTCTTGGGGGCCTTCCATTCCAGCACTGCCTGCACCTTGCTTGGCTCCATAGCTAGGCCCTTGTCCGACAACCTGTATCCCAGGAACTCGACCTCTCGTGCGTGGAATTGGCGCTTCTCCAATTTGACCCACAACTGGTGTTCCTGTAGCCTCTTTAGCACTTCCCAAACGTCCCGAACGTGTTGCTCCTCATTGTCCGAATAGATTAACACGTCATCTAGAAAGGCCACGCAATTCTTGTGTAGCAAGGATCCCAACACATGGTGCATGAAAGATTGAAAACAGGCGGAGCCTGATTGTAATCCGAAGGGCATAACGAGGTACTCAAAGGCTCCCAGAGGGGTGAACATGGTGGTTTTCCATTCATCCCCTTCCCTCATCCTAATCAAATTGTACGCCCCTGAAGGTCCAGCTTGGTAAAGATCTTTCCCTTCCTCACCCGGGTTAAAATATCGTCAATCCTGGGCATTGGGAAGGTCACGGGTTCCGATACAAGGTTCAAGGACCTGAATTCTACGACCAATCTGGGCTGTTTAGTGTCCTTTTTGTCCACAAAGAACACCGGACTGCCTCCCACCGCCCTTGATTCCCTTATGAAGCCTCTTTTCAGGTTCTTGTCAATAAACTCCCGCAACTCCTGCATCTCCTTGTCCGACATGGCGTACAATTTACCCACTGGGAGCTGAGCTCCTGGTAGTAGGTTGATTTGACAGTCGAAGGGCCTATGGGGGGGTAGTTTATCCGCTTCCTTCTCGCTGAAAACATCCTGCAGGTCAGCGTATTGTGGCGGTACCTTCCCCTTTTCTCCCACTGCCATTCCTGCTACCTGGGCCACAGCTACCCTCGGGACTTCCCCACCGTGACAGTGTTCCAAACAGTGAGCTGACCCAAAGGTCACTGTCTGCTGGTGCCATGCCACCACTGGATCATGTAGCGCCAACCAGCTCATTCCCAGTATGACTGGTGGTCCTGCCAGTCTGGCTACATGAAAGGCAAGGGTTTCTGTGTGTCTGGAGACCCTCTTTCTCATGGGGGGAGTCTGGTGCATCACTTCCCCTCCCAGGAGTTCCCTGCCATCAATGGTCGTTACTTGTAAGGGGCACTCTATGTGGAGTTTGGAACTGACAGGGTTAAAACTCCGTGGTGTCCTGTATCTGGGAGGAGCCTGACGCAGAGAAGTGTGTCACAGTGTGTGTCTGCTTTCAGTCTCGCTTTCTCTGCTGACTGCACACACAGCTAAGGCAGCAGAAGCTGCGAGTGTGCTTTTGGAAAGCACGGGGAGAAAAATGCCGGAATGTTCTGATGGAGTTATTGCTGTGTAAATAAACTTCTAGAGATAAGAACCGAACTGCCTTTGGACTTGATTTATCCCTCATCTCACACGGAAGCAGGACCGCTGCGACTCTGCTCCCTGCCCGGGTCAGCTTCAAGCTTCCGAACGGAGCTGCACAGGGGAAGTGCTGACTGGACGGCAGGATTAATTTCCCAAGAGGTTATGGAAGTTCCGTGTTTCCTGACACGTGTGAGAAGGGAGAAGGCTGCCAGCTTTGAGCTGCTTTGAGCTCCTGCCAGGAAGGGAAGTGGGAGACGCTGGTGGAATGCTGGAGATTGGAGCCGAGAGCCAAGAGAAACGGCTGCTGCTTCGGAGGTCCAGCTAGCTGGCAACATGTGAGTACGTTGAAGCCCCGGTGGGAGGAAGATGGCTGCTCAGGCACAGCAAGGCCATGAGAGCTACCCCAGTGAAAGGCTGCATGGGGCCAATTGGGAAGCCTGGAGTACACGCATGTACTACTGGCTGGAGGAAAGGAAGCTTTGGGACTGCACCCAGGCCGATCCAGTCTTTGCCCAGCCCAGTGAGAGGTCTGCAGGAGCAGAAGCAGACGTGGCTGCTCTGGAGAGAGAGCAAAGGGTGCTAGCCATTTTAAGGGCCAGCGTTGATGCTTGGCTGTTGCCAAGGCTGCAAGTGAAAAAGCCCTGGGTCGCGTGGCAGGCACTGAAGATGGCTTGTCAAGCCACAGTGGGAGCCAGGCCAGGGGGGCTGAGAGTTGCCCAGAGAGAGCATCAAGCCCAGAGGGGGCTGGAGCTGTTTTGGGAAGCTGTTTCCATGCTTCGACACGTCTGTGTGATGGTGCTGGAGAGAGGCTGAGAGCTGGGAAGAGGAAGGCAGTAGCAGACCGTTCCTCAGGCAGTTGTGCACCCAACAGTGGGGGTGCAAGCCGATCCAAGAGCTCTGCGAAAGCCAAAGTCTCCAAGAGTTGTTTATGCTCTGTGGCGTCGTCCAACAGCGCTGGGAAGCATCTGCTAGAAGCCCAGGCTGCCAAGGACACTGGCCGGCGTGGAATGTCAACAAAGCAGGTTCCCAGAGCCAGTTCTCAGCAGAGGCGTGGGAAAGCAGCAGGCCAGGAGGAAGACAAGGCGTCTTATCATCTCACAGCTGCCATGGTGTCTCTGGGAAAAGGCGAAAGCCCTAGTCGGGGGGAGGCTGTGGCCATGGCAACCAGGAAGGACACTAGCAGAGACCCCAGTGGGGGTGCGAGCAACGCCATGGCATCTTTGGAAAACAGCCAGAGAGACATTTTATCTCTGATAATTGATTCTGGAGCTTCTCATTGCCTTGTAAACTCCAGAAATCTTCTGAGGAACCGCAAGACTGTTAAAACTGGACGCTATGTTACGTTAGCTGATGGGTCTCAAAGACCTCTGACTGAATCTGGGTCTTTGTTTTGCTCTTTCCTAGATTGTGAAGTGCAAGCTTTTGTGGTCCCAGAACTTGCCCATTCTCTTTTAAGTGTGTCAGTTCTTATGGCTGCTGGGTTCAATATTTTGTTTTCTAACAATTTGTGTTCCTTCTACAGGGATGGGAAGAAGATCTACAGTGTTGAGAGGAAAGACAGGCTCTTTCTGGTGGAGATGCCCATTGAAAATGGGACTGGTGGGAAAATGGGGCTGGTGGAAAATGGGGCTAGTGGAGAGTCCATTGAAGATGCCCAAGGGCAGTGTGCAAATGCCCTGTTAGGATATTTCCGTTCCACCTTAAAAGGGAGCAGGCTTTGTAAGTCACAGAGTCTGCGCATGTCCTAGTCACAGGATGTTTATGTTTGCTGTTTCCTTTCGTTTTTGCCAGTTGGCCAGAGATGCTGACACAGAACGGTCATGTTTTCTTTTGTTCTGTTCTACGCTAAATAAAGTCTGTAAATATGCTAAATATACTCTTCTGCGGTGCAAGCTTTCGCCTGTGTTTTTGCTGATAAACATTGTGCACAAGCCTGGAATGTGGCAATCCATTTCCAGAACGGCTTCGTGCCGCTAACTGCTGGATCTGCGTGACTACGGGAGGCCGATGGATCGTCCGACAGCCGGCTTGGGGGCCATGATGGACGTTATCTCCCTGGCAGTATCCCAACAACAAGGTTTCGGGCCCAGATTCGCAGCACCTACAGGAGAGTAAAAGCTGTAACAGACTGCGTCAGAGAGGTATGTTGTGGGGAAAGCGAAAGAAAGGGACGCTTTTCTGTTTACCTCGGCAAGGAGCCTTTGATCTCTGGCAAGGCTTAATTGGCCTGGGAGCCGAGCCAAAGAGAGTTCGTGATTAATGGCTGCCAAGATAACGAGTCTCTGAAGTTAAAAAAGACTCACGGCTAAAAGTAAAAGCTGGAATGGAGTTTTTCCAAGCTTATGGAGATACTCAGTGCCCGAAGTTGGATGGGCAGAATTATGAAACCTGGGCAAAATGGTGTGAAAGTTTGCTGCGTCAGTTTGGGGTCTGGCATACCGTATTGGAGCCCCCCCCCCCAGTTCCTCTGACAGAGAGATGGAAAGTCCATGATTCGAAAGCGATAGACGTAATAGTCTTATCCGTATCTCTTGAGGAAATTAAGACGCTGGCTGGCAACACCACTGCACGTGGAATGTGGAATGCTTTGAAAAAAGCTCATTTGCCAGTAATCCCAGCCCAGAGTTTGACTGCATCGGAGGTCCTAGCTGTTTCCCAGAATGCGAGTGAATGCAGGGATGCTGAGGGCACCGGTTGCAAGCTGCAGGGGGAGCTGACCGTCACGTCATCCCAGGCAGCATTCCAGCCTCCAGGGGGAGCCAAGGAGTCGGCAGCTGAGGGCTCTGTTTCTCGTGAGAACCTAGGTCATCGCCTTTGCAGAGGCCGGAAAGGCAAAGGTAAACACACGCATCCGCCTGCAGATGGCCAGGAGCAGAGGGAGGGTGAAGAGCCCGCGCCAGGGAAAAACAAAGCGATGTTTGCTGGCACTGCTTCACCAAAGGCTAAAGGCACGTCTGCTGACCAGAAGCATGGGGGCAAGCTGCAAAAGCCCACACCGCTGGAAAACAAGGGTTTGCTTGCTGTAAGGACTGCTCCAACAGCCAAAGGCAGCTTTGTTGTTGATTCAGGCTGTACGCGCCACGTTTCGAAGGATCGCCATCTCTTTATCTCCTTCAAGCCTCAGGAAGGTGAGATCCACCTGGCTGATGGAAGGACGTTGCAAATTGCTGGAGAAGGGACTGTGAAACTTGCAAGTTTGCACACAACCATCAGCGGTGTACTATATGTTCCAGGCGCTGCAAGCAACTTGCTGAGCGTCCCACAGCTTACTGGGCGTGGTTTTCAGATTTCCTTCAAGAGGAGCGTCTGTGTCATCAGTAAAGGCAAAGAGGACTATTTGCATGCAAAGTTTATGGATGGTTTGTTCCATATAACTTATGAGGACACTGCTGTTGTGTCTAATACTGATTCTTGTTGTGTTGCACAAACTAACAAAGTTCTTCATGCAGGTTGCATTCACGATGCACATCGAAGGTTTTGTCACCTCTCTTGGAAGGCACTGGCCAAGATGCCAGAGGTGGTTGAGGGTTTGAACATCAAACCCTGTAAATTTCACATGAAATGTGTATCTTGTGCAGAGAACAAGGTGAAGGTTGCTCCAAAAGGCAAGGAATCCAGCAGGCAGGCTTCCAAACCCTACCAGCTAGTGCATGCGGACCTGGTTGGGCCACTTGCGCCCTCTTTAGGAGGAGCAAGGTACTTCATGATTCTGATTGATTCTTTTTCCAGGTACATTCATGTGTTTTTGCTCGAACAGAAATCGCAAGCGTTTCCAAAGTTTAAGGCATTCTGTGCTTGGTTGGAGAATGTGCACGGTAAACGTATTTCTTGTTTGTTTACTGATCGGGGTGGGGAGTTTACTTCTCAGCAGTTTGAAGCTTTCCTGACTGAGAAGGGAATCCAGCATGACATGTCAACACCCAGATCGCCATGGATGAATGGGCTTGCGGAGAGAGCAAAACAGACATTGCTGCAAGGAATAAAAACCTTGTTGCATGATGCCAATCTCCCTGATAAGTTTTGGGGGGAGGCTCTGGGGAATTTGGTTTACTCCTTTAATCGCCGATTGTCATCACCCATTGGTTGTACCCCCTATGAGAAGATGTTTGGCAAGAAACCCAACACCAAACACATGAAAATCTTTGGTTCTGACATGTGGGTACACACACAACAAACCAACAAGCTTGGGAAGCGTGGGGCACATGGTTTGTTCATGGGGTACGAAAAAGGTGCATACAGGGTATGGATGACTAACTCTAAGTCCATTAAGTTCACAAGGAGTGTTGAGTACAATCCTAAGTGGGGGGAAAATGTGGGAATTTTCCAGAGTTACCCAGAGGAGGATGAAGGTGAAGTCAAGCAAACAGCTAAAGCTGAGAAAGCTGCTGCTGCTGAAGATGATGAGGATGAGGATGATGATGATGATGATCAGAGTTCGGATTCCAGTTCAGTGGGCGGCGCTGCTGCTGGTGTCAGTGACAGTGATGACACAGCAGACTACGAGAGCGCAAAGGCCTCAGTCAGACCATCTGATGCGTCTGACAATGAACTGGAAGAACCACTGTTCACCATTGGTCATTTTTCTCCTAAGAAAGAGGAGATGAGTCCAGAAGACTTGCGTCTAGTACGTAGGTCTGAAAGGGCGACCAAGGGCAGACCTCCAAAGAGGTATGCTGATGAGTTTGCTAAGACAGCAACTGCTGTTCTTAGTAGCTCAGAGAAGGTGTGGGAACCTTCAAGCTTCAAAGAGGTTCAGGAGTTAACCTCTAAAGATGCTGAGCCTTGGCTTAATGCCATGAAGGCTGAAGTTGATTCCTTGAACAGGAACCAAACTTGGGAACTGGTACCGGTAGTCCCAGGAATGAGACTGGTTGGCAGCAAATGGGTCTTCAAGGCCAAGACAGACCAGAATGGCAAGGTAGTCAGACACAAAGCCAGATTGGTTGCCAGAGGTTTTTCACAGGTACCAGGACAGGATTACCATGAGACCTACTCACCCACAGTCAAATATGAGAGCATTCGGCTGATGCTCAAGATTGCTGCGGAGGAGAAACTGCATGTTTCCCACCATGACATTAATACAGCTTTTTTGTACGGGGTTTTGGGGGAGGAGCTGTTCATGCTTCCACCTGATGGGATGCAGATACAGAAAGGAATGGTCTGTAAACTGCGGAAATCCTTATATGGTCTTAAGCAGAGTGCCAGGTGTTGGAACACAAAACTCACTGAGACATTGCTTTCTCTAGGTTTTCACCAGGGCAAAGCTGATCCATGTGTGTTTGTCAAGGAGGAGGGGCAAAACAAACTGTATTGTTTATGTTTTGTTGATGATCTTCTGATGTTTTGGAAGAATCAGGCTTTCTACCAAAGCACCCTAGCTCAGCTGAAGGAGCACTTTGACATGAAGGATCTTGGTGAGGTATCCAACTATCTTTCTCTGCAGGTGGAGAGAGACCAAGCAGGTAATTTTCTGGTACACCAAACACAGAAAATTGCTGATGTATTAACCAGGTTGAATTTGGTTGATGCAAACCCAGCAGACACACCGATGGTGACAGGTTACCAGGTAGACAGTACTGCTGAAGCGTTTTCTGACACAACGCTATACAGATGCATTCTAGGCAAGCTGAATTTCATTGCCAGATGTTCAAGACCTGACATAGCTGTAAGCTGTAATTTGCTTAGCAGACATGCCAACAATCCTACGGTTCAGGATTGGAAAGCTCTGAAGCGCATAGCCCGCTATTTGAAAGGGACTATGCACTACAGGCTGAGGTTCACCAGTCAGAAGACTGGAGGTCTTGAAATCTTTGCAGATGCAAGTTTTGGAAGTGACACCACGGATGGTACAAGCACTTCTGGAGTATGCTACATGTACAACCACTGTCTGTTTGACTGGTTGTGCAAGAAGCAGACAACAGTGAGCCTAAGTTCCTGTGAAGCAGAACTCAATGCTCTGTCATTTTCACTCATGGATTGTGAATGGTTGATGCAACTGTTTAAGGACATCAAGGTTTCTGTGAAATGTCCTATACAAGTGTATCAAGACAATAGATCGTGTTTGGCTTTGCTGAACTCGGAGAGTTGCAAGCAGAGAACCAAGTACTTGCAGATTAAGCTACATCGTGCAAGAGAGTGTATTCAGAAAGGACTGATTCAGGTGTCCTACATGCCAGGAAATGAAATTCCTGCTGATCTGTTGTCTAAGGTTGTTAACAGAGAACAACATAAGGTTTATGTACAAAGGTTGCAATTGGGTGAACCACAGGTACAACAGGTTACACGGAAAGGGGGAGGATGTTAGGATATTTCCGTTCCACCTTAAAAGGGAGCAGGCTTTGTAAGTCACAGAGTCTGCGCATGTCCTAGTCACAGGATGTTTATGTTTGCTGTTTCCTTTCGTTTTTGCCAGTTGGCCAGAGATGCTGACACAGAACGGTCATGTTTTCTTTTGTTCTGTTCTACGCTAAATAAAGTCTGTAAATATGCTAAATATACTCTTCTGCGGTGCAAGCTTTCGCCTGTGTTTCTGCTGATAAACATTGTGCACAAGCCTGGAATGTGGCAATCCATTTCCAGAACGGCTTCGTGCCGCTAACTGCTGGATCTGCGTGACTACGGGAGGCCGATGGATCGTCCGACAGCCGGCTTGGCGGCCATGATGGACGTTATCTCCCTGGCAGTATCCCAACAACAAGGTTTCGGGCCCAGATTCACAGCACCTACAGGAGAGTAAAAGCTGTAACAGACTGCGTCAGAGAGGTATGTTGTGGGGAAAGCGAAAGAAAGGGACGCTTTTCTGTTTACCTCGGCAAGGAGCCTTTGATCTCCGGCAAGGCTTAATTGGCCTGGGAGCCGAGCCAAAGAGAGTTCGTGATTAATGGCTGCCAAGATAACGAGTCTCTGAAGTTAAAAAAGACTCACGGCTAAAAGTGAAAGCTGGAATGGAGTTTTTCCAAGCTTATGGAGATACTCAGTGCCCGAAGTTGGATGGGCAGAATTATGAAACCTGGGCAAAATGGTGTGAAAGTTTGCTGCGTCAGTTTGGGGTCTGGCATACCGTATTGGAGCCCCCCCCCCCCCAGTTCCTCTGACAGAGAGATGGAAAGTCCATGATTCGAAAGCGATAGACGTAATAGTCTTATCCGTATCTCTTGAGGAAATTAAGACGCTGGCTGGCAACACCACTGCACGTGGAATGTGGAATGCTTTGAAAAAAGCTCATTTGCCAGTAATCCCAGCCTGGCAGTATCCCAACATGCCCCACCACACCATGATTGTATACACTTATGGCACAGGAAATTTGGACACGCTGGGTGGTCACTTGTGCGAAAAGCAGCAGAGAACACAATTGGGTGTAGGTTCAAGGCATGTGACAAATACCTAGATTGTCAAGCATGTAAGCAATCAAAGGTCACAACATGCACATACCCCAGGTCAGAGAGGAGGACCAGTAAACCCTTTGAACTTGTGCATGCAGATTTGTCAGGACCCATGCCAACACCTTCTTTAGCTGGGTCTAAATGGATTCTGATTCTGATTGATGATTTTTCGAAACACACCTGGCTGTTTACGCTTAAATGCAAGTCAGAGGCAGCTGCACTGATCAGGGATTGGATCACAGCGGTAGAGCTGCGTTTCTCTACCAGGGTGGTTTCCTTTCAATCTGATCGCGGGGGGGGGGGGGGAGTTCACAGGTTCTGCGCTGCAATCGTTTTTCAGGCAGAAAGGTATCAGTCATCATTTGACTGCCCCCTATTCTCCGCAACAGAACGGGGTGGCAGAGAGAAAGTTTCGGACCCTACAGGAATCAGCGAATGCTATGTTGGCAGACTCGGGTTTGCCACAGCGCTTTTGGGCTGAAAGTTATAAGACAGCATGCTTTGTGCAAAACAGGGTGTTCAATTCAAGTGTGGGAGACACTCCATATTTTCTGCTTCATGGGAAGAAACCGAAAGTGGACTTTCTGCACGTTTTTGGTTCTGAGGCTTGGGTTCTCATTCCGAAGGCCATGCGCAGAAAGGGTGAGCCAAGGTCTAGGAAGATGATCTTTGTAGGCTATGAGCCGGGTTCAAAGGCGTGGCGTTTCGCATACCCTACTGGCAACCAGTCAAAGCTGCTTATTAGCGGCAGTGCTGAGTTTTGCGAGCAGAGTGGGTGGAAACATCTACACGGGAACCCGGATGTTCTGTTAGACTCAGGTGATGATGAGGAGGAGGACGAGGCTGAACCTGTTGCTGAGGTGCATGATCCACAGCCACAGAGTCCAGAGCCGGGATCTCCAAGACAGAGGCTCCAAACCTCTCCAAAAGGGAGTCCCAAGACCCCTCCAAAGGTCTCTGTCAAGTCTGAGCCGAGGAGTGAACCATCCTCGCCAGCAGAACCAGCTGTACGCCCGAAACGGCGCAGCAGGTCAGAGGGGGAGGTTTCTGACACAGAGGATGGTAGGCTTGATCCAGGTGAATCAGGCGCAGTTCCAGAATTCACGCTGAGGAGGTCAGCAAGATCAACCAAAGGGAAGCCTCCTGACAGGTATGAAGCCACTAGTGTCTGGGTTGGTGTGGCTAGATGTGAGCCTGAATCTTTTGAGGATGTTCAGAAGTTGCCTCAGGAAGAAGCCAGCAAATGGCATGAGGCGATGCAGAAGGAGATGAACTCAATGGAGTCTCTTGGAGTGTTCTCACTCACTCAGCTGCCGGCTAACCAGCGAGCTGTTAGTTGCAGGTGGGTTTACCGCTTAAAACCCACAGAAGCTGGAGAACCACAGTACAAAGCGAGATTAGTGGCACGTGGATTCACACAGAAAAAGGGTGTCCACTTCACAGAGGTCTATTCGCCGACCTCAAGAGCGGAGACTTTGAGAATGCTTTTGGCAATAGCAGCACAGAGAGGTTGGAAGGTGAATCATTTTGATGTAGATGTTGCCTACCTGAACTCAGACCTCCAGGAAGAGTTGTACATGCTTCCTCCTCCAGGGTTTGAAATCAGTGAGCAAGGCATCGTGTGGCGGTTGCACAAATCCATCTATGGATTACGCCAATCTTCCAGGAATTGGAATATGTGCCTACATGAAGCCTTAGAAGGGCTAGGTTTCAGGAGAAGTGTTGCAGACAGTTGCCTGTACCTGAAGGGGTCAGGAGAGACATGATGGCACAGACTAGTGAACAGGTGAAGAAGTTTGCTAGGGAGCTTGGAAAGCGGTTCAAGATCAAGCAGCTTGGGGATGTCAAATCCTACCTAGGCGTCCAGATAGCGAGGACTGAGGATGGTAGCTTTTTGCTTTGCCAGAAAGGTAAGATTGAACAATTGCTTGAGAAGTTCAGAATGTCTGATTGTGCAGGTGCCAGGTCACCCATGGAGGCTGGATACGTGAAAGAATGTCAGCAAGCAGAACGCGTTGTGTTCGAAAATACTGAAGTGTTTCAGTCAGCCCTAGGGAGTTTGTTGTACTTGTCCCAGTGGAGCAGACCTGATATAGCGTTTGCTGTCAATCTGCTCAGCAGGGAAGCATCAATTCCTAGTGTGCAGGCCTGGAATGGCATCAAGAGAGTTCTGAGGTATTTGCAGGAAACCAAAGACTTTTGTCTTAGGTTGCCAGCGCAAGGAGTAGTGAAGCTGACTTGCTTTGTGGACTCGGATTGGGCTAACTCTGAAGACCGCAAATCAGTGTCAGGCCTAGTGGTGAAGTTTGGGGACTCAGTAGTAGGGTGGAGGTCCCGGAAGCAAAGTCTCATAGCGCTTTCATCTACCGAAGCTGAGTTCAGTGCGCTATCAGAGGTTTGCAGAGAAATGGAGTTCTATGTGTGTTTGGTCGAGGAAATCTGTGGAGAGAATTGTCTGCCTGTTGTGGTGCATGAAGACAATCAACCATGCCTCAAATTGGCCGAGACGGGGCAATTCAAGGCGAGGACCAAACATTTGGACATACGTTTCCGGAATGTATGTCAGAGCGTTCGTGAGGGGCTAGTTGCTCTGAAATACTGTCCCTCAACAAAGAACCTCGCAGATGGTTTCACAAAACCATTGACCTTCCAGAAGCATGAGGAGTTCTGTGAGGGCCTGTGTATGGGGAAAGCATTGTTGGCTGTTGTCCCAAGATGCAGGACAAGAGGGGGTGTGGAGTTTGGAACTGACAGGGTTAAAACTCTGTGGTGTCCTGTATCTGGGAGGAGCCTGACGCAGAGAAGTGCGTCACAGTGTGTGTCTGCTTTCAGTCTCGCTTTCTCTGCTGACTGCACACACAGCTAAGGTAGCAGAAGTTGCGAGTGTGCGTTTGGAAAGCACGGGGTGAAAAATGCCGGAATGTTCTGATGGAGTTATTGCTGTGTAAATAAACTTCTAGAGATAAGAACCGAACTGCCTTTGGACTTGATTTATCCCTCATCTCACACGGAAGCAGGACCGCTGCGACTCTGCTCCCTGCCTGGGTCAGCTTCAAGCTTCCGAACGGAGCTGCACAGGGGAAGCGCTGACTGGACGGCAGGATTAATTTCCCAAGACTCTAGCGGCAGGAGGTGTAACTGGTGCTCCAGCGCAAAATCCTTGCTGAAAAAATTACAGGAACTGCCTGGGTCCAGCAGTGCCTTAACCTTGATTGGGTGCCCATTAGGGAGTTCTAGCACCACCTCTATGGCTATGGCTGCTTGGGGGGGTCTGGCTTGGGCACTTTTACTGGTTGCTTGCCTGGCTGCTGTGCCCGCTGATCGGCAGCCAAGCGTTGGCGTTTCCCTGCTCCTTAGCGCCCTCCTCCTCACAGTCAGCAGCCCCCACCATTCCTTGCCATGCCTTCCTTTGAGGGCAGACCCTGGCAAAATGCCCTGGCTGTAGGCAGAGGAAACACTTCTTGGCTGTTTTTCCCTCCTTCTTTCATCCTTCGTTGGAGTTTGAAACCCCGCGCGCTCGTGCCCCCCCAATCTCCATTGCTTCCTCGGGCTGGGAAAGTGGCTCTGGTATTTCAGGAATGCGGTTGTCATGCCAACGCTCTCCTCTCCACTCCCGTCTCTCTTGCGCGCACGCTTCTTGCCGTACTCCAATTGCAAGCACAGCCTTAGTCAGCTGATCCATCGAATGAGGGCGAGGCGCACGGGAAAGTTCGTCTTTCACTGAGGGGGATAAGCCTTCCTCAAACAGCATTTGCACTGGTTCCGAGCTCAGTTCCCACCCCAGTTTATGGATAAGCATCGCAAAACGCGACCAGTACTCTCTAACTGTCTGGCCCCCTTGTTTGCACGCCATTAGTTCCCTGCGTGTCACACTCTGCTCCACTCCACTTGCGAACATGGCGTCCATGGCGCCAAAATTTTTTCGAAGGTCCTTTAGGGCAGCATTCTGCGTCGCCATTAATGGCCGGATCCATTCCCTAGCAGCGTCCTGAAGATGCCCGATAACGTAAGCAACTCTCCCCTCATCATCAGCAAAGTCATCATACTGCAGTTCCAGCGCGTACTGTACCTCCGTCCTGAATGCATTATAGTCTCTTGGGTTCCCCCCAAACTTGTGCACCAGTCCCGGTACCTTCTTTGCGATGGGGGTGGGCCTTCTCCGGGCATCCTGAGTCCTCCATTCATCTAGTTCCCTCTCCGGCGCCTGCTCCTCCAGTTTGACTCATGATGCTGCCTGTCCTGTCATGGTGCGCGAGCAACATCAGGGACTGACAGATTGCTGTAATGGGAATTGGGGTTGCTCGTGCGTAAAGGATGCTGAAGTTCTAGGCAACGTTGCCTGGCTAAACCTTTCCCTGGCTGGACACCCTTCCTCCGTGGCTGTGTCAGTCGCTGGCAGAATCCGTCAGTGGCCGTTTCCTGAATTTCTTCCAACATAAAAATTCCTTGATGCCCAGTCTCCGCCTAGCCTCCCTGCGCGGAAGCTTTCTGCGCAGAGTAGGCGTAGCCAGCGGAGGTCCTCGACTCTCCCCGCTGGTCTCTGTGGAAGAGTCTTGGAGCCCTCTCTCCGAAGTCCTTCCCTGGTCCCCTTCCTCCCCGGTGTCACGCTGATAACCTTCCCCAAAGGGAGTGTTCTCTCTCCCTCTGCTGGTCCCTTCTCCTGCATGGTCGGGGAGCCTTACCTCCACTCTTGGCTCCGATGGCAGTTCCCTGACAGATATGGTGTGAACTCAAGGTGAACAGAACGTACCAGGGTGATGAGGGAATGTCTTAGCATCAGCACGGTTTGAGCAGCATGAGCAGAACAAAGCTTAGAAGCAAGACTTCCCATCATGCCACAGTTATGTGCAGAAGCAATGCTTCCCATCATGCCATGGTCATGTGCAAAAGCAATGCTTTCCTTCATCTCCCCCTTTCTTTTCTTATTTGCGAGGTGTTCTGGGTGAATAAGACAAAAATACTTCGGGATACGTGGTATGCCAGCGCATGCCCGAAATAAGTTCGCCACATCTCCCCTAATGTTTACTGCTGGTGCTGCAATTTCGCAAAGTAGGCAGCAATGATTTTATTGGGTGGCTGAGGGGGAGAGAGAAACCGAGACAAAAGACTTATGAGTCCAGGAATGCATTGGAGGAAGCAACATAGCAAAATCAATATACATATTATAATAATGGCATATTGAAAGAGATTACGAAGCCAATTCAGGTTTGGCAACCAGCCAGTGAGCCACTGGGTGAATGAGTCCCACAGGCCAGAAAGTCCAATGTCCTGTTTAATGTGGTGTGTAAGATTTTGCAAATGAGAGATTTGCTTTTGGATGGCTTTGGAATTATCAGTAATATTAAAACAACACATGTCGTCCACTTGTTCACAGCCGTAATGATGAAGCGTCAATAGATAATCAATAGCAGCGCGGTTCTGCAGAAGACCATGCTGGAGTTCACTCTGCTCTTTATTTAGAAGATGAAGCGCTTGAGAAGTAAAATTCAGGGCTTTTGCTGCAGAACAAGCTAAAGAGTTAATGTTCCTACTATTGCGTACAGCCAATCCAGGGACTCCTAGGAGAGAAACAGCTAAAGAGATATATTCAGACCTACTGGGAAGAGAAATTGAATCGTCACAATCGTTAGTCAATGCAATAGAGCGGCAATATCGAGAGCGGGTCAAATGATGCTTTTTGGGTAATACGATGGACAAACGGCTTAAGCAGCAGGGTGTGCCATGGCTGATGTTTGCTGGAATGTAATTAAATGTATAGCCAGGACATGTCCAGAATCAGCCAGCAGGTAGTTCTTTGTATTTATATACATAAGAAATATTGACATAATTAGAACAGTGGAAATTATCCTTGCCCATTTCCACACAGTTGGATTTTGTGCAATTGACCATATGGGCACAGGTGACATTAAAGGAAGCCACGTATGGGGTCAACAAATCAATGGCCAAAGGTGGGCGTCGGTGCACTTGGTTACCCCAGTTGTGGTAACCGGAACAACCAAGGGTGCGGAGAGAATCGTTTTGGGGTAGGGATGGGAAAAACCAGGTATCATTTTGTATGTCAAAAGGGTCATGGCAAACAGGGATAAGGCAGGAGCCAAGGATTTCACCTATTGATACCTGTTGGGTTAGGCAAAAGGAAGAAATATTGAGGGTCTTTGCAAAAGATTCCCACACATTTGTTGGTGTGGCGTTACCGCTATTAAGAGCAGAAGCAGAAAGAGGCAAAAACAAAACGCTGAAAATGAGCACTAAAGCAAGTAGCTTTCCCCCCGTTATGGGCCATTGTTCTACCCATACCGGGGTGGTTGATTTCCAGTGGAGGGGGAGTGCAAGCTTACTCATTTAATTGAATGGTAGCTTGTAATTGTTGTAGTAAGTCTCTGCCCCACAGAGAAACAGGCAGCCACTGTACGCTTTGGGAAGAGGTTTGAGGTCCACCTACACCCCAAACTGCAGAGGCAGACTCAAGGGGCCACGTGGGGTCCCAGCAACTACTGGAAATTACAGAAATGTCTGCGCCTGTGTCAATCAAGCCTTCCAGAACCTTGCCATTTATCTTGTACTTACGAAGAAGTTTCTGATGACCAATCCGCTGGATTACAGCTAACAGCTGTGGAGAAAAAGGAGAGAGCTCGTGCAAATTACTATCAATAATAGAAACAGTAGGGTGAGAAGGGAGCACCACCAAATGCGCCCAGGACTCACCCTTTTTTAACTGCATGGGCATGTGGCTCCAAAGTTGAACCATTATTGTGCCCACATAGTCAGGATCCAGAACTCCTGGAATAACCTGGATTCCTTCTTTTGCCACAGAAAATGTGGGTAAAATTAAACCTGCGACTTTAGGAGGTAGTGGGCCCGCCAATTGGGTGGGCATAAGCACAATTTCACCAGGTAAAACAGTGTCTTTGGTTTCTTGATTAATTAAGTCGATGGTAAAATCAGAGCGTGTATCCTTTGAGATGGTTTTAATAGTGGAGACTAACGGCGGAGGGCTCCCTATTTGTCCGGGAGTGGGGCCCCTAAGGAGTTTCCCGAACTCCTGCACTGATTTGCCCAATGATAGCCTTTACCGCACTTCGGGCATTTCTTGGAAGGCTGAGCCTTATTGGCATCACCATTCCTGTTTGCACCCCCGCCAGGGGCTCTGCATTGTTTAGCAAAATGACCTGGGCGCTTGCAGTTGAAGCAGTTCCCAGTGGGCTTGTTGCCAGCCTGGATGGCACCAGCAAGCAAGGACATCGCATGACTCTGGCTTCCAACATCTGCACGGGCTTGAATCATATGGGCCAGGTCATATTTAGGGCGATGTATGATCGACTGCAAAGCCTTTTTGCAGTCAGTACTTGCATTTTCGAAAGACAATTTTTTCATCAATTCATTTTGAGCTGTAGAGTCATCAATCTGCCTAGTGACTGATTCTTTCAATCTATCTATAAATTGATGGTAGGGCTCCGAATGTTGTTGCTTAATATTAACAAAGGAGCTAAGTGGTTGTCCTGAGACAGGGACTTTGCGAAAGGCGCGTTGCACACAGGTCGCGGTGCGACTAAAATGTAAAGGTGTTAATTGCGCTTGGGCTGGTATATTATCATACGGACCAGCACCAAAGAGTTGGTTGGCTGAATGCTGTGGATCAGCCAGGGCTACTGCGCAATGCTTAAATTCACTTTCAAAAACTACATACCGAGCCGGGGATAACAGCATGCGCATCAGATCTTTCCAATCTTGAGGTAGCATTGTATAACCAGTTGCTATTCCCTCCAGCATTCCTGTCACATAAGTGGATTTTAGGCCGGAATCAGTAATGGCTTTCCTTAATTCTCTCAGAATAGAATAAGGAAGCGTCTCATACATAATTTGTTGTTGCGCAGTGCCAGGGTTAGTATACGAAATAGGGAAAGCAGACGGCAGTTCCCCGGCCCACCCCGTCTCCTCCTCCAAGGAAAGAATTCCTTCCTGTCTAGCTTGAAAAAGTGCAGCACGCACAGTTCCTGTAGGAGCAGGCGAAGGAGGGAGGGTAGGGGGGATGTGGGGGATGTGGGCTGAGGCGAAGGGGGGTTTAGAGAAAGTTGCGATGGAGGCAAAAGCTTTGGGTAAGGAGGTAGATTGTCTGTTGCGGCTAAAAGGGCAGGTGGCAGGGCAATTGGTGGGGAATTGTCTGGTGCGGGTGCCGACGGAGACGCCTGGGGACCTAATCTAGCGACGGCATCCACACACTTTTCCAGTCGAGTGAAGTATGAGGCTGCGTAAAGGGATCTGGCACGTCGAGGGTCACCAGATGTTGGGTTGAAATGAACGACAGACGATTAGGTAGGTGTCATACGGGAGGCGTCTATCGAGCAAGCCTCGGAGACTCCCTTTTATTGGATATTATACAGCGTTTGCCATGTGTGTGCTTATTGCTGATTGGTTAACATAAGTACAAAGCAAGGGTTCCATATAAGACATTAATTATTGCATATAAGACATTAATCATAGACAGGTTAAAGGTTGGGAAAAGGAACGCGGAGTTTACACAGGCATGGTTTCGGATTGCCCGTACCAGAGTGGTACGAAAAGGAATGTACAAGGAGGGGTAAGTACAGATTGATATGGTGTGAACTCAAGGTGAACAGAACGTACCAGGGTGATGAGGGAATGTCTTAGCATCAGCACGGTTTGTGCAGCATGAGCAGAACAAAGCTTAGAAGCAAGACTTCCCATCATGCCACAGTTATGTGCAGAAGCAATGCTTCCCATCATGCCATGGTCATGTGCAAAAGCAATGCTTTCCTTCAACACCCGTTTTGGGTGGCATGGCTATCTTAATTATGGGAAAATAAAGACGCATAGGAGTTTTTCAAATACAAAAGATATTTGGAACAGAAAACCCCAAGATGGAACTCTCCACTAGAAGCAATCGCTGTTAAAAAAAGCAACAACATCAAAGAGAACTGGATAACGTATAACACAATATTAAGGGGGAGGAGGAGGGTCAACTAATATTGATAAGTTATGAAAAAATAAAAGATCACTTTTCTACTTGGCTAGATTACTTCCAGCTGAATAAAGTGTTCAGACAGGATAAGCAGATAGTTTTTGAAAAGGAGCCTTCAAGATTTGAAAGAGAACTACTGAATAGTAAAACCAAAATAATCGCAAAAATGTATAGACTTCTTTTAGACTACAAAGTAATGGATGAGGAGGTTAAGGCTTCAATGATAAAGTGGGCCCAAGATGTGGGCCATCCAATTATGCTAAAAGATGGGGAAAACTGATGGAATGTAAATTTGAAATTTACAGTCAGCTATAATATAAGAGAGAACATGATGAAAATGGCTCATAGGTGGTACCTCACTCCTTCCAGATGATCAAGAATGTATAAAAAATTGGCGAATGCTTGTTGGAGATGTGGAGGAAATAACGGTGACATAAGCCACATGTGGTGGACGTGTGAAAAGATTAAGATTTTTTTTTTGGGGGGGGGAATATACGATGAATAAGATGATGGGGATAACTTTTACGAAAAAAACGGAGGCATTTCTATGAAATATTTTAGATAAAGAGATCCCAAAAAATCTAAGAGAGGTATTCTTGTATGCAACCGTAGCAGCTCGTATATAGAAAGGATTTTTGTTTTGTGTACATTCCATTGTAAGAATGGAAACAGGGCCAGAGCCACAGCCACAGCCTGAGTCTGAAACAGTCCTTGATAGAGTGCCAGAGCCAGAGCGAAACCCTGAATCAGTGCCAGAACCAAGCCCTCATTCAGAACCAGAGCCTGAGAAAAAGCCAGAACCAGAACCAGAGCAACAGCCACAGCCTGAGTCTGAAACAGCCCTTGATAGAGAGCCAGAACCAGAGAATCAGAATCAGAGTCAGAACCAGAACCAGATCTTCGGTAAAGACGTGGTCTGGTCTTAGCGCAACTGCTCCTCCCACCTGCGATAACAGAGACTGGGTGTTCCAATACATCCCCCCGTAGGGAACCTGCCCCAGCCATTCTGTTGGCTGAGGCCCCCTCCCAGGCAGCCCTGACCCTTTCCCCTTAAAAAGCAAAATACAAACTATACAATAACCTAAGAAAATAGTAAAAGAAAAACAAAGCAAGAAACAATTATGCTAAACTTAAAATAATCCCCGCCCCAACTAAACATTTGTCCCACCCCAGAAAGAAAATAACAACAACAACAACAACAACAACAACAACAAACCACCGTTTGAGGTGCAACAGAGACACGGCCAGAGACAGAACGAGACCCTGAAGCAGTGCCATAACCAAGCCCTCATTCAGGACCAGAGCCTGAAAAAGAGCCACAGCCCAAACCAGAGCAACAGCCACAGCCTAGAGCCACAGCCTGAGTCTGCAACAGTACTTGATAAAGTGCCGGAGCCTGAAAGAGAGACACAGCCTCAAACAGAGCCTGAGCCTGAAACAGAGGCAGAGCCACAGTCACAGCCTGAGTCTGAAACAGTCCTTGATAGAGTGCCAGAGCCAGAGCCAGAGCAAAAACCTGAATCAGAGTCAGAGGGAGAACATGAATCAGAGCCAGAGCCAGAGCCAGAGCCAGAGCTGAATGAAAGCTAGAGCCTGAGCCAGAGCCAGAAATAGGGCTTGATACAGGGCCGGAGCGCAAAACATAGCTGCAGCCACAGCCTAGAGCCACAGCCTGAGTCTGCAACAGTACTTGATACAGTGCCGGAGCTGGAGCCAGAGCCAGAGGCACAGCCAGAGCCAGAACAAAACCCTAATTGAGAACCAGAGCCTGAAAGAGAGCCAGAGCCAGAAACAGTGCTTGATAGAGTGCCAGAGCCTGAAACAGAAGCAGAGGCAGATACTGTTATTGGTTTCAGAACTCACAGGGTTAAGGAGTTCTGTGTGACGTCTCTTTCCTGAGGCGTGGTTAGAAACTCTTATGGGAGTGGTTTGACTCTGAGAGTTTCAGTCTGGTTTCGCTTTTGCGGAGAGAGGACGCAATGGGTGAGCTTTCACCAGGTCCAGTTTTATGCTGTTAAACTTCATGATTAAAGGCTAAGAAGATAAGGAACGCCTTTGTGTCTGAATTTATTACCCACAAGCTGCAATTGCTTCACCGCTGTGTTTATCTCTGCTACCGGCAAGAGGGAGAGGCAGGAAGGATTTTTGGATCAGCACGGACAGACAGCAGAGCTGCGCAAAGGGAAGCGTGCTGGACTCCATCTTTGTTTTTCTTGGCACACATGGCAACTTTGACCTCTCCGTTGCCATAGGTTATGGGTGCTTGCCAACGCTTTGAAGCATTGCAGAAACGTCCCACGTGTGGGGGGAAGCCAGCAGGAAAGTTGCTGGGGCCAGCCGGAGCTGTCTTTGAGGCTGGAAGGAGCTCGCTGGGAGGAGAAGCCGATGTCTTCGTCAGCTGGGGCTGTTGCAAGCCAACGTGAAGCTGAGGAGCGTGTTTTGGCGTTTCTGGCTGAGAATGTAAGTGCTGATTTGAGGCCTGTAATTCTGGATGCAGGGAAACCTGCGGTCGCTTGGCTAGCTCTCCAGGAAGTGTGCAACGCTGGGGGCGGAAGCAAGGGCCGGGAGATGGCTGCATCGGAACAGAGGAGGCAAGAGGGCACTGACCACCTTCGTGGAAGCCGGTGCACAGCTGGGAAAGGCTGTGGGACCCCTGAGGGGGATGAAGGGACTATTGCCACTGCTGCTGTTGCTGCAAGTTTTGCAGAGTCTAAAAGCTGTGTGGGTGATGCAACGTGTCTGCGTGAGGAGCTTGGAGAGAGGCAAGCTGCTGGGGGCCCTTTACCCATCACTGGGGGTGCAGGAAAGCGTCCTGGGAGCCCTGTGAGCAGTGGGGGGGGGGGGCGGTGAGCAGTGAAAGCACAGAAAAGCCTCTTTTTCCAAAGGCTGCCAAGAGTTGTTTGCGTCGTAAGTCGAAGCCTGGGAAACAGGACAGAGCTGAATGCTGCAAGGTCAGCCATCTGCTGCAGAGGGAGATAACGGTTGCATAGTTGTCTGGGAACTCTGAGATAAGTCCAGTCTTTTGAGCAACGCAGGATGTTGCGGTTTCGGACGCTGCCAAGGACAGGGGCGGCAGCGGGACGTTTGTTGGCATGGCAACGCTACAGAACAATACCAGCAGGGACACAGATGTGAAGTGGGCATTGGATTCGGGTGCCAGTCATCACCTCATTGGGACGCCATCTGCTGGGAGGCTGCGGAATTGCAGGGCTGTTTCAACTGGAACTACTGTTACATTAGCTGATGGCACAAAACGGAAAGTTTCTAATGCTGCAAATGTATATGTTTCTGTTTTGCAGGCGGAGCTGGAGTGCTTCATTGTACCAGGGATGAAGTGTTGCCTGTTATCGATACCTGCTTTGGCGAAGCAGGGGTACAAAATTTGTTTTGAAAATGATACCTGTTCTATTTTCAGAGGGGGGAGACAACTGGTCAACGTAGCATGCAAGAACAATCTCTTTGTTCTGGAAACTCCTCTGGAGGGTGGGGGGAATGCAGGAAAAGCACAGGCGCAGTGTGCTAGTGTTCCCAGCCATGATTCATGTGTTCATATATGGCACAAGAGAATGTCTCATGCTTGTTTGGAAGATGTTAAGAGATTGCCCGAATGCACCAAAGGTTGTAAAATCACACCATGTGAGGAATCCCTAGTGTGCAGGGCATGCAGCAAGGTTCAAAGGTGCAGGTTTCCCGGGGTAAAGAGGGTAACCACAAAACCTTTTGAGTTGGTTCACACAGACCTTACAGGACCCATGAAGTGTGAGAGTCTGGGTGGGGCCAGGTTTCTGCTAACGATGGCAGATGATTTTTCTCAGAATTTATGGTGTTTCTCTCTCAGGTCACAGAGGGAGGCAGCGCAACTGATCCAGGATTGGGTTGCGGAGGTGGAACTAAGGTTCTCCACCAAGGTGCAAGAGTTCAGGAGCGACCGTGGGGCACAGTTCACTGGGTCTGCTCTGAAGGAATTTTTCAAGGAAAAGGGAATTCGTCACCAGGTGACGGGTGCAAAGTCTCCTCAAGAGAGAGGCGTGGCAGAGCACAGGAGTGAAGCACTGGCTGAAGCTGTCAGGGTTT
This sequence comes from Podarcis bocagei, assembly GCF_964188305.1. Classification (NCBI taxonomy): domain Eukaryota; kingdom Metazoa; phylum Chordata; class Lepidosauria; order Squamata; family Lacertidae; genus Podarcis; species Podarcis bocagei. The sequence continues at coordinate 10,591,919 of NC_138131.1, forward strand.
TACTGTGTGACTCTGGGCTGCCTCAGAGCTTTTGGAGTGAAGCTTGGAAGTTTGCCAGCTTTGTTTTTAACAGGTCCTACAATCACGATGTAGGTGACACACCGTTTTTTCTGTTGCACAAGAGGAAGCCACAGGTGCATTTCTTCCGTTCGTTTGGTTCCAAGGCTTCAGTGCCAATACCAACAGCGCAACGGAAGGAGGGTGGTCCTAGGTACCAGGACATGATCTTCTGTGGGTATGAACCTGTGACGAAGGGGTGGAAGTTTGCATATCGAGAAGGTGATCAGACCAAGCTGCTGGTCAGCAAGCATGCTGAGTTCTTTGAGCAGGGTGGTTGGTCACGGCCTAGGGGTGGTCCTGATGTTCTCTCAGAATGTCTGTCCGATTCTGAGGGGGAGGAAAGGGAGGAAGAAAGGGAGGAAGGAGAGGCAGAGGCAGAGCCTGTTGCTGAAGACCAGGTTACTGATGATGGTCAAGCACAGGGGTGGGTTTCTCCACAGGTTAAGAGGGAACCCAAGAGCGAGCCTTCATCTCCTGTTAGCCAAGTGCAGGAGGCCCGAAGACGCAGCAAGTCAGAGGGGGAGTCTTCTCAGCTTGCTGGAGACACACTTGCTGACCCCAGTGGGTCAGGAGGAGCGCCCGAGGTTGTGCCCAGGCGGTCAACTCGGACCACAAAAGGGATTCCACCTGAGAGGTTTCAGGTCACCAGTGCGTGGGTTGGTTTCGCACAGTGTGATTCTGGGGATGTGGAAGGGATTCAACAATTGCCTGGGATAGATGCCAGTGGGAGGCAAAAGGCAATGGGAGGTGAGTTGAACTCAAAGAGGTCTGTAAATAGGGGTTCACAGTTTCCCTCAGGATTCGTGACGAGAGGGGGTGTTATTGGTTTCAGAACTCACAGGGTTAAGGAGTTCTGTGTGACGTCTCTTTCCTGAGGCGTGGTTAGAAACTCTTATGGGAGTGGTTTGACTCTGAGAGTTTCAGTCTGGTTTCGCTTTTGCGGAGAGAGGACGCAATGGGTGAGCTTTCACCAGGTCCAGTTTTATGCTGTTAAACTTCATGATTAAAGGCTAAGAAGATAAGGAACGCCTTTGTGTCTGAATTTATTACCCACAAGCTGCAATTGCTTCACCGCTGTGTTTATCTCTGCTACCGGCAAGAGGGAGAGGCAGGAAGGATTTTTGGATCAGCACGGACAGACAGCAGAGCTGCGCAAAGGGAAGCGTGCTGGACTCCATGTTTGTTTTTCTTGGCACACATGGCAACTTTGACCTCTCCGTTGCCATAGATACAAGGCTTGAAACAAGCGCCGGAGCCTGAAACAGAGAAACAGCGTGAAACAGAGACAAAGGCTGAGACACAGGCCGAGCCTGAAATAGAGCTAGAATAAGTGCTAGAGCCAAAGACTGACACAAAGCCTAATAAAGAGCAGAAGCCTGAGCCTGAGCCTGAAACAGTGCTTGATACAGTGCCAGAGCCTGAAACAGAACCACAGCCACAGCTACAGCCATAGTGCCACAGCCTGAGTCTGCAACAGTGTTTGATACAGCGCAGGAGCCTGAAACAGAGACACAGCCTGAAACAGAACCTGAGCCTGGTTATTAGCATGGCAATTAAAGAAGAGAGAGGCAGAAAGGCTTATAAATAGAGTTAAGTGCAAAGGCAAAATAATAAACAACCCTACAGAAATAGAGAAACGATTTCTCGAATTCTTTAGAGAAATGTATAAGGAAGGAAATGAAACAACAGAAGAAGTTAAAGAACATTTAGAACAGAATTGTCTTCCGAAACTTACTAAAGAACAAAAAGAACTGTTGAATGCCCCTATTACATCGTACGAAATTCAAAGAGCAATTAAGGAAGCAAAGATAGGAAAGCCAGCAGGGCCAGACGGCCTACTGGCAATATATTATAAAAAAATGGAGGACTTACTGTCTGACCCATTAAGAAGTATCATGAACAGAGACTTCCGGGTTAGCGCGAAAGGCTAATGGTGGATTCCCTCCGAGCTCCGGAGGGAATCTGCTCTGTAGAAGACGGGTCTTGCCGCCGCGGCGACGCGGGGACCCTCAGAAACCACAGGCGCTGAAGCCTGTGGACTTGGTGACTCGTCGTGCACCATTTGCGCCCCCCCGACCCGCGAAGAAGCCTTTTTAAAGGCTTCGGAGCGGGGAACGGAGAGTGGCGCTTTGCTGAGAGTAGACCGCTTCTTCTACGGAGCGAAGCCGCATGCCATGGCCAGAGAGCGCTGACTTCTTTCTTTGAACATTTGGACTTTAAAAGTAACAACCCGTGAGTAGTACAAGAATTGGAACTAAATATCGTTTTTTCTGAATTTGGCACGATCGGGGGAGGTGCTAAAAGGAAGTCCGTCTCCCCTTCCTGTAGATAAATTAAAGCAAGAATTGATAACTAAGGTTGAGAGAACATCCTTCTCTTTACGGGATAAAAGCTATTAATTCCACGACTTGGCAATATAAGTAACTTTGCTGGAGGATAAGAACTGATTTTAAGAGCTGAAGTGCAACCCCCCGGGACCCGGGAGTGATCCGCGAGAGAGCCTGCTGAGGAGACATAAAGAGTTTGACAGCTGTCAAATTAGCTGTCAAAGTTGGAAAAGGAAAAAAAAATGGTTTCTGCTATCTTTGCTGGTTATTTTTGTTACAATTTGACTTTATTTTTTTTTTTTTTTTTTTTTTGGGAGTTTGCATTTCTGAAATTTATTCTCTTTTTTTTTTAATAAGGTTTTATTGCTTTTTTCCAGGGTAAAAGAAAGGTATATCATCCATAGCACATCAAAAGCAGTTTTACAGAAAAGAAAAGAAGTTATAAAAGAAAAAGAAGAAAAGATTCACATTTTTCACATCCATTTTCATGATCGATCAGACTTCCCCACGTCCCCCATCCCCTGTTTTCTTTACAATAAAAATAAACAGCAAATTAATACCTTATTTCATATGTTTTTGTGTTTTCCTTTAGTTATATAGTCCACAATTTATACATTTCGAAATCTTAACTTAATTTTCAACATTTACCAAATTCAATACTGAAGCATGTTTTTCCAGAACATTTAGCAAATTCTCAACATTCATATAGCTTATAATATTTTTGTAAATAGTCCTTAAATTTCTTCCAGTCCTCTTCCACGGCGTCTTCTCCCAGGTCTCGGATTCTGGCTGTCATTTCAGCTAATTCCATATAGTCCATCAGCTGCAAATGCCATTCTTCCAGCGTGGGTAACTCCTGTGCCTTCCAGTGTTTAGCTATAAGAATTCTTGCTGCTGTGGTTGCATATAGAAAGAAAGTTCTATCTTTTTTTAACACTCTCTGGCCCACAATGCCCAGGAGGAAGGCCTCTGGTTTCTTGTGAAAGGTGTATTTAAACACCTTTTTCAACTCGTTATAGATCATTTCCCAGAAGGCCTTCACCCTCGGGCATGCCCACCAGAGGTGAAAAAAGGTTCCCTCAGCTTCCTTACATTTCCAACATTTATTGTCAGACAAATGATATATCTTTGCAAGTTTGACTGGGGTCATGTACCACCTGTATACCATTTTCATGATGTTTTCCTTTAAGGCAGTACATGCCGTAAATTTCATACCGGTGGTCCATAACCTTTCCCAGTCTTCAGACATAATGTTGTACCCGATGTCTTGTGCCCATTTTATCATAGCTGATTTAACTATCTCATCTTGAGTGTTCCACTTAAGCAGCAAATTATACATTCTTGAAAGCACTTTCGTCTTAGGTTCAAGTAATTCTGTCTCTAATTTTGATTTTTCCACCTGGAAACCAATTTTTTTGTCTTTTTTAAAAGTCTCTAAAATTTGGGCATAATGAAACCAATCTCGCACCTTTCCTTTCAGTTTTTCGAAACTCTGCAACCTCCAAGTGTCACCATCTCTTTCAATTATCTCACAATATTTCAACCAGCCAGTCTCCATATTACGAAATTTTACGGCCTTAGCCTCTACCGGTGATAACCACCTCGGAGTCTTACTTTCGAATAAGTCTTTGTATTTAGTCCAGACAATAAGTAGAGCTTTCCTGACAATATGGTTTTTAAACAGTTTATGAGACTTTGCCTTGTCGTACCAGAGATATGCATGCCAACCAAAAGCATTGCTATGCCCTTCCAGATCTAGGACATCAGTGTTTTCTAACAAAAACCAATCTTTCAACCAGCAGAGGGATGCAGCTTCATAGTACAGTCTTAGGTCCGGCAGGGCAAACCCCCCTCTTTCCTTTGCATCTGTTAATATTTTAAATTTTATTCGGGGCTTTTTGCCCTGCCAGACAAACTTCGCAATGTCCCTCTGCCACTTTCCGAAGCATTCCACTCTGTCCACGATCTGCAGGGTTTGAAACAGAAACAACATTCTTGGCAATACATTCATTTTGACTGCAGCTATTCTGCCCGACAAGGTAAGTCTCAGTCTCGACCATGTTTCTAAATCCTTTTTGATTTCCGACCAACATTTTTCATAATTATCTTTAAACAAATTCAAATTTCTCCCAGTCAGGTTAACCCCCAGGTATTTCACTTTTGGAACAACATTTAATTCTGTTTCCTTCTGAAACCCATCTATTTCTGAAGGTGTCAAGTTTTTAGCCAAAACCTTGGTTTTTTGTTTGTTCAGCTTAAATCCCGCCACCCGACCAAATTCAGAAATTAGTTCTAAGGCTCTTTTTGTACTAGCTTCTGGCTCCTGTAATGTCAAAACCAGGTCATCTGCAAAGGCCTTCAATTTGTATTGTTTTTCCCCGACCTGTATTCCTTCCACCCGCTGGTCCTTCCTAATCATATTCAGCAACACCTCCAGGACAGAAATAAATAACAAGGGTGATAAGGGGCACCCCTGTCGTGTCCCTTTTTCGATTTTAAACTCCTCAGTCACCACGTTGTTTACTATCAATTTAGCTTTTTGCTCTGAATAGATTGCTTCAATACCATTTTGGAACGCCCTTCCCACTCCCATCCCTTCCAAATTTTTCTTCATAAATTTCCAAGATATGTTATCAAAGGCTTTCTCAGCATCTATAAATATCAAAGCTGCCTTCGTGTTCAGATTTGTCTGTAATAACTCCAAAACATCAATGATATTCCTAGTGTTGTCAGACATATGCCTGCCAGGGAGAAAGCCTGCTTGGTCTTTATGAATTACTTCATTCAAGACTTTTTTCAATCTGTTTGCCAAAATGTTAGCAAAAATTTTGTAATCCACATTTAGGAGTGAGATAGGGCGATAATTCCTGAGTTGAGTCTTTTCAGATTCCAATTTAGGAATCAAGGTGATGAATGCCTCTTTCCACGATTCGGGTGCCCCCTTTCCTTCCATAATTTGGTTACATACCTCCATTAATGGCTGAACCAAATATTCCTTCAATGTCTTGTAGTATTTGGAGGTAAGCCCATCTGGACCTGGAGATTTGCCTAGTTGCATGTTCTGAATGGCACTTTCAATCTCCTGTTGTGTTATTTTGTAATTCAGGGCTGTTTGCTTGTCTTGTGTTAATTTTTGGAGGCCATAACTTCCTAGAAAATTATCTATCTCAGTCTCCACTTGGGGTCCTTGAGTAAACAATTTTCTAAAATATCTCTGGAAGCACTTTCTAATATCTTCTGGTTTCTGAATACATTCTCCCTCAACCTCTAGATTGGTAACAAAGTTCAACTTTTGTCTCTTTTTCAGCTGCCATGCCAGCAGCTTCCCACATTTATTTGCCGATTCGAATGATCTTTGTTTCATTTGTTTAATTTTCCATTCAACTTCTTGATTTATCAATTTTGCATATTGTGCTTGATGGAATTTTATTTCTCTTAAAACTTCTTTTGATTTTGGGTTTAGTCTCAACTTTTTCTCGCCATCTCTTATCTTCTCCAAGATCTTATCCTTTTTACCATTCCAGAGTTTTTTCTTGATAGAGTTCTGCTGTATCAGAAATCCTCTCATCACAGCTTTACTTGCGTCCCAGATTGTTTTCTTTTCCACCAAAGTATTCAAATTTATTTCGAAATAATCTTTCAGCGTTTTTTGGGCCTTCTTCACAATCTCCTGATCTCTAAACAAATAGTCATTCATTCTCCATCTGAAGGATCCAGCTGGTGCCAGTCTTAAATCTATTTTCAAGGCGTTGTGGTCAGAGCAAGTTTTAGGGCAGATCTCGACTTTTTTTGTCTTAGGTGCCAGTCCTCTAGATGTCCAAATCTGGTCGATTCTTGTCCACGAAAGATGGGCCTCAGAGAAAAAAGTTCCCTCTTTACCTAGAGGGTTCTTTGTTCTCCAGATGTCAATCAAGTCCATATTGTCTGTAAGTTCAAAAAAAGTCTTTGGGAGTCTGCCATCTTTGGTCAAGTTCTGATTTTGAGACTTATCCATATGTGTGGAGACAACTCCATTCATATCACCCATCAGGATGATGTTAGTATAGTCAATATAGTCCAATATTGTCTCATGTAGCTTCTTATAAAATTCCGATTTCCCATCGTTTGGTGCATAAATTCCTACAATCAAAAATTTCTCTCCTTGTGCTTGAATTTCAATCGCCAAAATTCTTCCTTGTTCATCTTTAAAGATCAATTTTGGTGCTAGAGTCTCCTTTGCATAAATCACTACTCCTCTTTTTTTTACCTTATCTGATGAGATAAATTCTTGGCCTAGTCTCTTGTTAATTAATACTCTCCTATGGAGCCTAGTCACATGCGTTTCTTGAAGGCAAATAATGTCTAATTGTTCTTTTCTCAAAATATGAAAAATCTTTTTCCTTCTTTCAGGAGAATTTGCGCCATTAATGTTCCAACTGAGAAGCTGTAGAGACATCTTGGACTAATTATTTACCTGCTGGGGTGTCTCCTTTTTCGTTTTTTTCTGGAGGTGGAACCGGATTCAATCCAGGCGGAGGAGGTGGCCAGGCACCTGCTATTCCTTTCCGAAGGTCTTCCCCGTGGTCGTTTAGGAACTTTTCTTGCTCCTCTGCTGTTCTGATTCTTACCCTCACCCCTTTCAAGGTAAAAGATAATCCTTGAGGGAATTCCCACCTGTATGGGATTGTGTTGTTTCTCAGTAAGCTTGCTAAGTCTTTATATGTGGCTCTTAAGTCCAGAAGTTGTTTTGGTATATCTCTAAAAATTTCTGCCTTTTTTCCCTGGATCACCAATGGATTTTTAAAATGCAAGCCGAGTATGGTTTCTTTTTCTTGCCTAGATCTGAAAATGATCAGGCAATCTCTTGGTTTATCCTTCCTAGCCACTCTTCCTAGTCTGAAAGCGGTGACAATTTTAAAATCTTTTTCCTCTGCCACACCCCAGAATTTGGATAATTCTGTTGTCAAAAATCCAATCAAATCCTCCTTTTCTGACTCTGGAATGTTTCTAATTCTGAGGTTATTTTCCCTATTTTTCAGCTCTGCAAGGGACAGGTACACTTGTTGTTCAGTCACCTGTCTACTCAGTGGTCTGACTTCGCCTCTTAATTCCTCTATCCTCTTTTTATTTTCGTCTGCTTTTGTATTTGCTTCCTGTGCCAGTTTCCGATTTTCTGTTGCAGTCTTTTCAATATTATCTATGGCCTGAGAGTTTTTAGAAACTTGGTCTGTCAATTTGTTAATTGAGGCTGTTACCTGGTCAAGTTTAGCAGCTTGTTCATCAAACCTAAGTGCTTGTTCATCCGCTTTCTTGTTCAGTGCTGCCAACTGCTCCAATATTTCTTTAGATACGGAGTCTATCCCTCCAGCAGCCATCTCTCCAAAAGTAGGCTGTATAGCTTGTCCTTCCTGCAGGCCTGTCACAATTGGGACAGATGATCTGCGTGGCTGCACAGGCAGAGTTAATTGCAAAAGTTCAGTTTATTTTGCTTTTTTTCTTTCTGCAGCCCTTGTTTTTGCTGTGCCACTCATTCCACAGCTGTCCCAGTATCAAGGTCAAATTGTAAATCCCATGGGAAAATTAATTCCAGAAAAAATAAACATCCGGGCAGGAAAATTCCAAGACTAGTAGCAGTTCTCAAATACTATTAAATCCACAATCCAGCAGGGGGAGCTCCCTAAAAATTAGGGAGAAGGATAGGAAATTTCCACCAAAAGTTCCCTTTACACACAAAAGAAAAATATTATCCAAAACAAGGGGGGGGAGCCCCTCTCCTTAAGCTTAAACTGCAGAGAATAAAAGTTCTTTACCAAGGTGCTTGCAACAGTTCCTTTTCCCGGTTACAAAGTAGCCCAATGTTACTTCTAACTTTGTCTACAGTTACTGCAGACCGATGTTACTTGTATCCAGTCAGACCGAGAACAGGGTTTCAAAAATTTGTAATCCACAAGGTAAAAGAAAGAGGAACATAAAATTGTCACTTATAAAACTGTTATGTCCTTTCTTTAACTTTTAATCAATCAAGGTCGAATTTGCAGATAACTTCCAACTCTTTTAAGATTCCTTTCAGCGCTTCAGCTTTAAAGGGGCTTTGCTCAATACTTTAAACAGAGCCGGGAGACTGACTTCCTTTTTAGCGTCTCCCGCTTTCAGCCAAATTTCTCCAAATTTAGTTCGTACAAAGCTTCAAATTTCCTACTCACGAGTAAGTTGTTTCAGTTCGATTGTTGAAGGAAGAAAGGTCAGCGCTGATCAGCAGCAGCCGCGCGGCTTCACTTCCGCGGAAAGAGCGATGGATCCACAGCACCGCTACCCCCTTCACGTTCCGAAACCCCTTACGGGGTCCCTTCTGCGTTTCGGAGGTCGCTCCTGGTGCCCGCCGAATCCCACGGCCACTGGCTCACTCTACCAGTGGTTTTTCTTCATGGGTCGTCGCTGTGCCGCAGCGCACGACCCTTTTCCGCGGAGCCCCTCTTCAGCAACTGAAGAGGACCGCCATTGCTGAGCGCGCCGCCTCCGGAAGAGTTACAATTTGACTTTAAACTGTTGAAAATAAAGAAGAATAGAAACAAATTAACTTGAATGTTGGATTGGAGGTGGAAGGAATATTAAGTAACTAGAATCCCTCTAGAGGGGGTTCCGAGACATTACAATGGCTGCAGGTGGAAAAATATAGGCTGAGCTGGATAGAATGTTTTTTTCTCTTGGGAAAGTTACAAGGTCAGAGTGAAGCTTTGGCTACAAATGCTGCAACTTTGAATTTAAAAGTAAACAAACTTGTTGAATGTGTCAAGGACTTGACTCAAGAAACCTATGCAGCTGAACAAGAAGAGATATGTGCTGTTTCAGAGGAGTGGGAAGGAGGAGCTGAAATGCCGCAGACGACAAAGGAGAGCCAGAGGCCTGCTAAGATAGATGCTAAGAAAAACAAGATTTGGATTATGAGAGCTTGGTTTGAATTAGAGAATGAAGAGTGGAGGGATCTCCCTATGGGGAGATCTGAAGACCTATGGATTACAAATCTGATCAAGGCGAAAGTTGGAGCTTTGGGGACATTTGGGACATTTGGACTTAAAAGCAACAAGAAACAAGATTTGGGCTCCACTTTTGAACATGGAGGTCTGGTTGGAAGAAACATAGACCCTATAGGGACAGAGCTTCTCCGAGACCTGATGTCTAATATAAAGGACTACCAAAAAAACCGGCAGAGAGGGACTGAGAGAGATTTGAGGGCCTCGGACGTGAGATCTCCAGGCTGATAGTTGATGGACTGATGGACATTTTTTGGGGATCGAAACCGGGAAAGGGGGGGTGAGAGATTTAGAATCTAAAGGGTGAATAATTATACGTTGTTTTTCTGTTATTTTGTTTTGCAATTAATATAAAAATTGGGAAATTCGTGGAAGGGAATTTGGGTCGACCTTAGAAAAGGGTGTAAAGAATGAATATTGTTGTTTAAATTGAGGTCTATAAGTTAAAATTGGTTAATTAAGATGAATTAAGTATAATAATAATAAGGTAAAAGTTGGGGACAAGAACTTGCTGAGCTAATTATTGGAATTGGAATACAAGAAGGGGAGGTGTGGGGAAGTCAGGGAAAGATGTTAAGAAAATAAGGATTTGAAACTATACTTGTTATTTGTGTTGTGTTTGTTTGTGCTTTTGTGTTTGTTTAAAACTTTAATAAAAATGTATTTTTTTCTAAAAAAAAGAAGAAGTATCATGAACAACATCTTAAAAGACGGAACCATGCCGGATTCTTGGAAAGACAGCCTTATTGCATTAATTCCAAAACAGGGAACGGACAACCTACTTATTAACAACTAAAGGCCTATCACACTTCTAAAGAACGATTATAAATTATATGCAAATATTTTAGCCGAAAGATCAAAAAAAGGCTTCCAGATGATGATACACAATGACCAAGCTGGCTTTTTGCCCGGGAGGCACATTTATAGCAACACTAGAAACATTATAAACTTATTGGCGTATTTAGACTTAAGAATAGAAAAGAAGGCAGTCTTAATGGCTATAGATGCAGGAAAAGCTTTCGACAGGGTATCCTGGAAATTTATGAAAGGTCTATTACACCATATGGATTTTGGTATACAGTATATAAAAGGGATTGAAGCAATATAATCAAAACAAAAAGCTAAAATCATAATCAATGGAAATTTATCACAGGAGTGTGAAATCAGTAAAGGGGTCAGACAAGGTCGCCCACTATCCCCCTTAATTTTCATATTAACATTGGAAGTTTTATGTAAGGAGGAGGAGGCGTCAAGATGGCGATGAGGTAAGACGCATTTGCCGGAGTTCATTTTGAATCCTTTCTAAAATCTGTGTTGTGGCTCCCAGCCTTTCAAGTTTTTGCTGAAGATTGTATCAGGGGCTTGGAGCCCATGCCAGGAGTTCACATTGTTGATAACTGTAAAGCCTGCATCGTAAATCAGCTTTAATGAGCAGATAATTGTATTCTCCGGCAGCCTTGGAAGCAGCCTTCGACTTACTGGTTTTCCGCCAGCTCACATCCAGTTGTATTTTTATTTCTTCCACCTTTTATTACCTTTTAAGCACTGTTATTTTAAAAGACTCATAACGATGGGCCAAGGCAAACGCCTAAGGGATTGTGACGAGGCTCTGCCCTCCCCAAGAGCCAAACAATTAAAAACCGACCCCCTCGTGTCTGGCAATCGGAGTGACCCCACTGAACACTGCTATAGGGTGAAAACTCAGAACCGTTTCTACCCTCTAACGTCTCCAGAAACAACGTCAACACCAGAGGAATTATTTTTACCTCAGATTAAAACTGCGGACGGCAAGCTTGGAGGAAGAGGGTGTGTCCCACTGAGGGTGGTGCAGGACGCCGGAGCTGAGGACTGCGCAAGACAAGAACAACATGAACATCTCCATCTTGTGGTCAGAACCCTTAATTGCATATTTAAGAAGATTGATGTGCTATCCTCCCAGCTATGTAACCTCGAACAGAAAATTGATAACTTCTGGTTAAAGTTTAAACCAACTGTAGATACGGGGGAATTGAAGTGCCAGAGGTCCTTACCTTCAACCAAAAAAAGAAGTGTGATCCTTAAATATAAACCAAATCCTGCACTGAAACACCAAGCGTTGTCCCTGCAACCTAAGAAAATCTGCCTAAACATCGGGGCAGGGTCACCAAGGTGGCTTACTCTGAGTGGGGTTAAAAAGCATCTAAGCAATCTCCTAAACATAGAAATCTCACAATGTGATCTCATTGCAGTATTACCCTTGAACCAGCACCTCAGGCAACAGAAAGTGATGCTTGTGTTTTATTCTCCAAGGATCCCTTCAGCTATCATCAGGCAGAAATCACTCTTGGCTAGGTATGATATCATCCCAACAAGAGTTTTTATGGATAGCATGATCCACCCCCTTCTACTTGCCGGTCACGGCACGGAGCGGACTCTGTCGGAGAGGTCGGGAGTACCCCAGGACATCGAGCCTCCTCTCCAGGAGGATATCCATCCGTACCAAAACTGGACTTACCCTACGTCCCCACGAGCCCTAAAGAAACCCACTGGCACAAGCAATTCTCTGACCCCGCCGGAGGAAAGAGAGCTTTTAGCCACCTTTGGCGACCTTCCACCGAGAGAACAACAAGAAATAATTGGAAGACTAGAAGTACTTAATCATCAGCTCATACAGGTCCAGAAGAACGGAAGAGTCCTGCCCACTTCTCAGGATAACCCTGCCAGCTTTTCGGAGTCGTGTTTTAAGGAAGCAGGAAGTCTTCCATACCTTAGTCCAGCTCCTAAACCCATGCCTCCCCCACTTGTGGGCAAAATCCACCGACGTTTGGCAGACCCAGGTCTTGCCCCACAAGTTGGCCCCTCATCCCAACTCTTGATAAATTTTGACTCGCCCTCCAAGAGTCCCCCGCTGAGGAGTGTAACTCAGAGTTCCTTCCACCAAAACAATTCCTTACCATCTAATCCATCAATGCCGGAACTGGAGTCCTCTTATTCCCCTGAGCGGCATAGACCCGACATACAAACGGTACCAGTACGCCGAGCATCCCCTGTACCTTCGCCAGCATCAGGTCATGGGAGTGTTCCACCTACATCAAAAAATGGCCCGGATTTGATTGAAGACCCGGCCGGACATATAAACCAAATGGTTTCATCGGCAACCTTTAGACCTCACGGTGGGGCAGTCTCAGCAAATCCAGTGGAGTTTCCCACTGAAGTGGCCGCCCTTGGGTTACCCAGCAGGAGACTCGTTTTGTCGCCCCAGTCAGAATTCTTCACTACCAACTTCAAGACTAGGTACCTTCAGCAGGTGCCTGCCATGCAAAGTAAAATAACTGACTTTTTTGCGGGGTCTGCCTTGCCTCCAAAGGACTCACATCTCTCCCTGAAATGACAGCGAATTGGTCACAACAGGAACTCCCCCCTATCAGTCCTCAGCTGGAACATTGCGGGCTGGAGGGAAAAAAAACTTGACCCAGAATTCTTGGAGTATATTAACCTGTTTCATATCATCTTGTTCCAAGAATCGTGGGAAGTAGAGAAAATTGCCCTAAATGGCTTTGAGCTTCTAGAACTCCCTGCCTGCCCCTCCCTGAAAGGAGGCCGCCCTAAAGGGGGCCTAATAATAGGCATCTCCCTCAACCTACACTCTAAACTTACTCTAGTACAGGCCTTGCTTCCTTACGCCCTTACCGGACTGATTGCGGGGGAAAAGATCTCACTTCTAGTTACAAATGTTTACTTGCCACCTGGGGGTTCTTCCTCCGAACTGGGCTCTAAATGGGGCTCGCTAGAAGAGCATTTGCTCTCATGCTATGTTAAGTTTCCTAACACCCCGGCCATAATAGGTGGCGATTTTAATGCCCACACAGCAGCAAATTGGGACTCGCTGACCAAAAACCAAATGGTGGGTTACCCCAAACCTTAATAATTATGAGCTGGAACATATCATGAGGAGAACTTCTAAAGACCAACGAGCTAACGAGGCTGGAGTACTCCTCTATCAAATGGCCATCCGTTTAAATCTGGTCCCCCTAAATGGAACATGCCTCCCTGATATTCCAGGGGATTTCACTCACCTGAGCGTTAAATCAAACAGCGTCCTCGATTACCTGTTGGTTTCCAGTGATCTACTTAAGTGTATTTCCACCTTTAAGATCGAGAATGTACAATCTAGTGATCATCTTCCCCTTGTAGCCAAGCTTTCCCTGAACTGGCAGTCGGAGGCCCATAGACATGCGACCCAGATGGTAACCCACGAATCCTCTCTCCAAGTAAGAGGAATAAAATGGTCGGAGACCCAAGCTCAAAAGTATCAGGAATTCTTTCAAAAAGAAATCCTCGGGCCCCATTCCAACATAGGCTCTGCCTCAGACGAGCATAGCATAGTGTTGAAACGCTTTCACCATCATACGACTGAACTTACGTCCTTCTTCAGGTTACCACCCAAAATATTAAATCGAAACGAGTATACTTACGGTGCCCCCTGGTATAATTCTCAGTGCAAACAAGCAAGACAGCGCCTTCGCGCTATATATAATGCATATAAGACCTCCGATGCATCTACTCTGCCAGCTAGTTATGCACAAGCCAAGCAAGTTTACAAACGCACGCAGAAAACTGCCAAACGCGAGTGGCAACACAATCGCTGGCAGGCCTTGATTACCGCTTCAAAACCACATAGATCCAGGGAATTCTGGTCTTTGATTAATAGAAGGGTGAGGAAATACCCAAGGGCAGTCATCCCAGCACCGACATGGGAATTGTTCCTAAAGAAATGTTTCTCACAGGCAGATGCTCCCTCCGACCATCTGATGCATCTGTTTTCCCACCTACCTATTTGGCCTCCCACCGATCCGGACGAAATAGCCAAGCTAATAGCCCAGCTGAAACCGGGCAAAACCCCAGGGCCCGACCTGATCCCTGCTGAAGCAATCAAACTACACCCAAAATGGTGGGCTGACATCTTGGCCAAAACCTTCGACGCAATCAACGCTTCTGGTCTCATCCCCAAAATATGGAAGGAGGCCATTATAGTACCAATTCATAAAAAAGGTTCTCCAATGGAGCCGGAAAACTACCGTAACATCAGCCTCCTTTCGATCATAGGGAAAATTTATGCCAGCTTTTTGCTGACTAAACTATTGCGATGGGCAGACGAGACTAACCAGATTGGTCACGAACAAGCAGGGTTCAGAATTAAACGTTCTACAACCGATCATGCGATAGTCCTTTACCATCTGGCACGGAAGTACTCGTCCCCCCCCCCGCGGCTACCTTTGTGCTGCCTTCCTAGATCTAAAGGCAGCCTTTGACAGCGTTCCTAGAAATATTCTTTGGGAGAAACTTGCAAAACAGGGCATTGATAGAAGACTCTTATGGCTTATAAGTCAGCTCCATGAAGGTACCCTTGCCAGAGTGAGACTTACTCCTGCGGGCGACCTCACAAATTCGATACCAATAAACAAGGGAGTGCGCCAAGGATGTATATTGGCTCCCTGCCTATTCAATCTATTCATCAGCGACATGCGAGCACCCCTAGTCAACTCATCTCCAAGTACACATGCGCCTAGACTAGCGGATTACCGCTGTCCACTCTTTTTATATGCGGACGACGCGGTAATTCTATCTTATACACGTGTTGGACTAACCAGAGCTCTGAAGATCTTTGCCACGTATTGTCAACTCAACCAATTAACCATCAACCATGCTAAATCTAAGATTCTGATTTTCGCCAGAAGTCGGAGATTATACGAATGGAAGCTTGGTGGAGCAAAAATAGAGCAAGTCCTAAAATTTCAATACCTAGGAGTTATTTTTCAGTACAATTTGGGGTGGAAAGCACAAATTCAACACCTACTTAACAAGGCCAAAACTCTGTCATATGCGCTCCTCCGATTTTTCTTTTCGGATGGAGCTTTGCATGTTCCCTCGGCCCTAAAGGTGTTCAAGGCAAAAGTGGTACCCGTGCTTGCTTATGCTGCCCCGCTCTGGGCCGTGATGACAGACCTTGCTCCTCTTGAGACTCTGCAAAACCAATTCCTACGTCGGCTCCTAATGCTCCCCCCGTGCGTAAGCAACGCAGCCATGCGACTAGAATTGAAGATCGCATCCTTAGAAACTTGCCTGTGGAAGCAAGTCTTCAATTATTGGTTATCATTGTGGCACAGATTACCAGACCATTACCTTGTCCAATGCTTATGGCGAGATGAATTCTCCAGCCTTTGGACTAGTAGAATTCATGCCAAACTCCTGAGTTACGGAATCTCTCCCTTAGATTCCCTTAATCTAGATCAAATCACTGCTCAAAGACTGATCGGCCAAAGACTGGATGACATCGATTTACAGCGAAACTATACGCTGGGGGGAGGTGTTTGTTCGCCCCAAAACATTGGTATCACTTTAACTTACTGCGTTCCATCATACCTCTCCTCCCTTTCGTCTGTTGCCCATAGGCTGGCCTTCACCAAAGCGAGGTTTAACGTTTTTCCCTCCAATGTCCTGAGACATAGATTCTCAAAGGGACAAGCCTCCGCCATGTGCGAATGTGATAGGGAGACGCTGGAGTCGCTTCAGCACATTATGTTAACTTGCCCCTTGTTCAATGTGCCACGGGCAAATTTGTTGGGCTCAATCATACAGAAGCTAGAGGGTACCCCACCAAAATTCCACCTTGCCCAAATCCTGCAGGATAAGGATACCCATACGACCCTGAAAGTGGCTAGGTTTCTGGTCGCTGTCCTTACCCAAAAGCGCTGCCAAGGAGCACTACAAGCTAATTAAGGCGCAGTATGTCATTCCATCTTACAGTATTTTATTGTTATAGTGATGTTTTAGCGGCTGTTTTTTCCCACGTGCACAAGCTGTTATTTATGTCTTGTTTTTATCTGTATGGGCCTATGGCCGTAATAAATATCTATTCTATTCTATTCTTTGTGTAAACAAATTAGGGAAGAAAAAGAAATAAAAGGGATTATGCTGGGAAATAGAAGTTACAAAATGAGGGCATTTGCTGACGATTTAATTATAACTACGGGGCAACTAAAACAGAGTTTAAGAAAGGCGTTGGAAATAATATATGGCTACGGTAAAGTTGCGGGGTTCAAAATGAATTTAAACAAGACAAAACTATTAGTTAAAAATATGTCGCCAGATGAAAAAGCAGAATTAGAACAAATAATACATATTAAAATCTACCCCAAAATCAAGTATTTAGGATTATGGATAACACCAAAGAATATTAACTTATATGAAGATAATTATACCAATTGTTGGAAAGATATCAAAAGACAGTTGGAGACATGGACAAGGTTAAATTTATCATTCCTGGGCCGCATTTCGGTAATTAAAATGATAGTTTTACCGAAGCTACTCTTTCTATTTCAAACGATTCCAATTACAGGAAAGACCAGCAGTATCAACAAGTGGCAAAAAGAAATTTCTAAATTTTTGTGGAAGGGTAAAAGACCAAGAGTAAAGCATAAGATATTAATAGATACTGTAGAAAGAGGTGGCTACGGGTTACCGGATTTGAAGCTATATTAGGAAGCCTCATGTCTTCTCTGGTTGAAAGATTGGTATTTATTAAAAAATTGGGATATTTTAGATCTAGAAGGTCATGACACCCGTTTTGGGGGGCATGGCTATCTTAATTATGGGAAAATAAAGATGCATAGGAGTTTTTCAAATCATATAATAAGACATGCTATATATAAGGTATGGGGGAAATACAAAAGATATTTGGAACAGAAAACCCCAAGATGGAACTCTCCACTAGAAGCAATCGCTGTTAAAAAAAGCAACAACATCAAAGAGAACTGGATAACGTATAACACAATATTAAGGGGGAGGAGGAGGGTCAACTAATATTGATAAGTTATGAAAAAATAAAAGATCACTTTTCTACTTGGCTAGATTACTTCCAGGTGAATAAAGTGTTCAGACAGGATAAGCAGATAGGTTTTGAAAAGGAGCCTTCAAGATTTGAAAGAGAACTACTGAATAGTAAAACCAAAATAATCGCAAAAATGTATAGACTTCTTTTAGACTACAAAGTAATGGATGAGGAGGTTAAGGCTTCAATGATAAAGTGGGCACAAGATGTGGGCCCTCCAATTATGCTAAAAGATGGGGGAAACTGATGGAATGTAAATTTGAAATTTACAGCCAGCTATAATATAAGAGAGAACAGGATGAAAATGGCTCATAGGTGGTACCTCACTCCTTCCAGATGATCAAGAATGGATAAAAATTTGGTGAATGCTTGTTGGAGATGTGGAGGAAATAACGGTAACATGAGCCACATGTGGTGGACGTGTGAAAAGATTAAGATTTTTTTTTGGGGGGGGATATACGATGAATTAAAAAAGATGATGGCGATAACTTTTACCAAAAAAAGGAGGCATTTCTATGAAGTATTTTAGATAAAGAGATCCCAAAAAATCTAAGAGAGGTATTCTTGTATGCAACCGCAGCAGCTCGTATACTTGTGGCCAAGGGATGGAAAGATCACGAGGCTCCAAAAATAACAGATTGGCAAATCAAATTACAGGAATTGGTGGAGACGGCTCAATTGACTAGCAAACTCAGAGGAATCTCAAAGCAAAAATTTGCAGAAAAATGGGATGGTTATACAAGATATGTTCAAAAATAAAATAATAGTTTTGACTCTGTGCTAGCATTCGAGTGATAAAGGAACTAAAAGGAGGTGGACAATAATTAAGGATTTATTATGCTTTCAGAGTGTATTGGAAAATTTATATAGAAAGGATTAGTTTTGTGTACATTCCATTGTAAGAATGGAAACAGGGCCAGAGCCACAGCCACAGCCTGAGTCTGAAACAGTCCTTGATAGAGTGCCAGAGCCAGAGCGAGACCCTGAATCAGTGCCAGAACCAAGCCCTCATTCAGAACCAGAGCCTGAGAAAGAGCCAGAACCAGAGCAACAGCCACAGCCTGAGTCTGAAAGAGCCCTTGATAGAGAGCCAGAACCAGAGAATCAGAATCAGAGTCAGAACCAGAACCAGATCTTCGGTAAAGACGTGGTCTGGTCTTAGCGCAACTGCTCTTCCCACCCGCGATAACAGAGACTGGGTGTTCCAATACATCCCCCCGTAGGGAACCTGCCCCAGCCATTCTGTTGGCTGAGGCCCCCTCCCAGGCAGCCCTGACCCTTTCCCCTTAAAAAGCAAAATACAAACTATACAATGACCTAAAAAAATAGTAAAAGAAAAACAAAGCAAGAAACAATTATGCTAAACTTAAAATAATCCCCGCCCCAACTAAACATTTGTCCCACCCCAGAAAGAAAATAACAACAACAACAACAAACCACTGTTTGAGGTGCAACAGAGACACAGCCAGAGACAGAGCGAGACCCTGAATCAGTGCCATAACCACGCCCTCATTCAGAACCAGAGCCTGAAAAAGAGCCACAGCCCGAACCAGAGCAACAGCCACAGCCACAGCCTAGAGCCACAGCCTGAGTCTGCAACAGTACTTGATACAGTGCCGGAGCCTGAAACAGAGACACAGCCTCAAACAGAGCCAGAGCCTGAAGCAGAGGCAGAGCCACAGCCACAGCCTGAGTCTGAAACAGTCCTTGATAGAGTGCCAGAGCCAGAGCGATACCCTGAATCATAGTCAGAGTGAGACCATGAATCAGAGCCAGAGCCAGAGCCAGAGCTGAATGAAAGCCAGAGCCAGAGCCAGAAATCGGGCTTGATACAGTGCCGGAGCTGGAGTCAGAGCCAGAGCCAGAGGCACAGCCAGAGCCAGAACAAAACCCTAATTCAGAACCAGAGCCTGAAAGAGAGCCAGACCCTGAAACATAGCTGGGTCAGAGGCAGAGGAAGAGCCATCATGAGACCCTGAATCAGAGTCAGAACCAGATCTTCATTCAGAACCAGACCCTGAAAGAGAGCCAGAGCCACAGACAGAGCCACAGACGGAGCCTAGAGCCACAGCTGAGATCCACAGCCACAGCCTAGAGCCACAGCCTGAGTCTGCAACAGTACTTGATACAGTGCCGGAGCCTGAAACAGAGACACAGCCTCAAACAGAGCCTGAGCCTGAAACAGAGGCAAAACCACAGCAACAGCCTGGGTCTGAAACAGTCCTTGATAGAGTGCCAGAGCCAGAGCTAGAGCGAAACCCAGAATCAGAGTCAGAGGGAGAACATGAATCAGAGCCAGAGCCAGAGCCAGAGCCAGAGCCAGAGCCAGAGCTGAATGAAAGCCAGAGCCAGAGCCAGAAATAGGGCTTGATACAGTGCCGGAGCTGGAGCCAGAACCAGAGCCAGAGACACAGCCAGAGCCAGAACAAAACCCTAATTCAGAAGCAGAGCCTGAAAGAGAGCCAGACCCTGAAACATAGCTGGGTCAGAGGCAGAGGAAGAGCCATCATGAGACCCTGAATCAGAGTCAGAACCAGATCTTCATTCAGAACCAGACCCTGAAAGAGAGCCAGAGCCACAGACAGAGCCACAGACGGAGCCTAGAGCCACAGCCGAGATCCACAGCCTGAGTCTGAAATAATAATAATAATAATAATAATAATAAAAATAAATTTTATTTGTATCCCGCCCTCCCCAGCTAAGCCGGGCTCAGGGCGGCTAACAACAATCAAATAAACAATCAAATAATAACACATTCTAAAAATATTTCATTATAAAAATTAGTTAAAATCAAGTTGATGGCAACCGATTAAACAAAATTCTGTGCAGGTTGCCAGAGGAGGGGGTCAGGCTGCGCCCTGACCAAAGGCCTGGCGGAACAACTCTGTCTTGCAGGCCCTGCGGAAAGATGTCAGGTCCCGCAGGGCCCTAGTCTCTTGTGACAGAGCGTTCCACCAGGTTGGAGCTGCAGCCGAGAAGGCCCTGGCTCTAGTTGAGGCCAGCCTAACCTCTCTGAGGCCTGGGACCTTGAGGGTGTTCTTATTTGCAGACCGTAGGTTTCTCTGTGGGGCATACCAGGAGAGGCGGTCCCGTAGGTACGAGGGTCCTAGGCCGTATAGGGCTTTAAAGGTTAAAACCAGCACCTTAAACCTGATCCTGTACTCCACCGGGAGCCAGTGCAGCTGGTATAGTACTGGATGAATGTGATCTCGCAGCGAAGACCCCGTAAGGAGTCTCGCCGCGGCATTCTGCACCCGCTGGAGTTTCTGGGTCAGTCTCAAGGGCAGCCCCACGTAGAGCGAGTTACAATAATCCAGTCTGGAGGTGACCGTCGCATGGATCACAGTGGCTAGGTCAGGGCGAGAGAGATAAGGGGCCAACTGCTTAGCTTGGCGGAGATGGAAAAATGCCGCCTTTGTTATAGCTGTAATCTGCGCCTCCATAGAGAGGGAGGTATCGAAGATTACACCCAAACTCTTAACGGACGGTGCTGGCACTAATTGCACCCTCGCAAGAGATGGGAGTTGCCCCCTCGATCCCATATCGTCCCGCCCCAGCCAGAGGACCTCTGTCTTCGAAGGATTTAACTTCAACCGGCTCCCACGTAACCATCCAGCCACAGCTTCCAGACATCTGGTCAGTGTGTCTGGGGCCGAGTTAGGATGGCCATCCATCAACAGATAGAGTTGGGTGTCATCAGCATACTGATGGCAACCCAGCCCAAAACTCCGGACATGCTGGGCGAGGGGGCGCATAAAGATGTTAAAAAGCATCGGGGAGAGAATCGCACCCTGAGGCACTCCACACACCAAGGAGTGACGCGATGACAATTCCCCCCCAAGCGCCACCCTCTGTCCCCGATCAGAGAGAAACGAGCGCAGCCATTGAAGGACTGTGCCCTGGATCCCCACGTCGGCAAGGCGGTGGTCCAGGAGTTCGTGATCGACCATGTCAAAGGCTGCTGACAGATCTAGAAGAATCAGCAGCCCCGACCCGCCTCGATCCAGCTGTCTGCGGAGATCATCTGTTAGGGCGACCAGAGCCGTCTCGGTCCCATGGCCAGCACGGAAGCCGGACTGGAATGGATCCAAAGCAGATGTTTCATCCAGGAACCTACCAAGCTGTTCAGCAACCGCTCTCTCAATCACCTTACCCAGGAATGGAAGATTCGAGACCGGGCGGTAATTGGATAGATCTAAAGGATCTAATGATGTTTTCTTTAAGAGCGGACGCACCACCGCCTCCTTCAGTTCCCCTGGGAATATCCCGGTGCCAAGGGACAAATTGATGATATCCCCCAGGGGGGCCCGCACCTCGTCTGGACACGCTCTAATCAGCCATGACGGGCACGGGTCAAGAGGACAGGTGGTGGGCTTTCCAGCTTGGAGGAATCTGTCCACATCGGCTGGAGATATCCGGTCAAAGTGGTCCAATACTGGACCCGAGGACAGTCGAGGGGCCTCCAGTTCCTTTATTGTATCCAAATTGGCAGGGAGGTCATGGCGGAGCAACAGGACCTTCTCCGCAAAAAAGCTCGCAAATGCCTCACAGCTGTGTGTCAGATTGTTATTTAAATTTGGCTGTCCTTCAAGGGACGTTAAAGACCGAATTATACTAAATAATTGCGCCGGGCGAGAGCTAGCGGATGCAATGGAGGCCGAGAAGTAAGACTTCTTAGCGGCCTTCACTGCCATCTCATAGGTTTTCATAAAAACCCTATAAGATGTTCTTGAGGCTCCGTCACGGGCACCCCGCCATACTCGCTCTAGCCGTCTGAGGTCCCGCTTCATTTTCCGAAGCTCCTCGGTAAACCAGGGGGCCCGGTTTCTGCGGGGTCGCAGAGGGCGCTTAGGTGCGATCTCATCGATGGCTGCCAGGAGCTGGGTATTCCAGCCCTCAACAAGCTCAGTCAATGAGTCGCCAGGGGGAGCAAGGTCCCGCAAGGCCTGACGGAATCTATTAGGGTCCATCAGCCTCCGCGGGCGAGCCCAAATTGGCTCGCCACCTAAGCGGGGTGGGGGTGGAAAATCAATCCTGGCTTTCAGTGCGTAGTGATCAGAGCATGGCACCTTCATCGAGGGAGACATGATCACATCTATACCGGCGCCAAAGATCAAATCCAGCGTGTGGCCT
Source organism: Podarcis bocagei (assembly GCF_964188305.1). Classification (NCBI taxonomy): domain Eukaryota; kingdom Metazoa; phylum Chordata; class Lepidosauria; order Squamata; family Lacertidae; genus Podarcis; species Podarcis bocagei. The sequence goes on from NC_138131.1 coordinate 10,614,319, forward strand.
GCTTGATGTGTGGGGCCCGAAACAAACTGGGAGAGCCCTAGTGTCGCCATGGAAGACACCAGGTCCAGAGCCTGTGAGGAGGGAGTGGCATCAGCATGGATGTTGAAGTCCCCCAGTACCAATAGGTTGGGGAACTCCAAGGCCCAGCCGGCCACCGCCTCCAACAGGCCTGACAGGGTGGCTGCTGGTGCGCTAGGTGGCCGGTACACCAGCCAGACAGCCAAGCTCACCTCGGAGCCCCACACTAGGCCAACACATTCAATGCCGGGGATCGATGGCGATGGTAGAGCCCTGAAAGAACAGTCTTCTCGGATTAATAATGCCACCCCTCCCCCCCGGCCCACAGTCCGCGACTGGTGGAGGACGGAGAAACCTGGGGGCGCCATCTCTCGTAAGGTAACAGTTTCCCCTTCGCGCACCCAGGTCTCCGTCACACAAGCCAGGTCAACCCCCTGCGAGGTGAAGAAGTCTCGCAGGGTGGCGGTTTTTTTGCCTATAGACCTGGCATTGCACAACACCAGTGACGGAGGTGAGTAATCCTTGCTCACCCTACCTTCGTCCCTCGGGATGGGGCGCAGATTGGAAGGGGTACGAGCATATCCATATCTCGATCCCCTTCGCCTATGACATCTGCCCCCACCGCCATACCTCCCTCGCCCCACTACGGTAGCAATCCCAAGCCTCAAACCAACCTCCATTTACAGAACAGAAACAAGTCAAATCAAAAACAATTGTACCAACACAACAAATCCCCACCCCACTCAATAGCCAACCCCAAACCAAACTAAAACAGAACAAAATAGAAATACATCAATAAAAACCACCGTTCATGGTGGGACAACAAAGTAAAAAATAAAAACCCCTATAAAACATTTTAAAATATATAAAAACATATTAAGCATTTGCCGCGGCAACATAGTGCTTGATAGAGTGCTGGATCCTGAAACAGAGACACTGTCTGAAACTGAGCCTGACGCTTAAACGTAGCCAGGGGCAGAGGGAGAGGCAGAGCTTGATACAGTGCTTGATACAGCATAGGAAACAGAGGCAGAGGCAGATACAGGGCTTGAAACAGCGTCGGAGCCTGAAACAGAGAAACAGCGTGAAATAGAGACAAAGGCTGAGACACAGGCCGAGCCTGAAATAGAGCTAGAATAAGTGCTAGAGCCAAAGACTGACACAAAGCCTAATAAAGAGCAGAAGCCTGAGCCTGAGCCTGAAACAGTGCTTGATACAGTGCCAGAGCCTGAAACCGAACCAGAGCCACAGCTACAGCCATAGGGCCACAGCCTGAGTCTGCAACAGTGTTTGATACAGCGCCGGAGCCTGAAACAGAGACACAGCCTGAAACAGAACCTGAGCCTGGTTATTAGCATGGCAATTAAAGAAGAGAGAGGCAGAAAGGCTTATAAATAGAGTTAAGTGCAAAGGCAAAATAATAAACAACCCTAAAGAAATAGAGAAACGATTTCTCGAATTCTTTAGAGAAATCTATAAGGAAGGAAATGAAACAACAGAAGAAGTTAAAGAACATTTAGAACAGAACTGTCTTCCGAAACTTACTAAAGAACAAAAAGAACTGTTGAATGCCCCTATTACATCATACGAAATTCAAAGAACAATTAAGGAAGCAAAGATAGGAAAGCCAGCAGGGCCAGGCGGCCTACCGGCAATATATTATAAAAAAATGGAGGACTTACTGTCTGACCCATTAAGAAGTATCATTAACAGAGACTTCCGGGTTAGCGCGAAAGGCTAATGGTGGATTCCCTCCGAGCTCCGGAGGGAATCTGCTCTGTAGAAGACGGGTCTTGCCGCCGCGGCGCCGCGGGGACCCTCAGAGACCACAGGCGCTGAAGCCTGTGGACTTGGTGACTCGTCGGGCACCATTTGCGCCCCCCCGACCCGCGAAGAAGCCTTTTTAAAGGCTTCGGAGCGGGGGACGGAGAGTGGCGCGGTGCTGAGAGTAGACCGCTTCTTCTACGGAGCGAAGCCGCATGCCATGGCTGGAGAGCGCTGACTTCTTTCTTTGAACATTTGTATGGCGGCCAAGAGGGCCAAAATGGAGCCCGGCACACTTTCCCTGCGCCTGCAGCCTGTCTTGTTCCAATCGAAAACGTCCTCCTGCCTCTTTGGCCGTTTAGCAGAGTGAACACAGCGGGCAGAAGCAATTGCAGCGTGTGGGTAATAAATCAGGACACACGCAAACTGTGCTCTTATCTCCAACAGTCTTTAATCGTGTAGCATAACATCGTAAATAACACTTCACACACCCGGCGACAGCGCACACATCTTTCCTCCTCCTCCGACCAGAACAGAAAAAGAACTAACACACGATAAGATCCCCGTATATGAACTTAGCCTCACCTCATGATGTGAGACGTCATTCAGAACGTCACTCAGAACTGTTAACCCTGTAAGTTCTGAAACGCTTCACACCCCCTCTCGTCTCGCATCCTGAGGGAGACTGTGAACACCTATTTACAAACCTCTTTGAGTTCAACTCACCTCCCATTGCCTTTTGCCTCCCTCTGGCATCTGTCCCAGGCAACCGTTGAACCCCTTCAGACCTCCCAGAATCGCACTGTGCGAAACCAACCCACGCGCTGGTCACCTGAAACCTCTCCGGTGGAACCCCCTTTGTGGCGCGTGTTGACCGTCTGAGCACAAACTCAGGTGCTCCTCCTGACCCACTGGGGTCAGCAAGCGTGTCCTCTACATCAGAAGACTCCCCCTCTGACTTGCTGCGTCTTCGGGCCTTCTGCACTTTGCTAACAGGAGACGAAGGCTCACTCTTGGGCTCTCTTTTAACAACCTGTGGAGAAACCCAACCCTGTTCTTGACCCTCATCAGAGACTTGGTCCTCAGCAACAGGTTCAGCCTCTGCCTCTCCTTCCTCAGAATCAGACAGACACTCTGAGAGAACGTCAGGACCCTCATTGAGTCTTGACCAACCATCCTGCTCACAGAACTCAGCATGTTTACTGATCAGAAGCTTGGTCTGATCACCTTCTGGATATGCAAACTTCCACCCCTTCGTCACAGGTTCATACCCACAGAAGATCATTTTCTGGTACCTTGGACCACCTTCCTTCCGTTGAGCCGTTGGTATAGGCACCCAGGCTTTGGAACCAAACACACGGAAGAAATGCACCTGTGGCTTTTTCCGGCGCAACAGGAAAAATGGTGTGTCACCTACAACTTGGTTATAGGACCTATTCTTTGTAAAGTTGGCAGCCTTCCAGGCTTCACTCCAAAAGCTCTGAGGCAACCCAGAGTCACACAGTAGAACCCTGACAGCTTCAGCCAGTGTTTTACTCCTGTGCTCTGCCACACCTTTCTCCTGAGGAGACTCAGCACCCATCACCTTGTGACGTATTCCCTTCTGGTTGAAAAACTCCTTCAGAGCAGACCCAGTAAACTTTGACCCACGGTCGCTCTTGAACCCTTGCACCCTGGTGGAGAACCTCAGTTCCACCTCCGCAACCCAATCTTTAAGCAGTTGTGCTGCCTTGCCCTTCGACTTCAGCGAGAAAGACCAGCCGTTCTGACTAAAATCATCTGTCAGCGTCAGCACAAACCTGGCCCCACCCAGACTCGGACACTCCATGGGTCCAAACAGGTCTGTGTGCACAAGCTCAAAAGGTTTTGTGGTTACCCTCTCCACCCTGGGATAACTGCACCTTTGTACCTTTGCCTTTCTGCATGCCTTGCACTCTAGGGACTTCCCACACGCTTTGAGTTTGCAACCCTTCGTGCACCCGGGCAACTTCTGAACATCTTCCAAACTGCTGTGCGACATTCTCTTGTGCCACAAGTGAACACAAGAATCATGACTGGGAACACTAGCACACTGTGCCTGTGCTCTTCCAGCATTCCCACCACCCTCCAGAGGTGTCTCCAGAACAAAGAGATTGTTCTTGCATTCCATGTTGACAAGTCGTCTCCCACCCCTGGAAATGGAACAGACATCATTTTCAAAGCAAACCTTATACCCTTCCTTTACAAGAGCAGGTACAGATAAAAGACAGCAATGCATCTCTGGCACAACGTAGACTTCCAGCTCCGCCTGTAAAAAGGAAACATAAATATTTGTCACGTTAGACAATGGCCTTTGTGACCCATCAGCAAATTGAACAATTGTCCCAGCTGAAACAGCCCTGCAGTTTCGCAGTCCGCCAGTAGGTGGCGTCGTTATCAGGTGATGACTCGCTCCTGAGTCAACTATCCAGCGCATCACCCTGCCCTCACTGGAGTTGTTCTTTAGCGTTGCCATGGAAGCAGTAAGATGATAAGAACAGTCTCCATTCTCTGAGGCACGTCCTCCCTCCGCGTTCCCACGCTGGCCTCCTCTCCCGGACTGGCTCCCATGGGAAACGACCTTGGAGACATCCTGCCCGGCCTCTCTGCCTCTCTGCGGACAGGATCTTTTTAAATGACTGGTGGAATTGCAGACATAACATTGACGAGTGGAAAAAGCCTGAACAGAGCTTTCAGCTGGCTTGGCCCCCCTGCAACCGGATGAGCTCCCTGTGCCAGCTCGGCCCTCTCTGACACGGCGTTCCTGTTCGTCTGCCAAACAACCTGTCACATACTCCAGAGTAAGTTCTGCGGGTCTCATCGATTCCAAAGTTAGACACAAATTGTCATAACTTTTGTCCAAAGAGCTGAGCAAAATATAAACTTTCAGCTCCTCTGAAAAGTTGACTTGCAACAGCCTCAACTCATTGAAAACAGAGAGCATCTCAGTAACATGCTGTCTGATGTTGCCACCTGGACGCAACTTCATCTCAAACAAGCGTTTAGTGGTGTGGATCTTTGCACCAGCCGTGGTCCTGTGGTGCACTCTCTCTAACGCTTGATAAGCTTCCTGAGCAGTGTCAAGACCTTCGACCAAAGGTAGCTGTGAACCCTCCAAACTGAGCACTATAGCTCCCGGGGCTTTCTGGTTGCGCCTTTGCGAAGCATGAGCAGCTGCTACTTCTGCCACCGCTGCGCCTGCTGCAGCCTGCAACAGGGGGCCCTGGGTCGCCTCCCACAGCCCCTTGGCTACCAGCCAGGCCTTCAGCTTCCGGCTCCATTCTTGCCAGTTTTGTCCGTTCAGCTTTTCAAACAGGATGGTATATGATTCATGGCTGTCTGCCATCTCCTCCCCCGGGGCTGAGCGTACTCACGGACTAGCAGCTCCGTCCGGCTCCCGGCAGATCAGCTCCTCCCAGCGAGCTCCTTCCAGCCTCAAATGAAAGCAAAGCTCCAGCTGGCTCCAGCGTCTTCTCAGCTGGCTTCCCCCACACTCAGGGACCTCTCTGCTGCAAACAGCTTCAAAGCTTTGGCTAGCTGCCCATAACCTATGGCGGCCAAGAGGGCCAAAATGGAGCCCGGCACACTTTCCCTGTGCCTGCAGCCTGTCTTGTGCCGATCGAAAACGTCCTCCTGCCTCTTTGGCCGTTTAGCAGAGTGAACACAGCGGGCAGAAGCAATTGCAGCGTGTGGGTAATAAATCAGGACACACGCAAACTGTGCTCTTATCTCCAACAGTCTTTAATCGTGTAGCATAACATCGTAAATAACACTTCACACACCCGGCGACAGCGCACACATCTTTCCTCCTCCTCTGACCAGAACAGAAAAAGAACTAACACACAGTAAGATCCCCGTATGTGAACTTAGCCACACCTCATGATGTGAAACGTCATTCAGAACGTCACTCAGAACTGTTAACCCTGTAAGTTCTGAAACCCTTCACAATTTGGACTTTAAAAGTAACAACCCGTGAGTAGTACAGAAATTGGAACTAAAAATAGTTTTTTCTGAATTTGGCACGATCGGGGGAGGTGCTAAAAGGAAGTCCGTCTCCCCTTCCTGTAGATAAATTAAAGCAAGAATTGATAACTAAGGTTGAGAGAACATCCTTCTCTTTACGGGATAAAAGCTATTAATTCCACGACTTGGCAATATAAGTAACTTTGCTGGAGGATAAGAACTGATTTTAAGAGCTGAAGTGCAACCCCCCGGGACCCGGGAGTGATCCGCGAGAGAGCCTGCTGAGGAGACATAAAGAGTTTGACAGCTGTCAAATTAGCTGTCAAAGTTGGAAAAGGAAAAAAAAATGGTTTCTGCTATCTTTGCTGGTTATTTTTGTTACAATTTGACTTTAAACTGTTGAAAATAAAGAAGAATAGAAACAAATTAACTTGAATGTTGGATTGGAGGTGGAAGGAATATTAAGTAACTAGAATCCCTCTAGAGGGGGTTCTGAGACATTACAATGGCTGCAGGTGGAAAAATATAGGCTGAGCTGGATAGAATGTTTTTTTCTCTTGGGAAAGTTACAAGGTCAGAGTGAAGCTTTGGCTACAAATGCTACAACTTTGAATTTAAAAGTAAACAAACTTGTTGAATGTGTCAAGGACTTGACTCAAAAAACCTATGCAGCTGAACAAGAAGAGATATGTGCTGTTTCAGAGGAGTGGGAAGGAGGAGCTGAAATGCCGCAGACGACAAAGGAGAGCCAGAGGCCTGCTAAGATAGATGCTAAGAAAAACAAGATTTGGATTATGAGAGCTTGGTTTGAATTAGAGAATGAAGAATGGAGGGATCTCCCTATGGGGAGATCTGAAGACCTATGGATTACAAATCTGATCAAGGCGAAAGTTGGAGCTTTGGGGACATTTGGGACATTTGGACTTAAAAGCAACAAGAAACAAGATTTGGGCTCCACTTTTGAACATGGAGGTCTGGTTGGAAGAAACATAGACCCTATAGGGACAGAGCTTCTCCGAGACCTGATGTCTAATATAAAGGACTACCAAAAAAACTGGCAGAGAGGGACTGAGAGAGATCTGAGGGCCTCGGACGTGAGATCTCCAGGCTGATAGTTGATGGACTGATGGACATTTTTGGGGGATCGAAACCAGGAAAGGGGGGGGTGAGAGATTTAGAATCCAAAGGGTGAATAATTATATGTTGTTTTTCTGTTATTTTGTTTTGCAATTAATATAAAAATTGGGAAATCCGTGGAAGGGAATTTGGGTCGACCTTAGAAAAGGGTGTAAAGAATGAGTATTGTTGTTTAAATTGAGGTCTATAAGTTAAAATTGGTTAATTAAGATGAATTAAGTATAATAATAATAAGGTAAAAGGGGAGGTGTGGGGAAGTCAGGGAAAGATGTTAAGAAAATAAGGATTTGAAACTATACTTGTTGTCAGAACTGCCCTAGGTCCCAGCTCACAAAGGACCAATGCCACTTCGTTGTTATATACAAAAGTCTTTATTGAAGTTCAGTTTGTCTTTCATATCAGCAGCGTGCAGCTCTACGTCTGAAACTCTAGACCGCTGAAGCTCCGTCTGAGTCTCCGCCCCCCATACACCAGTTTAAGACCCGAGCCTTGCTCCACCTCTTCCTCTGTTCTTTCCTCCGCTGGGTCCGCCTGTCAGCTGGGGTTTCTCCCTTCCTAGACTCTTCTGACGCTGAATCTCCTGAGTCTTCCCCCTGCCTCCGGCGGGCTTTAGGACCTGGTTCCCGATCCGGGCTTTCTGCTTTCCCGCGCGCCTGTACATTTGAACTTGGCGCGCGCGCCCAGCCGGTAACCTTCCTCCTGACTGCTTCACTGCTCCTGTCACTGCTTCCCCCTTCGGGGGGGCTAGCTGGACCTGACACCTGCGCCTCTTCCCCCCCACTCTGCTCTGGTGGGGAAGCTGGTCCTGATCTCCAGCTGCTGCTTTGGGAGTCCCCGCTGGCCCCCTGTTTCTGGTGTGTCCCCCCTGGGACCCCCCTCGCCCTGACCATCAGCGCCTCCTTCTGGGAATCTTCCGATTCGCTGGAGAAGCTCATGGAATCTCTCGGGTCACTGTCATACTCCCCTATGCTGCCCTCAGACCCCTCCCCTTCGCTCTCCATCTCCTCTCTCCCCTGTGCCTCTGTCCCTGAGCCCCTGACATCCATCCCCCCTCGAAGCCCCCCCTTCCCCCTCCCTCTCTGCGGGTGCGGGTTCCGGGTGCTCCAGTGCTGTGGGGGTGAGTGCTGGATACAGTTCCTCCCCCCTGGCGTGCGACTGGCCAGTTGGAGCCGGCCAGCCCGTGATGGGCTCGCCGACGTCGATCTCCTCTGCTCCCATCTCTCTGCATTCGTGTTCGAACCCAAGGTCCTCCCCTAACACGTCCATGTCCGTCTCTCCCCCTGTTACCTCGGGTGATGCTGCGTGCCAGGGCCCCCTCAGCGGGTCCCTGCTCCACCCCACCTCGGGTTGAGTGTCCCAGCAATAAGAGCGGTCCGTGGCAGACCCCGAGGGAGAACCCTCCGGGGAGCTTGTGTCCGGCGCCGTCTCCTCCGCTGACGAGAACCCCTGGAACGTGCTGGTTGAAAGTGTGGGTGTGAAAAGCCAGTCGTCGAAATAATCTGCCGGCATAGGTCTGTGCGGGAAGAGTGCATGGAACTCGTCTTTGAGGTAGTGCTCCTCCAAGGCATTGTCCGGCACCCACCTGTTGGCGCTGGCCGGGGTACCTTCCCTGGCGAGGAGATATTCAACCCCCTCTTCCCCCCATCTAGAGTCCAAAATCTCCGTGACCTCGTTGAGTGGCGCCGCCCTCTGGGACCCCTCCCCCGTTGGCGACTTTCGGAGTGGGTGAGGTGCGGTTCCTGGCGCCTGAAACCTGTGGGGTGCCTTGTAGGGTGTGAGGACTGACCTATGAAACACCGGGTGCATCCTGGAACCCTCCGGTAGAGTCAACCGGAAGGCCACTGGGTTAATTTGTGCCTCGACTTGGTAAGGCCCTAGCTGCTTGTGTTTGAGCTTCTTCTTAGCTAACGTTCTGGCCGGCACTGCCTGGGCCGCTAACCAGACCCAGTCCCCCACCTGGATGTCTTCCCCGACCCTCCTGTGCCTGTCTGCCTGCACTTTGTAGGCGTGTTTAGCTAGTTCCAAGGTCCTGCGGAGTTGCTCGTGGACCTCCTGTAACTCTGCTGCCAAATGCTCTGCCCCCTGTGGCTCCCCCTCCCCCTTCGTCTCCAACCCCGGGAAGGTTCTGGGATGCCGCCCATTGTTGGCGAAGAACGGTGTCACCCCTGTAGACCCGTGCTTCGTGTTGTTGTAGGCAAACTCAGCCAGCGGTAGGTAGTCCACCCAGGTCGATGGCTGTTGATTCGCGTAGCATCGCAGGTACTGCTGCATGATGGCGTTGACCCTCTCCGCCTGTCCGTTGGTCTGCGGGTGTCGTGCCGACGCTAAGTTGATCTTGACGTTCAGGATGCCCAGCAGCTTCTGCCAGAAGCTCGAGACGAATTGGCGGCCCCGGTCGGACAGGATGGACCGTGGCAAGCCGTGAACTTTGAACACGTGGTCTATGAACAGCTTGGCGGTCTGTTCCGCCGTGGCCACCTTCGCGCAAGGAATGAAGTGCGCCATCTTGGTGAACAGGTCGACGACCACGAGTACCGCTGTCTTGCCTCGCGAGCTGGGCAGATCTGTGACAAAGTCCAGGGCCACCCTCTCCCACGGTTCGAGCGGCGTCGGTAGCGGTTCCAGCAGTCCCGCCGGCTTCCTGTGCACTGGTTTGGCCCTTTGGCATGTGTCACACCTAGAGACGTAATCCGTGACTTCTCCCCTCATCTGGGGCCACCAAAAGTCTCTGGCCACCAATTCCGCCGTCTTGTCCTTGCCAAAATGTCCAGCACTGGGCGCGTCGTGTAACTGCTGCAGGACTTTCGCTCGGAGGTCGTCGCCAGGCACGTAGAGAGTCCCCTTGCGGGTGAGTAGTCCGTCGCGTATTTGGAACTCGTCGTCCTTCGCTGTGCCCCTTCGCACCTCCTCCATCTTGGATTGCGCGAATGCATCCGTCTGCAGCGCGCGACGCACTGCGTCCAGGTCCACGGTGGCTGAAGCGCATGCCCACGCTTTCGGTGCGAAAATGTGTTTGGCCGCCACCGGCGCCGCTTCCTCGAGATACTGCGGTTTCCTGGATAGTGCATCTGCCATGACGTTGTTGTCTCCTGGGATGTATTCTATCCGGAAGTCGAAATCCGCAAAGAACTCCGCCCAGCGGATGTGTCTCTGGTTCAGGAACCCGCCGTGCGCCAGTACTCCAGGTTCTTATGGTCCGTGCGGACCTGCACAGTGTGTCTGGCTCCTATGAGGAAATGCCGCCATGCCTTGAAGGCTGCATGAATGGCCAGCAACTCCCTGTCCCAGATGGTGTAGTTCTGTTCCGACTTGCTGAGTTTCCTGGAGTAGAATGCGCAGGGCCTCCAGTTCCCTTGCGGATCTTGCTGCAACAGGACCGCCCCCACCGCTCTGTCCGATGCGTCAGTCTCAACCCTCAGTGGTTTGCTGGGGTTTACGTGTAGCAGCTGTTCTTCGGACGCGAAGAGACGCTTGAGTCTCCGAAAAGACTGTTCTGCCTGTTCCGTCCAGATGAACTTCTTCTTCTTGGAGCTGAGGGTGTCCGTGATAGCCGCCGTCTCCTTCACGAACCCTTTGATGAACTTGCGATAAAAGTTGGCGAAGCCGACGAACCTCTGGACCTCCTTCCGATTGCGCAGGCTCTTCCAGTCCAACACCGAGCGGACCTTGGTGCTGTCCATGGCGAGTCCCTTGTCGGACAGCTTGTAACCCAGGAAATCCACCTCTGTCACGTCGAACTGGCACTTCTCCAGTTTGGCGTAAAGTCTGTGCTCCCGTAGCCTCTGCAGGACCTCCTTGACGTCTCCCTCGTGCGCCTCCTGCGATTCCGAGAAGATCAGGATGTCGTCCAAGAAGCATACGCACTTCTTGTAGAGGAGACCTGCCAACACGTGGTGCATGAAGGCTTGAAAACAGTGGGAGCCATTTTGCAGACCAAACGGCATAACTCTATATTCAAAGGTGCCTAAAGGCGTGAACATGGCCGTCTTCCACTCGTCGCCCTCCCGCATGCGTCCGTCGCGTATTTGGAACTCGTCGTCCTTCGCTGTGCCCCTTCGCACCTCCTCCATCTTGGATTACGCGAAGGCATCCGTTGTATGCCCCTCGTAGATCCAACTTGGTAAAGTTGCGTCCCTTCCTCACCGTCGCGAGCAGGTCGTCGATCTTGGGCATGGGGAATGCTGTGGGCTTTGTCCTGGAATTTACGAGCCTATAATCAACCACGAGCCTGCGTTGGGGCGTGTCCTTCTTCTTCACGAAAAACACGGGACTGCCCCCCACTGCTTTGGACTCCTGGATGAATCCCCGCTTCAGGTTGTGATCTATGAACTCCCTGAGTTCTTGCAGTTCGTCCTCAGACAAGGAATAAAGTTTTCCAGTCGGCAGCGTCGCCCCCGGCAGGAGGTCAATCGTGCAGTCGTAGGGCCTGTGGGGGGCAGCTTGTCCGCTTCCTTCTCGCAGAAGACCTCCAAAAACGCCTTGTACTTGTTGGGTACCGCTTGCACCATGCCTAGGTGTAGCTGTGGTTCCTCCCCTAACCCCTTCTCCTCCTGGCTGGGCCGGATGCAGTGTTCTGCGCAGTAGGAGGAGCAGAAGGTCAATTGCCGCTGGTACCATGCCAATGCCGGGCTGTGCCTATCTAGCCAGCTCATGCCCAACACTATGAGCGTGTCGGACAGGTGGGTGACGTTGAAGCTGATGACTTCGCGGTGATTTCCAATTTGCAGCACCATAGGCGGTGTTTGTTGTATCACCTGTCCTCCCAGTAGCTCTCTGCCATTGACCGTGACGACGTTTAGGGGCATCGTGGCTGGGAGGAGCGCTATGCGATGTTGCTTGATGAACTCCACCCCCACAAAGTCTGCGTTACTACCAGAGTCAATGGTAATAGGGACTTCCAGGGTGAATCCATTTGGCAGCTGGAGTGATGCGGTGAGTTGCACCACTGGCTTGGGTGGGAGGGGGTCTGTGGGTTGCAAAATCTCTGGGGACTGCTTCACTGACTCGCCTGGCTGGGCCCCAGTGCCTCTGCCTCCAGCCAGGCTTCGTCGTTTCCCTGCAGCTGTTCCCCCTGCTGCACTGCCCCTCTTACTGTTGCTGAGGCTGCAGTGTGCTTCTGGATCCTCTGGGGACACTCTTTGGCCATGTGCTGTGCACTGTCGCAGATGTAACACTTCCTGCTCCCTCTAGGAGCCTTCGTCTTGACTGCTCCTGGTGTTAGGGCTCTGGTTGCTGTCTGAGCCTTGGCACCACCTATCTCCATTGGCTCTTCTCCCCCCCCCCCCAGTGGAGGCGTGGATTGTGCGCATCCCGTCTCTCCGGGCAGGAAGGGAGTTGTTCTGGCCGGCGTGCGTGCTACCCGTCCGTCATCCCTGCTCCATGGGCGTTCCTCCAGGCGCACCCCCACCGCCAGCACTCTCTGGACAACTGCTGTGGTGCTGTTGGGTCTCTCCCCCCTTGCCAGCTCATCTTTCACGGCCGCATTGAGCCCCTCCCAGAACAGATCCCGGACGGCAGCTGATTCCTTCTCCCAGCCCAGCACATTAACCAGCGCAAAAAAGCGGGAGTGATACTGGCGCACCGAGGCTTTGCCTTGCCGCAGCCCGTGCATTTCCCTCCTGGCCACATCCACAGTAGATGTAAAACAAGAGTCCATAGCCGCAATAAATGCTTTTGAATCCCGGAGGGCGGGATCATCGTCGCGCCATAAAGTGCGCAGCCACGATTTAGCGTCCCCATGCAGATGAGTGATTATGAATCCTACTTTCTCCCCCTCATCTCTAAAGTCTTTCCGAAGCAAATTGAGCGCGTAAACTATGTCCGCTCTGAAGTTAGGATACTGCTGCAGGTCCCCGTTGAAATGGGCTACCATGCTGCCCCCCCGCTTCCCGAGGCCAACTCCCTCCTGCTTGGTTCCCGGCAGCCCTTCCGTGCCCAAACGTTCCCACCTGGCTTGCAGATCTCGGCAGTGCGCTTCTGCTACCGCTTCCCTCTTTCTGGAGGTTTCGACTTCTGCGTAAAGCCGTGTGACTGCGTCTTGCAGTTCCTTCACTTTCTCCTCGGTAGTCATCCTTTTCTATCTTCGTGAGCTCTCAAAATTTTTTTTTTGTGAGACGGAGCTTACTGTCAGAACTGCCCTAGGTCCCAGCTCACAAAGGACCAACGCCACTTCGTTGTTATATACAAAAGTCTTTATTGAAGTTCAGTTTGTCTTTCATATCAGCAGCGTGCAGCTCTACGTCTGAAACTCTAGACCGCTGAAGCTCCGTCTGAGTCTCCGCCCCCCATACACCAGTTTAAGACCCGAGCCTTGCTCCACCTCTTCCTCTGTTCTTTCCTCCGCTGGGTCCGCCTGTCAGCTGGGGTTTCTCCCTTCCTAGACTCTTCTGACGCTGAATCTCCTGAGTCTTCCCCCTGCCTCCGGCGGGCTTTAGGACCTGGTTCCCGATCCGGGCTTTCTGCTTTCCCGCGCGCCTGTACATTTGAACTTGGTGCGCGCGCCCAGCCGGTAACCTTCCTCCTGACTGCTTCACTGCTCCTGTCACTGCTTCCCCCTTCGGGGGGGCTAGCTGGACCTGACACCTGCGCCTCTTCCCCCCCACTCTGCTCTGGCAAATATTTTAGCCGAAAGATCAAAAAAAGGCTTCCAGATGATGATACACAATGACCAAGCTGGCTTTTTGCCCGGGAGGCACATTTATAGCAAGCAACACTAGAAACATTATAAACTTATTAGCGTATTTAGACTTAAGAATAGGAAAGAAGGCAGTCTTAATGGCTATAGATGCAGAAAAAGCTTTCGACAGGGTATCCTGGAAATTTATGAAAGGTCTATTACACCATATGGATTTTGGTATACAGTATATAAAAGGGATTGAAGCAATATGATAAAAAAAAGCTAAAATCATAATCAATGGAAATTTATCACAGGAGTGTGAAATCAGTAAAGGGGTCAGACAAGGTCGCCCACTATCCCCCTTAAGTTTCATATTAACATTGGAAGTTTTATGTAAACAAATTAGGGAAGAAAAAGAAATAAAAGGGATTATGCTGGGAAATAGAAGTTACAAAATGAGGGCATTTGCTGACGATTTAATTATAACTATGGAGCAACCAAAACAGAGTTTAAGAAAGGTGTTGGAAATAATATATGGCTACGGTAAAGTTGCGGGGTTCAAAATGAATTTAAACAAGACAAAACTATTAGTTAAAAATATGTCGCCAGATGAAAAAGCAGAATTAGAACAAATAATACACATTAAAATCTACCCCAAAATCAAGTATTTAGGATTATGGATAACACCAAAGAATATTAACTTATATGAAGATAATTATACCAATTGTTGGAAAGATATCAAAAGACAGTTGGAGACATGGACAAGGTTAAATTTATCATTCCTGGGCCGCATTTCGGTAATTAAAATGATAGTTTTACCGAAGCTACTCTTTCTATTCCAAACGATTCCAATTACAGGAAAGACCAGCAGTATCAACAAGTGGCAAAAAGAAATTTCTAAATTTTGTGGAAGGGTAAAAGACCAAGAGTAAAGCATAAGATATTAATAGATACTGTAGAAAGAGGTGGCTACGGGTTACTGGATTTGAAGCTATATTACGAAGCCTCATGTCTTCTCTGGTTGAAAGATTGGTATTTATTAAAAAATTGGGATATTTTAGATCTAGAAGTGTGGGAACCAAATGAGGGAAGCCAGCCGTCATTTTGGGGTGCAAGGCATAGAAAAACACATACAAAGGCAGCAATATTTCCATGGACGGAGGGCAGCTCATATCAGACTTCTCCTCCTCCTCCAGTCCGTTTATTACCCTTTTGTCCTCTCCAGCCGCATGGCTGCATTCCAATGTCTCACGTTACCTACATCCAGTCCTGGCTTTAACCCACCCACAAACGATATAGGGTTACACTGCCCAGAGGGGGGGAACATAACTCCTTATAAGGTCAATGCATTCCAATACATTGTAAAGCTCAGAGTGCTGGTCAGCCGAGGTCAGGGGGCACCCTGCAATATTACAAGCCTTTACCGTGGCTATCTCTCCCACATGCCCTCTTTCTTTATTTAATTAATCAGTACCAATACGGTTATATCGAGAGCGATAGGCGACTCTTGTGAGACCGGAAGCGGGCCGCGGACTGGAGAACCATGCAGTACATATAGAGATTATAGAAAGAATACATTGTATACAGCAACACAAAATAATGCGAATAACTACTATAATGATCACTAAAATCAATAAATGTCGAAGCCAACTTCCATCCGGAAGCCAAGAATATAAGAATTCTGATTCCAAGCTGCATGGTAGCTTCCTTTCTAGTTTATTAGCCATGCACTGGTGTCACTTCTATAGCACTGTATGTTCCTGTAAGAGAACAAGAGCTATTAAACATGAATTTCGATGTATATTGACAGTTTGGATATATGCCCCATGATTCTTTCCCCTCCTTAATTTGGAAATAAATGGGGGCAGGCTCATGGAGGGTCAATTGTACTGGAGGCCAAAAAGTTTGCTTAGGGGATATAATATTAGTAAATTGAAAAGATCCATTGACAGGCACGCCATGAAGCATTATGCCTGAATGACTGGCAAAGGGGGGCATGTGCATACACAGCCAGCATCTAGAAGCATTCAATAAACTGGTAAACATAATCATATCTTGTACAAAAATATTATTCCTCCATATCTTATGATAATTTTCTACCCTAAAAGTCTTATTCAACAACACTGTTCTTCTAGTTCGAAAGTGGCTGAGCCGTGGATACTGCCAGCCAGAGTAGGATTCTGATGACAGCTGCTTGCCAGCCGATAAGGTGAAATATGGTGGTTTCAACTGTATTGGGTCGTCTGCTTCTCTTCCTTGTATAATGGTGCAGCAAAGGATGGCAAGGCAAATGGTTAGGAAGGCGCATCCGCGGTTAAAGAGGCTCACCATGGCCGCACGCATCGAGCTGGAACCCACAAAGGCTTGTCCTCGACGTCCACTGCCGCGTACCCTCATCCCCACGTGATCAGCGGGACAGGTCCATGCCACGCGGGGTCAGGCAAGCGTCGGTACACCACCAAGGGGCGGGGGGAGTGCCTCCTCCTTCCTAAAATGCAATTCAGCGGGGGTATGGGTCCTAAGATGTGGATATAAAAAATGGTTAAGTACAAAAAGAACTTGGTGAACAGCCAAAGGGATATCTGCTGTTGGTATGCTTCGGCCGCCAAGCTGTTTAAGCAATAGGGTTTTCAACGTCAGGTGTTCCCTTTCCACTATAGCTTGACCTGTGGAGTTAAAGGGTATGCCATTCCACAACATACAAAATTCTGAAAATGCTTTAGAAATATAAGCTGGACCATTATCAGTTTTGATACATGCAGGTTTACCCATGACTGAGAAACAGCGGATAGTGTGCTGAATGACATGCCGAGCTGTTTCCCCTCTCATGGGTGTAGCCCATATGAATCCAGAGTGGGTGTCCACCGTGAGGTGAACCTTGGAGAGTGGAGCCAACACAGGTGTGTGTGTGACATCCATCTGCCAACACGCCAATGCAGACATGCCCCTAGGATTGACAGCATCAAAAGGAATGGCCAGCTGAGATTTAGAACAGGAAGCACATTGGGAAACTATATCCCTTGCTTGGGCCAAGGGAATAGAAAACTGCTTCGCCAATGCTTTCGCAGGAAGGTGAAAGGTGTTATGACATAGTATAGGATCAGAAAAGAGAGAAAAGGCAGAAATGTTCTTCAATGCTGCATCTGCTCTTGCATTGCCCTCTGCTAAATACCCTGGGTGCAATGTGTGGGAGGGAAGATGTGCAACATAATAAGGGAACTCTCTGTGCTGAAGTAAGGCCTGCAGGGTAAGAAACAAGGAAAACAAGTCAGAATCCAAGGAAGGAGTTATATAGATAATGGTAAAATAGCAAAAAGGTGATATACATACTGAGTATCCACAATAAGATTGAAAGGTTGAGTAGGAAAGGATTGAAAGGCAAGAATCAGAGCTGCTAGCTCAGCTCGCTGAGCAGAAGACTGTGGAGGGGCAAATAAACAATTCCATTTTCCTCCCTCCTCCCACGTCACTACTCCCCTACTTCTTGTTCCATCCGTGAAAAGGGTCAGTGCAGAGGGGAGAGGTGTGAGAGACAAGGGGGTAGCCAAAACATAGGTGACCTGTGTCAGAAATGTCAAACGTTCATCCTTTGGAGGGTTAAAAATGATGACACCTATAAAATCTGCCAAATCAATTTGCACGGCAGCATTAGTTATGAATAAATGCTGCTGTTCAGTCTGTGAGAAGGGAAGATATATTGATGCAACATCATAACCGCTTAAAGCTATTGCTCGTGAACGTCCTTTGATAACAATGTCTGATGTGGATTCAATTATGGAATAAATGTTTTTTGGTGGGGTGTGCGGTAGATGTAGCCATTCTATAATGCAGATAGTCTTCTTCTTGTTCCGCCTGAGCATATAAAATTCCTGTTGGCAACAACAGTGTAGCAAACACTGCCAGATGCAGCTTGTGTGCAGCACCTCTAGGTGGCACATGCAGAAAGGTTTCAATGCTTCACTCACAAAATGTTGACAAAGTGTAGGGGAGTTCCGCATGCCTTGAGGCAGGACAACCCACTGATATCGCTTGGTGGGCTGCGAATTGTGATATACTGGCAATGTAAAAGCAAACTGTTCCCTGTCTGCTGGAGCCAGTGGGATGAAGATGGTTCAATGTGGCCGAAAGTCAATTGTTCAGAAATAAGCTGTTCAGAAACAAGATGGTGCCATTGCTGCGGATTTTTCTTTTGGTGGAGGCCACCGTTCTACCCACACTGAGGTATCGGTGATCCTGGTTTGCCACACTGGAAGCAAGTTGTATCGGTGGCTACAGGCTGGTTTTCATGGAGCGCAGCTGCCAGCAAATGAATCTTGTGGGTGGCTGTATCTACGGACTGACAAATGCGAAGCATGGCTGCTGTGTCTGTGGCAGGATTGGCATTTTCCTCATTGGCATTTTCAAAGGCCAATTGTTTGATAATTATTTGTTTGGCTTCAGGATTTTCAATTTGACGACTCACTGCTGTAAGCAGCCTGTCCATAAAGGAAGAATATGATTCTCTAGCCTCTTGCCTGATTGAACCGCACCTTGATTGAATACTGGTGGGTTCTGGGATTTTTCTCATTGCTTGTTTAGCAGCAAGAGCAGTATCCTTCAATAAGATCTGCAGCAGTGTGGCTTGTGCTGAAGCCTGAGCGAAAGGGCCACGCCCCATCAAGGCATCCATGACGTCTGCGAGGGTAATATTTGGATTATTCCCCCTGATTTGTTGAAACAAGGCTTGGTCATAAACATGGCAGGCAGTTTCCCATTCGTGGGCAAACAAAACACCTGCTGATGGGGGTAACACTGTACGTGCCAAAAGCTTGATGTCATCTGGAACCAAAGGCTGGGCTAATGTGGTTTCCAAAAGAGCCTGTGTAAATAGGGCTTGAAGTCCATTTGTCCTTACTGACAATTGGAGCTCTTCAAAAAAGGTTGCTGCTGGGCTTGAGTTCCTGCTGGAGCACCAGCAGGGGGCACAATAACAGGAAATGCCATAGTATCCTGAATTAAGGAACAGGCAAGGACTGCACGTTGAAAAGGGGTAGCTGGGTCTGCCTCTGAAAGATTAGGATTATAGCCAGCCAGACCACGGTATTTTTGCAGGATTGGGTCCTCTGGTGAGGAACTGTAGTCCGGAGGTTTGGGGTCTGGAGCTGCTGGCAGGGCAAGGATTGGAACAGACTCTAACACAGCAGACTCTAACACAGCAGGCTGGATTAAGGAAGCTGGAGGTTGTTTTGGCAATGCAGCCATGGAGATATTTTTTGGCGATAAGGAGCCCATGGCGTAATGAACCTTGCACCATGCATTTAAAATCCGAGTACTGATGCTGGGGAGCCCATGAAAATGTTCACCAATCTTGTCCCAAAGTTTTAATTCACATGTTCCATTCAAAGGAAACCAAGGACAATGTTCATCAATAGCCAGAATAAGCTGTATCAAATCACCCTCTGGAACTTCCAATTTGTTGGAGGAGAGGAGAAATTTTAAGTCTTTTAAAAACTTCTGTTGTGGAGTAGTCAAAGAGCTGCCCATTTTTCAAAAATCAATATAATAGAAGGGATCGGACTCACCAGGGATCCTTAGATTCTTCAGCGCTGTGCAACCCTTGCCCGGCATGGTGAGCCGATGATATCCACTGCTTGGATAGAAAAACCTCTCACGTTTTCTTTTAAAATCCTCTTAGTCTGCCTCAGACTGTTTGCTTTAATTTTTGCCTCTTTTCTTTAAGTTGCCTCACATGGGGCACCACTTGTGGGAACCAATTGACGGAAGCCAGCCGTCATTTTGGGGTGCAAGGCATAGAAAAACACACACAAAGGCAGCAATATTTTCATGGACGGAGGACAGCTCATATCAGACTTCTCCTCCTCCTCCAGTCCGTTTATTACCCTTTTGTCCTCTCCAGCCGCATGGCTGCATTCCAATGTCTCACGTTACCTACATCCGGTCCTGGCTTTAACCCACCCACAAACGATATAGGGTTACACTGCCCAGAGGGGGGGAACATAACTCCTTATAAGGTCAATGCATTCCAATACATTGTAAAGCTCAGAGTACTGGTCAGCCGAGGTCAGGGGGCACCCTGCAATATTACAAGCCTTTACCGTGGCTATCTCTCCCACATAGAAGGTAATGACACCCGTTTTGGGTGGCATGGCTATCTTAATTATGGGAAAATAAAGACGCATAGGAGTTTTTCAAATCATATAATAAGAAATGCTATATATAAGGTATGGGGAAAATACAAAAGATATTTGGAACAGAAAACCCCAAGATGGAACTCTCCACTAGAAGCAATCGCTGTTAAAAAAAGCAACAACATCAAAGAGAACTGGATAACGTATAACACAATATTAAGGGGGGAGGAGGAGGGTCAACTAATATTGATAAGTTATGAAAAAATAAAAGATCACTTTTCTACTTGGCTAGATTACTTCCAGGTGAATGAAGTGTTCAGACAGGATAAGCAGATAGGTTTTAAAAAGGAGCCTTCAAGATTTGAAAGAGAACTACTGAATAGTAAAACCAAAATAATCGCAAAAATGTTTAGACTTCTTTTAGACTACGAAGTAATGGATGAGGAGGTTAAGGCTTCAATGATAAAGTGGGCCGAAGATGTGGGCCGTCCAATTATGCTAAAAGATGGGGGAAACTGGTGGAATGTAAATTTGAAATTTACAGCCAGCTATAATATAAGAGAGAACATGATGAAAATGGCTCATAGGTGGTACCTCACTCCTTCCAGATGATCAAGAATGTATAAAAAGTTGGTGAATGCTTGTTGGAGATGTGGAGGAAATAACGGTGACATGAGCCACATGTGGTGGACGTGTGAAAAGATTAAGATTTTTTTTTTTGGGGGGGGAGAATATACGATGAATTAAAAAAGATGATGGAGATAACTTTTACGAAAAAAACAGAGGCATTTCTATGAAGTATTTCAGATAAAGAGATCCCAAAAAATCTAAGAGAGGTATTCTTGTATGCAACCGCAGCAGCTCGTATACTTGTGGCCAAGGGATGGAAAGATCACGAGGCTCCAAAAATAACAGATTGGCAAATCAAATTACAGGAATTGGTGGAGACGGCTCAATTGACTAGCAAACTCAGAGGAATCTCAAAGCAAAAATTTACAGAAAAATGGGATGGTTATACAAGATATGTTCAAAAATACAATAATAGTTTTGACTCCGTGCTAGCATTCGAGTGATAAAGGAACTAAACGGAGGTGGACAACAATTAAGGATTTATTATGTTTTCAGAATGTAAGAATTGTAAGAATGGAAACAGAGCCAGAGCCACAGCCACAGCCTAAGTCTGAAAGAGTCCTTGATAGAGTGCCAGAGCCAGAGCGAGACACTGAATCAGTGCCAGAACCAAGCCCTCATTCAGAACCAGAGCCTGAGAAAGAGCCAGAGCCAGAACCAGAGCAACAGCCACAGCGACAGCCTGAGTCTGAAACAGCCCTTGATAGAGTGCCAGAATCAGAGAATCAGAATCAGAGTCAGAACCAGATCTTCGGTAAAGTCGTGGTCTGGTCTTAGCGCAACTGCTCCTCCCACCCGCGATAACAGAGATTGGGTGTTCCAATAAACACCCCCCGTAGGGAACTTGCCCCAGCCATTCTGTTGGCTGAGGCCCCCTCCCAGGCAGCCCTGACCCTTTCCCCTTAAAATGCAAAATACAAACTATACAATAACCTAAAAAAATAGTAAAAGAAAAACAAAGCAAGAAACAATTATGCTAAACTTAAAATAATCCCCGCCCCAACTGAACATTTGTCCCACCCCAGAAAGAAAATAAAAACAACAACAACAACAACAAACCACCGTTTGAGGTGCAACAGAGACACAGCCAGAGACAGAGCAAGACCCTGAACCAGTGCCATAACCAAGCCCTCATTCAGAACCAGAGCCTGAAAAAGAGCCACAGCCCAAACCAGAGCAACAGCCACAGCCACAGCCTAGAGCCACAGCCTGAGTCTGCAACAGTACTTGATACAGTGCCGGAGCCTGAAACAGAGACACAGCCTCAAACAGAGCCTGAGCCTGAAACAGAGGCAGAGCCACAGCCACAGCCTGAGTCTGAAACAGTCCTTGATAGAGTGCCAGAGCCAGAGCCAGAGCAAAACCCTGAATCAGAGTCAGAGGGAGAACATGAATCAGAGCCAGAGCCAGAGCCAGAGCCAGAGCCAGAAATAGGGCTTGATACAGGGCCGGAGCGCAAAACATAACTGCAGCCACAGCCTAGAGCCACAGCCTGAGTCTGCAACAGTACTTGATACAGTGCCGGAGCTGGAACCAGAGCCAGAGCCACAGCCAGAGCCAGAACAAAACCCTAATTCAGAACCAGAGCCTGAAAGAGAGCCAGACCCTGAAACATAGCTGGGTCAGAGGCAGAGGAAGACCCAACATGAGACCCTTAATCAGAGTCAGAACCAGATCTTCATTCAGAACCAGACCCTGAAAGAGAGCCAGAGCCACAGACAGAGCCACAGACGGAGCCTAGAGCCACAGCCGAGATCCACAGCCTGAGTCTGAAATAGTGCTTGATAGAGTGCTGGATCCTGAAACAGAGACACTCTCTGAAACTGAGCCTGATGCTTAAACGTAGCCAGGGGCAGAGGGAGAGGCAGAGCCTGATACAGTGCTTGATACAGCATAGGAGCCTGAAGCAGAGACACAGCCAGATCCAGAGACACAGCCAGAGCCAGAACAAAACCCTAATTCAGAACCAGAGCCTGAAAGAGAGCCAGAGCCAGAAACAGTGCTTGATAGAGTGCCAGAGCCTGAAACAGAGACACAGCCTGAAACAGAACCTGAGCCTGGTTATTAGCATGGCAATTAAAGAAGAGAGAGGCAGAAAGGCTTATAAATAGAGTAAAGTGCAAAGGCAAAATAATAATCAACCCTAAAGAAATAGAGAAACGATTTCTCGAATTCTTTAGAGAAATCTATAAGGAAGGAAATGAAACAACAGAAGAAGTTAAAGAACATTTAGAACAGAACTGTCTTCCGAAACTTACTAAAGAACAAAAAGAACTGTTGAATGCCCCTATTACATCGTACGAAATTCAAAGAGCAATTAAGGAAGCAAAGATAGGAAAGGCACCAGGGCCAGACGGCCTACCGGCAAAATGTTATAAAAAAATGGAGGACTTACTGTCTGACCCATTAAGAAGTATCATGAACAACATCTTAAAAGACGGAACCATGCCGGATTCTTGGAAAGACAGCCTTATTGCATTAATTCCAAAACAGGGAACGCACAATCTACTTATTAACAACTATAGGCCTATCGCACTTCTAAAGAACGATTATAAATTATATGCAAATATTTTAGCCGAAAGATCAAAAAAAGGCTTCCAGATGATGATGATACACAATGACCAAGCTGGCTTTTTGCCTGGGAGGCACATTTATAGCAACACTAGAAACATTATAAACTTATTAGCGTATTTAGACTTAAGAATAGAAAAGAAGGCAGTCTTAATGGCTATAGATGCAGAAAAAGCTTTCGACAGGGTATCCTGGAAATTTATGAAAGGTCTATTACACCATATGGATTTTGGTATACAGTATACAAAAGGGATTGAAGCAATATAATCAAAACAAAAAGCTAAAATCATAATCAATGGAAATTTATCACAGGAGTGTGAAATCAGGAAAGGGGTCAGACAAGGTCGCCCACTATCCCCCTTAATTTTCATATTAACATTGGAAGTTTTGTGTAAACAAATTAGGGAATAATAATAATAATAATAATAATAATAATAATAATAATAATAATTTATTTATACCCCGCCCATCTGGCTGGGCTTCCCCAGCCACTCTGGGCAGCTTCCAAAAGAATATTAAAATACTATAAGACATTAAACATTAAAAGCTTCCCAAAACAGGGCTGCCTTCAGATGTCTTCTAAAAGCCTGGTAGTTGTTCTCTTTGACATCTGGTGGGAGGGCGTTCCACAGGGCGGGTGCCACTACCGAGAAGGCCCTCTGCCTGGTTCCCTGTAACTTGGCTTCTCGCAGTGAGGGAACCGCCAGAAGGCCCTCGGTGCTGGACCTCAGTGTCCGGGTAGAACGATGGGGGTGGAGACGCTCCTTCAGATATACTGGACCAAGGCCGTTTAGGGCTTTAAAGGTCAGCACCAACACTTTGAATTGTGCTCGGAAACGTACTGGGAGCCAATGTAGGTCTTTCAAGACGGTGTTATGTGGTCTCTGCGGCCGCTCCCAGTCACCAGTCTAGCTGCCGCGTTCTGGATGAGTTGTAGTTTCCGGGTCACCTTCAAAGGTAGCCCCACGTAGAGCGCATTGCAGTAATCCAAGCGGGAGATAACCAGAGCATGCACCACTCTGGCAAGGCAGTCCGCAGGCAGATAGGGTCTCAGCCTGCGTACCAGATGGAGCTGGTAAACAGCTGCCCTGGATACAGATTTGACCTGTGCCTCCATGGAGAGCTGTGAGTCCAAAATGACTCCCAGGCTGCGCACCTGGTCCTTCAGGGGCACAGTTACCCCATTCAGGACCAGGGAATCCTCCACACCTGCCCGCCTCCTGTCCCCCAAAAACAGTACTTCTGTCTTGTCAGGATTCAAACTCAATCTGTTAGCCGCCATCCAACCTCCAACCGCCTCCAGGCACTCACACAGGACCTTCACTGCCTTCACTGGTTCTGATTTGAAAGAGAGGTAGAGCTGGGTATCATCCGCATACTGATGAACACCCAGCCCAAATCCCCTGATGATCTCTCCCCGCAGCTTCATGTAGATGTTGAAAAGCATGGGGGAGAGGACAGAACCCTGAGGCACCCCACAAGTGAGGGCCCAGCGGTCTGAACACTCATCCCCCACCACCACTTTCTGAACACGGCCCAGGAGGAAGGAGCGGAACCACTGTATAACAGTGCCCCCAGCTCCCAGCCCCTCAAGACGGTCCAGTAGGATGTTATGGTCGATGGTATCAAACGCCGCTGAGAGATCCAGCAGAACTAGGAAACAGCTCTCACCTTTGTCCCTAGCCCGCCGGAGATCATCAACCAGTGCGACCAAGGCAGTTTCAGTCCCATGATGAGGCCTGAATCCCGACTGGAAGGGATCCAAATGGTCCGCTTCTTCCAGGCGTGCCTGGAGTTGTTCAGCAACCACTCGCTCAATCACCTTGCCCAAGAATGGAAGATTTGAGACTGGGCGATAGTTGGCTATCGTGGCCGCATCTAAAGATGGTTTTTTAAGAAGCGGTTTAATAACTGCCTCTTTCAGCGAGTCTGGGAAGGTTCCCTCACGGAGGGAGGCATTCACAACCCCACGAAGCCCATCGCCCAGTCCTTCCCGGCTAGCTTTTATAAGCCAGGATGGGCAAGGAACAAGGAGACAATTGGTTGGTTTCACTCATCCAAGCAGCCTGTCCACATCCTCGGGGGTAACAGATTGGAATTGATCCCACACAACTTGACTAGACAGGACTCTAGCACTCTCCCGCCCCGGCCCTGCTCCCACGGTGGAGTCTACCTCTTATCAAATCTGAGCGACTTTATCTGCAAAAAACTTTGCAAAGTCATTGCAGGAGATCATGTTGCCCCTACTGGGCCCTGATGGAGCAGGTGGTTCCGCTAAATTGCGAACCACCTGAAAGAGTCTCCTGCTGCTGTTTTCCGCAGATGCAATAGAGGCGGTGAAGAAAGTCTTCTTCGCCTTCGCTATCGCCACTTGGTAGGCTCGACATTGAGCTCTAACCCGTGTCCGGTCAGATTCAGAATGGGTTATCCACCACCGGCGCTCTAGCCGTCTCAACGATTGTTTCAAAACTATTATTGTGGCCAAGGGAATTTTTTTAATAAATACCAATCTTTCAACCAGAGAAGACATGAGGCTTCATAATATAGCTTCAAATCCGGTAACCCGTAGCCACCTCTTTCTACAGTATCTATTAATATCTTATGCTTTACTCTGGGTCTTTTACCCTTCCACAAAAATTTAGAAATTTCTTTTTGCCACCTGTTGATACTGCTGGTCTTTCCTGTAATTGGAATCATTTGGAATAGAAAGAGTAGCTTCTGTAAAACTATCATTTTAATTCCCGAAATGCGGCCCAGGAATGATAAATTTAACCTTGTCCATGTCTCCAACTGTCTTTTGATATCTTTCCAACAATGGGTATAATTATCTTCATATAAGTTAATATTCTTTGGTGTTATCCATAATCCTAAATACTTGATTTTGGGGTAGATTTTAATGTGTATTATTTGTTCTAATTCTGCCTTTTCATCTGGCGACATATTTTTAACTATTAGTTTTGTCTTGTTTAAATTCATTTTGAACCCCGCAACTTTACCGTAGCCATATATTATTTCCAACGCCTTTCTTAAACTCTGTTTTGGTTGCTCCGTAGTTATAATTAAATCGTCAGCAAATGCCCTCATTTTGTAACTTCTATTTCCCAGCATAATCCCTTTTTCCACCTTGAGCCTGGAGGAGGGCCCCATACTGCACCTCAGCATATAAGGCTCCAAGGAGGCCCGGGACATTGCTGCTGTTGCTTTGCTGGTGAGTCTTGGGGAGGACCGCTCCCCCCTGAAGCCCTTTTCCACCTTGGGCCTGGGGGCAGGCCCCATATTCCACCTCAGCATATAAGGCCCCAAGGAGGCCTGGGACATTGCTGCTGTTGCTTTGCCGGTGAGTCTCTGGGAGGACCGCTCCCCCCTGAAGCCCTTTTTCCACCTTGGGCCTGGGGGCGGGCCCCATACTCCACCTCAGCATATAAGGCTCCAAGGAGGCCCGGGACATTGCTGTTGCCGCTCTGCCGTGAGTTTGTGAGGATGACCGCTCCCCCTGGAAACCCATTCTCCACCTTGGGCCTGGGGGCGGGCCCCATACTCCACCACAGCATATAAGGCTCCAAGGAGGCCTCGGGACATTGCTGCTGCCGCTTTGCCGTGAGCTTGTGGGGAGGACTGCTCCCCCCTGAAGTCCTTTTCCACCTTGGGCCTGGGGGCGGGCCCCATACTCACCTCCGCAGGTTATGGGGCTCCAGGGAGGCCTCGGGTGTGTGGGGTGGGGTGGGTGTTTAGTTGAGTGGGGGAATTTGTTTAATTTAATTATGTTGTGTTTGTAACTTTGTTTTTTGTTTTTATAGTTTTATTGTTCTGTTAGTTTGGTTTTTGTATAGGCTTTAATTTGATTTTAAGGGGAGGGGTCAGGGCTGCCTGGGAGTGGGTCCCAGCAAGCAAAATGGCTGGGGCAGGTTCCACAGGGGGGGATGCACTCAGACAACCGATCTCAGTGATCATGGGTAGGAGGAGGAGTTACGCTAAGACCAGACCATGTCATTACCGAGGAAGCAGGCTTAGTCGTTGTCTGAGGACTATCCCTGCCTCCAGGTCTGGTCCTGAACGGAAGGATACTGGAATCAACAAGGGAAACCCACATGACCTGAAAGTGTTGCTGTGCAATGCCAGGTCAATGATGAATAAAACCACTGCCATCCACGACCTGATTGTGGATGGAGGCTTGGACCTGGCATGTGTGACAGAGACCTGGTTGGATGAAGCAGATGGGCCTGTCCTTGCCGCTGCATGTCCACCAGGTTTCTCTTACGCACAGCAACCCAGGCCTTGTGGGCGGGGAGGGGGGGTTGCAGTGATTTTTAGGAAGTCATTAGTTTGCATCGGGTGTCCTATTGGAAAGACCCAGTTCTCTGAGTGCATGTTCTGGAAGTTGGGCAATAGGGGCAGTACAGGATTCCTATTGGTGTACCGACCTCCCCGCTGCACCAAGGATTCCCTGCCCGAGCTGCTTCAGGTCGTGGCAGATGTCCTCGTGGAGACACCTAGTTTGGTTGTCCTAGGGGATTTTAACATCCATGCCGACACGACCTTACAAGGGGCCGCTCGGGACTTCGTGGAAAGCATGGCCTCCATGGGGCTGTCCCTGAATAAGTCTGGCCCAACTCATAGCCACGGGCATGCCTTAGACCTGGTGTTCACCTCTATGGATGTTGGTGATCTGACATTAAGTAAAAGTGAAACCAAAGAAGTGCCATGGTCAGATCACTTCCTGGTGCAACTGGACTTCTCCGCGACCCTTCCCCTCTGCAGGGAGGTGGGACTGATTCGGATGGTCCGCCCCCGCCACTTAATGGATCCAAATGGTTTCCAGAGAGTGGTTGGGGATGTTTTATCCCATGTTGATGGCCTTTCAGCTGATTCCCTGGTGGCCCGCTGTAATGTGGAGTTAACCAGGGCTATTGACTGTTTGGCTCCAAAGTGCCCTCTCCGATTGCATGGAGCCTGGACAGCCCCGTGGTTTTCCATGGATCTGAGGGCAATGAAACAATCGTTGAGACGGCTAGAGCGCCGGTGGCGGATAACCCATTCTGAATCTGACCGGACACGGGTTAGAGCTCAATGTCGAGCCTACCAAGTGGCGATAGCGAAGGCGAAGAAGACTTTCTTCACCGCCTCTATTGCATCTGCGGAAAACAGCAGCAGGAGACACTTTCAGGTGGTTCGCAATTTAGCGGAACCACCTGCTCCATCAGGGCCCAGTAGGGGCAACATGATCTCCTGCAATGACTTTGCAAAGTTTTTTGCAGATAAAGTCGCTCAGATTCGATAAGAGGTAGACTCCACCGTGGGAGCAGGGCCGGGGCGGGAGAGTGCTAGAGTCCTGTCTAGTCAAGTTGTGTGGGATCAATTCCAATCTGTTACCCCCGAGGATGTGGACAGGCTGCTTGGACGAGTGAAACCAACCAATTGTCTCCTTGTTCCTTGCCCATCCTGGCTTATAAAAGCTAGCCGGGAAGGACTGGGCGATGGGCTTCGTGGGGTGGTGAATGCTTCCCTCCATGAGGGAGCCTTCCCAGACTCGCTGAAAGAGGCGGTTATTAAACCGCTTCTTAAAAAACCATCTTTAGATGCGGCCAATATGGCCAACTATCGCCCAGTCTCAAATCTTCCATTCTTGGGCAAGGTGATTGAGCGAGTGGTTGCTGAACAACTCCAGGCACGCCTGGAAGAAGCGGACCATTTGGATCCCTTCCAGTCGGGATTCAGGCCTCATCATGGGACTGAAACTGCCTTGGTCGCACTGGTTGATGATCTCCGGCGGGCTAGGGACAAAGGTGAGAGCTGTTTCCCAGTTCTGCTGGATCTCTCAGCGGCGTTTGATACCATCGACCATAACATCCTACTGGACCGTCTTGAGGGGCTGGGAGCTGGGGGCACTGTTATACAGTGGTTCCGCTCCTTCCTCCTGGGCCGTGTTCAGAAAGTGGTGGTGGGGGATGAGTGTTCAGACCGCTGGGCCCTCACTTGTGGGGTGCCTCAGGGTTCTGTCCTCTCCCCCATGCTTTTCAACATCTACATGAAGCTGCGGGGAGAGATCATCAGGGGATTTGGGCTGGGTGTTCATCAGTATGCGGATGATACCCAGCTCTACCTCTCTTTCAAATCAGAACCAGTGAAGGCAGTGAAAGTCCTGTGTGAGGCGGTTGGAGGTTGGATGGCAGCTAACAGATTGAGTTTGAATCCTGACAAGACAGAAGTACTGTTTTTGGGGGAGAGGAGGCGGGCAGGTGTGGAGGATTCCCTGGTCCTGAATGGGGTAACTGTGCCCCTGAAGGACCAGGTGCGCAGCCTGGGAGTCATTTTGGACTCACAGCTCTCCATGGAGGCACAGGTCAAATCTGTATCCAGGGCAGCAGTTTACCAGCTCCATCTGGTACGCAGGCTGAGACCCTATCTGCCTGCGGACTGCCTTGCCAGAGTGGTGCATGCTCTGGTTATCTCCCGCTTGGATTACTGCAATGCGCTCTACGTGGGGCTACCTTTGAAGGTGACCCGGAAACTACAACTCATCCAGAACGCGGCAGAGACCTACATTGGCTCCCAGTACGTTTCCGAGCACAATTCAAAGTGTTGGTGCTGACCTTTAAAGCCCTAAACGGCCTTGGTCCAGTATATCTGAAGGAGCGTCTCCACCCCCATCGTTCTACCCGGACACTGAGGTCCAGCACCGAGGGCCTTCTGGCGGTTCCCTCACTGCGAGAAGCCAAGTTACAGGGAACCAGGCAGAGGGCCTTCTCGGTAGTGGCGCCCGCCCTGTGGAACGCCCTCCCACCAGATGTCAAAGAGAACAACAACTACCAGGCTTTTAGAAGACATCTGAAGGCAGCCCTGTTTTGGGAAGCTTTTAATGTTTGATGTATTGTAGTATTTTAATATTCTTTTGGAAGCCGCCCAGAGTGGCTGGGGAAGCCCAGCCAGATGGGCGGGGTATAAATAAATTATTATTATTATTATTATTATTATTATTATTATTATTATTGTTGTTGTTGTTGTTGTTGTTGTTGTTGTTGTTGTTGTTGTTGTTGTTATTCCCTAATTTGTTTACATAAAACTTCCAATGTTAATATGAAAATTAAGGGGGATAGTGGGCGACCTTGTCTGACCCCTTTCCTGATTTCACACTCCTGTGATAAATTTCCATTGATTATGATTTTAGCTTTTTGTTTTGATTATATTGCTTCAATCCCTTTTGTATACTGTATACCAAAATCCATATGGTGTAATAGACCTTTCATAAATTTCCAGGATACCCTGTCGAAAGCTTTTTCTGCATCTATAGCCATTAAGACTGCCTTCTTTTCTATTCTTAAGTCTAAATACACTAATAAGTTTATAATGTTTCTAGTGTTGCTATAAATGTGCCTCCCAGGCAAAAAGCCAGCTTGGTCATTGTGTATCATCATCATCATCTGGAAGCCTTTTTTTGATCTTTCGGCTAAAATATTTGCATATAATTTATAATCGTTCTTTAGAAGTGTGATAGGCCTATAGTTGTTAATAAGTAGATTGTCCGTTCCCTGTTTTGGAATTAATGCAATAAGGCTGTCTTTCCAAGAATCCGGCATGGTTCCGTCTTTTAAGATGTTGTTCATGATACTTCTTAATGGGTCAGACAGTAAGTCCTCCATTTTATTATAACATTTTGCCGGTAGGCCGTCTGGCCCTGGTGCCTTTCCTATCTTTGCTTCCTTAATTGCTCTTTGAATTTCGTACGATGTAATAGGGGCATTCAACAGTTCTTTTTGTTCTTTAGTAAGTTTCGGAAGACAGTTCTGTTCTAAATGTTCTTTAACTTCTTCTGTTGTTTCATTTCCTTCCTTATAGATTTCTCTAAAGAATTCGAGAAATCGTTTCTCTATTTCTTTAGGGTTGATTATTATTTTGCCTTTGCACTTTACTCTATTTATAAGCCTTTCTGCCTCTCTCTTCTTTAATTGCCATGCTAATAACCAGGCTCAGGTTCTGTTTCAGGCTGTGTCTCTGTTTCAGGCTCCGGCGCTGTATCAAACACTGTTTCAGGCTCAGGCTCAGGCTTCTGCTCTTTATTAGGCTTTGTCTCAGTCTTTGGCTCTAGCACTTATTCTAGCTCTATTTCAGGCTCGTCCTGTGTCTCAGCCTTTGTCTCTGTTTCACGTTGTTTCTCTGTTTCAGGCTCTGGCGCTGTTTCAAGCCCTGTATCTGCCTCTGCCTCTGTTTCAGGCTCTGGCACTCTATCAAGCACTGTTTCTGGCTCTGGCTCTCTTTCAGGCTCTGGTTCTGAATTAGGGTTTTGTTCTGGCTCTGGCTGTGTCTCTGGATCTGGCTGTGTCTCTGCTTCAGGCTCCTATGCTGTATCAAGCACTGTATCAGGCTCTGCCTCTCCCTCTGCCCCTGGCTACGTTTAAGCATCAGGCTCAGTTTCAGAGAGTGTGTCTGTTTCAGGATCCAGCACTCTATCAAGCACTATTTCAGACTCAGGCTGTGGATCTCGGCTGTGGCTCTAGGCTCCGTCTGTGGCTCTGTCTGTGGCTCTGGCTCTCTTTCAGGGTCTGGTTCTGAATGAAGATCTGGTTCTGACTCTGATTCAGGGTCTCATGATGGCTCTTCCTCTGCCTCTGACGCAGCTATGTTTCAGGGTCTGGCTCTCTGTCAGGCTCTGGTTCTGAATTAGGGTTTTGTTCTGGCTCTGGCTGTGTCTCTGGCTCTGGCTCCAGCTCCAGCACTGTATCAAGTACTGTTGCAGACTCAGGCTGTGGCTCTAGGCTGTGGCTGCAGCTATGTTTTGTGCTCCGGCCCTGTATCAAGCCCTATTTCTGGCTCTGGCTCTGGCTTTCATTCAGCTCTGGATCTGGCTCTGGCTCTGATTCATGTTCTCCCTCTGACTCTGATTCAGTGTCTCGCTCTGGCTCTGGCTCTGGCACTCTATCAAGGACTGTTTCAGACTCAGGCTGTGGCTGTGGCTCTGCCTCTGTTTCAGGCTCAGGCTCTGTTTGAGGCTGTGTCTCTGTTTCAGGCTCCGGCACTGTATCAAGTACTGTTGCAGACTCAGGCTGTGGCTCTAGGCTGTGGCTGTGGCTGTTGCTCTGGTTTGGGCTGTGGCTCTTTTTCAGGCTCTGGTTCTGAATGAGGGCTTGGTTATTGCACTGATTCAGGGTCTCGCTCTTTCTCTGGCTGTGTCTCTGTTGCACCTCAAACGGTGGTTTGTTGTTGTTGTTGTTATTTTTATTTTCTTTCTGGGGTGGAACAAATGTTTAGTTGGGGCGGGGATTATTTTAAGTTTAGCATTATTGTTTCTTGCTTTGTTTTTCTTTTACTATTTTTTTAGGTTATTGTATAGTTTGTATTTTGCATTTTAAGTGGAAAGGGTCAGGGCTGCCTGGCAGGGGGCCTCAGCCAACAGAATGGCTGGGGCAAGTTCCCTACGGGGGTGTGTGTGTATTGGAACACCCAATCTCTGTTATCGTGGGTGGGAGGAGCAGTTGCGCTAAGACCAGACCACGTCTTTACCGAAGATCTGGTTCTGACTCTGATTCTGATTCTCTGATTCTGGCACTCTATCAAGGGCTGTTTCAGACCCAGGCTGTGGCTGTTGCTCTGGTTCTGGCTCTGGCTCTTTCTCAGGCTCTGGTTCTGAATGAGGGCTTGGTTCTGGCACTGTTTCAGGGTCTCGCTCTGGCTCTGGCACTCTATCAAGGACTGTTTCAGACTTAGGCTGTGGCTGTGGCTCTGGCTCTGTTTCTTACAATGGAATGTACACAAAAAAGGATACACGCTCTGATTTTACCATCGACTTAATTAATCAAGAAACCAAAGACACTGTTTTACCTGGTGAAATTGTGCTTATGCCCACCCAACTACCTTGTAAAGTCGCAGGTTTAATTTTACCCAAATTTTCTGCGGCAAAAGAAGGAATCCAGGTTATTCCAGGAGTTCTGGATCCTGACTATGTGGGCACAATAATGGTTCAACTTTGGAGCCACATGCCCATGCAGTTAAAGAAGGGTCACCTGTGCCCGTATGGTCAATTGCACAAAATCCAACTGTGTGGAAATGGGCAAGGATAATTTCCACTGCTCTAATTATGTCAATATTTCTTATGTATATAATTACAAAGAACCACCTGCTGGCTGGTTCTGGACGTGTCCTGGCTATACATTTAATTGCATTCCAGCAAACATCAGCCATGGCACACCCTGCTGCTTAAGCCGTTTGTCCATCGTATTACCCAAAAAGCATCATTTGACCCGCTCTCGATATCGCCGCTCTATTGCATTGACTAACGATTGTGACGATTCAATTTCTCTTCCCAGTAGGTCTGAATATATCTCTTTAGCTGTTTCTCTCCTAGGAGTCCCTGGATTGGCTGTATGCAATAGTAGGAACATTAACTCTTTAGCTTGTTCTGCAGCAAAAGCCCTGAATTTTACTTCTCAAGCGCTTCATCTTCTAAATAAAGAGCAGAGTGAACTCCAGCATGGTCTTCTGCAGAGCCGCGCTGCTATCGATTATCTATTGATGCTTCATCATTACGGCTGTGAACAAGTGGACAACATGTGTTGTTTTAATATTACTGATAATTCCAAAGCCATCCAAAAGCAAATCTCTCATTTGCAAAATCTTACACACCACATTAAACAGGACATTGGACTTTCTGGCCTGTGGGACTCATTCACCCAGTGGCTCACTGGCTGGTTGCCAAACCTGAACTGGCTTCGTAATCTCTTTCAATATGCCATTATTATAATATGTATATTGATTTTGCTATGTTGCTTCCTCCAATGCATTCCTGGACTCATAAGTCTTTTGTCTCGGTTTCTCTCTCCCCCTCAGCCACCCAATAAAATCATTGCTGCCTACTTTGCGAAATTGCAGCACCAGCAGTAAACATTAGGGGAGATGTGGCGAACTTATTTCGGGCATGCGCTGGCATACCACGTATCCCGAAGTATTTTTGTCTTATTCACCCAGAACACCTCGCAAATAAGAAAAGAAAGGGGGAGATGAAGGAAAGCATTGCTTTTGCACATGACCATAGCATGATGGGAAGCTTTGCTTCTGCACATAACTGTGGCATGATGGGAAGTCTTGCTTCTAAGCTTTGTTCTGCTCATGCTGCTCAAACCGTGCTGATGCTAAGACATTCCCTCATCACCCTGGTACGTTCTGTTCACCTTGAGTTCACAACATATCTGTCAGGGAACTGCCATCGGAGCCAAGAGTGGAGGTAAGGCTCCCCGACCATGCAGGAGAAGGGACCAGCAGAGGGAGAGAGAACACTCCCTTTGGGGAAGGTTATCAGCGTGACACCGGGGAGGAAGGGGACCAGGGAAGGACTTCGGAGAGAGGGCTCCAAGACTCTTCCACAGAGACCAGCGGGGAGAGTCCAGGACCTCCGCTGGCTACGCCTACTCTGCGCAGAAAGCTTCCGCGCAGGGAGGCTAGGCGGAGACTGGGCGTCAAGGAATTTTTATGTTGGAAGAAATTCAGGAAACGCCCACTGACACAGCCACGGAGGAAGGGCTGTCCAGCCAGGGAAAGGTTTAGCCAGGCAACGTTGCCTAGAAATTCAGCATCCTTTACGCACGAGCAACCCCAATTCCCATTACAGCAATCCGTCAGTCCCTGACGTTGCTCGCGCACCACGACAGGACAGGCAGCATCATGAGTCAAACCGGAGGAGCAGGCGCCGGAGAGGGAGCAGCGGCAGCGCCAAATCTGGAGGAGAGAAACCGAGATTTGGAAAAGCAGCTTGCTGTGTTAGAGGCGCAACTAGATGAACGGAGGACTCAGGATGCCCGGGGAAGGCCCACCCCCATCGCAAAGAAGGTACCGGGACTGGTGCACAAGTTTGGGGGGAACCCAAGAGACTATAATGCATTCAGGACGGAGGTACAGTACGCGCTGGAACTGCAGTATGATGACTTTGCTGATGATGAGGGGAGAGTTGCTTACGTTATCGGGCATCTTCAGGACGCTGCTAGGGAATGGATCCGGCCATTAATGCCGACGCAGAATGCTGCCCTAAAGGATCTTCGGAAAAAAATTGGCGCCATGGACGCCATGTTCGCAAGTGGAGTGGAGCAGAGTGTGACACGCAGGGAACTAATGGCGTGCAAACAAGGGGACCAGACACTTAGAGAGTACTGGTCGCGTTTTGCGATGCTTATCCATAAACTGGGGTGGGAACTGAGCTCGGAACCAGTGCAAATGCTGTTTGAGGAAGGCTTATCCCCCTCAGTGAAAGACGAACTTTCCCACGCGCCCCGCCCTCAGTCAATGGATCAGCTGACTAAGGCTGTGCTTGCGATTGGAGTACGGCAAGAAGCGCGCGCGCAAGAGAGACGGGAGTGGAGAGGAGAGCATTGGCATGACAACCGCATTCCTGAATACCGGAGGATGAGGAGATTTCACCCCTCCCATACCCAAGAATCTTCTGATGGTCTCCTGATGGTCTCTGCTGACTCTCCAGAGAGGAGGAGGCGTGTCCTGACTATCTACTTATTCTGCCCAGCAACATATTTGTGTGTGTGAGTGAGAGACAGTCAGTCTGTGTATCGGAGAAAGTGAGAGTGTTAGAGATTCTAGAGATAAGATTGCTGCTAAGTGCAGCTGCAGACTCTCAGTGTAGCATTGATTTATGCTTAGAATATTCAGCTCTGTATATAGTTTTGTATCATAGTTGTAGTTACAGAATAAAAGGAAGATATTCTACAGAGCTGCTCTCCGAGTGGTTTATACTCTGCAAGACTCTGCAAAACTCTGCTGCGCAACGACTGTATTATTGAAACAGTGAATCCGGTGCTCTCAGCTCTGAGCTGTGAGTCCACAGCACTGTGACCTGTTCCTGTGAGAAGGTGGTCTCTGGCGGTGCTTCCCAGCTCGCCTAGCCCAGTCGGGGTTGAGGTACATGAGTCCAGTTGGCGCACTGGCTCTAGGGCGATGCTGGCTCTAGGGCCCAGTCGTTGTTCCAGTCGTCTGACCTGACGTTGTTCCAGTCATCCCAGTCATCCCAGTCGTCCCAGTCGCCAGAGGTTTCTGTTGCTGATTGCCGGACGGTGGAACGGACGCTGCATGCTGGACTGGTTTGCGGTGCCCAGAAGCAGAGCTGTTTTGGAGCAGAGTGTTCAAGCTGCCGCTGTTGCTGTTGCTGCTGCTTGATTTATGGAGGTATGTTGCTGACTGCCAAAGGAAGAAGATAGCATCCCTGTTTGCCTGTTAATTCCGCTCTTAGTGGGAGAGAGAGTGGCTGAGGGAGTCAAGGCTTTATCTGTGTTGCACGAGGGAAGTGTCTTGCTCTAAGTAATAGCAGACATGGCCTGTGCACATTCTGGCCAGATGGCTCTGTCCTTTCCTCTCCTCACGCCTGAAACCTATGCAGTTTGGCAAGTAAAGATGAAAGCGCTTTTACAGAGGGAGAAGCTATTTCACACGATAGAAGATGACCCTCCCGATGAGGATGCAGATGATTGGCCTGAGTGGCATGCTGCAGATATGAAAGCCCGAGGGACAATTGTTTTGAATGTTTCAGACCACTTGCTGGTGAACTTAGAGGGTCAAGAGACTGCACAAGCTGTTTGGCATAAGTTGAGAGATATGCATCTGAGGCAGAATGCTGGTTCCAGTGTGATTTTCTTTAAGAAGCTGTGCAGGCTGCAGTTGGAGAAAGGTGGTGATTTGCCTAGCCATCTATCTCAATTAAAGCGTCTCAGACAGGACCTTGTTCAGCGAGACCTGGCTATTTCGGAGGCTGTGTTTGCAATGCTGATGATCAATAGCCTAGATGAGTCTTATGATGGAGTGGCTGCCCAGATTTCCACAATCCCTTCTGACCGGCTAACAGAAGATTATGTGTCTAGCGTGCTCTTGAATGAGTGGGATCGCAGACAGGCTGTTAGAGAAAGCCGGGACTGTGCTGTTAAAAATGTGCTTGAAAATGTGCCTGAGTCTTCAGCAGCGGAAAGTGAAAGTGAAACTGCTGCTGTTAAAGCTTTGAAATTGAAGCGCTGCTTTTCGTGTGGAGCACAAGGCCATTTGAGTTTCCAGTGTAAGAAGTCTTCAAAGAAGAAGGGAAACTTCAGAGGCAGAGGGGGAGGAGGAAGAAATCCCCAAGCACCTGCTACTTCAAAGGCCTTGATCACTCGCTGTTCCAGTCAACGTGGGCGGAGTTTCTTCGTGGTCGACTCTGGCTGTTCAAACCACATGGCCAAAGATAAGAATCTCTTTGTCCAGCTTGAGAAGCAAGAGAAAGAAATTCATCAAGCAGATGGGACAGTTCTCATGAGTGTGGCTCAGGGAACTGTGTTCTTAAAGAGCCTGAATGCAACTATTAAGAATGTCCTGTATGTGCCTGATATGGTTCAGGGTATGAAGTTGAAAGAATGTCCCTACCACATGAAATGTGTTTCTTCTGCTGAGAGTAAGGCAAGGCAAGCTCCCAAAGGTACAGAGTCTGGGAGAGAGGCCAAGAAACCATATGAAGTCATTCATGCAGACTTAGTGGGGCCTCTAGCGCTCTCTAGAGGCAATTCAAGGTTTTTCATGGTTCTGATAGACTCCTATTCAAAATATGTTTGGATCTATATGCTGCAGAAAAAGTCTGAAGCCTTTACCAAGTTTCGCCAGTTTTGTAAATGGCTCAGAAATGTACATAATGAGAATGTACGTTGTCTTTTCACAGACAGGGGTGGAGAGTTTTGTTCAGAAGAGTTTGAGAGTTTTCTTTCTGAACAGGGCATTGAGCATAGGACGGCCACGCCCAGATCACCCTGGCAGAATGGTTTATGAGAGAGAGTAAACCAGACTCTGCAGCAAGGAATCAGAATGCTGTTACATGATTCAGGGCTGCCCAATCCTTTTTGGGCTGAAGCTCTTTCAGTTTTCTGTCATGTGTATAACAGGAGGTACCAGTCTAGTGTAAATTGCACCTCATATGAGATGCTTCACGGAAGAAAGCCATGTGTAAATCATTTTTAAATTTTTGGTTCGGAGGTTTGGGTGCACACCTCGCAGGGTGACAAACTGAGCAAGCGTGGAGAACATGGTGTTTTCCTAGGATATGAGAAAGGGTATTATCGTGTTCTGATCACAGACACGAAAACCATAAGGCTGACCAGGAGTATTGATGATAATCCACAATGGGACAGAGTTGGCGTTTTTCAGTGCCATCCCATTTGTGATGATGGTGCAAAAGGGGCAAAGAAAGTTAAGAGGGAGGCAAGTGTTGTTGGTGGTGATAATCCTGATGCCAATGTAGTTCCAGATGATGGCACAGATTATCAGAGCACAAAAGCCTCAGGTGAGTCTGACGCTGACTCAGACTTAGCAGCTTCATATACTTTAGCTCCCCATTCTCCCAAAGAGGAGGAAGCACCAGAACAAGAGGATCAGAGAGTTTTGCGCAGATCTGAGAGAACAACCAAGGGTGTACCACCAAAAAGGTTTTCTGAAGAGTTTGCAAAGACTGCAGTCACAAGCAACTCTGGTGGGGTTTTTAAACCAAGCATGAAGTGTGCTGAGAGTAGTAGCACAAAACGCTTTATTTATTTCCTTACCTGATATTTGAAGGAAAGCGTGTATTTGAGTTCTGAAAAATGGTTTGTTCAAATCTGCCTAATTAGAGATGTCAATTTGCATTTGAGAGGAAGAAATGTGTGTGAAGATTTTTCCAGAAGCTGCTTATTCTTTTGTGTGTTCACAGTGTGTATTTTGTGTAAACTTCAGGTTGAGATTTGTGTTTTAACTCTTTCCTAATAGACACAGAGTGGTTGCAGTGACTGTTTAATGATGTGATAAAGTGTCTTAGATAAGGGGGGAGAGAGATACCTGCAGATATGTTAACCAAGGTTGTAAGCAGAGAACAACTTTTGGAGTGTGTATGTAAATTGCAGTTATGTTAAAGATTCTTGAAATGGTCGGATGAAATGGGGGAGGATGAGGAGATTTCACCCCTCCCATACCCAAGAATCTCCTGATGATCTCCTGATGGTCTCTGCTGACTCTCCAGAGAGGAGGAGGCGTGTCCTGACTATCTACTTATTCTGCCCAGCAACATATTTGTGTGTGTGAGTGAGAGACAGTCAGTCAGTGTATCGGAGAAAGTGAGAGTGTTAGAGATTCTAGAGATAAGATTGCTGCTAAGTGCAGCTGCAGACTCTCAGTGTAGCATTGATTTATGCTTAGAATATTCAGCTCTGTATATAGTTTTGTATCATAGTTGTAGTTACAGAATAAAAGGAAGATATTCTACAGAGCTGCTCTCCGAGTGGTTTATACTCTGCAAGACTCTGCAAAACTCTGCTGCGCAACGACTGTATTATTGAAACAGTGAATCCGGTGCTCTCAGCTCTGAGCTGTGAGTCCACAGCACTGTGACCTGTTCCTGTGAGAAGGAGGTCTCTGGCGGTGCTTCCCAGCTCGCCTAGCCCAGTCGGGGTTGAGGTACATGAGTCCAGTTGGCGCACTGGCTCTAGGGCGATGCTGACAAGAGCCACTTTCCCAGCCCGAGGAACCAATGGAGATTGGGGGGGGGCACGAGCGTGTGGGGTTTCAAACTCCAACAAAGGACGAAAGAAGGAGGGGAAAGAGGAAAAAACAGCCAAGAAGTGTTTCCTCTGCCTACAGCCAGGGCATTTTGCCAGGGTCTGCCCTCAAAGGAAGGCATGGCAAAGAATGGTGGGGGCTGCTGACTGTGAGGAGGAGGGCGCTAAGGAGCAGGCAAACGCCAACGCTTGGCTGCCGATCAGCGGGCACAGCAGCCAGGCAAGCAACCAGTAAAAGTGCCCAAGCCAGACCCCCCCCCCAAGCAGCCATAGCCATAGAGGTGGTGCTAGAACTCCCTAATGGGCACCCAATCAAGGTTAAGGCACTGCTGGACTCAGGCAGTTCCTGTAATTTTTTCAGCAAGGATTTCGCGCTGGAGCACCAGTTACACCTCCTGCCGCTAGAGTGCCCCTTACAAGTAACGACCATTGATGGCAGGGAACTCCTGGGAGGGGAAGTGACGCACCAGACTCCCCCCATGAGAATGAGGGTCTCCAGACACACAGAAACCCTTGCCTTTCATGTAGCCAGACTGGCAGGACCACCAGTCATCCTGGGAATGAGCTGGTTGGCGCTACATGATCCAGTGGTGGCATGGCACCAGCGGACAGTGACCTTTGGGTCAGCTCACTGTTTGGAACACTGTCACGGTGGGGAAGTCCCGAGGGTAGCCGTGGCCCAGGTAGCAGGAATGGCAGTGGGAGAAAAGGGGAAGGTACCGCCACAATACGCTGACCTGCAGGATGTTTTCAGCGAGAAGGAAGCGGATAAACTACCCCCCCCATAGGCCCTTCGACTGTCAAATCAACCTACTACCAGGAGCTCAGCTCCCAGTGGGTAAATTGTACGCCATGTCGGACAAGGAGATGCAGGAGTTGTGGGAGTTTATTGACAAGAACCTGAAAAGAGGCTTCATAAGGGAATCAAGGGCGGTGGGAGGCAGTCCGGTGTTCTTTGTGGACAAAAAGGACACTAAACAGCCCAGATTGGTCATAGAATTCAGGTCCTTGAACCTTGTATCGGAACCCGTGACCTTCCCAATGCCCAGGATTGACGATATTTTAACCCGGGTGGGGAAGGGAAAGATCTTTACCAAGCTGGACCTTCAGGGGGCGTACAATTTGATTAGGATGAGGGAAGGGGATGAATGGAAAACCCCCATGTTCACCCCTCTGGGAGCCTTTGAGTACCTCGTTATGCCCTTCGGATTACAATCAGGCTCCACCTGTTTTCAATCTTTCATGCACCATGTGTTGGGATCCTTGCTATACAAGAATTGCGTGGCCTTTCTAGATGACGTGTTAATCTATTCGGACAACGAGGAGCAACACGTTCGGGACGTTCAGGAAGTGCTAAAGAGGCTACAGGAACACCAGTTGTGGGTCAAATTGGAGAAGTGCCAATTCCACGCACGAGAGGTCGAGTTCCTGGGATACAGGTTGTCGGACAAGGGCCTAGCTATGGAGCCAAGCAAGGTGCAGGCGGTGCTGGAATGGAAGGCCCCCAAGACCCGGAAGGACGTGCAGAGGTTCCTGGGGTTTGCGAACTTCTATCAGAAGTTCATCAAGAACTTCGCCCACTTAACCGCACCCATCACCGATTGTCTCAGTAGCAAAAGGAAGTTCGTCTGGACAGAAGAGGCACAGCAATCTTTCAAAAGGCTAAAAAAGGCGTTTGCTTCGGAAGAGCAGCTCTTGCACGTGGATCTACAAAAGCCAATGAGGTTGGAGACAGACGCGTCAGACAGAGCGGTAGGGGCGGTGCTTCTCCAGCCGGGAGACAAGTCCAGCTGGGGGCCGTGCGCATTCTTCTCGAGGAAGCTGAGCAAGTCTGAGCAAAACTACACGGTGTATGATCGAGAACTGCTGGCTATTTATGAAGCCTTTAGGCGCTGGAGACATTTGTTAATAGGGGTGCAGCACAAAATCCAGGTGTGCACGGACCAAAAGAACCTAGAGTACTGGAGGACTGCACAAGTACTCAACCAACGACAGGTGCGGTGGGCTCAAGAATTCTCCAAGTTTTTCTTCGAGATTCGATACGTGCCGGGAGAGGAAAACGTCAGAGAAGACGCCCTCTCCCAGAAGCCGGAGTATCTGGAAGGAGAAGGACCACCAGAAGCACGATATGTGATTCCTGAGAACCGATGGGTGTGGGGGGGAGTGTTAGTTGAGACACGAGAACTAGTAGGACTGACGAGGGACGACGAGTTCGCCCAAACGGAAATCCGGGAACTCAGAGGCACGGGGGAAAACCATGGGGGGGGTTGAGGAGAAAGATGGGGTACTATATTACAGGGGAGCACTATATGTACCAGGGGATGACTTGAGGAGAAGGGTACTCAAACAACTCCATGATAACCCGACGGCGGGGCATTTCGGTCAACACAAGACCATGTTGCTGGTCACCTGGCAGTTCTGGTGGCCAAGGGTGAGGGAAGATGTACGGGAGTACGTACGAGGGTGTGACTGCTGCCAGCGAGCAAAGGGGGAGAGGGTGGCGCCCACGGGAATACTGGAACCTTTACCCACACCGGGAAAACCATGGGAGGTGATGTCCATAGATTTTATGACAGATATGCCCAAATCGAAAGGGAAAACAGCTGTCATGGTGGTTGTTGACCTGTTAACAAAAATGTGCCATTTTATCGCTTGCTCGCATGCGGTGACGGCAGAGGAAACTGCCAGGCTGTTTGTGGATCACATATTCAGACTGCATGGCGCCCCCTTGAGGGTTTTGTCCGACCGAGGGAACCAATTTACTTCCCGGTTCTGGAGGAAGCTCATGAGCTTGCTGGAAGTTGAGGTGAGCTTCTCGACGGCCAGACACCCAGAGACCAAAGGACAAGCGGAAAGAGCGAACAGTATACTCCAACAATATCTACGCTGCTATGTCAGCGAGAGGCAGAACGACTGGGTGGATAAACTGGGGCTGGCAGAATTTGCGTACAATAACGCGGAACACGTGTCCACGGGGATGAGCCCGTTCATGGCCAATTACGGGTGTCATCCCAGGGCTTTCCCAGGGGGTGGGGAGGAGAGGTGGGTGTGCCAGCAGCGGAGCAGTTTGTGGAAGAAATGGAAGCCTTACACCAACAACTTAAATTGAACTTGGAAAGGGCCAAGGAAGTGTATAACAGGCATGCAGACAAGCACCGCAGGGAAGGAGAAACCATACGGGTGGGGGACCGGGTGTGGTTGTCAACCCAGGGGTTACCATTCAAGGGAGGGTGCAAGAAATTGCGGCCCAGGCGGCTGGGACCTTTCGAGGTAACCCAGCAGGTCAATCCAGTGGCCTTTCGGCTCAAGTTGCCGACCAGTATGAAACTACACCCGGTGTTCCATAGGTCCCTACTCTCTCTGTACAGGGAGGGGCTGGAATTTCCGGGGCGAGAGAGAGAGGTCCCCACTCACCCACGCATAGAGGAGAGGGAACTCAGCAGTCAAGCCATGGAAATACTTGAATCAAGATTGAGAGGAGGGGAAGTGGAGTATTTGGTGGCTTGGGAGGGGGAACCTGAGTCGGAAAACACGTGGGTTCCTGCGGAGACCATCAGGGATGAGGATCTCAGGGGGGGAGTTTTACAGCAGGTTCCCAAGGAAGCCCAAACCAGTAGCGAGGTTCTGGGAGGAGCAATTTGGCACTACAGATGAGGAAGAAGAGTTTGTGGGGTTTCCGGCGTCCGACAAGGAGGAAGGAGAGGAATCTGAGGGTGAGGAATCGGACTGGGAGGGTGATCCGGTACGAAGAGATAGCAGCAGGTGGACAGCTATGTTTGAATCTTCAGAGGATGGGGGTAGCTCCTTCAGGGGATTTCTCGCATCGCCGTCAGAGGGAAGGGAGGAATTTAGGCCAAAGGAATGGGACGGAGGTGAGGGGGGTTCTGGGGGGAGGTGGATGTCAGGGAACTGCCATCGGAGCCAAGAGTGGAGGTAAGGCTCCCCGACCATGCAGGAGAAGGGATCAGCAGAGGGAGACAGAACACTCCCTTTGGGGAAGGTTATCAGCGTGACACCGGGGAGGAAGGGGACCAGGGAAGGACTTCGGAGAGAGGGCTCCAAGACTCTTCCACAGAGACCAGCGGGGAGAGTCCAGGACCTCAGCTGGCTACGCCTAGTCTGCGCAGAAAGCTTCCGCGCTGGGAGGCTAGGCGGAGACTGGGCGTCAAGGAATTTTTATGTTGGAAGAAATTCAGGAAACGCCCACTGACGGATTCTGCCATCGACTGACACAGCCAAGGAGGAAGGGCTGTCCAGCCAGGGAAAGGTTTAGCCAGGCAACGTTGCCTAGAACTTCAGCATCCTTTACGCATGAGCAACCCCAATTCCCATTACAATATCAATCTGTACTTACCCCTACTTGTACATTCCTTTTCGTACCACTCTGGTACGGGCAGTCCGAAACCATGCCTGTGTAAACTCCGCTTTCCTTTTGCCAACCTTTAACCTGTCTATGATTAATGTCTTATATGTAATAATTAATGTCTTATATACAACCCTTGCTTTGTACTTATGTTAACCAATCAGCAACAAGCACACACGTGGCAAACGCTGTATAATATCCAATAAAAGGGAGTCTCCGAGGCTTGCTCGAGAAACGCCTCCCGTATGACACCTACCTACTCGTCTGTCGTTCATTTCAACCCAACAGGGTGTCATGACCTTCTAGATCTAAAATATCCCATTTTTTTAATAAATACCAATCTTTCAACTAGAGAAGACATGAGGCTTCGTAATATAGCTTCAAATCCGGTAACCCGTAGCCACCTCTTTCTACAGTATCTATTAATATCTTGTGCTTTACTCTTGGTCTTTTACCCTTCCACAAAAATTTAGAAATTTCTTTTTGCCACTTGTTGATACTGCTGGTCTTTCCTGTAATTGGAATCGTTTGGAATAGAAAGAGTAGCTTCGGTAAAAC
The DNA here is from genome assembly GCF_964188305.1 of Podarcis bocagei. Classification (NCBI taxonomy): domain Eukaryota; kingdom Metazoa; phylum Chordata; class Lepidosauria; order Squamata; family Lacertidae; genus Podarcis; species Podarcis bocagei. The sequence continues at coordinate 10,658,611 of NC_138131.1, forward strand.
TATCATTTTAATTCCCGAAATGCGGCCCAGGAATGATAAATTTAACCTTGTCCATGTCTCCAACTGTCTTTTGATATCTTTCCAACAATGGGTATAATTATCTTCATATAAGTTAATATTCTTTGGTGTTATCCATAATCCTAAATACTTGATTTTGGAGTAGATTTTCATGTGTATTATTTGTTCTAATTCTGCTTTTTCATCTGGCGACATATTTTTAACTAATAGTTTTGTCTTGTTTAAATTCATTTTGAACCCCGCAACTTTACCATAGCCATATATTATTTCCAACGCCTTTCTTAAACTCTGTTTTGGTTGCTCCGTAGTTATAATTAAATTGTCAGCAAATGCCCTCATTTTGTAACTTCTATTTCCCAGCATAATCCCTTTTATTTCTTTTTCTTCCCGAATTTGTTTACATAAAACTTCCAATGTTAATATGAACATTAAGGGGGTTAGTGGGCGACCTTGTCTGACCCCTTTACTGATTTCACACTCCTGTGATAAATTTCCATTGATTATGATTTTTGCTTTTTGTTTTGATTATATTGCTTCAATCCCTTTTATATACTGTATACCAAAATCCATATGGTGTAATAGAAATTTTATAAATTTCCAGGATACCCTGTCGAAAGCTTTTTCTGCATCTATAGCCATTAAGACTGCCTTCTTTTCTATTCTTAAGTCTAAATACGCTAATAAGTTTATAATGTCTTGGACTTTATTGGTCTGACGTGACTCCCGCTAATTGATTTGCGATCCTCAATTAGCGATTTATGGCCGCCCGGCACACTTCCGCTCCGCAGCTCTCAGTCACGCCTCAGCAGAGTTTAACACAGCGGTGAAAAACTGTCACGTAGCTTGGCTTAGCTTCCAGACAAACACACAGAGTACAGGTTTGTCTATTTACAGTCGTTTATTCCAACAAATCTCAGGAAAAACCAGGACTGCTTGCAGCCATTACAAAACTGCTCTTTTCCCCTCACAACACAGAGTGAGAAAGTCAAACTCCTTCCAAACTCCTCCCAGCTTCGAAAACTGATGTCAGAATGGTGTGGCATCATGGGAACAACTTAACCTGTTAAGTTCCAAACTCAACACCCTCCCTTGCCGCACATTCTGACAAGACCCTTTTGAGTTCAACACCTTCCCCTTTGCCTTGTGCCCCTTCCCGGCATCTTTCCCAGGCACCTGTTGAACCCCTTCAACACTCCCAGAATCACACTGTGCGAATCTTGCCCACGCACTTGTTGCCTGGTATCTTTCAGGTGGGACGCCCTTTGTTGTGCGACTAGACCTTCTGGGCACAAACTCAGATGTTACCTCTGACTCACTGCCACCAGGAACTGTGTCCTCAGCATCACGGGATTCCCCCTCTGACTTAAAGCGTTTTCGAATCCTCTCCATTACACTCACAGGAGAACTGGGCTCGCTTTTGGGTGTTCTCTTAACATCTTGTGGAGAAACTACCGATACCTCCTCCTGTTCCTGACTTTGGTCAGTTACCTGATCGTCATCATCGGATTCTGAATCCTGATCTTGGACCTGGTCCTCATCACCGGGATCAGCCTCTGCCTCCCTTTCCTCAGAATCAGATAGACATTCAGAGAGCACATCACGCATGACAGCAGTTTTTGACCTTTTATCCTGCTCATAGAACTCAGCGTGTTTACTGATCAGCACCTTACTCTGATCACCCGATGGAAATGCAAACCTCCATGCACGTGCTTCTGGCTCATACCCGCAGAAGATCATTTTCCGGAACTTGGATCCATCTGGCCCCTGCAAAGCAGTAGGTACTGGCACAGATGCACCTGACCCAAACATACGCAAAAAATGAATCTGGGGTTTCCTGCCATGCAACAACCTAAAGGGTGTGTCACCTACTAGTGAATTGTAGGTACAATTCCAGGTGAAGCCCACATACTTGATTGCCTCCAGCCAAAACCTTGGAGGTAACCCAGAATCTGCCAGCATCACCTGTGCAGCCTTAACCAGAGCCTGACGTCTCAGCCCTGCCACCCCCCACTGATTGGGTGAAGTCACTGTGTGACGTATCCCTTTCTTGCGAAAGAACTTCTGCAAAGCAGAACCTGTAAACTGAGCACCTCTGTCACTTGTGACAGCTTGCACTCTGGTGGAAAACCTTTGTTCCACCTCCTCAATCCATCCTTTGATCAGCTGTGCTGCATCATCCTTGGATTTGAGACCGTGGGTCCAGGAATTCTGCGTAAAATCATCCTGCATCGTGAGCAGAAACCTTGACCCTCCCAGACTTGGTTCCTTTACAGGACCCCACAAATCTATGTGGACCAGTTCAAAAGGTCTTGTGCTTACCCTCTCCACTTTTGGATAACTGCATCCTTTTACCTTTGCCAGCTTGCAAGTTTCACAATTTACAGCATATCCACATTCTGAGATTTTACAACCTTTGGAAACCTCAGGCAGCATCTGTAGTTCTTCTAAAGAACCATGAGCTGTCCTAGTATGCCAAATATGGGCACATGACGCATGATTGGGAATTGTAGCACGCAGTGCTTGTGCTTTCTCAACCTTCCCCTCACCCTCCAGAGACGTTTTAAGAATGAAGAGATCATTCTGCCCCTTTTTAACCTTGGCAAGCATCCTCCCTCCTTTGGAGATTGTGCAGACATCATCCTGAAAACAAACCTTGAACCCCTTTTTTAACAAATAAGGTACAGACAAAAGGCAGTGGTGCATCCCTGGAATGGTACAACACTCCATCGTCTCCTGTAAAATAGAAAAATGCACATTTACAGCATTAGTCACATCTCTTTTCTGTCCATTTGCGAAAAGTACAGTCTTCCCAGCAGGAATTGCCTTGCAATTCCACATCTCGACAGCAGGAGTCTCTGGAATCAAATTGCAATTAGCTGCAGAGTCAATTACAAAACAAAGCTCTGAGCCTGTGCCACAGCCTTGCTCAAACAAAGCAAGACTGGCCGTGAGTTGATACGTCTCTTCCTGGCACCTGGCACGTCCACCAGCCTCAGTCCCACGCCTGGTTGTTTTTCCAGACCGGTTGCCATGGAAACCCGACTGATTCCCATGAGAGGTGTCCTTGAAGCCTTCCTGTCTTGCCTCTCTGCTCCGGTGGGGGCAATCTCGACGCAGATGTCCCGTTGCATTACACACGTAGCAACGACGAACTCCAGTGGAAAAACACTGCCTGGGGCTCTTTTCAGCTGGCTTGGCCCTCCTTCTTCCGGAAAAGCACTCCTTGCCAGATCCGCCCCCCCTGAACTCCACTCCAGCAGGCACAGTGGAAAACTTTTCAAACTTGCCTTTGGAATTTTCCGCCCCCCCGACTTGCTCACTAGCACTCCTTGAGGCTAAATCATCAGGAACAGGGGCTCCAGCCATCTCAAGGCTTCCATCTTCCATCTGCCCTTGGCCCTCTGCTGAGTCTTCACACAGACGTTTCAGCACTCGCCAGGCCTCACACGCAGATTCAATGCTTTCCAGGTGATGTTGCAAATTAGCATGAACACCTGCTCTCAACATGCAGATCTCAGCTCTCACAGCTTTCTCCCTCTGCATTTTCTCCTCCAGAGAAACAGATCGCGACTTTCCTGCATCTCTGTCATCTCTGTCCACCAGTCGCACTGGCTCCCTCTGGGAAATGTCCCAAACTTCCGTGGCTAAAAACCACGCTCTCACCCTTCTTGCCCAGGTATCCCACGCTTGGGCGGTGAGTTCCTCAAGCTGTTCAAACGGAGCTTGAAACACCTCCTGGCCATCTGCCATGTTCTCCTGTTCTCCCAAGACGCCCCAAGCTGTACTCACAAAATCACCAGCTCCTCTGGCGTGGAGAAACGATTCCTGCTGCTCTTTGCTCTTGGCTCCGCAGCACAGGCAAACCTCTGCGTCTTTCAACTAGCCGCTTGCCTCAGATTCCGGCCTCAGCCTCCTGCCGTGCTTCTCTGCTCTACACCGCAGATCAAAGCTTTCGGCAGCCTTCAGTGACAGCTTTACGATCGGTGATTAAGGTTACCCATAACCTCTTGGACTTTATTGGTCTGACGTGACTCCCGCTAATTGATTTGCGATCCTCAATTAGCGATTTATGGCCGCCCGGCACACTTCCGCTCCGCAGCTCTCAGTCACGCCTCAGCAGAGTTTAACACAGCGGTGAAAAACTGTCACGTAGCTTGGCTTAGCTTCCAGACAAACACACAGAGTACAGGTTTGTCTATTTACAGTCGTTTATTCCAACAAATCTCAGGAAAAACCAGGACTGCTTGCAGCCATTACAAAACTGCTCTTTTCCCCTCACAACACAGAGTGAGAAAGTCAAACTCCTCCCAAACTCCTCCCAGCTTCGAAAACTGACGTCAGAATGGTGTGGCATCATGGGAACAACTTAACCTGTTAAGTTCCAAACTCAACATAATGTTTCTAGTGTTGCTATAAATGTGCCTGCCGGGCAAAAAGCCAGCTTGGTCATTGTGTATCATCATCATCTGGAAGCCTTTTTTTGATATTTCGGCTAAAATATTTGCATATAATTTATAATCGTTCTTTAGAAGTACGATAGGCCTATAGTTGTTAATAAGTAGATTGTCCGTTCCCTGTTTTGGAATTAATGCAATAAGGCTGTCTTTCCAAGAATCCGGCATGGTTCCGTCTTTTAAGATGTTGTTCATGATACTTCTTCTTTTTTTTAAAAAAAATACATTTTTATTAAAGTTTTAAACAAACACAAAAGCACAAACAAACACAACACAAATAACATGTATAGTTTCAAATCCTTATTTTCTTACCATCTTCCCCTGACTTCCCCACACCTCCCCTTCTTGTATTCCAATTCCAATAATTAGCTCAGCAAGTTCTTGTCCCCAACTTTTACCTTATTATTATTATACTTAATTCATTTTAATTAACCAATTTTAACTTATAAACCTCAATTTAAACAACAATACTCATTCTTTACACCCTTTTCTAAGGTCGACCCAAATTCCCTTCCACGAATTTCCAAATTTTTATATTAAGTGCAAAACAAAATAACAGAAAAACAACATATAATTATACACCCTGAAATATACTCAGAGTCGCAAAGTGATTTCATGCTCTTTATTCAGCTCATAGTGGTGAGGAGGAATGAATGAAAGTCCCCTCAAAGTATCTGCTTTATATACATTATTTACACAATGGGGTGCACATGATTGGTTAATTCTGGAATTCTACTGTAAGCCAATCAGGTTGTGGATTCACTTATATCTGGAGCATGATTGGGTGGTTCCTGCCAACCAATCATACTGCTGCATTGTTCTTCGACCAATCAGACTGCTGCATTCTGAATCCTATTGTCCTCGGCCCAATCAGACTGCTGCAATTTGGATCCTATTGTTCTAGGACCAATCAGACTGCTGCAGTTTTGATCCTATTCAACTCAGTACATAACACACCCTTTGGATTCTAAATCTCTCACCCCCCCCTTTCCCGGTTTCGATCCCCAAAAAATGTCCATCAGTCCATCAACTATCAGCCTGGAGATCTCACGTCCGAGGCCCTCAAATCTCTCTCAGTCCCTCTCTGCCGGTTTTTTTGGTAATCCTTTATATTAGACATCAGGTCTCGGAGAAGCTCTGTCCCTATAGGGTCTATGTTTCTTCCAACCAGACCTCCATGTTCAAAAGTGGAGCCCAAATCTTGTTTCTTGTTGCTTTTAAGTCCAAATGTCCCAAATGTCCCCAAAGCTCCAACTTTCGCCTTGATCAGATTTGTAATCCATAGGTCTTCAGATCTCCCCATAGGGAGATCCCTCCATTCTTCATTCTCTAATGCAAACCAAGCTCTCATAACCCAAATCTTGTTTTTCTTAGCATCTATCTTAGCAGGCCTCTGGCTCTCCTTTGTCGTCTGTGGCATTTCAGCTCCTCCTTCCCACTCCTCTGAAACAGCACATATCTCTTCTTGTTCAGCTGCATAGGTTTCTTGAGTCAAGTCCTTGACACATTCAACAAGTTTGTTTACTTTTAAATTCAAAGTTGTAGCATTTGTAGCCAAAGCTTCACTCTGACCTTGTAACTTTGCCAAGAGAAAAAACATTCTATCCAGCTCAGCCTGTATTTTTCCACCTGCAGCCATTGTAATGTCTCAGAACCCCCTCTAGAGGGATTCTAGTTACTTAATATTCCTTCCACCTCCAATCCAACATTCAAGTTAATTTGTTTCTATTCTTCTTTATTTTCAACAGTTTAAAGTCAAATTGTGACAAAAATAACCAGCAAAGATAGCAGAAACCAATATTTTTTTCGTTTTCCAACTTTGACAGCTAATTTGACAGCTGTCAAACTCTTTATGTCTCCTCAGCAGGCTCTCTCGCGGATCACTCCCGGGTCCCGGGGGGTTGCTCTTCAGCTCTTAAAATCAGTTCTTATCCTCCAGCAAAGTTACTTATATTGCCAAGTCGTGGAATTAATAGCTTTTATCCCGTAAAGAGAAGGATGTTCTCTCAACCTTAGTTATCAATTCTTGCTTTAATTTATCTACAGGAAGGGGAGACGGACTTCCTTTTAGCACCTCCCCCGATCGTGCCAAATTCAGAAAAAACGATTTTTAGTTCCAATTTCTGTACCACTCACGGGTTGTTACTTTTAAAGTCCAAATGTTCAAAGAAAGAAGTCAGCGCTCTCCGGCCATGGCATGCGGCTTCGCTCCCTAGAAGAAGCGGTCTACTCTCAGCACCGCGCCACTCTCTGTCCCCCGCTCCTAGAGGGAAAAAAGGCACCAGAATCGTGGAAAGAAGCGTATATCTCACTCATACCAAAGACAGAGACTGAAAAGACTCAACTTAAGAACTACCGCCCAATATCATTACTTAATGTGGATTACAAAATCTTTGCAGACATTTTGGCGAAAAGATTTAAAAGAGTGCTGATGGAGAAGATTCATAGGGACCAAGCAGGCTTTCTCCCAAAGAGGCATTTATCAGACAATGTAAGGAATATAATAGACATTTTGGAACGGCTAGAGGTGAATATAAACACCAAAGCAGTGTTGATTTTTGTGGACGCGGAGAAAGCCTTTGACAATATCTCTTGGAGCTTTATGAAAAAGAATCTTCATGGGATGGGGGTAGGCCAAGGTTTTGAGAATGGTATGGGTGCGATATATTCTGAACAAAAAGCTAAGCTGATTGTAAATAACGTGATAACGGAGGAACTTAAGATAGAAAAAGGAACACGACAGGGGTGCCCAATTTCCCCATTGCTTTTCATTTCTGTTCTGGAGGTGTTGCTGAATATGATTAGAAATGACCAGCAGGTTAAAGGTGTACAGGTCGGGGTTAAACATTACAAGTTAAAGGCCTTTGCAGATGACCTAGTATTGACTCTACAAGAGCCAGACACTAGTACGAAAAGGGTGTTGGAGATAATCCAACAATTTGGTCAGGAAGCCGGATTTAAACTGAACAAACAAAAAACTAAAGTATTAGGGAAAAACTTAACAGATACGGAGAAGGAGAAATTTCAAGAAGAGACAGGTTTGACAGTGGTTAAGAAGGTGAAATACCTAGGGGTTTCTTTGACATCAAAAAATTTGAACTTGTATAAGGACAACTATGAAAAATGTTGGTCAGAAATTAAAAAAGACTTAGAAATATGGTCAAATTTGAAATTGTCAATGTTAGGCCGAATTGCAGTGATTAAGATGAATGTATTGCCTAGAATGTTGTTTTTGTTTCAAACTTTGCAGATTCTTGACAAGATGGACTGTTTCAAGAGGTGGCAGAAAGATATTGCGAAATTTGTCTGGCAGGGCAAAAAGCCCAGAATAAAAGTTAAAGTACTTACAGATGCAAAAGAAAGAGGGGGATTTGCCCTGCCGGACTTAAAACTGTACTATGAAGCAGCAGCGTTTTGCTGGCTGAAAGAGTGGATGCTCCTCGAGAACACAGATATCTTGGATTTAGAAGGTTTCAATAATACATTTGGTTGGCATGCATATTTATGGTATGATAAAATCAAAGTGCATAGGGCCTTTAAGAATCACATTGTCAGAAACGCGTTGTTTAATGTATGGATAAGATATAAAGACTTGTTGGAAAATAAAACCCCTAGATGGCTGTCACCTTTGGAAGCTAAGGCAGTGAAGAAACTCAATATGGAGGCCGGATGGCCAAAGTATTGGGAAATTTTGGAACAAGATGGAGATAAATTGAAATTACAGAGTCATGAGAAATTGAAACCAAAAGTACAAGATTGGCTCCATTATTATCAAATAATGGAGGTTTACAAACAAGATAGAAAAATTGGCTTCCAGGTGGAAAAATCAAAATTAGAGACTGAACTGTTAGAACCCAATACCAAGAATCTGTCAAGAATGTATAATTTGCTGCTGAAATGGAATACACAAGACGAAACAGTCAAATTGGTTATGATTAAGTGGGCACAGGACATTGGTCATAACATTATGTTTGCTGACTGGGAATGGTTGTGGAACACCGGTATAAAATTCACGGCATGTAATGCCTTAAAGGAAAACATTATGAAAATGATTTACAGGTGGTACATGACCCCAGTCAAGCTAGCAAAAATTTACCATTTGCCTGATAATAAGTGTTGGAAGTGTAAAGAAACTGAAGGTACTTTCTATCACCTTTGGTGGACATGCCCGAAGATTAAGGCTTTCTGGGAAATGATATATAATGAAATGAAAAAGGTACTTAAATGTACTTTCCTTAAGAAACCAGAGGCCTTTCGGAAAGGTTAGCTCCAGCAACGAGAGTGGAGGACATATGAAATTATCAATGAAAGGATTAAATATTTAAATGTTTAAAATGATATTATATTGGTTTGCAAAGTAAATGGGTAATAAGTAATTTAAACTTAAAACGTAATGATTTGAAAGTACAAAAGAAACACATGAAACAAGGTTATAATTTGCTGATAACTTTATTGTCAAGAATGCATTGTGTGGGAGATGTGGGGAAGTCCGATAGAAGACTGAAATAAGTTTAGAAACAACTCTTTTTTTTCTTTTCTTTTCTTGCTATTCTTGTTTCTTTGTATATCTGACTGGTTATCTCTATCTGGAAAAAATGCAATAAAAATTTTATATATATATATATATATATATATATATATATATATATATATATATATATATAAAGAAACCAGAGGCCTTTCTCTTGGGCATAGTCGGCCAATTGGTGTCAAAGAAAGATAGAACTTTCTTTATGTATGCTACAACAGCAGCAAGAATACTCATCGCAAAGTATTGGAAGACACAAGATCTACCCACCCTGGAAGAATGGCAGATGAAAGTGATGGACTACATGACATTGGCTGAGATGACTGGCAGAATCCTTGATCAGGGGAAGGAGGCGGCGGAAGAAGAATGGAAGAAGTTTAAAATTTATCTTAAGGACTACTATAAACTGGATGAATGTTAGAATGTCGAGGTTTTGAAAAAGAAAGGGTTACAGCGATATAAGATTAGATTAAAGGAAAGATTAAGAGGACAGAGGTTTGACAGAACTATTTAGAACTTGCTGAAAAACTTTGGACATTGGGATGCAGAAAGGGGAGGCATGGGGGAGTCCGAGAAACAAGGTTTATGGAAAAAAGGGTACGAAACTATACATGTCTTTTTATATGTTTGTATTGTCTTAAAAAATTTTTGTAAAACCAATAAAAAAAATTTATTTTTTTAAAAAAGAAAAAATTAAAAGGCTTCTTCGCGGGTCGGGGGGGCGCAAATGGTGCACGACGAGTCACCAAGTCCACAGGATTCAGCGCCTGTGGTTTCTGAGGGTCCCCGCGTCACCGCAGCGGCAAGACCCGTCTTCTACAGAGCAGATTCCCTCCGGAGCTCAGAGGGAATCCGCCATTAGCCTTTCGCGCTAACCCGGAAGTCTCTGTTCATGATACTTCTTAATGGGTCAGACAGTAAGTCCTCCATTTTTTTATAATATATTGCCGGTAGGCCGTCTGGCCCTGGTGCCTTTCCTATCTTTGCTTCCTTAATTGCTCTTTGAATTTCGTATGATGTAATAGGGGCATTCAACAGTTCTTTTTGTTCTTTAGTAAGTTTCGGAAGACAGTTCTGTTCTAAATGTTCTTTAACTTCTTCTGTTGTTTCATTTCCTTCCTTATAGATTTCTCTAAAGAATTCGAGAAATCGTTTCTCTATTTCTTTAGGGTTGTTTATTATTTTGCCTTTGCACTTAACTCTATTTATAAGCCTTTCTGCCTCTCTCTTCTTTAATTGCCATGCTAATAACCAGGCTCAGGTTCTGTTTCAGGCTGTGTCTCTGTTTCAGGCTCCGGCGCTGTATCAAACACTGTTGCAGACTCAGGCTGTGGCACTATAGCTGTAGCTGTGGCTGTGGTTCTGTTTCAGGCTCTGGCACTGTATCAAGCACTGTTTCAGGCTCAGGCTCAGGCTTCTGCTCTTTATTAGGCTTTGTGTCAGTCTTTGGCTCTAGCACTTATTCTAGCTCTATTTCAGGCTCGGCCTGTGTCTCAGCCTTTGTCTCTGTTTCACGCTGTTTCTCTGTTTCAGGCTCCGACGCTGTTTCAAGCCCTGTATCTGCCTCTGCCTCTGTTTCAGGCTCTGGCACTCTATCAAGCACTGTTTCTGGCTCTGGCTCTCTTTCAGGCTCTGGTTCTGAATTAGGGTTTTGTTCTGGCTCTGGCTGTGTCTCTGGATCTGGCTGTGTCTCTGCTTCAGGCTCCTATGCTGTATCAAGCACTGTATCAGGCTCTGCCTCTCCCTCTGCCCCTGGCTACGTTTAAGCGTCAGGCTCAGTTTCAGACAGTGTCTCTGTTGCAGGATCCAGCACTCTATCAAGCACTATTTCAGACTCAGGCTGTGGATCTCGGCTGTGGCTCTAGGCTCCGTCTGTGGCTCTGTCTGTGGCTCTGGCTCTCTTTCAGGGTCTGGTTCTGAATGAAGATCTGGTTCTGACTCTGATTCAGGGTCTCATGATGGCTCTTCCTCTGCCTCTGACCCAGCTATGTTTCAGGGTCTGGCTCTCTTTCAGGCTCTGGTTCTGAAATAGGGTTTTGTTCTGGCTCTGGCTGTATCTCTGGCTCTGGCTCTGGCTCTGGCTCCAGCTCCGGCACTGTATCAAGTACTGTTGCAGACTCAGGCTGTGGCTCTAAGCTGTGGCTGCGGCTATGTTTTGCACTCCGGCCCTGTATCAAGCCCTATTTCTGGCTCTGGCTCTGATTCATGTTCTCCCTCTGACTGATTCAGGGTTTCGCTCTGGCTCTGGCTCTGGCACTCTATCAAGGACTGTTTCAGACTCAGGCTGTGGCTGTGGCTCTGCCTCTGTTTCAGGCTCAGGCTCTGTTTGAGGCTGTGTCTCTGTTTCAGGCTGTGGCACTGTATCAAGTACTGTTGCAGACTCAGTCCGTGGCTCTAGGCTGTGGCTGTTGCTCTGGTTTGGGCTGTGGCTCTTTTTCAGGCTCTGGTTCTGAATGAGAGCTTGGTTATGGCACTGATTCAGGGTCTCGCTCTGTCTCTGGCTGTGTCTCTGTTGCACCTCAAACGGTGGTTTGTTGTTGTTGTTGTTGTTGTTATTTTCTTTCTGGGGTGGGACAAATGTTTAGTTGGGGCGGGGATTATGCCTTTGTTTTTTTCGTAAAAGTTATCTCCATCATCTTTTTTAATTCATCGTATATTCTCCCCCCCAAAAAAAAAATCTTAATCTTTTCACACGTCCACCACATGTGGCTCATGTCACCGTTATTTCCTCCACATCTCCAACAAGCATTCGCCAATTTTTTATACATTCTTGATCATCTGGAAGGAGTGACGTACCACCTATGAGCCATTTTCATCATGTTCTCTCTTATATTATAGATGACTGTAAATTTCAAATTTACATCCCATCAGTTTTCCCCATCTTTTAGCATAATTGGACGGCCCACATCTTGGGCCCACTTTATCATTGAAGCCTTAACCTCCTCATCCATTACTTCGTAGTCTAAAAGAAGTCTATACATTTTTGCGATTATTTTGGTTTTACTATTCAGTAGTTCTCTTTCAAGTCTTGAAGGCTCCTTTTCAAAACCTATCTGCTTATCCTGTCTGAACACTTCATTCACCTGGAAGTAATCTAGCCAAGTAGAAAAGTGATCTTTTATTTTTTCATAACTTATCAATATTAGTTGACCCTCCTCCTCCCCCCCCCTTAATATTGTGTCATACATTATCCAGTTCTCTTTGATGTTGTTGCTTTTTTTAACAGTGATTGCTTCTAGTGGAGAGTTCCATCTTGGGGTTTTCTGTTCTAAATATCTTTTGTATTTTCCCCATACCTTATATATAGCATTTCTTATTATATGATTTGAAAAACTCCTATGCGTCTTTATTTTCCCATAATTAAGATAGCCATGCCACCCAAAACGGGTGTTGAAGGAAAGCATTGCTTTTGCACATGACCATGGCATAATGGGAAGCATTGCTTCTGCACATAACTGTGGCATGATGGGAAGTCTTGCTTCTAAGCTTTGTTCTGCTCATGCTGCACAAACCGTGCTGATGCTAAGACATTCCCTCATCACCCTGGTACGTTCTGTTCACTTTGAGTTCACACCATATCAATCTGTACTTACCCCTCCTTGTACATTCCTTTTCGTACCAATCTGGTACGGGTAGTCCGAAACCATGCCTGTGTAAACTCCGCGTTCCTTTTCCCAACCTTTAACCTGTCTGTGATTAATGTCTTATATGCAATAATTAATGTCTTATATGGAACCCTTGCTTTGTACTTATGTTAACCAATCAGCAACAAGCACACACGTGGCAAACGCTGTATAATATCCAATAAAAGGGAGTCTCCGAGGCTTGCTCGAGAGACGCCTCCCGTATGACACCTACCTACTCGTCTGTCGTTCATTTCAACCCAACATCTGGTGACCCTCGACATGCCAGATCCCTTTACACAGCCTCATACTTCACTTGACTGGAAAAGTCTCAGCGCGCTACACCGTGAGTAGGGGGGGGAGGTTACAAAGTCCCAAAAAGAGCATGCTAAAGAACTGTTTCATTTAGTCAGACAGAGAGTAGCAGGTGTGCATATTTCCTTGAAAGAAATTGAACGATTGTTATGTCATATTGCTTGTGAGTGCCCCTGGTACCCAGAAATAGGGTCCTTGGGGATGGAGACTTGGCATTCATTGTCTGCTCACTTGGCAGAAGTGTGCGGATGCCGTCACTAGATTAGGTCCCCAGGCGTCTCCGTCGGCACCCGCACCAGACAATTCCCCACCAACTGCCCTGCCACCTGCCCTTTTAGCCACAACAGACATTCTACCTCCATACCCAAAGCTTTTGCCTCCATCGCAACTTTCTCTTTAACCCCCCCTTCGCCTTAGCCCACATCCCCCCATCCCCCCTACCCTCCCTCCTTCGCCTGCTCCTACAGGAGCTGTGCGTGCTGCACTTCTTCAAGCTAGACAGGAAGGAATTCTTTCCTTGGAGGAGGAGGCGGGGTGGGCCGGGGAACTGCCGTCTGCTTTCCCTATTTCTTATACTAACCCTGGCACTGCGCAACAACAAATTATGTATGAGACGCTTCCTTATTCTATTCTGAGAGAATTAAGGAAAGCCATTACTGATTCCGGCCTAAAATCCACTTATGTGACAGGAATGCTGGAGGGAATAGCAACTGGTTATACAATGCTACCTCAAGATTGGAAAGATCTGATGCGCATGCTGTTATCCCCGGCTCGGTATGTAGTTTTTGAAAGTGAATTTAAGCATTGTGCAGTAGCCCTGGCTGATCCACAGCATTCAGCCAACCAACTCTTTGGTGCTGGTCCGTATGATGATATACCAGCCCAAGCGCAATTAACACCTTTACATTTTAGTCGCACCGCGACCTGTGTGCAACGCGCCTTTCGCAAAGTCCCTGTCTCAGGACAACCACTTAGCTCCTTTGTTAATATTAAGCAACAACATTCGGAGCCCTACCATCAATTTATAGATAGATTGAAAGAATCAGTCACTAGGCAGATTGATGACGCTACAGCTCAAAATGAATTGATGAAAAAATCCGCTTTCGAAAATGCAAGTACTGACTGCAAAAAGGCTTTGCAGTCGATCATACATCGCCCTAAATATGACCTGGCCCATATGATTCAAGCCCGTGCAGATGTTGGAAGCCAGAGTCATGTGATGTCCTTGCTTGCCGGTGCCATCCAGGCTGGCAACAAGCCCACTGGGAACTGCTTCAACTGCAAGCGCCCAGGTCATTTTGCTAAACAATGCAGAGCCCCTGGCGGGGGTGCAAACAGGAATGGTGATGCCAATAAGGCTCAGCCTTCCAAGAAATGCCCGAACTCTTTAGCTTGTTCTGCAGCAAAAGCCCTGAATTTTACTTCTCAAGCGCTTCATCTTCTAAATAAAGAGCAGAGTGAACTCCAGCATGGTCTTCTGCAGAACCGCGCTGCTATTGATTATCTATTGATGCTTCATCATTACGGCTGTGAACAAGAAGAAGAAGAAGAAGAGTTTGGATTTGATATCCCGCCTTTCACTCCCCTTCAGGAGTCTCAAAGCGGCTAACATTCTCCTTTCCCTTCCTCCCCCACAACAAACACTCTGTGAGGTGAGTGGGGCTGAGAGACTTCAGAGAAGTGTGACTGGCCCAAGGTCACCCAGCAGCTGCATGTGGAGGAGCGGAGACACGAACCCGGTTCCCCAGATTACGTGACTACCGCTCTTAACCACTACACCACACTGGCTCCACAAGTGGACGACATGTGTTGTTTTAATATTACTGATAATTCCAAAGCCATCCAAAAGCAAATCTCTCATTTGCAAAATCTTACACACCACATTAAACAGGACGTTGGACTTTCTGGCCTGTGGGACTCATTCACCCAGTGGCTCACTGGCTGGTTGCCAAACCTGAATTGGCTTCGTAATCTCTTTCAATATGCCATTATTATAATATGTATATTGATTTTGCTATGTTGCTTCCTCCAATACATTCCTGGACTCATAAGTCTTTTGTCTCGGTTTCTCTCTCCCCCTCAGCCACCCAATAAAATCATTGCTGCCTACTTTGCGAAAGTGCAGCACCAGCAGTAAACATTAGGGGAGATGTGGCGAACTTATTTCGGGCATGCGCTGGCATACCACGTATCCCGAAGTATTTTTGTCTTATTCACCCAGAACACCTCGCAAATAAGAAAAGAAAGGGGGAGATGAAGGAAAGCATTGCTTTTGAACATGACCATGGCATGATGGGAAGCATTGCTTCTGCACATAACTGTGGCATGATGGGAAGTCTTGCTTCTAAGCTTTGTTCTGCTCATGCTGCTCAAACCGTGCTGATGCTAAGACATTCCCTCATCACCCTGGTACGTTCTGTTCACCTTGAGTTCACACCATATCTGTCAGGGAACTGCCATCGGAGCCAAGAGTGGAGGTAAGGCTCCCCGACCATGCAGGAGAAGGGACCAGCAGAGGGAGAGAGAACACTCCCTTTGGGGAAGGTTATCAGCGTGACACCGGGGAGGAAGGGGACCAGGGAAGGACTTCGGAGAGAGGGCTCCAAGACTCTTCCACAGAGACCAGCGGGGAGAGTCCAGGACCTCCGCTGGCTACACCTACTCTGCGCAGAAAGCTTCCGCGCAGGGAGGCTAGGCGGAGACTGGGCGTCAAGGAATTTTTATGTTGGAAGAAATTCAGGAAACGCCCACTGACGGATTCTGCCATCGACTGACACAGCCACGGAGGAAGGGCTGTCCAGCCAGGGAAAGGTTTAGCCAGGCAACGTTGCCTAGAAATTCAGCATCCTTTACGCACGAGCAACCCCAATTCCCATTACAATATCAATCTGTACTTACCCCTCCTTGTACATTCCTTTTCGTACCACTCTGGTACGGGCAGTCCGAAACCATGCCTGTGTAAACTCCGCGTTCCTTTTCCCAACCTTTAACCTGTCTATGATTAATGTCTTATATGTAATAATTAATGTCTTATATACAACCCTTGCTTTGTACTTATGTTAACCAATCAGCAACAAGCACACACGTGGCAAACGCTGTATAATATCCAATAAAAGGGAGTCTCCGAGGCTTGCTCGAGAGACGCCTGCCGTATGACACCTACCTACTCGTCTGTCGTTCATTTCAACCCAACAGGGTGTCATGACCTTCTAGATCTAAAATATCCCAATTTTTTAATAAATACCAATCTTTCAACCAGAGAAGACATGAGGCTTTGTAATATAGCTTCAAATCCGGTAACCCGTAGCCACCTCTTTCTACAGTATCTATTAATATCTTGTGCTTTACTCTTGGTCTTTTACCCTTCCACAAAATTTAGAAATTTCTTTTTGCCACTTGTTGATACTGCTGGTCTTTCCTGTAATTGGAATCGTTTGGAATAGAAAGAGTAGCTTCGGTAAAACTATCATTTTAATTCCCGAAATGCGGCCCAGGAATGATAAATTTAACCTTGTCCATGTCTCCAACTGTCTTTTGATATCTTTCCAACAATGGGTATAATTATCTTCATATAAGTTAATATTCTTTGGTGTTATCCATAATCCTAAATACTTGATTTTGGTGTAGATTTTAATGTGTATTATTTGTTCTAATTCTGCTTTTTCATCTGGCGACATATTTTTAACTAATAGTTTTGTCTTGTTTAAATTCATTTTGAACCCCGCAACTTTACCGTAGTCATATATTATTTCCAACGCCTTTGTTAAACTCTGTTTTGGTTGCTCCCTAGTTATAATTAAATCATCAGCAAATGCCCTCATTTTGTAACTTCTATTTCCCAGTATAATCCCTTTTATTTCTTTTTCTTCCCTAATTTGTTTACATAAAACTTCCAATGTTAATATGAAAATTAAGGGGGATAGTGGGCGACCTTGTCTGACCCCTTTACTGATTTCACACTCCTGTGATAAATTTCCATTGATTATGATTTTAGCTTTTTGTTTTGATTATATTGCTTCAATCCCTTTTATATACTGTATACCAAAATCCATATGGTGTAATAGACCTTTCATAAATTTCCAGGATACCCTGTCGAAAGCTTTTTCTGCATCTATAGCCATTAAGACTGCCTTCTTTCCTATTCTTAAGTCTAAATACGCTAATAAGTTTATAATGTTTCTAGTGTTGCTTGCTATAAATGTGCCTCCCGGGCAAAAAGCCAGCTTGGTCATTGTGTATCATCATAATCTGGAAGCCTTTTTTTGATCTTTCGGCTAAAATATTTGCATATAATTTATAATTGTTCTTTAGAAGTGCGATAGGCCTATAGTTGTTAATAAGTAGATTGTCCGTTCCCTGTTTTGGAATTAATGCAATAAGGCTGTCTTTCCAAGAATCCGGCATGGTTCCGTCTTTTAAGATGTTGTTCATGATACTTCTTAATGGGTCAGAGAGTAAGTCCTCCATTTTTTTATAATATATTGCCGGTAGGCCGTCTGGCCCTGGTGCCTTTCCTATCTTTGCTTCCTTAATTGCTCTTTGAATTTCGTACGATGTAATAGGGGCATTCAACAGTTCTTTTTGTTCTTTAGTAAGTTTCGGAAGACAGTTCTGTTCTAAATGTTCTTTAAATTCTTCTGTTGTTTCATTTCCTTCCTTATAGATTTCTCTAAAGAATTCGAGAAATCGTTTCTCTATTTCTTTAGGGTTGTTTATTATTTTGCCTTTGCACTTAACTCTATTTATATGCCTTTCTGTCTCTCTCTTCTTTAATCATCATCATCAACCTTTTATTCGACCGTCAGTCAGGAAAAAAAAGTACATTTGTCAGTACGCAGTTAAAAGCTCCAGGAAAATTTTAGAACTTAGCCAACACTAAAATGGGCTAAACAGATAGCCCCATATCAATACAGTCACTTATAATCTTGCTACGCTTAAAAGCTAAAAAAAGAAATTTGGCCACCAAGGAAGGTATAGCTCTAGTGACGTTATTCAGCAAGTGTAAAACCTGGTTTTCTCCGGATAGGAAGCTAGATTGACATAGAAGTGGGTCTATAAAATTATGTCTAAGCTCTGTATAAGAAGGGCAAGTGAAGAGAATGTGTTCGGTGGACTCAACCACACCCATGGCACAATGACAGGTTCTCTGGGCATATGGTACTCCCCTGTACCTTCCCCACAATATCGCAGAGTCAAGGACATTTAATCTAGCCGCTGTAAGAAGTCTACGGTATTCCACATAGTGAATTTCTGCAAGGTAGGGGGCTGGTATGGTCTGATAAATCTGGTCCCCTAGGAACATCCCTGGTTTTACCTGGCCTATGTCCTCTTGTCTGGCAATGTCACTCAGTCTCCGGGAGATCACAGCTCTAGCTTGATTGTACGTCATAGACTCAAAGTAAAGGTGAGACAATCCGCAGGATTGAACCTCGTTAGTGACCTCCCTTTCCCACGATGATTGGAAATCGTCCCTCAATATCAAGGGGGCAATACCCACTGGTTTAAAACAAAGCTTGAGCCATAGCCAGAACTTCGTCTTCAAGGCCACATGCCATAGAGCTTGCCAGCCGACTTCTAATCTCATAACTGCGCCCGCTACCGAGGGGGGAATCCTAAGGATGGCTCAAAGGAATCGCTTTTGGATAAAATCCAATTTCAAAAAATCCCTACGGGAGCCTAAAGAGATGCCCACCAAAAGAAGGGGGAGGACTTGTCAGTGTTTGTAAAAAGCAAAAAAAGATGGAAAGGGTTCTGACCTCCCTTTGTCTCCTCAGCCTGGTCCTCGGACCCTTGTCGGCACAAAAGAGTCCACGAGAATATCCTTGCAGAGTTTTATTCTTAAAAGTCCTTGTGCAAAACACGACTGAATAACTATACACACCAGCACCAACCAACCCAAACACCAGCCACAGCCCAAACTAACATTTCTCACTTATATATACAACTCGGTGCAGACCGCTGAGTCATGCTGACCCAGCTTTATTCGCATTAAAGAAACAGCGGCCATTTTAGCCGTGACACCCCTTCTGTTTCTTAAATGTGAAAAACCCCAACAGAAACAATACATACATACAATACATTATATACATAAACCCAGTTTTGTCATCAATTCATTATGACATGTTGCTGGCAAAGGCTTGGTAAACAAATCAGCAATATTATCTTGTGATTGACAATACTCCAGTTTGATTACCCCATTCTGTACACAATCTCTCACATTCACATGACGGATAGCAATATGTTTTGATGCGGATTTCATTATTTCTGAGCCCGCTAATGCAATGCACGATTGGCTATCTTCATACACTTGGATAGGCAAATCTACTTTACAATCTAGATCTTTCAGTATCTGTATAAACCACATGATTTCATTGCATGCTAGCGACAGGCTCCCACATTCTGCCTCACAGGATGAGGTCGCAACAAATCCTTGTTTCTTTGACCTCCATCCAATTATGGAATTGGCAAACATCATAACCATTCCACTTGTAGATTTTCTAGTAGCTACACAGCTTCCCCAGTCCGCATCAACAAATACTTCTAGTTTTTCATCTTGTGTACTAGATATCTTTAAACATACATTTAATGTCCCCTTTAGATATCTGATAAGCCTTTTCAAAGCACACCAATCGGCAGTACTGGGTTTAGATACACGTTGGCTCAGAACATTTGTAGCACATGCAATGTCTGGCCTTGACCACTGGCTTAAATACAACAGTGATCCTATTTTTTGAGTGATACAGCTCAGGCTGATCAAATTCATCATCACACACTGTCTTTGGGAAATTTGGTGTCATGGGAGTCTGAACTGGCTTTCAGTTTTTCATGCCAAACTGCTCTATCAAATTTTCTCTTTCTGGCTCAATAGGAAGCTTCCACCAGCTTCCTGCCTTACTTCTACTCCCAAGTAATTGCTTACAGGCCCTAAGGCTTTAAGCTTAAACCTCTTTTCCAATTGACTTGTGAGCTTCTGGATCTCATCTGTGGAACTCCCTGCCACAAGCAAGTCATCAACAAAGACTAAGAGCATTAGATATTTGTTGCCTGTCCCCTTGGTGTACAGACATGGATCAGCCACACTCCTTTTAAAACCAATTTTTACAAGGGCTTCATTTAAACACTGGTTCCAACACCTTCCACTTTGTTTGAGACTATAAACAGCCTTTCTCAAACGCCAGACTGCACCATTCCCCTCTTCAAACCCAGGGAGTTGTCTCATTAACACTTCATGGTCTAAATTTGCATGTAGATATGCAGCATCAATATCAAAATGGTGCACTGCTAGTTGTCTTACAGCAGCAATGGAAAGCATTAAACGAAAAGTTTCACTCTTTACCGTGGGAGAAAACACTTCATCATAACTCTCCCCTTTAATCTGAGTGAACCCTCTGGCTACTAATCTGGCTCGAAAACGTGGTTCCCCAGATGCAAGGGTTTTCCTTTTGTAAACCCACTTGCATGACACCACTCTGCCACCAGGTGGCGGCATTATGACCTCAAACACTTTGTTACGTTTAAAAGAGTCCATTTCTTCTTTCATAGCTTGTTCCCACAAAGCACGTTCCCCAGGGGGTAAGTCTAAGACTTCATTATAACTTTGTGGTTCCACACAACTCACATTGCATACTCTCACTCCTCCTAGGGTCAAACGTTGAGGAGATACACCCTTGTTTGAACGCTGGGAGCGTCTAGGCACAACTACTTCTTCTTCCCCCCTTATCTCTGGCTCTTCTTCCTCTTCCTCTAGAGAAGTATTATCTATTGCCACATCTTTTGGGGAAATCTGTGCCTCTTCCTCATCCTGCTCCTGTGTTGCCAATGGCTGAGAAGAAGCCTCTTCTCTTACTTGCAGGGGCAGTAGGCAGTCAGGGTTGGCATGGATCGCAGTCCATCTGTCCTGGTCAGCGAAGTCTGCACTTTGTGACAGAACCACGCGTCCTGGGCATAAATTGAAACGCCACCCTTTGCCATAGGACTGATATCCCACAAACCACAGTTTCTGCGCTCTAGCGCCCCCTTTCTGGCGCTGAGCTTTGGGAATGTTTACATGTGCCCAAGAACCCCAATTATGGAGCATTGTCCACTCTGGTTCTTTCCCAAACAACATACGATATGGTATATCTTTTATAGAGTTAGACCAGGTTCTATTAATCAAAAAGTTTGCGGTCAGAAAAGCCTCGCCCCACAGCCTATGGTTGTGGCCCAATCCTGCATCCACTAGCAGGCAGTCCTTTACTGACTGTATCACAGCCCCACGTCTTTCACACAGACCATTTTCAGCAGGGCTATAAGGGTTAGTCAAACGGTGAGTGATCCCCTTACGTTGCAACCATGTCCCAAATTGTTTGTTCAGAAATTCTCCGCCCCTATCTGTTTGCAACTGCACAACAGGGCGAGCAAAGAGCTTTTCAGCTTGGGCAACCCATTCTCTGAATGTGGGGAAACACTCAGATTTCTGCTTTAACAAAAACAACCAACTAAAACGTGATTTGTCATCTATTACCAGAAAAGCATATCTGGCGCCCCCTTCAGTCTTCTGTGGAAAAGGGCCTATTACGTCACAATGGACAAGTTCTAAAACCTCTTTAGATACTCTGTCGCTTTTAGAAGCCACAGGCTTCCTCTTAGATTTGGCCATTTTACATACATTGCAATCTAGGAAACAGTTACAGCTATTTACTTTTAGGTTCTTGCACACCTTTTGCATCTCTGAAAGCACACGGAAATTGGCGTGACCCAGTTTTCTGTGCAGTTCATATACACACCCCTTATGAACTGGCAAATTATCCTGAACCACCTGGGCTGCTTTAACAGGCTTGTCCTGCATTACATATAACCCATTTTCCATCTTTGCATGGCCACATACCTGAGTTCCATTATTTATCAGACAGCCATCCTGCGCGAACTTAACACTAGACCCTGCATTAATCAAACAGCTTACAGACAGTAAACAATAGTCCAAACTGCTGACAAACAGAGTCTCTGGTAGAGTAGTGTTCAAGCACTGCAGGAAACATGTTCCCTGGCCATCAATCTTGCTTCTACGACCATCAGCAAGATAAATTGAGTCTTTTCCATCAGCTGGCTTCTCCAGGGTCCTAAAGCCCTCCCGACTATTGCAGATAATCCTGCTGCTGCCAGAGTCCAGCAACCATGTTCCTCGAGGTATCTTTCTCTCCTCTCGAGAAAATGCAGACACAAACTGAGCAGAACGCATGTTCTTCTTCCCTGAAGAGAACCCCTTCTGCTTACGTTTCTGTGTCGATTGCTGTCTCTGCTCCATGTCGTCTCCTGGAAGTCTTGCCCTGCATTGACGTTGGAGATGCCCGGGTTGGTTGCATCTATAGCATCTCCTCACCGCCATGGCCAAGTCCAAACCTTGGCGTTGCTCCATTGGCAGATTCTGCTGCTGGCCCCCTCGGCTGTAACTCCTCCGTTCTTGGAGTTCAGCCTGTCTATCTGACCTTCTTTCTGCTTCTTCGGTCAATCTGCCAACCACATACTCAAGGGTCAGATCTCGGGGACGCATACTCTCCATGCTGTTAATCACAGGCAACCAGCTTTCAGGAAAACTTGAAAGGATAATGTAGGTTTGGTCAGTCTCATCATAACGCTTACCTCTCTGCTGTAGTTGAAGAAACAGAGATTTCAGCGTTTGAAGATGAGTTGCCAAACTCTCACCTTCTTTCATAACAGTCCTGAACAGCCTTCTGGTCAGAGAAATTATAGTTCCAGCAGTTTCTCTGACATGCATTGCCCTTAATAAATTCCAGCACTCAAACGCTGTGCTGGCATTTGCTACATGCAATAACTGAGAGTTGCTCAAACACAGCATAATTTGGGCATGGGCCCTTTCATCTAGCCGTTTTTTCTCAGCAGAGTCAGTTCTCAAAACCTCAGTTTCAACACAGTCCCATAGTCCATCTCTCCTTAACAACTGCTGCATTTTAATTGACCAACTCAGCCAGTTGCTCTCTGAGAGAAGTTCAAAAGGGATGCCTCCCCCAATATTTACAACTTGGGAAGACTGGAAATCTGCCATCTCTGCTGGTGCTTGCTGAGCCCCTTTTGTGGGGTCTCCAGCAATCTCTCCTGACTCTCTCTTTAGAGTCCCACTGGATGGTCCTGGCTGGCACTCACCGGCTTCTAGCTGCTACCTCTGTTGACCCTCAGGTC
Organism: Podarcis bocagei; assembly: GCF_964188305.1. Lineage (NCBI taxonomy): Eukaryota > Metazoa > Chordata > Lepidosauria > Squamata > Lacertidae > Podarcis > Podarcis bocagei. Next base: position 10,681,725 of record NC_138131.1, read on the forward strand.
CCGCCTGGCTCTGCAACTGGTGTAGCCGCTCTGTGAGTCGCCTACTGTGGTCCTCTAGCAGTTCAAACTGTTCCAGTAGCCGACGCTGAGTGCTTCCCTGATCCTCAGATCCTAGCCGCTCCAGCGCCGCTGCAGACAGTTACAGCTTGCCACCAACTGCTCCAACGCACAGCCACTGTCTCCGTACACCACCAGGACTCACCAGCTCCTTGCTGAAATGCTGTTAGTCGTTTTGCACTCTGCACATGCTCAGAAACACTGGGCCCATAACCTGTCAGTGTTTGTAAAAAGCAAAAAAAGATGGAAAGGGTTCTGTCCTCCCTTTGTCTCCTCAGCCTGGTCCTCGGACCCTTGTCGGCACAAAAGAGTCCACGAGAATATCCTTGCAGAGTTTTATTCTTAAAAGTCCTTGTGCAAAACACGACTGAATACACACCAGCACCAACCAACCCAAACACCAGCCACAGCCCAAACTAACATTTCTAACTTATATATACAACTCGGTGCAGACCGCTGAGTCATGCTGACCCAGCTTTATTCGCATTAAAGAAACAGCGGCCATTTTAGCCGTGACAGGACGTTCATTTGAAAGAGTCTCAAAGCTATCTTCACTGATTGAGCCTGATTCTTGGTATATAAGGATCTAATCTGGATGGCTGCTTTAGATGCGTTAGTTGTTATATAGTCTCTATGGGCCAGAAAAGACCTATTTGACCGTATTACTTGTCCCAGATATTTAAAGCACTATTCTGTAAAAGCCCATGCTGGAGCTCACTTTGCTCTTTATTCAGAAGATGAAGGGCTTGAGAAGTGTAATTCAGTGCTTTTGCTGCAGAACAAGCTAAATAATTAATGTTTCTACTGTTGCGTACAGCCAATCCAGGGACTCCTAGGAGAGAAACAGCTAAAGAGATATATTCAGACCTACTGGGAAGAGAAATTGAATCATCACAATCGTTAGTTAATTCAACAGAGCGGCGATATCTAGTGCGAGACAAATGATGTTTTTTGGTTAATATGATAGACAAGCGGCTTATACAGCAAGGTGTGCCATGGCTAATGTTCGCAGGAATGTAATTAAATGTATAGCCTGGACACGACCAGAACCAGCCTTCAGGCAGCTCTGTGTATTTATATACATAAGAAATATTTACATAATCAGAGCAATTAAAATTATCCTTGCCCATTTTCACACAGTTGGTTTTTGTGCAATTCACCATACGGGCACAAGTAACATTAAAGGAAGCCACGTATGGGGTCAATAAATCAATGGCCAAAGGTGGGCGTCGGCGTACTTGGTTACCCCAGTTATGGTAGCCGGAATAACCAAGGGTGCGGAGAGAATCATTTTGGGGTAGAGATGAATAAAACCAGGTATCCTTTTGCAGTTCTAAGGGGTCATGGCAAACAGGGATAAGGCAGGAGCCAAGGATTTCCCCTATAGATACCTGTTGGGTTAGACAAAAGGAAGAAACATTGAGGGTCTTTGCAAAAGACTCCTACACATTCATCGGTGTGGAACCACCGTTCTTAGGAGCGGCAGCGGAAAGGGGCAAAAACAAAATGCTGAGAACGATCACTACCATTGAATTAATGTTAAGGCAAGAAATAATGCACATAAGCAAATTCTCAGGTGTGGCTTCAAGCTGCTTTTCCTTTCTAAGCTGTTCAGCCTGAAATGAGAGCGACTTTATTTGGCCCCATGTCACAGGTCCATTACGATTTCCCCGCTTGCGAATCCTGGGGGGGCTGGACGTCACATCCTGGGCGATCTGTAGTTTGCGATCGAACTGTGGTATTGGATCCGGAAGGGTCTGTCGCCACGCCATGGTGCAGACGAATGCAGCGTGCAGGAACCCAGCGAGCACCCTGTGGAGTAGAAACTGCAGCGTAACCCTTTCCCCAGGTGATCAGTTTTACAGGTTCACTCCATTCGTTGGAGGGCAATATCTTATAGCGGACCAGTGGGGCTGGGAGTATCTCTGTTTGTTGAAAATGCTTCTGCAGGCGAGTATAAGATTGATGATCCTGTATGGAGAGATTCAAATGGTTGAGAGTAAAGAGAACACTGGCCAACCAGCCTTCCTTTTCGGAGAGCGAGGCTGGGACTCTGGCCTTCTTTTCCTGTCGAATTAAGGCTGTTTTTAAGGTGCGATTGGCACGTTCAACGATCGCTTGGCCTTGTGAATTGTAGGGGATGCCAAATAAATGACGAATATTCCAAGTTTCACAGAACTGAGCAAAGGATTTTGCGCAGTACGCTGGGGCATTGTCAGTTTTTAAAGAATGGGGCTTGCCCATGACTGACATGGTGCGAACAAGATGATTGCAAACATGCTTAACTTGCTCACCCCTTTGAGGGGTGGCCCAAATAAAACCTGAAAATGTATCAATGCAAACATGTATGAACTTCCAAGGTGAAAAGGGGGCAAAGTGAGTTACATCCATTTGCCACAATTGGTTGGCTTCCAGTCGACGGGGATTAACACCAGGGCTGGGGTGGCCAATCTGATTAGAGCATTGAGGGCATTGCTGGATGATTGCACGTGCCGCTTCCAACGGGATTTGGAACTGGCGGCTAAGGGCTTTTGCATTTTGATGATGAAAGGCATGACTTTCAATAGGAGAAACAGGCAAAGCTCTAAGCAAGGAATCTGCTTTTGCATTACCATCAGTGATAAAGCCTGGAAAGGGTTGGTGAGAGCGAATGTGCACCACAAATAAAGGGTGGGAGCGATTGGAAAGAAGCAATTGTAAGGAAAGGAAAAGGCTCAACAAGTTGTCATCCAATAAAGGACTCACATAACTGCCCTGTAGGCGAGTTATGACATTTGTGACATAAAGGCTGTCCACAATCAAATTAAAAGGTTGTTTTGAAAAGTGATGCAAAGCTCTGACAGCAGCTGCTAACTCAGAACGCTGGGCAGACTTTTGTGGAAGTGTGTAAAGGCTGTGCCATGCTTCATTTTGTTGCCAGGCAACCACCCCCCTGGAGGGGGATCCGTCAGTAAAGACAGTAAGGGCATCCAGAGGGACAGGAGATAATATGGAAGAAAAGGACAGGGAGATTTGCTTGCTCATTTGCAGGCGAGGGTCGGCTGGAATATGGCAACCCACTTGGCCAACAAAGTCGGCTAAAGCGCACTGCAAATCCATGCTAGTGGAGAGAGCAGTTTCCCATTGTTCTAAGGGCATGGGCACAATAATTTGATGGCAATCAACGCCAAAAAGGCTTTTACAGCGACGGCGTCCCTTGCTGATGAGCTGAGCAAGGAGATCCACTAAAGGAGTTACCGTGTTCTTTGGCGTATGATGTAAATACAGCCATTCAATTATATGAACTTTCGATGGGCCTGACTGAATAACGGCCGCAAAAGGTTGGACAGAATCTGTCATTATGACTACATCGGGCAAAACATTAAGGATTGCTCGATCAACCCAGTGGAGACGCATGATTTCCTTTAACTGGGCAACAGTCTGCTGTTGAGAAAGGGTCAAGGTGATTTTTGCGCCAGGAGAGTGATGGCCTTTTAAGGCTGAAAAAAGCGGCCGTAAAACTTCGAGTGGGATCTTAAAATAGGGTCTTATCCAGTTGATATTACCCAGCAATTGCTGCAACTGGACATATTTCATTGTTTTAGGAACATGAAGTTCAGGGACAACGGGAATAGAATAGCTAGCTATCATTTTATGTCCCAAATAATGAAAGGGAGAAGATTCCTGGATCTTTTCTGGAGCAATTTTCAAACCATAAAGTGACAAACAATTTGTCAAATCACGTTTCCAGTGGGGGGGAGGCGTGGTCCACTAATAAGCACGTCATCTGTGTAATGGAAAATCAAGAGATGTGGATACTGCAAATGGAAGGGCTGAAGGGCTTGATTCACATAATATTGGCACATGGTAGGGGAATTCAACATTCCTTGTGGTAAAACCTTCCATTGATATCGTTCCCTGGGCTGACAATTATTTAGTACAGGAATAGTAAAAGCAAAGAATTTGCAATCCTTCTCCTGTAGGGGAATGGAGAAGAAACAATCCTGCAAGTCTATTATAGCCAATTGATATGAATGTGGAATCATATTTGGATTAGGCATACCACACTGTAAAGGCCCCATGGGTTCAAGGATCTGGTTAATTTTCCTCAGATCTTGGAGAAATCTCCATTTGCCACTCTTCTTCTTTATGACAAAAACAGGGGTATTATAGGGGCTGACTGAAGGCTCTATATGGTCTGCCAATAATTGCTCATTCACCAGTTGTTTTAAGGCAAGTAATTTTTCTCCTGAAATGGGCCATTGTTCTACCCATACAGGACTAGTAGATTTCCAGCTGAGGGGAAGCGCAAGCTTACTCATTAAATTGAATGGTAGCTTGTAATTGTTGCAGTAAGTCTCTTCCCCACAGATTGAGGTGGATTTTCAGCACACAGGGCTGGATGTATGCAATGGTTCAGAGCTATCAGGCAGAGAAACAGGCAGCCACTGTATGCTCTTGGAAGAATTTTGTGGGCCACCCACAGCCAAGACTGCAGAGGCAGACTCAAGGGGCCACGTGGGGTCCCAGCAATCACTGGAAATTACAGAAATATCCGCGCCTGTGTCAATCAAGCCTTCCAGAACTTTTCCATTGATTTTATACTTACGAAGAAGTTTCTGATGACCAATCCGCTGGATAACAGCTAACAGCTGTGGGGGGAAAGAAGAGAGCTCTTGCAAATTACTATCCATAATAGAAGCAGTAGGATGAGAAGGGAGCACCACCAAATGTGCCCAAGACTCACCCTTTTTTACCTGCATGGGCATATGGCTCCAAAATTGAACCATTATTGTGCCTACATAGTCAGGATCCAGAACACCAGGAATAACCTGGATCCCTTCTTTCGCCGCAGAAAATTTTGGTAAAATTAGACCTGCGACTTTAGGAGGTAGTGGACCTGCCAATTGGGAAGGCATGAGCACAATTTCACCAGGTAAAACAGTGTCTTTGTTCTCTTGATTTATCAAATCAATGGCAAATTCAGAAGGTGTATGTTTAGAAAGTTTTTCAGCAGCGGAAACTAAAGGCGGAAAACTCTCTAATTGTCCTGGCCCGAGAGTGGGGCCGCAATGGAGTTTCCCGGACTCCTGCATTGATTAGCCCAATGATAGCCTTTACCGCATTTCGGGCATTTTTTGGAGGGTCTGGTTCTGTTGGTAGCAGTGTCTTTGCATGAGCCCCCGCCGGGGGCTCTGCATTGCTTAGCAAAATGGCCAGGGCGCTTGCAGTTAAAACAATTACCTGTAGGCCTATTGGAAGCTTGGATCGCGCCAGCAAGCAAGGACATCGCATGACTCTGGCTTCCAACATCTGCACAGGCTTTAATCATATCAGCAAGGTCATATTTAACGCGATGTATGACTGACTGCAAAGCCTTTTTGCAATCCGTGTTAGCATTCTCAAAAGCCAATTTTTTCATCAACTCATTCGGAGCCGTGGTGTTATCAATCTGCCGGGTAACCGATTCTTTTAATCTATCTATAAATTGATGGTAAGGCTCCGAATGCTGTTGCTTAATATTGACAAAGGAGCTCTGTGGTTGCCCTGAGACAGGGACTTTCCGAAAGGCGCGCTGTACACAGGTCGCGGTGTGACTAAAATGTGCAGGTGTCAGCATCGCCTGGGCTGCTATATTATCAAACGGACCAGCACCATAAAGTTCGTTAGCTGTATGCTGTGGATCAGACAGGGTCGAGGCGTTATGTTTAAATTCACTGTCAAAAACTACATACTGAGCAGGGGACAAAAGCATGCGCATCAGATCCTTCCAGTCCTGAGGAAGCATTGTATAACCATTCGCTATTCCCTCCAGCATTCCTGTTACATAGGAGGATTTTAAACCAGAATCAACAATGGCCCTTCTTAATTCTCGCATTACAGAATAAGAAAGGGTTTCATATAGCACCTGTTGTTGCGCTGTGCCTGGGTTTGCATAAGAAATAGGGAAAGCAGATGGCAACACCCCAGCCCACTCAGACTCTTCCTCTAAGGATAGGAGCCCTTTCTGCCTTGCCTGGGAAAGTGCTAGACGCACAGCTCCAGTAGGAGCAGATGCAGGCAAAGGAGACACAGGAGGGAGGGAAGGGGGGATGGGGGTGGGCTGAGGCATAGCTCCTGTATGAGTAGATGCAGGAGGGGGAAGGGGGAATGGGTGTGGGCTGAGGCATAGCTCCTGTATGAGCAGACGCAGGAGGGGGGAAGGGGGAATGGGTGTGGGCTGAGGCATAGCTCCTGTATGAGCAGACGCAGGAGGGGGGGAAGGGGGTGGATGGGGTGGAAGCAGGCAAAGGAGGGAGGGATTGGCAGGATTGTGCAGGAGGCAAAAGCTTGGGGTAAGGAGGGGGATTGTCTGCAATAGTTAGAAGTGCAGGAGCCGTGGGAGACGCCTGAGAGGCCAGGGGCCCTAAGTTTGCCACGGCATCAGCACATTTCTGCCAAGTAAGCAGACAATGAGCCTGGGTTCTGCAAAAAGAGTTTTTCCAATCTTTTGCCAAGCCTCTACCCCCAAGGAGCCCGCCTCAGGGTACCAGGGACATTGAAATGCAATCTCACATAACAAACGTTCAATTTCCTTTAAAGAAACATGAGCACCTGCACCTCTTTGTCTGACTAAATGAAGCAGTTCAGTAGCATGCACTTTCTGGGACTTTGTAAGCTCCCGCCCCATACTCACGGTGTAGCCGGCTAAGACTTCTCCAGTCGAGTGAAGTATGAGGCTGGCTGGCTGCTCGGCTGCGCAAGGGATCTGGCACGTCGGGGTCACCAGATGTAGGAATGAAAAATCACGGGAGACGAGAGAGGCAGGTGTAACATGAGGCGTCTGTCAGGGCGGGCCCTGGGAGCCTATTTTATTGAATATTGCAAGCATTGCCACAGGTGCGCCTGTGGCTGATTGGTTGATACATACACACAGAAACTTGTTGTCAGAGCTGCTTCCAGATCCTAGCTCACAGAGGATCACGCTAGCCAGCGGTCACTTGTAAAAGTCTTTTACTGAGTTACAGTTTCCATTCTCAAGCTGCTGCGCGCAACACTACGTCTTAAGGGTTAGACCGGCGAAGTTCCGTCTGAGTCTCCGCCCCCTGTGCACCAACTTAATACCCTAGCCTTACTCCACCTTTTCCGCCTGACTGTTCTTCTCTGGGTCCCTCTGCCCCCCGGGGTCTCTTCCTTCCGGGATTCTTCTGACGCTGACCCCCCGGACCCTCCTGTCTCCTTGCGCCGGGCTTTAGGACCTGGCTCCCTTTCCGGGCTGCTTACTGCGCCACCTTCCTGTGCATTTGAACTTGGCGCGCGCGCCCAACCCTCCACTTTCCGTCTGACCGTTTCTTCGCTCCCCGATGGAGGTGTGGCCACTCCTGACTCGTGCCCTCCCTCCTGTTGTGAGCTGCCAGCGCTTGATACCTGGCGCCCTTCCTCTCCCCTGCTCTCTGTTGGTGACGCTGGTCCCGATTTCCAACTGCTCCCCTCTGAGCCCCCTCTGGCCCTTTCTTCCTGGGGTGTCCCCCTAGGCTCCCCCCTTGCTCTGGCCACTGGCGCTCCTTTCTGTGAATCTTCTGATTCACTGGAAAGACTCGGAGATCTCGGGTCGTCGTCATCACTCATCTTTTCTTCTGCCTCCTCCCCCTCGCTCTCTGTTTCCTCCCTTGCCCTTGCCTCTGCTCCTGAACCCCTGACATCCATCCCCCCCTCGAAGCCCCCTCTTCCCCCCCTCCCCTCCTTCCGGTGCGGGAGCTGGGTGCTGCCGTGTCAGGGGGACGAATGTCGGATACAGTTCGCTTCCCGTGGCGGGCCTCCAACTGAAGACATCCGGTTCTTCCTCCCTGCTCTCGTCGACGACGGTCACCTCCGCTTCCATCTCTGTGCCGCCGTGCTCGAAACCCGGGTCGTCCCCGAATACGTCCATGTCCGTCTCTCCCTCGTTTCCTTCTGGGGACGTTGCTCGTCCTGGACCCTCCAGCCACTTTCTGCGCCACTGCTCCTCTGGTCTATCGTCCCACCAATACGAGGGTTCTGAGGCAGATCCCGAGGGTGACCCCTCCGGGGAACGGGCGTCTCGTGTCGGTTCCTCGTCCGAGTCGAACCCCTGGAACGTGCTGGCTGAAAGCGTGGGCGTGAAAAGCCAGTCGTCGAAAAAGTCTGCTGGCATGGGCCTATGTGGGAAGAGGGCATGAAACTCTTCTTTGAGCAGAGGTTCGTCTAAAGCGTAGCCTGGCACCCAGCTGTTGGCACTGGCCGGGGTGCCCTCCTTGGCGAGAAGGTATTCTACCCCCTCTTCCCCCCATCTGGAGTCCAAAATCTCTGTGACTTCGTTGATGTGCTCCTCCTGTGCCACTCCCCCTTGCTCGGGTCTCTCTCGGAGCGGACTCAGTGCCGTTCCTGGTTCCTGAAACCTGTGAGGTGCCTTGTAGGGAGTGAGCACCGATCTGTGGAACACCGGATGCATCCTGGAGCCCTCCGGAAGCGCCAGCCTGAAAGCCACCGGGTTGACCTGCTCTTCGACTTGGTAGGGCCCCAGTTGTTTATGCCCTAGTTTCTTCTTCGCCAACGACCTGGCCGGCACTGCGTGGGCTGCTAACCAGACCCAGTCTCCCACATGGATCTCTTCGCCAACCCTCCTGTGTTTGTCCGCTTGTACCTTGTATGCGTGTTTAGCCAGCTCCAGGTGCCGCCGAAGCTGATCGTGGACTTCCTGCAACTCCGACGCGAACGCATCTGCTGTCTGCGGCTCCCCCTCCCCCATTCTTTCCAGTCCCGGGAAGGTTCTGGGGTGCCTCCCGTTGTTGGCGAAGAACGGCGTGACCCCCGTGGACATGTGCTTCGTGTTGTTGTAGGCGAACTCGGCGAGAGGCAGGTAATCCACCCACGTCGCAGGCTGTTGATTCACATAACATCTCAGGTACTCCTGCATGATGGCATTGACCCGCTCCGCTTGCCCGTTGGTCTGCGGGTGTCTAGCCGAAGCCAGGTTGATCTTGACGTTCAGGAAGCGCATCAGCTTCTGCCAGAAGTTCGAGATGAACTGCCGCCCCCGGTCGGACAGTATAGACCGCGGCAGACCGTGAACCCTGAACACGTGATCTATGAACAGTTTGGCGGTTTGTTCCGCCGTGGCCACCTTCGCACACGGAATGAAATGTGCCATCTTGGAGAACAAGTCCACCACCACCAGCACTGCCGTCTTGCCCCTCGAGCTGGGCAGATCCGTGACAAAGTCCAGGGCCACTCTCTCCCACGGTTCGAACGGGGTTTGCAGCGGTTCCAGCAGTCCTGCCGGCGGTCTGTGTACTGGTTTGGCCCTTTGGCAGGTGTCGCACCTCGCCACGTAGTCCGCGACCTCCCCTCTCATTCTGGGCCACCAGAAGTCCCTGGCGACTAATTCTATCGTCTTCTCTGTGCCAAAGTGCCCGGCAGTGGGTGCGTCGTGCAGCTGCTGCAGTACCTTGGCGCGAAGATCGTCCCCCGGCACGTAGATGGCCCCTTTACGGAGGAGTAATCCATCGCGAACTTGGAACTCGCCGGTCGCCGCCGTGCCCCTTTGCGCCTCTGCCATCTTGGCTCGCGCGAAGGTGTCATCCTGCAGCGCTCTCCTCACCGCATCCAGGTCAACTGTCGCCGAAGCGCACGCCCACACCATCGGTGCGAAGATGTGCATGGCAGCCGCTGGCGTTGCCTCCTCCAGGTACTGTGGTTTACGGGATAGGGCATCCGCCATGACGTTGGTGTCCCCCGGGACATACTCTATTCGGAAGCCGAAGTTCGCAAAGAATTCGGCCCAACGTATCTGCCTCTGGTTCAGGAACTGCGCCGTGCGCCAGTGCTCCAGATTCTTGTGGTCCGTGCAGACCTGCACCGTGTGCTTGGCGCCGATCAGGAAGTGCCTCCACGCCTTGAAAGCTGCATGAATGGCAAGCAACTCCCTGTCCCAGATGGTGTAATTCTGTTCAGACTTGCTGAGCTTCCTGGAGTAAAACGCTCCCGGCCTCCAGGCCCCCTGCTGGTCTTGCTGCAACAGGACTGCTCCCACGGCTCTGTCTGATGCGTCCGTCTCCACCCTCATAGGCCTGCTGGGGTTGACATGCAACAGCTGCTCTTCCGACGCGAAGAGACGCTTGAGTGCCTGAAAAGACTGCTCCGCCTGCTCCGTCCAGATGAACTTCTTCTTCTTGGAACTGAGCGTGTCTGTGATGGCCGCTGTTTGCATAGCGAACCCCTTGATAAACTTGCGATAGAAGTTCGCAAAGCCAACAAACCGCTGGACCTCCTTCCGGCTGCGCGGGCTCTTCCAGTCCAACACTGCACGAACCTTGGCGCTGTCCATGGCGAGCCCCTTGTCTGACAACCTGTAGCCCAGGAAATCCACCTCCGTCACGTCGAACTGGCACTTTTCCAGCTTGGCGTAAAGCCTATGCTGCTGTAGTCTGCTCAGCACTTCCTTGACGTGTCTGTCGTGATCCTGCTGCGATTCAGAAAATATCAGGATGTCATCCAAGAAGCAGACGCACGTCTTGTAGAGGAGCCCCGCCAGCACGTGATGCATAAAAGCTTGAAAACAGTGGGAGCCATTTTGCAATCCAAAAGGCATAACTCTGTATTCGTAGGTGCCCAGGGGCGTGAACATGGCTGTCTTCCACTCATCACCTTCCCGCATGCGAATGAGGTTGTACGCCCCACGCAGGTCCAACTTGGTGAACACGCGGCCCTTGCGTACCGTCGCGAGGAGGTCGTCGATCCTGGGCATGGGGAAGTCCGATGGCTTGGTCACACTGTTCAAAATCCGGTAGTCCACTACAAGTCTTTTTTGGGGCGTGTCCTTCTTCTTAACAAAGAATACAGGACTGCCTCCCACCGCCTTGGACTCTCGGATGAAGCCGCGCTCCAAATTATGATCTATGAACTCCTTGAGTTCCTGTAGTTCGTCTTCAGACATGGAATACAGCTTCCCTTTGGGCAGCGCCGCCCCTGGCAGCAGGTCAATCTTGCAGTCATATGATCTGTGGGGGGGTAGCTTATCCGCTTCCTTCTCGCAGAAGACCTCCAAAAATCCCGCGTATTTGTGGGGGATTGCTTGCAGCGTCCCCAGCTGCAGCTGCGCTTCCTCCTCCTCTCCCTCCTGCCGGGGCAGAATGCAGTGTTCAGCGCAGTATGATGAGCCAAAGACTAGCTGCCGCTGGTACCAAGCCAACGTCGGACTGTGTCTGTCCAGCCAACTCATGCCCAAGACAATAGGTGTGTCCGACAGTCTGGTGACATTAAAACTGATGATTTCCCTGTGATTTCCAAGTCGCATCACCATTGGTGGCGTTTGCTTCACCACTTGCCCCCCTAGCAGCTCCCTGCCATCCACCGTGACGACCTGCAGGGGCAGCGTGGCAGGCAGCAGCTGTATAGCGTGTTTATCGACAAAGTCCTGCCCTATAAAGTCCGCATTGCTTCCTGAGTCAATGGTGATTGGCACGTCCATGGTGAGTCCATTGGGTAGCTGGAGCAATGCAGTGAGCCTCACCACTGGTTTGGGTGGGAGGGGGTCTGTGGGCTGCAAAATCTCTGGGGACTGCTTCACTGACACGTCTGGCTGGGCCCCAGTGCCTCTCTCTCCAGCCAGACTCCGTCGTTTCCCTGCTGTGGTTCCCCTTGCTGAGTTGCTGCAGTTACCATTGCTGAGGCTGCAGTGTGCTTGTGGAGCCTCTGGGGACACTCTTTCGCCATGTGCTGCGGACTTTCGCAGACGTAACACTTCCTGTTCCATCTAGGAGGCTTCGCTTTGACTGCTCCCGGTGCTGTGGCTCTGGTTGCTGACTGAGCCCTGGCACCGCCAACCTCCATCGGTTCCGCTCCCCCTCCTGGCGGAGGCGTGGATTGCGCACGCGCAGCTTCCCTGGGAACGAAGGAAAACCCTCTCGCTGGTTCGCGCCCTCCACGTCCTTCTTCCCTGCTCCATGGGCGTTCCTCCAGCCGCACTCCCACCGCCAGCGCCCTCTGAACGACCTCCTGCGTGGTCCGGGGTCTCTCCCCCCTTGCAATTTCGTCTTTAACCGCATTGTTCAAGCCTTCCCAAAAAAGATCTCTGACTGGAGCTGAATCTCTGTCCCATTCCAAGGCACTGACTAATGCAAAAAAGCGGGCTTGGTACTGTCTTACGCTGGCCCTCCCTTGCTTCAGCCCATGCACCTCCCTCCGGGCAAGATCCACGTCTATGCTAGATAAAAAGCAGCCATCCATCGCTTTAATAAAGGCATCCGCGGTTTGGAGCGCTGGATCCTTATCTCTCCACAAATTGCGCAGCCATGCTTTAGCATCTCCATGCAAATGGGACATGATAAATCCCACCTTCTCTTGCTCATCTCTAAAGTCTTTGTCCAGCAGTTGCAGTGCACACTGTACATCTGCTCTAAAGTTGGGGTACAGTTGTAAATTCCCATCGAAGTGAGAGACTAGACCGCCTGTTCTTCTCCCCAACCCAATCCCCTCCGGTTTGGGTGTCAGTTGCCCTTGCTTCGTAAGCACTTCCAACCTGACCTGGAGATCCCTGTAGGCGGCAGCTGCGTCCTCCTCTCTCTTCCTGGATGCAAGTATTTCGGCATTCAGACGTGTCACTGCTTCTCTGAGTTCTCCTATCTGCTGTTCGGCCGTCATCTTGTCTGCCGTTCGTGAGCTGAGTCGTAGGCACCCTCCTTCTCCTCTGTCCGCGAGGCTGTAGATGCCCACAACGAGAGACGGAGCTTACTGTCAGAGCTGCTTCCAGATCCTAGCTCACAGAGGATCACGCTAGCCAGCGGTCACTTGTAAAAGTCTTTTATTGAGTTACAGTTTCCATTCTCAAGCTGCTGCGTGCAACTCTACGTCTTAAGGGTTAGACCGGCGAAGTTCCGTCTGAGTCTCCGCCCCCTGTGCACCAACTTAATACCCTAGCCTTACTCCACCTTTTCCGCCTGACTGTTCTTCTCTGGGTCCCTCTGCCCCCCCGGGTCTCTTCCTTCCGGGATTCTTCTGACGCTGACCCCCTGGACCCTACTGTCTCCTTGCGCCGGGCTTTAGGACCTGGCTCCCTTTCCGGGCTGCTTACTGCGCCACCTTCCTGTGCATTTGAACTTGGCGCGCGCGCCCAGCCCTCCACTTTCCGTCTGACCGTTTCTTCGCTCCCCGATGGAGGTGTGGCCACTCCTGACTCGTGCCCTCCCTCCTGTTGTGAGCTGCCAGCGCTTGATACCTGGCGCCCTTCCTCTCCCCTGCTCTCTGTTGGTGACGCTGGTCCCGATTTCCAACTGCTCCCCTCTGAGCCCCCTCTGGCCCTTTCTTCCTGGGGTGTCCCCCTAGGCTCCCCCCTTGCTCTGGCCACTGGCGCTCCTTTCTGTGAATCTTCTGATTCACTGGAAAGACTCAGAGATCTCGGGTCGTCGTCATCACTCATCTTTTCTTCTGCCTCCTCCCCCTCGCTCTCTGTTTCCTCCCTTGCCCTTGCCTCTGCTCCTGAACCCCTGACACTTGTGATTGGTTAACATAAGTACAAGGTGGGGATTACATGTGAGAGGTCGGATTTACATATGATCATTTATCACTGATACATTAAAGGCTGAGAATCGGAGCTAGAACTAGACAGGCATGAAGCCTCCTAATTAAATTGTAACTAGAGATTAATATGGCACAAACAATTACTAATGATTGATCATAACATGAAACAATATAACAATCAAGTTCTGTAGATGTGGTCAGCTAGGCATGAAGAGCAGGTACAGTTTGTTTTCCATGAGCTTAGGATGTCTGTTACTAATGATTGATCATAGCATGAAACAATGTAACAATCAAGTTCTGTAGATGTGGTCAGCTAGGCATGAAGAGCAGGTTCGTACAGTGTGTGCAAAAGCAGGGAAAAGCCTACAAGCAAGACTTCTCAGAAAGCAAGAGAAAAGAGGAGCAAGGCTTCCCCATAATGGAGCAGTTTTGTGCAGAAAGAGAACCAACAGCTATGTGCAGAAAGAAGACTTCCCTTTACACTTAACCTGCTCTAAGGGGATCCCGTTCATCGACCATCGATGGAGTCTCGGTCGGGCGGAGAAGACCATCATCTTGGTCTTAGCATAGTTGGGTTGGAGCTCATGCTGATCACAGTATTCATGTAGAGCTTGCAACATTCTCCTCAGTCCAATAGGGGATCTGGCAAGAAGTGCGGCGTCATCCGCATACAGAAGAACATTCAGAGATCGGCCTGCTAATTGGGGGGGTGGGGGGTGGAAAGCATCATTGGCCATGTGAGTCAACAGTGAGTTAATGTAAAAATTAAACAATGCTGGGGCCAATAGACAACCCTGTCTTACCCCTCTATTGGTGGTAACAGGGTCGGAGACTAGGCCTTTATTGTCTAGCCTGATTCTCAGGAAGGTGTTTGTATGGAGGCTGATAATCAGATGAAGGAGACGACGATCGATCTTTGTAGCAGCCAGTTTTGTCCATAGCTGCTTTCTAGAGATTCGATCAAATGCCTGCTTAAGGTCAATAAAAGCCACATGAAGAACCTTTGGGGCTTTGCCGGCATACTTTTCCGCCAGGTGATTCAAGGTTAATATTTGGTCTGTAGTAGATCTTCCAGGGCGAAAACCTGCCTGTTCATCGGCAATGATATTGTCGTCCTCCATCCATTTTGATAGTTTGTTTAGCAGGTACCCCGAGTAAATCTTCCCAATGACATTTAGCAATATGATTGGACTAAAGTTGCTCGGCTCTGTACGTGGGCCTTTCTTATGTATTAATACAATCAACGCCGAGCTCCAGCTTGAGGGAAATTTTGCAGTTTTGTTTATATACGTGTAAAGTGCTGCTAAAAGCAGGATCCACCAATCTTTATTTGCTTTGATGGCATCAATGGATATAAGGTCATCACCGGGGGCTCTCTTCTTTAATTGCCATGCTAATAACCAGGCTCAGGTTCTGTTTCAGGCTGTGTCTCTGTTTCAGGCTCCTGCGCTGTATCAAACACTGTTGCAGACTCAGGCTGTGGCACTATGGCTGTAGCTGTGGCTTTGGTTCTGTTTCAGGCTCTGTATCAAGCACTGTTTCAGGCTCAGGCTCAGGCTTCTGCTCTTTATTAGGCTTTGTCTCAGTCTTTGGCTCTAGCACTTATTCTAGCTCTATTTCAGGCTCGGCCTGTGTCTCAGCCTTTGTCTCTGTTTCACGCTGTTTCTCTGTTTCAGGCTCCGACGCTGTTTCAAGCCCTGTATCTGCCTCTGCCTCTGTTTCAGGCTCTGGCACTCTATCAAGCACTGTTTCTGGCTCTGGCTCTCTTTCAGGCTCTGGTTCTGAATTAGGGTTTTGTTCTGGCTCTGGCTGTGTCTCTGGATCTGGCTGTGTCTCTGCTTCAGGCTCCTATGCTGTATCAAGCACTGTATCAGGCTCTGCCTCTCCCTCTGCCCCTGGCTACGTTTAAGCGTCAGGCTCAGTTTCAGACAGTGTCTCTGTTTCAGGATCCAGCACTCTATCAAGCACTATTTCAGACTCAGGCTGTGGATCTCGGCTGTGGCTCTAGGCTCCGTCTGTGGCTCTGGCTGTGGCTCTGGCTCTCTTTCAGGGTCTGGTTCTGAATGAAGATCTGGTTCTGACTCTGATTCAGGGTCTCATGATGGCTCTTCCTCTGCCTCTGACCCAGCTATGTTTCAGGGTCTCGCTCTCTTTCAGGCTCTGGTTCTGAATTAGGGTTTTGTTCTGGATCTGGCTGTGTCTCTGGCTCTGGCTCTGGCTCCAGCTCCGGCACTGTATCAAGTACTGTTGCAGACTCAGGCTGTGGCTGCAGCTATGTTTTGCGCTCCGGCCCTGTATCAAGCCCTATTTCTGGCTCTGGCTCTGGCTCTGGCTCTGGCTCTGGCTCTGATTCTGATTCTGATTCTGATTCTGATTCTGATTCTGATTCTGATTCTGATTCTGATTCTGATTCTAATTCTGATTCTGATTCTGATTCTGATTCTGATTCATGTTCTCCCTCTGACTCTGATTCAGGATTTCGCTCTGGCTCTGGCTCTGGCACTCTATCAAGGACTGTTTCAGACTCAGGCTGTGGCTGTGGATTTGCCTCTGTTTCAGGCTCAGGCTCTGTTTGAGCCTGTGTCTGTTTCAGGCTCCGGCACTGTATCAAGTACTGTTGCAGACTCAGTCTGTGGCTCTAGGCTGTGGCTGTGGCTGTTGCTCTGGTTTGGGCTGTGGCTCTTTTTCAGGCTCTGGTTCTGAATGAGGGCTTGGTTATGGCACTGATTCAGGGTCTCGCTCTGGCTCTGGCTGTGTCTCTGTTGCACCTCAAACGGTGGTTTGTTGTTGTTGTTGTTGTTGTTGGTTTCTTTCTGGGGTGGGACAAATGTTTAGTTGGGGCGGGGATTATTTTCAGTTTAGCATAATTGTTTCTTGCTTTGTTTTTCTTTTACTATTTTTTTAGGTTATTGTATAGTTTGTATTTTGCATTTTAAGTGGAAAGGGTCAGGGCTGCCTGGGAGGGGGCCTCAGCCAACAGAATGGCTGGGGCAAGTTCCCTACGGGGGGTGTTTATTGGAACACCCAATCTCTGTTATCGTGGGTGGGAGGAGCAGTTGCGCTAAGACCAGACCACGTCTTTACCGAAGATCTGGTTCTGACTCTGATTCTGATTCTCTGATTCTGGCTCTCTATCAAGGGCTGTTTCAGACTCAGGCTGTGGCTGTGGCTGTTGCTCTGGTTCTGGCTCTGGCTCTTTCTCAGGCTCTGGTTATGAATGAGGGCTTGGTTCTGGCACTGATTCACGGTCTCGCTCTGGCTCTGGCACTCTATCAAGGACTGTTTCAGACTTAGGCTGTGGCTGTGGCTCTGGCTCTGTTTCCATTCATAAAATGGAATGTACACAAAAAAATAATCCTTTCTATATAAATTTTCCAATACATTCTGTAAACATAATAAATCCTTAATTGTTGTCCACCTCTTTTTAGTTCCTTTATCACTCGAATGCTAGCACAGAGTCAAAACTATTATTGTATTTTTGAACATATCTTGTATAACCATCCCATTTTTCTGCAAATTTTTGCTTTGAGATTCCTCTGAGTTTGCTAGTCAATTGAGCCGTCTCCACCAATTCCTGTAATTTGATTTGCCAATCTGTTATTTTTGGAGCCTCGTGATCTTTCCATCCCTTGGCCACAAGTATACGAGCTGCTGCGGTTGCATAGAAGAATACCTCTCTTAGATTTTTTGGGATCTCTTTATCTAAAATACTTCATAGAAATGCCTCTGTTTTTTTCGTAAAAGTTATCTCCATCATCTTTTTTAATTCATCGTATATTCTCCCCTCCCCCCAAAAAAACTTTATCTTTTCACACGTCCACCACATGTGGCTCATGTCACCGTTATTTCCTCCACATCTCCAACAAGCATTCGCCAAATTTTTATCCATTCTTGATCATCTGGAAGGAGTGAGGTACCACCTATGAGCCATTTTCATCATGTTCTCTCTTATATTATAGCTGGCTGTAAATTTCAAATTTACATTCCACCAGTTTCCCCCATCTTTTAGCATAATTCGGCGGCCCACATCTTGGGCCCACTTTATCATTGAAGCCTTAACCTCCTCATCCATTACTTCGTAGTCTAAAAGAAGTCTATACATTTTTGCGATTATTTTGGTTTTACTATTCAGTAGTTCTCTTTCAAGTCTTGAAGGCTCCTTTTCAAAACCTATCTGCTTATCCTGTCTGAACACTTCATTCACCTGGAAGTAATCTAGCCAAGTAGAAAAGTGATCTTTTATTTTTTCATAACTTATCAATATTAGTTGACCCTCCTCCCCCCCTTAATATTGTGTTATACGTTATCCAGTTCTCTTTGATGTTGTTGCTTTTTTTAACAGTGATTGCTTCTAGTGGAGCGTTCCATCTTGGGGTTTCTGTTCCAAACATCTTTTGCATTTTCCCCATACGTTATATATGGCATTTCTTATTATATGATTTGAAAAACTCCTATGCGACTTTATTTTCCCATAATTAAGATAGCCATGCCACCCAAAACGGGTGTCATGACCTTCTAGATCTAAAATATCCCAATTTTTAAATAAATACCAATCTTTCAACTAGAGAAGACATGAGGCTTCGTAATATAGCTTCAAATCCGGTAACCCGTAGCCACCTCTTTCTACAGTATCTATTAATAACTTATGCTTTACTCTTGGTCTTTTACCCTTCCACAAAAATTTAGAAATTTCTTTTTGCCACTTGTTGATACTGCTGGTCTTTCCTGTAATTGGAATCGTTTGGAATAGAAAGAGTAGCTTCGGTAAAACTATCATTTTAATTACTGAAATGCGGCCCAGGAATGATAAATTTAACCTTGTCCATGTCTCCAACTGTCTTTTGATATCTTTCCAACAATTGGTATAATTATCTTCATATAAGTTAATATTCTTTGGTGTTATCCATAATCCTAAATACTTGATTTGGGGGTAGATTTTAATGTTTATTATGTGTTCTAATTCTGCTTTTTCATCTGGCGACATATTTTTAACTAATAGTTTTGTCTTGTTTAAATTCATTTTGAACCCCGCAACTTTACCGTAGCCATATATTATTTCCAACGCCTTTCTTAAACTCTGTTTTGGTTGCTCTGTAGTTATAATTAAATCGTCAGCAAATGCCCTCATTTTGTAACTTCTATTTCCCAGCATAATCCCTTTTTCCACCTTGGGCCCCATACTCCACCTCAGCATATAAGGCTCCAAGGAGGCCTCGGGACATTGCTGCTGTTGCTTTGCTGGTGAGTCTTGGGGAATACCGCTCCCCCCTGATGCCCTTTTCCACCTTGGGCCTGGGGGCGGGCCCCATACTCCACCACAGCATATAAGGCTCCAATTAGGCCTTGGGACATTGCTGCTGCCGCTTTGCCGTGAGCTTGTGGGGAGGACCGCTCCCCCCTGAAGCCCTTTTCCACCTTGGGCCTGGGGGCGGGTCCCATACTCACCTCCGCAGCTTATGGGGCTCCAGGGAGGCCCGGGTGTGTTGGGTGGGGTGGGTGTTTAGTTGAGTGGGGGAATTTGTTTAATTTAATTATGTTGTGTTTGTAACTTTTTTTTTGTTTTTATAGTTTTATTGTTCTGTTAGTTTGTTTTTTGTATAGGCTTTAATTTGATTTTAAGGGGAGGGGTCAGGGCTGCCTGGGAGTGGGTCCCAGCAAACAAAATGGCTGGGGCAGGTTCCACAGGGGGGGATGCACTCAGACAACCGATCTCAGTGATCATGGGTAGGAGGAGGTGTTACGCTAAGACAAGACCATGTCATTACCGAGGAAGCAGGCTTAGTCGTTGTCTGAGGACTATCCCTGCCTCCAGGTCTGGTCCTGACCGGAAGGATACTGGAATCAACAAGGGAAACCCACATGACCTGAAAGTGTTGCTGTGCAATGCCAGGTCAATGATGACTAAAACCACTGCCATCCACGACCTGATTGTGGATGTAGGCTTTGACCTGGCATGTGTGACAGAGACCTGGTTGGATGAAGCAGATGGGCCTGTCCTTGCCGCTGCATGTCCACCAGGTTTCTCTTACGCACAGCAACCCAGGCCTTGTGGGCGGGGAGGGGGGGTTGCAGTGATTTTTAGGAAGTCATTAGTTTGCACCGGGTGTCCTATTGGAAAGACCCAGTTCTCTGAGTGCATGTTCTGGAAGTTGGGCAATAGGGGCAGTACAGGTTTCCTATTGGTGTACAGACCTCCTCGCTGCACCAAGGATTCCCTGCCCGAGCTGCTTCAGGTCGTGGCAGATGTCCTCGTGGAGACACCTAGTTTGGTTGTCCTAGGGGATTTTAACATCCATGCCGACATGACCTTACAAGGGGCCGCTCGGGACTTCGTGGAAAGCATGGCCTCCATGGGGCTGTCCCTGAATAAGTCTGGCCCAACTCATAGCCACGGGCATGCCCTAGACCTGGTGTTCACCTCTATGGATGTTGGTGGTCTGACATTAAGTAAAAGCGAAACCAAAGAAGTGCCATGGTCAGATCACTTCCTGGTGCAACTGGACTACTCCACGACCCTTCCCCTCTGCAGGGAGGTGGGACCGATTCGGATGGTCCGCCCCCGCCACTTAATGGATCCAAATCTTTTCCAGAGAGCGGTAGGGGATGTTTTATCCCATGTTGATGGCCTTTCAGCTGATTCCCTGGTGGCCCGCTGGAATGTGGAGTTAACCAGGGCTATTGACTGTTTGGCTCCAAAGTGCCCTCTCTGATTGCATGGAGCCCGGACAGCCCCGTGGTTTTCCATGGATCTGAGGGCAATGAAACAATCGTTGAGACGGCTAGAGCGCCGGTGGCGGATAACCCATTCTGAATCTGACCGGACACGGGTTAGAGCTCAATGTCGAGCCTACCAAGTGGCGATAGCGACGGCGAAGAAGACTTTCTTCACCGCCTCTATTGCATCTGTGGAAAACAGCAGCAGGAGACTCTTTCAGGTGGTTCGCAATTTAGCGGAACCACCTGCTCCATCAAGGCCCAGTAGGGGCAACATGATCTCCTGCAATGACTTTGCAAAGTTTTTTGCAGATTAAGTCGCTCAGATTCGATAAGAGGTAGACTCCACCGTGGGAGCAGGGCCGGGGCGGGAGAGTGCTAGAGTCCTGTCTAGTCAAGTTGTGTGGGATCAATTCCAATCTGTTACCCCCGAGGATGTGGACAGGCTGCTTGGACGAGTGAAACCAACCACTTGTCTCCTTGATCCTTGCCCATCCTGGCTTATAAAAGCTAGCCGGGAAGGACTGGGCGATGGGCTTCGTGGGGTGGTGAATGCTTCCCTCCATGAGGGAGCCTTCCCAGACTCGCTGAAAGAGGCGGTTATTAAACCGCTTCTTAAAAAACCATCTTTAGATGCGGCCACGATAGCCAACTATCGCCCAGTCTCAAATCTTCCATTCTTGGGCAAGGTGATTGAGCGAGTGGTTGCTGAACAACTCCAGGCACGCCTCGAAGAAGCGGACCATTTGGATCCCTTCCAGTCGGGATTCAGGCCTCATCATGGGACTGAAACTGCCTTGGTCGCACTGGTTGATGATCTCCGGCGGGCTAGGGACAAAGGTGAGAGCTGTTTCCTAGTTCTGCTGGATCTCTCAGCGGCGTTTGATACCATCGACCATAACATCCTACTGGACCGTCTTGAGGGGCTGGGAGCTGGGGGCACTGTTATACAGTGGTTCCGCTCCTTCCTCCTGGGCCGTGTTCAGAAAGTGGTGGTGGGGGATGAGTGTTCAGACCCCTGGGCCCTCACTTGTGGGGTGACTCAGGGTTCTGTCTGTTATTGGTTTCAGAACTCACAGGGTTAAAGAGTTCTGTGTGACGTCTCTTTCCTGAGGCGTGGTTAGAAACACTTAAGGGAGTGGTTTGACTCTGAGTGTTTCAGTCTGCCTCTGGTACGCTATGCGAGAGGGAGAGAATGGCAGAACTTTCGCCAGGTCTGAATTTATGCTGTTATTCTACATGATTAAAGGCTAAGAAGAAGATAAGGAACGCCTTTGTGTCTGCTCTGAATTTATTACTCACACGCTGCAATTGCTTCTCGCCGCTGTGTTCGCTCTGCTACCGGCAAGAGAGAGAGGCAGGAAGGATTTTTGGATCGGCACGGACAACAGCAAAGCTGCGCAAGCGGAAGCGTGCCAGGCTCCATGTTTAGCCTCTTTTTACACTCTAGGCCGGCATATTAGCATACTGTCCTCTCCCCCTTGCTTTTCAACATCTACATGAAGCCGTGGGGAGAGATCATCAGGGGATTTGGGCTGGGTGTTCATCAGTATGCGGATGATACCCAGCTCTACCTCTCTTTCAAATCAGAACCAGTGAAGGCAGTGAAGGTCCTGTGTGAGTGCCTAGAGGCGGTTGGAGGTTGGATGGCGGCTAACAGATTGAGTTTGAATCCTGACAAGACAGAAGTACTGTTTTTGGGGGAGAGGAGGCGGGCAGGTGTGGAGGATTCCCTGGTCCTGAATGGGGTAACTGTGCCCCTGAAGGACCAGGTGCGCAGCCTGGGAGTCATTTTGGACTCACAGCTGTCCATGGAGGCACAGGTCAAATCTGTATCCAGGGCAGCTGTTTACCAGCTCCATCTGGTACGCAGGCTGAGACCCTATCTCCCTGCGGACTGCCTTGCCAGAGTGGTGCATGCTCTGGTTATCTCCCGCTTGGATTACTGCAATGCGCTCTACGTGGGGCTACCTTTGAAGGTGACCCGGAAACTACAACTCATCCAGAACGCGGCAGCTAGACTGGTGACTGGGAGCGGCCGCAGAGACCACATAACACCGTCTTGAAAGACCTACATTGGCTCCCAGTACGTTTCCGAGCACAATTCAAAGTGTTGGTGCTGACCTTTAAAGCCCTAAACGGCCTTGGTCCAGTATATTTGAAGGAGCGTCTCCACCCCCATCGTTCTACCCGGACACTGAGGTCCAGCACCGAGGGCCTTCTGGCGGTTCCCTCACTGCGAGAAGCCAAGTTACAGGGAACCAGGCAGAGGGCCTTCTCGGTAGTTGCGCCCGCCCTGTGGAACGCCCTCCCACCAGATGTCAAAGAGAACAACAACTACCAGGCTTTTAGAAGACATCTGAAGGCAGCCCTGTTTCGGGAAGCTTTTAATGTTTGATGTATTATAGTATTTTAATATTCTTTTGGAAGCCGCCCAGAGTGGCTGGGGAAGCCCAGCCAGATGGGCAGGGTATAAATAATAAATCATCATCATCATCATCATCATCATCATCATCATTATTATTATTATTATTATTATTATTATTACTACTACTACTATTATTACTATTATTATTATTCTTCCCTAATTTGTTTACATAAAACTTCCAATGTTAATATGAAAATTAAGGGGGATAGTGGGCGACCTTGTCTGACCCCTTTACTGATTTCACACTCCTGTGATAAATTTCCATTGATTATGATTTTAGCTTTTTGTTTTGATTATATTGCTTCAATCCCTTTTATATACTTTATACCAGATCTTCCGGAGGCGGCGCGAAACAGCAATGGCGGTCCTCTTCGGTCTCTGAAGAGGGGCTCCGCGGAAAAGGGGCGTCCGCTGCGGCACAGCGACGACCCATCAAGAAAAACCACGGGTAGAGTGAGCCCGTGGCCGTGGGACTCGGCGGGCACCAGGAGCGACCCCAGAAGCGGGGAAGGAGCCTCGTAAGAGGTTCCGGAACGTGAAAGGGGAAGCGGTGCTGTGAGTTCATCGCTCTTTCTGCGGAAGCGAAGCCGCGCGGCTGCTGCTGATGAGCGCTGTCCTTTCTTCCTGGAACATTTGGCTACAGAACTTTACACTCGTGAGTAAGGACTTACAAGTACCCATTTGAGTCTAAATTTTAAAAGAAAATTCGGCTGAAAGCGGGAGGTGAAAACAGGAAGTCCGCCTTCCGACTTTGCTAAGATCAAAGCAAAAAACCTGTGCAAGCTGAGAGCGCTGCGAAAAGGATGTTAAAAGGAAGCTGTTAGAACTGTGCCACTTGGAACTTATTCATCTGAAAGGGGAAAAAGATTAGGAGGCTGGGAAGTGACTGATTTGAACGGAAACTTTTCCTCTTCTTTACTAAGTGGATTACAAAATACCAAATGCTGGGGCTGCCAGGACATTAGGAACTGTCAAACTGCAGAAATTGTAACTAAAAGTGGACTTGCTACTGTTAAGCATGATTGGATATAAATAAGAAAGAAACTGTTTCTTGCACCTATTATTGAAACTTTGTTGGTACTTTGGGAAAGCTCTTCAAGTATAAAGGGACACTGAAGGTACCTCTTTAATTTTTTCATTTTGGGCTTCTGCTTAAGGGTGGAAAAAATTATTTTCTCACTGATCTACAGGGAAGCTCCCTCTAGTGGATCTAGGACTAACTAATCTCTGGGAACTGCTTTTTATTTGGACTATCTTCTTGGTATTTGTTTTCTTTTTCCTGGATTATTTTTCCCATGGGACTTACAATTTGACCTTGACGCATAGACAGCTGTGGAATGAGTGGCACAAGGAAAAGGGCAGCTAAAACAAAAGCAGAACAGCTACTGCTACAAACAACACTGCCTGTACAGCCCGTACAGTCACGCAGATCATCTGTCCCTACGGTTTTAACACTGAAAGAAGGACAAGGGGCTCAACCAGCTCAAGAGCCAGTTTCAAAAGATATGGCTTCAGGAGGGGTTGACCCAGTTTCTCAGAAAATTTTGGATCAGCTTGCTGCTTTAAACACAAAGTTTGACCAAGTTACAACTACTATCAACAAGCTGACTGACCAAGTTTCCCAAAACACACAAGTAATTGGGAACCTCCAAACAACAACCCTAGAAAATCGGAAACTGGCTGAACAAGCAAATCAGAAAGCAGAGGAGGCCAATAAGAAGGTAGAGGAAGTAAGAAGGGAAGTAAGGCCACTTTGCAGGCAAATCAGTGAACAGCAGGCCTATCTGTCTATGGTGGAATTGAAAAATCGGGAAAATAATCTTAGGCTACGCTCAATTCCAGAACTTGAACAAGACAATCTGATTGGCTTTCTGACATCAGAATTATCAAAATTCTGGGCTATAGAAGAAGATAAGGATTTTAAAATTGTCACCGCTTTCAGATTGGGAAGAGTGGTGAGGAAGGACAGAGCTAGAGATTGCCTGATCATTTTGAGATCCAGGCAAGAAAGTGACAAAATACTTGGCCTACACTTTAAAAAAGCACTGGTGATTCAAGGTAAAAAAGCAGAAATCTACAGAGATATCCCGAAACAACTATTGGACTTAAGAACTACATATAAGGACCTAACAGGACTACTGAGAAACAACACAATCCCTTATAGGTGGGAATTCCCTCAAGGACTATCTTTTACTATCAAAGGGAAAAAAGTAAAAATCAGAACAGCAGAAGACCAATCAAAATTCTTGAACGACTACGGAGAGGACCTTCGGAAGGGAGTAGCAGGAGCCGGGCCAGCACCTCTACCTGATCCAACATCTGTTTTACCATCGGGTCTGGACGAAGAAAACACACCTCAAGAGGACTCTTAAATTGATCCAGGATGTCTCTGCAACTTCTAAGCTGGAATATTAATGGCGGGAATTCTCCGGAAAAAAGAAGGAGGATCTTTCACATATTGAAAAAAGAAAAATTGGACATTATCTGTTTGCAGGAAACCCATGTGACTAGGCTCCATAGGAAAGTATTAATCAACCAAAGACTAGGCCAAGAATTTATTTCATCAGACAAAGTTAAGAAAAGAGGTGTTGTGATTTATGCAAAGGAGAACCTGTCACCGAAATTTCTATTTAAAGATGAACATGGAAGAATTTTGGCAATTGAGATACAAACACAAGGAGAAAAGTTCTTGATAGTAGGAATTTATGCACCAAATGAAGGGAAGTCAGAATTTTACAAGAAGCTGCATGAGATATTGCTGGATTATTTGGACTATTCCAACATCTTTTTGATGGGAGATATGAATGGGGTGGTTTCTACTTATATGGATAAGTCGCAAAACCAAAATCTAACCAAAGATGGCAGGCTACCCAAGACCTTCTTTGAAATGACCGACAGTATGGATTTGATTGACATTTGGAGGACAAAGAACCCCTTAGGTAAAGAAGGAACATTCTTTTCTGAGGCTCATTTGTCATGGACAAGAATAGACCAAATTTGGACATCTAGAGGACTGGCACCTAAGACTTTTAAAGTGGAAATCTGCCCAAAAACTTGCTCCGACCATAATGCTTTGAAAGTGGAATTGAGACTTACTCCAGCCGGTTCCTTCAGATGGAAAATGAATGACACTCTGCTAAGAGATCAAGAGATTGTGAAAAAGGCCCCAAAAACTTTAAAAGACTACTTTGAAATAAACTTGAACACCTCGGTGGAAAAGAGAATAATCTGGGACGCAAGTAAAGCAGTAATGAGAGGGTTTCTGATACAACAGAACACGATTAAGAAAAAACTCTGGAATGGAAAAAAAGATAAGATATTAGAGAAGATAAGAGATGCAGAGAAAAAACTGAGACTAAAACCAAAATCTAAAGAGATTCTGAGAGAAATTAAGTTTTACCAAGCACAATATGCGAAATTAATAAATCAAGAAGTGGAATGGAAAATTAAACAAATGAAACAAAGATCTTTTGAATCGGCAAATAAATGTGGAAAACTGCTAGCATGGCAGTTGAAAAGGAGACAAAAATTGAACTTTGTTACCAATCTGGAGGTTGAAGGGAAAAATATACAGAAACCGGAAGAAATAAGAAAGTGTTTCCAGAAATATTTCAAAAAACTTTACACGCAAGGGCCTCAGGAAGTGACTGAGATAGACCAATTTCTAAAAGCTAATGGACTACCAAAACTATCTCAAGAAAAGAGAACAATCTTAAATTACCGAATAACACAACAGGAAATTGAGAGTGCCATCCAGAATATGCAACTTGGCAAATCTCCAGACCCAGATGGACTTACCTCCAAGTATTATAAGACTTTAAAAGACTACTTGACACAACCACTAATGGAGGTTTGCAACCAGATTATGGAGGGGAAGAAGACACCGGAAACGTGGAAAGAAGCTTTCATCACATTGAGTCCTAAATTGGAAGCTGAAAAGACTCAACTAAAGAACTACCTTCCCATCTCACTCCTAAATGTGGATTATAAAATCTTTGCAGACATTTTGGCAAGCAGGCTTAAAAGAGTGCTAAATGAAGTAATTCACAAGGACCAGGCCGGCTTTCTCCCAGGCAGACATTTGTTTGATAACACCAGGAACATTATTGATATTCTGGAACTTTTGCAAACAAATATCAATACAAAAGCAGTGTTAATTTTTATTGACGCGGAGAAAGCCTTTGACAATATTTCCTGGAAGTTTATGAAGAAAAATTTGGAAGGGATGGGAGTGGGACAGGGGTTCGAAAATGGTATAGAAGCAATCTACTCAGAACAAAAAGCTAAATTGATAGTGAACAATGTGGTGACAGATGAGTTTAAAATTGAAAAAGGAACACGACAGGGGTGTCCATTGTCCCCTCTTTTATTTATTTCAGTCCTGGAGGTGCTTTTGAACATGATAAGGGGGGACCGGTTGATAAAAGGAATACATGTCGGAGAGAAACAATATAAACTGAAAGCTTTTGCAGATGACTTGGTTTTAACATTACAGGAGCCAGAATCAAGTACAAAAAGAGTTTTAGAATTGATCCAAGAGTTTGGTCGGGTGGCGGGATTCAACCTGAATAAGCAAAAAACCAAGGTTCTGGTTTAAAACTTGATACCTTTAGAAACAGATGAGTTTCAGAAGGAAACAGAATTAACTGTGGTTAAAAAAGTGAAATACCTGGGGATTAATTTGTCTTCCAGAAATTTGAATTTGTTTAAGGACAATTATGAAAAATGTTGGTTAGAAGTCAAAAAGGACTTAGAAATTTGGTCAAGACTGAAACTTTCCTTGTTGGGTAGAATTGCAGCAGTAAAAATGAATGTATTGCCAAAGATGTTGTTTTTGTTTCAAACCCTTCAGATTGTGGACAGAGCTGAATGTTTTGGTAAATGGCAGAAGGATATTTCGAAGTTTGTTTGGCAGGGCAAAAAGCCCCGAATAAAATTTAAAATACTAACTGATGCAAAAGAAAGAGGGGGGTTTGCCCTGCCAGACTTAAGGTTATACTATGAAGCTGCAGCCTTCTGCTGGATGAAAGATTGGTTGTTATTAGAAAACACCGATGTCCTAGATCTAGAAGGGTTTGACAATGCTTTTGGGTGGCATGCATATTTGTGGTACGACAAGGTTAAGATTCATAAAACATTCAAAAACCATATTGTCAGAAAAGCAATATTTATGGTCTGGATAAAATACAAAGACTTATTAGAAAGTAAGACCCCGAGGTGGCTATCACCAGTGGAGGCCAAGGCCCGAAAAAAACCCAATATGGAGACCGGTTGGTTGAAATATGGGGAAATGTTAGAAAAAATAGGCGATAATTGGAGGTTACAGAGCTATGAAAAAGTAAAGCATAAGGTGCAAGACTGGTTTCATTATGCTCAAATTCAAGAGATTTTTAAGTTGGACAAAAAAATAGGATTCCAGGTGGAAAAATCGAAACTAGAGACAGAACTGTTAGAACCAAAGACAAAGGTACTTTCGAGAATGTATAACTTGCTGCTTAAATGGAACACTCAGGATGAGACAGTTAAATCCGCCATGATAAAATGGGCTCAAGACATTGGGCACAACATCATGTTTGAAGACTGGGAAAGGTTATGGACCACCGGTATGAAATTCACGGAATGTAGTGCCCTGAAAGAAAACATTTTGAAAATGATATATAGGTGGTACATGACCCCAGTCAAGCTTGCTAAAATATACCATTTGTCTGACAATAAATGTTGGAAATGCAAGGAGGCAGATGGGACATTCTTTCACCTCTGGTGGACCTG
Organism: Podarcis bocagei; assembly: GCF_964188305.1. Taxonomy (NCBI): domain Eukaryota; kingdom Metazoa; phylum Chordata; class Lepidosauria; order Squamata; family Lacertidae; genus Podarcis; species Podarcis bocagei. The sequence goes on from NC_138131.1 coordinate 10,710,187, forward strand.
CCCAAGGGTAAAGGCTTTCTGGGAAATGATTTACAATGAGTTAAAAAAGGTATTTAAGTATACCTTTCCCAAGAAACCAGAGGCCCTCCTTTTGGGCATTGTCGGCCAGAAAGTGTTAAAGAAGGATAGAGTATTTTTTATGTATGCAACAACAGCAGCAAGGATACTTATCGCAAAGCACTGGAAGACACAAGATTTACCCACGCTGGAAGAGTGGCATATGCAATTGATGGACTATATGGAACTGGACGAAATGACTGGCAGAATTAGGGATTTGGGAGAAGAGACTACGGAGGAGGACTGGAAAAAATTCAAGGACTATTTATAAAAACATTATAAGTTATATGAATATTAACAATTTGCATGAATTGAAAAACCAAGCTCCAGCAATAAGATTTTGTATATTGGAAATTAAGATATGATTAGGAAATGACTAAAGTTTAAAATAATATGGTATTTAGTTTAAAGTAAAAGTAAATTGATAAATAAGCATTTTGAACCTAAAAGAGAATTATTTGAAAGTATTAATAACACACGAAACAAGTTATTAATTTGCTGACATTTTATTGTTAAGAAAGCAGGGTGAGGGAGACGTGGGGAAGTTCAGTAAGTTATGGAAAAAAGTAATTGAAAGTTGGACTTCTTTTCCTTTTCTTCTTTTCTTATCTTTTTGGTTGTTTGTTCTTTGTTATTTGTCATGTTATCTGGAAAAAAGCAATAAAAACATTATATAAAAATATATATATATACTTTATACCAAAATCCGTTATGGTGTAACAGACCTTTCATAAATTTCCAGGATACCCTGTCGAAAGCTTTTTCTGCATCTATAGCCATTAAGACTGCCTTCTTTTCTATTCTTAAGTCTAAATACGCTAATAAGTTTATAATGTTTCTAGTGTTGCTATAAATGTGCCTCCCGGGCAAAAAGCCAGCTTGGTCATCTGGAAGCCTTTTTTTGATCTTTCGGCTAAAATATTTGCATATAATTTATAATCGTTCTTTAGATGTGCGATAGGCCTATAGTTGTTAATAAGTAGATTGTCCGTTCCCTGTTTTGGAATTAATGCAATAAAGCTGTCTTTCCAGTTGCGCTAAGACCAGACCACGTCTTTACCGAAGATCTGGTTCTGACTCTGATTCTCTGATTCTGGGACTCTATCAAGGGCTGTTTCAGACTCAGGCTGTGGCTGTGGCTGTTGCTCTGGCTCTGGCTCTGGCTCTTTCTCAGGCTCTGGTTCTGAATGAGGGCTTGGTTCTGGCACTGATTCAGGGTCTCGCTCTGGCTCTGGCACTCTATCAAGGACTGTTTCAGACTTAGGCTGTGGCTGTGGCTCTGGCTCTGTTTCCATTCTTACAATGGAATGTACACAAAACAATAATCCTTTCTATATAAATTTTCCAATACATTCTGAAAACATAATAAATCCTTAATTGTTGTCCACCTCCTTTTAGTTCCTTTATCACTCGAATGCTAGCACGGAATCAAAACTATTATTGTATTTTTGAACATATCTTGTATAACCATCCCATTTTTCTGCAAATTTTTGCTTTGAGATTCCTCTGAGTTTGCTAGTCAATTGAGCCGTCTCCACCAATTCCTGTAATTTGATGTGCCAATCTGTTATTTTTGGAGCCTCGTGATCTTTCCATCCCTTGGCCACAAGTATACGAGCTGCTGCGGTTGCATACAAGAATACCTCTCTTAGATTTTTTGGGATCTCTTTATCTAAAATACTTCATAGAAATGCCTCTGTTTTTTTCGTAAAAGTTATCTCCATCATCTTTTTTAATTCATCGTATATTCTCCCCCCCCCCAAAAAAAATCTTAATCTTTTCACACATCCACCACATGTGGCTCATGTCACCGTTATTTCCTCCACATCTCCAACAAGCATTCGCCAAATTTTTATACATTCTTGATCATCTGGAAGGAGTGAGGTACCACCTATGAGCCATTTTCATCATGTTCTCTCTTATATTATAGCTGGCTGTAAATTTCAAATTTGCATTCCATCAGTTTCCCCCATCTTTTAGCATAATTGGACGGCCCACATCTTGGGCCCACTTTGTCATTGAAGCCTTAACCTCCTCATCCATTACTTCGTAGTCTAAAAGAAGTCTATACATTTTTGCTATTATTTTGGTTTTACTATTCAGTAGTTGTCTTTCAAATCTTGAAGGCTGCTTTTCAAAACCTATCTGCTTATCCTGTCTGAACACTTCATTCACCTGGAAGTAATCTAGCCAAGGAGAAAAGTGATCTTTTATTTTTTCATAACTTATCAATATTAGTTGACCCTCCCCCCCTTAATATTGTGTTATATTTGTATTTCCCCCTTAACTTATATATAGCATTTCTTATTATATGATTTGAAAAACTCCTATGCGTCTTTATTTTCCCATAATTAAGATAGCCATGCCACCCAAAACGGGTGTCATGACCTTCTAGATCTAAAATATCCCAATTTTTTAAATAAATACCAATCTTTCAACTAGAGAAGACATGAGGCTTCGTAATATAGCTTCAATTCCGGTAACCCGTAGCCACCTCTTTCTACAGTATCTATTAATATCTTATGCTTTACTCTTGGTCTTTTACCCTTCCACAAAAATTTAGAAATTTCTTTTTGCCACTTGTTGATACTGCTCGTCTTTCCTGTAATTGGAATCGTTTGGAATAGAAAGAGTAGCTTCGGTAAAACTATCATTTTAATTACCGAAATACGGCCCAGGAATGATAAATTTAACCTTGTCCATGTTTCCAACTGTCTTTTGATATCTTTCCAACAATTGGTATAATTATCTTCATATAAGTTAATATTCTTTGGTGTTATCTATAATCCTAAATACTTGATTTTGGGGTAGATTTTAATGTGTATTATTTGTTCTAATTCTGCTTTTTCATCTGGCGACATATTTTTAACTAATAGTTTTGTCTTGCTTAAATTCATTTTGAACCCCGCAACTTTACCGTAGCCATATATTATTTCCAACGCCTTTCTTAAACTCTGTTTTGGTTGCTCCGTAGTTATAATTAAATCATCAGCAAATGCCCTCATTTTGTAACTTCTATTTCCCAGCATAATCCCTTTTATTTCTTTTTCTTCCCTAATTTGTTGACATAAAACTTCCAATGTTAATATGAAAATTAAGGGGGATAGTGGGCGACCTTGTCTGACCCCTTTACTGATTTCACACTCCTGTGATAAATTTCCATTGATTATGATGTTAGCTTTTTGTTTTGATTATATTGCTTCAATCCCTTTTATATACTGTATACCAAAATCCATATGGTGTAATAGACCTTTCATAAATTTCCAGGATACCCTGTCGAAAGCTTTTTCTGCATCTATAGCCATTAAGACTGCCTTCGTTTCTGTCGGATTCTCAGTCGCAGTGAGAGGTAACTGGCCATTCTCCAGGCATCCGGCTTGAGATCCTAGTTGACCTTCGGACTTCCGGAGGCGGCGCGAACGGCAATGGCGGTCTCCTTCGCGCAGTGAAGGAGAAGCTCCCCAGAAACGGGTCGTCCGCTACGGCGAAGCGGAGACCCACACCGGAAAACCACAGGTAGAGTGAGCCTGTGGCCGTGGGACTCGGCGGGTACCAGAAGCGCCCCCCGAAACGAAGAAGGAACCCCGTAAGGGGCTCCGGAATGTGGAGGGGTGGCGCGGTGCTGTGAGTCGATCGCTCTTTCTGAGGAAGTGAAGCCGCATAGCTGCTGCCGATGAGCGCTGACCTTTTTTCCTGGAACATCCGATCTGAAAAGCTTTAACCCGTGAGTAAGAGGGATTGAAGGAATTTGAGACCAAATTAAATGTAAAATTCGGCCAATATTTTCATTTTAATCCTTGGTCTTTTCCCCTGCCAGATGTATTTCGCCAGGGTTCTCTGCCATTCTTTGCATTGTTTTAAACCTTTAATGACTGGGAGAGTTTGAAATAAGAACAGCATCCTCGGCAAAATATTCATTTTAACCACTGCTATCCTCCCTAGGAAGGAGAGTTTCATCCTCCCCCAGATTTCCAGATCTTTCTTTATTTTCTTCCATGTAACTTCATAGTTGTCCTTATATAGGTTTAAATTTTTGGCCGTGATCCACACTCCCAAATATTTCACTTTCTTAACCACCCGTCGTTCTAATTCTATCGTTTCTTCCTTAGTTAGATTTTTGACCAACATTTTGGTTTTATTCTTATTTACCCTAAAACCTGCCACATCCCCAAATTCCTCGATTTTTTTGTAGGGCTTCTTTTACACTATCTTTTGGGTCTTCCATGGTCAGTACAATATCATCTGCGAAGGCTTTGATTTTGAATTCCTTCTTTCCTACCTTAATTCCTTTCACTTCTGTTACCTCCCTCAGTCTCTTATTGAGTATTTCCAAAACTGTTATAAATAATAAGGGGGACAGGGGACAGCCTTGTCTAGTCCCTTTTTAAATATTAAAGTATTCTGTTGTGGTATTGTTTATCACCAACTTTGCTTTCTGTTCCTTGTATATTGCTTCTATACCTCTTCTAAATTTTCCCCCTATTCCCATCATTTCCAAAGTCTTCTTTAGGAAGTTCCACGAGATATTATCAAATGCCTTTTCGGCGTCTATAAAAACCAATGCAGCCTGTCTATCTATGTTCATATCCAAATATTCGATAATATCTATCAAATTCCTTACATTGTCCCGTAGTTGTCTCCCTGGAAGGAAGCCTGTTTGATCTTTGTGTATTTTGTTAATCAAAACCTTTTTTAATCTTTCCGCCATTATGTCTGCAAATAGCTTATAATCATTATTTAATAATGAAATTGGCCTATAGTTCTTTACTTCCATAATATCTACATCTTTTTTAGGAATCAATGTAATATAGGCTTCCTTCCAGGTATTAGGTATCCTTCCTTCTTTCAATATATTATTCATTACTTCTCCCAGCACTGGTGATATTTGATTAGCTAATATTTTATAATATTTGGCCGGAAGGCCATCCGGTCCCGGCGCCTTCCCAGTTTTCATCTTTCTTATAGCCTTCTTTATCTCCTCCTGAGTAATTATCTGGTCTAATACCTCTTTTGCTTCTTTTACAATTTGTTTCAGATGATGTTTTTGCAAAAATTGCTCTATTTCTTGTTCAGTTTCCTCTATTATACAAATCCTTATAGTATTTTTGGAATATCCTTTTTATTTCTTTTGGTTCTTCCACAATCTTTTCTCCTTCTCTTATTTTGCTAATCGTGTTTTGTTTCTTCCTTTCTCTTAACTGCCACGCTAAATATTTTCCTATCTTATTTGCGGATTCAAAGTTCTTCTGGTTCATCAGTTTAATTTTCCACTCTATCTCTTGATTAATTATTGTGGAGAATTTGGCTTGTAGTATTTTTAGATTCTGTTTTATACTCTCTTCGCTAGGATTGGCAGTTAATTTTCTTTCATTTTCCATAATCTGTGTTAAAATCTGTTCTTTCTTTTTCTCTTTTTCTTTTCTTAATTGACTGTTTTTCTGAATCAAAAATCCCCTCATAACCGCTTTTCCTGCGTCCCACACCGTCTCTATAGAAGTTTCTCCATTTAAATTCCACTTAAAGTATTCTTCAATTGTTTCTATAGCCTTATTTACTATCTTTTGATCATTAAATAAGAATTCATTCATTCTCCATCTACTTGGTTTAACGTCTTTGCCTTTTAACTCAATGGAAACCACATTATGGTCGGATATAATTCGTGGCCAGATTTCAGACTTAGTTAGATTCTGTATCAATTCCCTCGAAACCCAAATACTGTCTATCCTCCCCCAACTCTGGTTCGGATTTGAGAAGAAAGTGAATTGTTTTGAAGTAGGGTTTTTAAATCTCCATGCATCCGTCAATCCCAAATTGTTTACCATATCAAAAAAAGATCGGGGCAATTTACCTTCTTTCATATCTTGTCTTTTTGTTAACTTATCTATGTTTGGCATCACCACCCCGTTAAAATCCCCCATCAATATCATTTTTTGTTTTTTGTTTTTTTTAAAAAATATTTTTTATTGCTTTTTTCAGATACAGATATAAAGTCAGATATATGAAAGAAATAACAGAAAGAAGAAAAAGAAAGAAAGAAATCCATCTTTCCAGGGACTTCCGGTCGGCGCCAGCGTTTAATGGCGGTCCTTTCTCCGAGCTCCGGAGAAGGACTGCTCCGCGAGTTTGGGTCTGACCCGCTACGGCAAGCGGGGGACCCCTAAAATCACAGGCGCGGAAGCCTGTGAACAAGGAGACTCGGTGGGCACCAGAAGCGCCCCCCTTTACTGAGAAAGAGCCTTTTTAAAGGCTCCGGAATGGCATCGGGAGTGAGCGCGGTGCTGAGAGTCGTAACCCAGCCCGCAGAGCGAAGCCGCGTCGCCATGAACGGAGAGCGCCGATTCCTTCCTGTAAATTAAAATTCGACTGAAAACCCGTGAGTAGGATTGAAAGATTACTTGGGACTTTACAACTAAAATTTAAAATTCGGCCGGAAACCGGAAAGGCAAAAAATAAGGAAGTCTGCCTTCCCCCGACTGCATGACAGACTAAGCAACGAAATATAAGCTGCATCTGAAGGAAAATTAGTTTATGACTGTTTAATCTTGGCATTGGACATTTGCTCCTCTCTAGCAGGCAGGGGCTGAGGGGAGAAAAAGTGAATTTATTAACCTGCATGACTCTTTAAAAGAAAGTGTTCCACTGCCTTAATCCCCTGAGACGGACTGCCAAAATAAGAAACCGGGAACTGTACTTAGAACTTGTTACAATTTGCTACAAAGTTATACTCTGGGAGCTTTATTTGTTACAAAGTTTTGGGACTTTGCTGCAACAATCTTTTGGACAGTCTGGATAGAGAAATTGTATAGAAGGAGTGCTGCAGCATTTACAGTGAGGATTCCTGGCTTCTTGGTTCTTTGTTTTTTGTTTCCTTCACATGGACATTTTGGTCTGCTCCCTCTAGAGGGTTGAGAAGTAACTGTCACAGAGTAATAGACTAAGACAGTGGGATTTTCCATTAGGAAATTATTCCTGTGAGAACGTCCTTGGGACATGAGCGGCCCAGCAGATGAGATAACTACTAGAGCTAAAGCAAAACAGCAGCAACAGCAACAAAAGAAAAGAGGCTCAATATCAAGTTCAACACCAACAGGTGCAGCTGGGCAGGAAAAAGTGACGGCTGTCTCCATGGAATCAATGATACAGGCGTTACTCAAGATAAATCAATCTTTAGAGGCTCTGACACAGCAGAGTACAGAAAACTCACAAAAATTAACAGAATTAACAGCAAGACTGGATTTGAACATGAAAAGTGTGACATCTAATACAGAATCTATAAATAAATTGATTGAAGAAAACTCTGCAACACGTAAAATCGCAGAGGATGCCAGAAAGACCGCTGAGGAGACACAAGAAAAATTAGAACCGATTTCTAAAAAAGTTTATGAACATGATGCTGCCTTGTCATTGATCGAATTACAGAGAAAGGAGAGAAATTTGAAATTAAGATTAATCCCCGAAAGTGAAGGAGACAACCTCGTGGAGTTCCTTACACAAGAGATTTCTGATTTTTGGCAGGAAGAATTGGAGGAAGAAGAATTCAAGATAATAACAGCATTCAGACTGGGCAGGAGACAGAACAGTAAGACTCCGAGGGATTGCCTGATTACTCTTAGATCCAAGGAAGAAAGAGACAAAATATTAAAATTACATTATCAAAAGGCCTTGGAAATTGGAAATTCTCACATACAGATTTTTAAGGACATCCCTAAATATATTTTGGAGGTGAGAAACTTCTATAAAGATCTGGTCTACCTGCTGAAAAAGAACAACATACTCTTCAGGTGGGAGTTTCCACAAGGACTATCCTTTAGCTATAAGGGAAAGAAGGTGAAAATAAAAACAATCCAAGACAAAGAGAAATTTTTGGAGAGAAACCAAGAGGATCTGCAGAAGGGAACGGTAGACCCAATTCAAGAGCAAAAAAGAGCACTGGACATTCTGAATCTACCATTTGGACTTAAACCACCACCAACAGAGGAAGAGCAACAACTTGGAGCGGTAGGAGGAGTAAGTGACAAATAACAAGATGGCCCTGCAATTCCTTAGTTGGAATTGTAATGGGCTGAATATACCTTTGAAAAGACGCCAAGTTTTTCATATTTTGAAAAGAGAACAACTGGACTTGATTTGTCTACAAGAAACCCATGTGACTAGGGCACACAGAAAATTACTTATAAATAAAAGATTAGGACAAGAATTTATTTCATCGGACAAGGTTGAGAAAAGAGGAGTGGTGATATATGTAAAAGAGAAATTGGCCCCCAAAATGATGTTTAAAGATGAACAAGGAAGATACCTGGCAGTTGAAATACAAGTGCAAGGAGAAAAATTATTAATAGTTGGAATCTATGCACCAAATGAAGGAAAGGCCGAATTCTTCAAGAAGCTACATGAAACTCTGATGGACTTTTTGGACTATAATGTTGTAATTATGGGAGACATGAATGGAGTGGTTTCTACAAATATGGATAAGGCACAAAGATTGACAATCTCCAAGGAAGGGAGATTCCCGAAGACCTTCTTTGAAATGACTGAAAATATGGACTTAATAGACATTTGGAGAACAAGGAACCCTCTCGAGAGAGAGGGAACTTTCTTCTCTCAAGCAATGATGACCTGGACCAGAATTGACCAAATTTGGATTACTAGTGGGATGGCTCCAAAAATTAAGAAAATAGAAATCTGCCCAAAGACTTGCTCCGACCATAACGCCGTGAAGATGGAGATGAAACTTACAACAACTGGTCAATTTAGATGGAGGATGAATGACACCCTGTTTCGGGATGAGGAGATCCACAGAAAGGCCCAAAAAACCTTAAAGGACTATTTTGAAATAAATTTAAAGGCCGACGTAGAAAAAAGAGTGATCTGGGACGCAAGCAAAGCTGTGATGCGAGGATTTCTGATTCAACAGAATTCAATAAAAAAGAGAAAACAAAATGAGAAGAAGGAAAAGATTTTGGAAAAGATAAAAGAAGGAGAGAAAAAATTAAGATCAAAACCAAAGTCCCAGGAGATTTTGAGAGAGATTAAGTTATACCAAACACAATATATGGAATTGATGAACCAGGAGATTGAGTGGAAGATTAAGCAAATGAGACAAAAAACATTTGAATCGGCAGACAAATGTGGTAAACTTTTGGCTTGGCAATTGAAGAAAAGACAGAAATTAAATACAGTTACGAATCTAGAAGTGGATGGAAAGAATATATCTAAACCTAACGAGATTAGAAATTGTTTCTTGAGCTACTTTAAAAAGTTATATTCACAAGGACCACAGAATGAAGAGGATATAGATGAATTCCTTAAAAAATATGGACTACAAAAAATCTCTCATCAAAGCAAACTGGATCTAAATCAGAGAATAACAGAACAAGAGATAGAGGGTGCCATTCAGAGTATGCAATTGGGCAAATCTCCAGGACCAGATGGATTGACTTCCAGATACTACAAAGCTTTGAAGGAGTGGTTGGTTCAACCGTTAAAGGAAGTCTGCAACGAGATTTTAGAGGGGAAAAGGGTGCCAGAATCGTGGAAAGAAACCTATATTACACTCATGCCAAAGACAGAGACTGAAAAGACTCAACTCAAGAACTACCGCCCAATATCATTACTTAATGTGGATTACAAAATTTTTGCAGACATTTTGGCAAAAAGATTGAAAAGAGTTTTGATGGAGAAGATTCATAAGGACTGTCAGGGAACTGCCATCGGAGGAACAGGTGGTGGAGGGGCTCAGGGAGGCTGGAAGAGACTCAACAGCTGAAGCAGGAACCAGCAGGGGGAGGAGTGGATCTCTGAGGGAATGCGAGCAGGCGGGAGGGCTCAGAGACACTTCCAGCGAGAACAGTGGGGAGGTATCTGAAGTTCCCATAGGGAGACCCACGCCTCGCCGGAAACTGTCACGCCGTGAGTCCAGAAGACGTGTTTCCGTTAAGGAACTGTTATGCTGGAAACGATTCCGAAAACAACCACTGTCGGAATCTGCAAGTGACTAGAGGAGCCATGTCTGAGGGGCTCCGTCACAGACAGAGGTTTGTGAACTTGCACAGACTCTGAGGGACTACGCTTTTACGCACAAGCAGCTCATCATCCCATCACAGCATTCCGACAGTCTCTGTAAGCTGTTTGTGCAGGAGAAAGCATCATGAGTGACCCAGCCGGAACCGGAGAAGCAGGAGTTGGAGCAGGGCCAAGCCTGGAAGAAAGGTACCGGGCGTTGGAGATCCAACTGGCGCTGCAGACGGCGAGGCTTGAGGAGAGAAGGGCTCAGGATGCAGACAAGAAGGGGAAAGCCACCCAGTTCACCAGAAAGGTACCAGGATTGGTGCAGAAGTTCGGGGGGGACCCCAAGGACTACCATGCCTTTAGAACAGAGATGCAATATGCCCTCAATGTGCAGTTTGATGAATTCCCTGACGAGGAATCGCGAGTGGCTTTCGTGATTGGGCACCTTGAAAAGGGGGCGAGGGACTGGGTGCGATGTTGGTTTAAAGCAGAGTCCCGTGCCCAGCGGAAGGATGAGGAGTACGTGCTGCATACTCTATATTGCTTTATTTATAGTTCAAAGCTGGTATATTACAGAAAGACATCTTGCCTCTGCCGGAGCAGAAAATGCATCCTCTCTTCTCAACAGCTCGGAGAGAATGACACAGTGAAAAACAGGAAACCAGTGTACGTCACATCCAGCCTCCCTTTCCTGTGAGAAACTCCAACAGTACAGACTGTGGAATGTAAACACCTGTCTCGTGACAAGCCCTTTCGCTGCACAGTGAAGGAAAGCAAAAACCAACATCCTCCCCCTTTCTGTGAACATCACTGGGCAGCGTGTTCGTACAATATCAGTACAAACCCAACTTCTGCACATAGGTACAGTGTTGATCCCTTGATACAATCTTAGACAATACATCAGCAGGAATTTCATTACCTGGCATATAGGACACCGTTACGAGTCCCTTCTGAATACATTCCTTAGCATGCTGCAACTTTAATTGCAAGTGCTTCGTGCTTTGCTTACAACCTTCAGACTTCAGCAAAGCCAAACATGCTTTGTTGTCCTGGTAAACCTGGATTGGACATTTGACAGGAATTTTCATATCTTTGCACAATTGTACTAACCATTCACAATCCTGAAGTGAATAAGACAGTGCATTCAGTTCAGCTTCACAAGTACTTAAGCTAACTGTTGTTTGCTTCTTGCATGACCAATCAAACAGACCCTGATTGTACATGTAGCAAACTCCAGACGTACTTTTCCTGTCTGTAGTGTCACTTCCAAAACTTGCATCTGCAAATATTTCAAGACCACCAGACTTCTGATTGTTAAATCTCAGTCTATAATGCATAGTGCCTTTCAAATACCGCGCTATGCGTTTCAGAGCTTTCCAATCCTTGACACTAGGATTGTTGACTTGTCTGCTTAGCAAATTACAGCTAACAGCAATGTCTGGTCTTGAACATCTGGCAATGAAGTTTAGCTTGCCTAGCACACTTCTGTACAGTGTAGTGTCAGAAAATGCTTCTTCAGTGTCATCTACCACTAAATTAGAGTTACAACTTAAAAAAAAGAACTACAAAGAGCTATTAAAAACCAAAAAAAGAACCGCAGACTCTCTCATTTGGCAGGCCCTCATAAAAGCGTCAATAGAAAAAGATAATTCCAACTTCTGGAAAATTATCTCCAGTCAAACCAAAGCTCCTAATGAGGGCACAATAATTCCTGCAAATTTATGGGAAGAGCACTATAAAGGGCTGTTTAGGGAACATCGTCCTTCTGCGCCGCTTAACATCTCCTTAGATAATGATACACCATGGCCCCCAACATCTGAAACTGAAATCACTTCGCTAATCCTACAAATGAAATCTGGCAAAGCTCCAGGAAGTGATTTCATTGTCGCTGAACTTTTGAAAGCGCAAATAAACTGGTGGGCCCCGGTCCTTGCAAATCTATTTTCATATATAGATAAGACAACTGAAATCCCTAAAGACTGGGGACTAGCTATAATTGTTCCCATATTTAAAAAGGGCAACCCCTCTGATCCATCCAATTATAGACCAATTAGTCTCCTGAATGTGATCTGTAAACTTTATACAAAACACCTATGCCTAAAACTATGTGAATGGTTAGATCATAACAACTTGCTAGAAATTGAACAAGCAGGGTTTACATCCGGACGTTCCACCATTGATCACTGCTTAGTACTAGATTACTTTGTCTATAAGTATGCGAAACATTGGAAAAAGTCATTATATGCGGCCTTTGTGGACCTAAAGGCAGCTTTTGATTCTGTATCCAGGAGTAGGCTCTGGGCCAAATTGGCCAATATGGGTATCAACAGAAGGTTATTACTTCTGATGATTAAGCTTCATGAGAACAATACCCTCCAGATAAGACTTGCACAGGACGGCAGACTCTCTAGAGAAATCCCAGTCCAAAGAGGAGTTAGACAAGGATGCCTATTAGCCCCACTCCTATTTAACATCTATGTTAACTCCCTGGTCACATGCTGCCGTGAAATTGAAACCCACCCCCCTGTGCTCTCTAACGGCAGAAAAGTACCAGTTTTAATGTATGCGGATGATGCTGTTCTTCTCTCCCAAACCAAAGTGGGTCTGAAACATGCCCTAGGAAAGTTTAGTGACCAATGTAACACTGAACTGTTAACAATTAACTTTGCCAAAACCAAAATTGTACATTTTAATCGCTCCTTCAGGAAGGATAATTGGAGCGTAAAGGGAAACGCCATTGAACAGACTAAGACCTTCCAATACTTAGGCATTACTTTTTCTTATAATGCCAAATTGTCAACACACCTGACCACATCAGCTATATCAGCAGAAAGAAGTGCAAATGCTATCCTTAGATTATTCAGAAGGAAAGGAGCGGGCTTCCTCCCGATGGCCCTAACAGTCTTCCAAGCAAAATCTTTAGCCCAACTTCTATATGGCTCTCAAATTAACCCCTCTGCCAACCTTAAGACCCTTGAAACAGTACAATCTAAATTCTTAAGATCATTATTCGCTACTCCTAAGTGTACACCCAATGCAGTCTTGAGGCAAGAGGCAGGACTGCCCAGAGTGGAATTAAAAGTCTGGGAACAAGCAATATCCCTCTAGCTGAAAATCCACTACAATCCTAAGGGTCTATTACCTTGTTTTCTGGCCGCAGTTCCCTATCCTCCTTGGCTTATGCAAATAACTAACAAGATCAAACAAATTGGTCTAAACCCTGAAAATCTTTTTATTGGAACTCTGAACAAGGCAAAAGCTATTGTCACTCGGAGACTTCATGATATCGAATTACAACAAGAAGGCGCCCTACTCCCGGAGACGTATAGATGTTTAAAAGCTTGGCCTAATTTTGCAGCTGCCCCTTACTTAACCAACATCACTAACGAAGCCTATAGATGGGCTTTCTCTAGAGCCCGCTTTGAGACAATGCCCTCAGCAGTGCTGTACGGCAAATTCACGCGGGTTCCAATGCATGCGCGTCTCTGCCCTTGTATGTCTAATAAGGTAGAATCTGTCACACACACTCTTCTATTCTGCGAATTTTATAGTGAAGAACGAGTTCAACTTATTTTACCGCTTCTATCAAAATTTATACCCCTCCAATATTATTTGGAATCCTGCCCTGAAATTCTCCGAAAATATCTCCTGGAAGATTCCTCAAGCTCAATATCATATGAGGTGGCTAAATTTTGCACTTTAGTAATTAGGAAGCGTAAATCTCTTCTGTTGAATGGCACACTGCGAAGTTCCCTTGCGTAACCATTTTCCTTTTCTGAGGTTGTTATTGATTTCTTCTTGTCTGATCTTGTGGTGTTTAGTGTCACTGGCTTCGGCCGCAATAAAACTTGAACTTGAGTGTCATCTACCTGATAACCTGTTGTCATCGGTGTGTCTACAGGGTTAGCATCCATCAGATTTAGTTTGCTTAACACATCAGCAATTTTCCGTGACTGGTGTACAAGGATGTTACCATCTTGATCTTTCTCTATTTCCAGAGATAGGTAGTTGTTTACCTCACCAAGATCTTTCATGTCGAAATGCTCTTTCAGTTGAGCTAGGGCGTTATTGTACCTTGTGACATCTTTCCAAAAGAATAATAAATCATCAACATAAAACAAACAGTACAGTTTCTTTTGCCCCTCTTCTTTGACAAATACACATGGATCAGCTTTCCCTTGCTGAAAACCTAGAGAAAACAATACTTCAGTGAGTTTTGTGTGCCAACACCGTGCACTTTGTTTGAGACCATAAAGGGATTTCTTCAGAGCACAAACAAATCCCTGTTTTACCTGTACGCCATCAGGTGGAAGCATATAAAGTGATTCATCTAGAGATCCGTACAGAAAAGCTGTATTAATATCATAGATAGATAGATAGATAGATAGATTCTTTATTGTCATTACACTAGTGCAACATTGCACAAGTGCAACGAAATTGGATGCCATCCCTTAAAAACAACAAAAGCAAAACAACAGCAACAACCAAACAAACCACCTTCCGACCACACCCACACCCACACCCACACCCATCAAACTCCCAGATCTCACTATCGAGTTACAGCATTCAAAAAGGCCACAGCTCTTGGATAGAAACTGTTTTTCAGTCTATTTGTCCTTGACTTGATGTTTCTATACCTCCTGCCAGAAGGCAGTAGTGCAAACAGGCTGTATCCCGGGTGAGATGGATCCTGCAGGATGTTGTTTGCTTTCCTAAGGCAACGGGAACCGTACAGTTCTTCCAAAGGTGGGAGAGGGTGACCAATAATCCTTTGGGCTGTGGTTATGACCTTCTGGAGCACCTTCCTCTCCCTAGCTGTACAACTGGAGAACCAAGCACAAATACAGTATGTAAGTATGCTCTCTATGGAGCCTCGGTAGAAGGACACCAGCAGTCTCTCACTCAGATTGTTCTTTTTTAAAAGTCTGAGGAAATAAATTCTCTGCTGGGCCTTCTTCACCAGAGCAGTGGTATTTGCGCTCCAAGTCATGCCCTGATCCATAGTCACTCCCAAGAACCTGAATTCCACCACCCTCTCCACCCGTTCCCCGTTGATATACAAGGGCTGAATGTCCGCCTTTTTTTTCCTGTAATCCACCACCAATTCCTTGGTCTTAGCCGTATTAAGAGCCAGATTGTTCTCTCCACACCAAACACAGAGCCGCTCCACCTCGTCCCGATAGGCGGACTCATCCCCTCCTGAAATGAGCCCCACCACCGTAGTATCATCAGCAAACTTGATGATTTTGTTGCTGGAGTAGATGGCTGTACAGTCATACGTATAGAGAGCATAGAGCAGGGGACTCAACACGCAACCCTCAACACGCAATCATGGTGACTAATGTGTAGATTTTCCTCTGCAGCTAGCTTGAGCATAAACCTAATGCTCTCATACCTCACTGTGGGTGAGTAGGTCTCGTGATAGTCTTCACCTGGTACCTGTGCAAAACCTCTGGCTACCAATCTGGCTTTGTGTCTGACTATCTTGCCATTTTGATCTGTCTTCGCTTTGAAGACCCATTTGCTTCCAAGCAGTTTCATTCCTGGAACTACTGGAACTAGTTCCCATGTTTTGTTCCTTTCTAAGGAATCAAGTTCAGCCTTCATGGCATTTAACCATGGCTCAGCTTCCTTTGAATCCAAAGCCTGGATTTCTTGGAAACTTGAAGGTTCAAATACCTTCTTGGAGCTTTTAACAGCTGTTACTGCTATCGTAGCAAACTCATCAGCAAATCTCTTTGGAGGTTTGCCTTTTGTGGCTCTTTGTGACCTACGAATTAGCCTTAAGTCTTCAACACTCTCCTCTTCCTTCTTAGGAGAAAAACGACCTATTGTGAACAATGGTTCCTCCAATTCCTGATCAGAGCTTTCAGAGGGTCGCATAGAGGCTTTCGCACTCTTGAAATCCTCTGAATCACCCGATTCAGTTTCAGATTCAGACTCAGAACCTTCATCAGTGGGTTGTTGTGGTTGCTTTTGACTATCCTCAGTCTCATCACCGTCATCAGGATAACATTGGAAAATTCCCACATTCTCCCCCCACTTTGCATTGTACTCAACACTTCTCGTGAGCTTAATTGTCTTAGAGTCAGTCATCATTATTCTGTAAGACCCTTTCTGATAACCTAGAAAGATACCATGCAATCCACGCTTGTCTAACTTGGAATTTTGTGGTGAGTGAACCCACATGTCAGAACCAAAAATCTTCATGTGTTTGATGTATGGCTTCTTGCCAAACATCTTCTCATAGGGGGTACAACCAATCGCTGAAGATAACCTGCGATTGTAACTGTAAACAAAA
Source organism: Podarcis bocagei (assembly GCF_964188305.1). Lineage (NCBI taxonomy): Eukaryota > Metazoa > Chordata > Lepidosauria > Squamata > Lacertidae > Podarcis > Podarcis bocagei. Next base: position 10,726,553 of record NC_138131.1, read on the forward strand.
CACGAGAGAGCTTCGGCCCAATAACTCTCTGGAAGATTGGCATCATGCAGCAAGGTTTTTAATCCTTGAAGCAATGTCTGATTTGCCCGTTCCGCAAGTCCATTCTGCCATGGCGAGCGAGGACTAGACAAATCGTGTTGAATTCCTTTCTCAGTCAGAAAAGCTTCAAACTGCTGAGAAGTGAATTCTCCCCCGCGATCACTGAAAAGAGTCTTTATCTTCTTGCCATGCACATTTTCCAACCAAGCACAGAATTCCTTGAACCTAGGAAAAGCCTCTGATTTCTGCTTGAGATTGTACACAAAAATATATCTAGAAAATGCATCAATGAGAACCATGAAGTACCTATTTCCACCCAAAGAGGGCGCTAGTGGTCCAACCAAATCAGCATGAACAACCTGGTATGGTTCCGTAGCTTGCCTACTAGACACCTTACCTTTCGCAGCCATTTTCACCTTGTTTGCTGCGCATGCTTTGCACTTCATGTGGTACTTGCAGGGTTTAATAGTCATACCTTCAACCAAGGCAGGCATTTTAGATACTGCCTCAAAATGCAAATGACCAAATTTTCGGTGAAAATCATGAATACATTCTGCATGCAAACTTTTGTTAGAACCTGCAATGCAACAAGTGTCATCCTTTTCAACATCATCATAATACAAAACAAACAAACGATCAACATATTCAGCATGCAATACATAATCATTTTTCTTTGTGATGATGCACTTCTTGTTCTTGAAGGAAACGTCAATGTTCCGCTCATTCAGCTGTCCAACGCTGAGCAGATTATGTTTGGCGTCTGGCACGTAAAGCACATTCTGTATCGATAAGTCCAAACTGTGAAGAACAACAGTTCCGTAGCCTTTACTGGGAATAGTGTGGTCATCCGCCTGGTGAATCGCACCTTCCTGTGGTGTAAAAGACACAAACAGTCTCTTATCGTTGCACATGTGGTGAGTTGCCGCTGAATCAACAACGAAGAAAGATCTAGACGTCTTCTGGACCTCTGCAACCTTTGGAGTGAAGCGTGAAACCATAGCCTTGTGCTGCGTTGTCCTAGACACCGGACCTTTGCCTTTGCCTCGGCCTTTTCCACGCGATGAGCTTTCGCTGCGCTGCTCTGTCTTGGCCCTGGGATATCTGCATTCCCTCTTCATATGGCCTAGACGTCCACACGAGTAGCATTTCACTGCCTTCAAAGCTTTGGCGCCATCTGGTGGTTCCACTGCACTAAGGGATGACGTCTGTGAAGACTCCCCCTTGCCCATGCAGCTAGCACCCCGGCGATCTGCTTCATTTAATATCACGGCAGTTACATAGTCCACTGTCAGCTGAGCGGTTGGCTGCACAGCAATCTGGGTTGCAACAGACTCCCAACCTGAACCCAAAGATTGTAGTATCATGAAAGAATACACAGCCTCTGGAAAGTTGAGTCCTCTCTGTTGCAGCTCATGTCTCAGATTTTGCATCTCCATCAGATGTAAACGCACATCTCCACCTTCAGCAAGAGCCATATTATGCAGCTTGTTAAAGTAAAACATAGTGGATCCAGCTTCTGTCCTTAAGTGAGCCTCTCTCAAAGCGTCCCAAATTTCTCTGGCTGAGGTCTTATCACGCAATAGACAGAGCTCTTCTGGGGATACTATCAATGTAAGAGTTCCCCTTGCTTTGGAATCTTTAGCTTCCCATGCATCTGTAACTGGAACTGGGGGGGTGTCTGTAATCACCTCAAACAAACCCTCTTTCCGCAGAATTGCCTCTGCATACAGAACCCAGTCGGCATAGTTTTTCTTGTTGAGCTTAGGAATCCCACAAGCATCCTGAAGGGCCATCATGACTCTGGCATTAGCCTTCAGCGTCATATATGCTGCTTTAAATCTTGCTGCGTCACTGCTGCAGCTGCTTTATTCCAAAAGCGCACTTAAAAGTTACTTTCGATTTCCCCAGCATAGTGACTTGTGCCTGGGAGCCTTTTGCCTGTTCCCGGCAAAACGGCTTTAAAAGTTCAAAGACCAGCCATAAAGCCATAAAGCCATTAACTAGAAGCTGGCAGGCTGCCCGGAGCAGTAGCACATACCTCATCAATCACTTTTACGCGCAGAGCAGATTCCGTTCCGATCTGTCCCTCTGCATTCCGATCCTTTGCCGGCACTCCGATTCGACTCCTGGAGCCCATAACCACGTGTTGGTTTAAAGCAGAGTCCCGTGCCCAGCGGAAGGATGAGGAGTACGTGCTGCATACTCTATATTGCTTTATTTATAGTTCAAAGCTGGTATATTACAGAAAGACATCTTGCCTCTGCCGGAGCAGAAAATGCATCCTCTCTCCTCAACAGCTCGGAGAGAATGACACAGTGAAAAACAGGAAACCAGTGTACGTCACATCCAGCCTCCCTTTCCCGTGAGAAACTCCAACAGTACAGACTGTGGAATGTAAACACCTGTCTCGTGACAAGCCCTTTCGCTGCACAGTGAAGGAAAGCAGAAACCAACATGCGACCCCTGATGGCAACGCATAATGACGTCCTAAAGGACACAATGAAGTTCTTTCGTGCAATGGATCTCATGTTTTCCAGCGATATTGAGCAGGGAGTGGTGCGCAGAGGGAAAAGGCGCCCGGAAATGCTATCTCTGCCAAGAGCCAGGTCACTTTGCCAGAGTCTGCCCCCAGAGGAAGGAATGGCAAGGGATGGTGGGAGCTGTTGAGGGAGGAGTGGAGGAGATATCGGAGCAAGTAAAAGCCAACGCCTGGCTGCCACCGTCGGGGCACAGCAGCCAGGCCAAAGAGCAGTGAAAGTGCCCACGCCAGAACCTCCCAAACCTGCCCTAGTGATAGAAGTATCACTAGAGTTGCAAAACGGATACCCTCTGAAGATTAAGGCGCTGTTGGACTCAGGCAGCTCCTGCAATTTCATGAGCAAAGAGTTTGCAGCTAAACACCAGATACAGACGATCCCTTTAAGCAACCCCCTGCAGGTGACCACGATCGATGGCAGGGAGCTGTTGGGAGGGGAAGTCAGCTTGCAGACCGTCCCAATGATAATGAAGGTGGCAAGGCACACCGAACTGATAGCGTTTAATGTGGCCACCTTGGGAGGGGCTCCCATTATTTTGGGGATGAGCTGACTGGCGTTACATGATCCACTGGTGGGCTGGCATCAGAGAGTGGTTTCCTTTGGTTCCGCACATTGCTTAGAACACTGCAAGGAGGGAAAGGGTTCAGCAGGAGCCCAAGCTACCCTAGCAGGGACAGAAGTAACGGAGAAGGTGAAGGTACCACGACAATACGCAGATCTCAGCGACGTGTTCAGCGAAAGGGAAGCTGACCAACTACCCCCGCATAGACCCTTTGATTGTCAAATCAATTTACTGCCTGGGGCGCAGCTCCCCGCAGGCAAGTTGTATGGCATGTCAGACAGAGAAATGCAGGAGGTAAGAGAGTTCATTGACAAGAACCTGAAGAGGGGTTTCATCAGAGAGTCAAGAGCGGTGGGAGGTAGTCCAGTGTTTTTTGTGGATAAAAAAAACACGGACAAGCCGAGACTTGTGTGTGACTTTAGGGCCTTAAACGCAGTGTCAGAACCATTGGCCTTTCCCATGCCTAGAATAGATGACATTTTGAACAGGGTGCGGAAGGGAAAGATTTTTACCAAGCTGGACCTAAGGGGGCGTACAATCTGATACGTATAAGGAAAGGGGATGAATGGAAAACCACCATGTTCACCCCTTTGGGGGCATTTGAATATCTCGTTATGCCATTTGGATTACAAGCAGGCTCGGCGTGCTTTCAATCGCTGATGAACCACGTACTAGGGCCTTTGCTTTACAAGAATTGTGTGGCCTTCCTGGATGACGTGTTGGTGTATTCTGAGAATGAGGAGCAGCATGTGAGAGACGTCAGAGAAGTGTTGCGCAGGCTGCTAGCCAACCAGCTGTGGGTGAAACTGGAGAAGTGTCAGTTTCATACCAAGGAGGTGGAGTTCCTGGGGTACCGCCTGTCAGACAAGGGATTGGCCATGGATCCCGGCAAGGTCCAGGCAGTGCTGGAATGGAAAACACCCAAAACAAAGAAGGATGTGCAGAGGTTCCTAGGGTTTGGGAACTTTTACCGTAAGTTCATCCGAAACTTTGCCCACCTGACGGCGCCCATAACGGACTGTCTCAGCAGTAAGAAGAAATTTGTTTGGACTGAGGAGGCGGAGCGAGCTTTTGAGGAGCTAAAAAGGGCCTTCGCCTCTGAAGAACAACTTCTGCATGTGGATTTACAAAAAAAGATGAGAGTCGAAACAGACGCATCAGACAGAGCCATAGGGGCGGTGCTTCTTCTGCAGCCAGGGAAGGAGGAGTCAGAGTGGAGACCGTGTGCCTTTTTTTCGCGAAAGCTGAACAAATCCGAGAGGAACTACACGGTGTACGACCGAGAACTTCTTGCTATTCATGAGGCTTTTCGGAGATGGAGGCACCTGCTAATTGGCGCACAACATAAGGTGCAAGTGTGCACTGACCACAAGAACCTAGAGTATTGGAGAACGGCACGAGTGCTCAACCAACGGCAGTTGAGATGGGCCCAGGAGTTCTCCAGATTTAACTTTGAGATTTGTTACGTGCCAGGCCCAGAGAACGTTAGGGCGGACGCTCTCTCACGCAAACCTGAATATTTGGAGGGGGAGGGAGCACCCGAAGAGAGACATGTCATTCCAGAGGACCGCTGGGTGTGTGGGGCGGCATTGGTGGGGCAAAGAGAACTGGTAGAGGGAACGGAGAATGATGAATACGCCCAGGACAAACTCAGGGGACTCAGGAGGGAGGGAGATAAACCTGGAGGTTTTGAGGAGAGAAACGGGGCGTTGTACTACAAGGGAGCGTTATATATACCTGAAGGAGAGTTGAGGGGGAAGGTACTCAAGCAGCTGCACGATAGCCCCACAGCGGGGCATTTTGGGCAACACAGAACCATGTGGCTGGTGACCAGGGAATTTTGGTGGCCCAAGGTCAGGGAAGACGTGCGGGAGTATGTGAGGAGTTGTGACCAATGCCAGCGAGCCAAAGGGGAAAGGCGGGCGCCGGCAGGGTTATTAGAACCGCTACCCACACCAGAAAGACCATGGGAAGCAGTGGCCATAGATTTCATGACTGATCTGCCAAGGTCCAGAGGGAAAACAGCCATCATGGTTGTGGTAGACCTGTTAACCAAAATGGCACACTTTATAGCCTGCTCACATGCTGTTACGGCAGAAGAAACAGCTAAATTGTTTGTAGAAAATGTGTTTAGGTTGCATGGCGCCCCCTTGAGGGTGGTTTCTGACCGAGGGAAACAATTTACTTCCAGGTTCTGGAGGAAGCTCATGAGCTTACTGCATGTAGAGGTTAATTTCTCGACTGCCCGGCATCCTGAAACCAATGGGCAGGCGGAAAGAGCCAATGGCATCCTCCAGCAATATTTGAGGTGTTATGTCAATGACAGAGAGAATGATTGGGTGGAGAAGTTGGCATTGGCGGAATTTGCCTACAACAATGCGGAGAACGTGTCCACGGGGATGAGCCCCTTTTTGGCTAATTACGGGTGCCATCCCAGGGCTTTCCCAGGGGGGGAAGGGGAGAGATGGAGCGTTCCAGCTGCCGAACAGTTCGTAGAAGAAATGGAAGCGATCCATCGCCAGCTCCAACTTAACTTAAACAGGGCCAAGGAGGAATATAAGAGGCAGGCAGACAAACACAGGAGAGAAGGTGAAACCATTAGGGTGGGGGACCAAGTGTGGCTGTCAACCCAAGGGTTACCCTTCAAAGGGGGTTGTAAGAAGTTAAGACCCAAAAGATTGGGCCCATTTGAAATCACACAACAGGTCAATCCAGTGGCTTTCAGACTCCGGTTACCGAACCACATGAAGCTGCACCCAGTTTTCCACAGGTCATTGCTGTCACTGTATAAAGGGGACAGAGAAGGGAGGGTCACTCGGGGACCAGCAATGGAGGAAAGGGAACAAAGCTACCATGTAGCGGAGATCCTCGATTCCAGGTGGAAGGGAGATCAAGTAGAGTATTTGGTAATGTGGGAAGGGGAACCGGAGTCGGAAAACACCTGGGTCAGGGCAGAGGATGTCAATGACGAGGTTTTAATAGAAACTTTTCATCAGAGGTTCCCACGCAAGCCTCAACCGGTAGCGAGGTTCCGGAGGGAATACTTTGCCACCACAGACGAAGAAGAGGAGTTGAAGGGGTTCACAGATTCCGAGGAGGAGGAGGATTCAGCGAGCCGGGACAGCGATCGATGGAGGGAAGTGTTCGAGACGTCTGAAGATGAAGTAGATTCTTTTCGGGGTTTTACCTCCTCGCCTCCCAGAGGAGAGGGAACGGGAGGGGGTGAGGGGGGCCCTGGAGGGGAGGTGGATGTCAGGGAACTGCCATCGGAGGAACAGGTGGTGGAGGGGCTCAGGGAGGCTGGAAGAGACTCAACAGCTGAAGCAGGAACCAGCAGGGGGAGGAGTGGATCTCTGAGGGAATGCGAGCAGGCGGGAGGGCTCAGAGACACTTCCAGCGAGAACAGTGGGGAGGTATCTGAAGTTCCCATAGGGAGACCCACGCCTCGCCGGAAACTGTCACGCCGTGAGTCCAGAAGACGTGTTTCCGTTAAGGAACTGTTATGCTGGAAACGATTCCGAAAACAACCACTGTCGGAATCTGCAAGTGACTAGAGGAGCCATGTCTGAGGGGCTCCGTCACAGACAGAGGTTTGTGAACTTGCACAGACTCTGAGGGACTACGCTTTTACGCACAAGCAGCTCATCATCCCATCACAAGGACCAAGCAGGCTTTCTCCCTAAAAGGCATTTATCAGACAATGTGAGGAATATAATAGATATTTTAGAATTGCTAGAGGTGAATATAAACACTAAAGCTGTTCTGATCTTTGTGGACGCGGAGAAAGCCTTTGACAATATTTCTTGGAGTTTTATGAAAAAGAATCTTCATGGGATGGGGGTAGGCCAAGGATTTGAGAATGGTATGGGTGCGATATACTCAGAACAAAAAGCTAAGTTGATTGTAAATAATGTGATAACTGAAGAATTTAAGATAGAAAAAGGGACACGACAGGGGTGCCCAATTTCCCCACTGCTTTTTATTTCTGTTCTGGAGGTGTTGCTAAACATGATAAGAAATGACCAGCAGGTTAAAGGTGTACAGGTCGGAGCCAAACATTACAAGCTAAGGGCCTTTGCAGATGACCTAGTTTTGACCTTACAAGAGCCAGACACTAGTACGAAAAGGGTGTTGGAGATAATTCAACAATTTGGTCAGGTTGCTGGATTTAAACCGAACAAACAAAAGACTAAAGTATTAGATAAAAACTTAACAGTCATGGAGAGGGAGAAATTCCAGGATGAGACAGGTTTGACAGTGGTTAAGAAGGTAAAATACCTAGGGGTTTACTTGACATCTAAAAATTTAAATTTGTACAAAGACAATTATGAAAAATGCTGGTCAGAAATCAAAAAAGATCTAGAAATATGGTCAAATTTGAAATTGTCAATGTTAGGCCGAATTGCAGTTATCAAGATGAATGTATTGCCTAGAATGTTGTTTTTGTTTCAAACTTTGCAGATTTTGGACAAGATGGACTGTTTCAAGAGGTGGCAGAAAGACATTTCTAAATTTGTCTGGCAGGGCAAAAAGAGGGAGGGCTCAGGGACACGTCCAGCGAGAACAGTGGGGAGGTATCTGAAGCTCCCATAGGGAGACCCACTCCTCGCCGGAAACTGTCACGCCGCGAGTCCAGAAGACGTGTTTCCGTTAAGGAGCTTTTATGCTGGAAACGATTCCGAAAGCAACCACTGTCGGAATCTGCAAGTGACTAGAGCAGCCATGTCTGAGGGGCTCCGTCACAGACAGAGGTTTGTGGACTTCCACAAACTCTGAGGGACTACGATTTTACGCACAAGCAGCTCATCATCCCATCACAGCATTCCGACAGTCTTTGTAAGCTGTTTGTGCAGGAGAAGGCATCATGAGCGACCCAGCCGGAACCGGAGAAGCAGGAGTTGGAGCGGGTCCAAGCTTGGAGGAAAGGTACCGAGCGTTTGAGATCCAACTGGCGCTGCAGACGGCGAGGCTTGAGGAGAGAAGGGCTCAGGATGCAGACAAGAAGGGGAAAGCCACCCAGTTCACCAGAAAGGTACCAGGATTGGTGCAGAAGTTTGGGGGGGACCCCAAGGACTACCATGCCTTTAGGACAGAGATGCAATATGCCCTCAATGTGCAGTTTGATGAATTCCCTGACGAGGAATCGCGAGTGGCTTTCGTGATTGGGCATCTTGAAAGGGGGGCGAGGGACTGGGTTAGACCCCTGATGGCAACGAATAATGACGTCCTAAAGGACACAATGAAGTTCTTTCGTGCAATGGATCTGATGTTTTCCAGCGATATTGAGCAGGGGGTGGTGCGCAGACAGCTAATGGCTTGCAAACAGGGGAGCCGATCTGTCCGTGAGTACTGGACTGAGTTCACCATGCTGGTTCATAGATTGGGGTGGGACTTATCGGCAGCACCCATTCAAATGCTATTTGAAGAAGGCCTTGCTTCGGCTGTGAAAGACGAACTTTCCCGGAGTCCCAGGGCGGTTTCTATGGATCAGCTGACCAAATCTGCGCTGACCATAGGAGCGCGCCAGGAGGCGAGAGCCTTGGAGAGGCGGGAAGGGAAGGGGGAACGGTGGAAGGAGTTCCGCATTCCAGACATTCCAGAGCCAACGTTCCCACCGGCGGAGCCGATGGAAATCGGAACAGCGCGCGCAGTTTCAAACCCCAGTGAGGGGGGAAAGAAGGAGGGGAAAGGCGCCCGGAAATGCTATCTCTGCCAACAGCCAGGTCACTTTGCCAGAGTCTGCCCCCAGAGGAAGGAATGGCAAGGGATGGTGGGAGCTGTTGAGGGAGGAGTGGAGGAAATACCGGAGCAAGTAAAAGCCAACGCCTGGCTGCCACCGTCGGGGCACAGCAGCCAGGCCAAAGAGCAGTGGAAGTGCCCAAGCCGGAACCCCCTAAACCTGCCCTAGTGATAGAAGTGTCACTAGAGCTGCAAAACGGATACCCTCTAAAGATAAAGGCGCTGTTGGACTCAGGCAGCTCCTGCAATTTTATGAGCAAAGAGTTTGCAGCTGAACACCAGATACAGACGATCCCTTTAAGCAACCCCCTGCAGGTGACCACGATCGATGGCAGGGAGCTGTTGGGAGGAGCAGTCAGCTTGCAGACCGTCCCAATGATCATGAAGGTGGCAAGGCACACCGAACTGATAGCGTTTAATGTGGCCACCTTGGGAGGGGCTCCTATTATTTTGGGGATGAGCTGGTTGGCGTTACATGTAAGAGAGTTTGTACTGGTCCAGTAAACGCTTCCGCTGCGCCACCAGCAACAGCTCTCTTTGCAGAGCATTAATTAAGTCCAGTGCAGAGATTCTTGTTGCAGTACAAGCTTCAGAGTCTCAGCAGCAAAGAAATAACGACACAGGGAAGCCTGTCTTTCCAAAGACAGGTTTATTGCAGAAAGATAACAGAAACACCTCCGGAGCTTTCAGACATTTTTGCTTCACGCCCCACACACACAGAAAACAAACACTCTTTATATACCGAGCAACTTAACAACTTAACGAGCTTGACTACTTAAAGTCACATCACATTGCTAACTTGCCAGCGTCTTAGGTTTCACACCCTAACACCCCCTCTCGCTGGCAATACAAAAAACAAAATTACTTCAGACCCATTTCTTCACAAAAGTTTTCATGCCGCTGAAACCCAAGCGGTTTTGTAAAACCATCAGCTTGATTTTCATGACTGGGACAGTAATTTAATTTAACAATTCCTGCTTTTACCGTTTGACAAACATTTTGAAAGCGGATATCCAAATGTTTTGTACGACCTTTAAACTGCCCATTTTGTGCTAACTTAAGACACGGTTGATTATCACCCCATACAGTGATTGGAGTGATGGCCTTTTCATACATCTCTTGTGCCAAGCATTTGTAAAATTCTAGATCTTTACATAACTCAGATAAGGCACAGAACTCAGCTTCTGTTGACGACAAAGCAATTAGGTTCTGTTTCTTGGATCTCCACCCAATCAGAGAGTTACCAAATTTTATTACACAGCCAGACACTGATTTTCTATCCTTTAAATTTGCCCAATCACTATCTGCCCAACAAGTAATCTGTGCTTGTCCTTCCGAAGATAATTCAAGGCAAAAATCTTTGGTGTATTGTAAATATCTTAACACTCTTTGAATTCCTTTCCATGCATTTACACTAGGTTTCGAAGCTTCTCTGCTGAGTAAGTTAACAGCGTAAGCAATATCTGGTCTACTCCATTGCGAAAGATGAAGTAAGCTTCCCAGTGCTGACTGAAAGATTTCAGCACGCTTGAATTCAGCACTATCCTTGAACTCATTGTCTTTTACAAAACCCATTTCCATTGGTGTTCTAACACCTGCACACTCCGTCATGTTAAACTTTTTCAACATTTGCAATATCTTGGCTTTTTGATTCAGTAGAAAACTGCCATTTTTGGTCCTATCTATCTGAACACCAAGATAGACCTTCACATCACCAAGATTCTTAACTTTGAAGTGTTTATTTAATTCTTTGGCTAGTTTTTTTACTTGTTCTTGTGTCTTTGAAGTATAAATCAGGTCATCTACATAAACAAGCAAAGATTCTTGAGCATCTCCTGAATTTCTGAAATATAAGCAATTGTCAGCCTTGCTCCTGCTAAAACCAATGCCTACCAAAACGTCATTCAAACACTCATTCCAATTATGAGCAGATTGCTTGAGTCCATAAATAGATTTATGTAGTTTCCATACCTGATTTGATTTACCAACTTTCAATCCTGGCGGTAGCTCCATATAGAGCTCTTCAGCCAAGTCTGAATGAAGATAAGCTGTAGAGACATCAAATTGATTCACTTTGAACCCTTTCTGAGCAGCAACTGCTAATAGTGCCCGTAGGGTTTCACTCCTTGAAGTGGGTGCATAGACTTCGGAATAATGTAACCCCTTTCTTTGCGTAAAACCTCGAGCTACAAGCCTTGCTTTGTACTCTGGTTTCCCCATCGCTGTTGTCTTTATCCTGTACACCCACCTACAACTTACTGCCTTGGCACCTTCTGGCAGTTTGGTGATGGAAAACACACCCAGTTCTTTCATAGAATTCAACTCCTTTTGCATGGCCTCACGCCACCTACTGGCCTCCTCCTGGGGTAATTGCTCAACCTCCTCAAAACTTTCAGGTTCGCAATTTGCCAAACCAGCCCAAACACTAATAGCTTGGCACCTTTCAGGAGGTTTACCTTTGTTGGTACGCTGAGAACGCCTTAACAGTTCCTGTGATGTTCCTTCAGTTTCCCCCTCTGACCCAGAATCACTAGTCGTCACCTGTTTGTCACTAGTAGTTGAAGAACTTTCTGATTCTGACTTTACACGTCTCTCTTGCTGTACAGGTGAACTTTTAGAGCTAGAAGAGTCTGACTTTACAGACTTGGGTGAACTAGGCGATTTCTCACCCTCGTCCTCAGACTTAAATTCCTCAGTCTGTTCTGGAACTAATACTTGCCCTGGGGCCTGAGTTTCATTGCTACTGTTCACCACATCAAATAGTATGTCAGGATTTCCATGAATTTTATTTCAACCATCCTGTTCACAAAATTCCGCACTTCTGCTGATTGTGATTTTCGTTTGATTGCCTTCTACATTCACAAATCTCCAACCTTTTGTGTTTGCTTGATAACCACAGAAAAACATTTCTTTAGACCTAGGATCGCCTTTCCTACGTTGTGCCCTAGGCACCAGCACATAAGCACGACATCCAAAAACTCTTAGATGATCAATTTTTGGTTTTTTTCCAAATAGCACGAAGTAAGGAGTGTTGCCTACTGTGCTATTGTACACTCTGTTAAAAGTATAATTCGCATACAGTGCAGCCTCAGCCCAAAAACGCTGTGGAAGTCCAGAATCAAACAGCAAAGCAGTAATGGCTTCCTGTAATGTTCGAAATTTTCTTTCGGCAACTGCATTCTCCTGTGGTGAATAGGGATTGGTAAGTCTATGAACTATACCTTTCCTTTTTAACCACGTCTCCAGCGTGTGGTTCACATATTCCCCACCACAATCTGATTGTATTTTACGTACCCTGGTGTCAAATTTACATTCGACTTCTTCAATCCAATCCATCAGGATGGAAGCTGCTTGTGATTTTTCTTTCAGAAAGAAAACCCAACTAGCCCTTGAAAAGTCATCCACCAAAATTTGCATAAATCTCGCACCTCCAAGCGATTTGACTGGCATAGGGCCACACACGTCTGTGTGCACAAGTTCAAAGGGTTTCTTGCTTACTCTATCAGATCTAGGATAGTTACATGTCTTAACCTTAGCATGTTTACAAGCACAACAATCCAGAAAATTTGGACAGGGTTTAATGTTACACTCCTCAGCTAAATCTGGCATCTTGCTTACATACTTAAAGCATATATGAGCTAACCTTCTGTGTAGTAGATGTGCACAACCTGTATGAGGAGCCTTATTTACACACTTAGCTTGCGCTTCACCTGTTGAACATCTACCTGCTGCTAACTGCTCTTCAACCAAAACAAAAAGCCCATCCTCACAGGGAATTTTAACTAGCTCCTTTCCCTGTTTCGAAATGGTGCACACATCATTTTCAAACTCAACCTTAAAGCCACTTTTTACCAGGCATGACACACTCAAAAGTCCATTCTTCATTCCTGGAAGAACAAAAACAGGAAGGTTAGTTTGCAAACAGTTAACATAAATTGTGCCTTTAAGGTTCATTTCTCGTTTACTATTGTCTGCTATAGTCACGGTTTTTGCAACTGGCAATGTCTTGCAGTTCATCAAGCGGCCACTAGATGTCGCTGGAACTAAACTGTGACTTGCTCCACTGTCAATTATCCACTTCAAGGTTTGTTGGCTCCTTTTAGGACTCTGTTGTGCTGCCATTGCAGATAGTCCCTTATCAGCACCTGCTCCCCCTCTGGATCGTTGATTCTTGTAGTTCTCACGTCGTCTTCCCCTGTAACTCCGGAAACTGGCCTTGGACTGTTGAAATTCCTGTTGCTTTTCTGGACACTTTGCTATCAAATGAAACCTGCTGCCACATCGAAAACATGACTTGCTGGTCATAGCAGACACTTGTGCGGCTTCCTTATAGCTTTGCCTGCTAGTTTCCCCACGCTGGGAATTATCTGAACATCCAACCCTTGGGGTATTTGAATTATCAATACGTTTTCGATGATGTTGATATTCTTGCTCACACAATCTACCAGTCACATAATTCATATTCAGCTGGTCCTCTGGCAAAACTTGTAAAGTTAGTACTAAGTTTTCAAACCCTGCATGCAGGCTGCTAAGCAGAGTATAAACTTTAATATTTTCAGGAAAATTCACACCTAAAGATGACAGTCGGTTGAAATACTCAGTCATCTGTGACGTGTGTTCAACCACACTATCCCCTGGCTTCAGTTTCAACTCATACAAAGCACGTATAATGTTCACCTTCTCTCCGGGCGTGGCTCTATGGTGAATTCGCCTAAGAGCTTCCCAAATTTCAAATGCAGACCTTAAATTTTCCACATGAGGTAATTGGGAATCGTCTATCGATACCATCAACATGCATCTAGCTTTAGTGTCCATTTTATTATGTTCCCTGTTCTGAGCATGTGCAGCAGCCTGTTGCTCTGCTGTGGCATCTGCTGCAACAGCCACAAACGGCTTTCGCCTCTGGACATAGTCAGCCCACACTTCTTTGGCTTCCAACCAGACTTGAGCCCTCTTAGACCACTGCACGTAATTAGCAGAGTTCAACTTTGTAAAGGGAACCTGGAAATTTTCCACTGCCATTCTTGGGGTTTGCTGCTACTCCCTCTGTGTGCCCTTTCTTCTCTTTCCCCTTGGGATTTGTCTTACTCACTTTTCAGACGCCTCCAGCCTCCTTTGAAGCCTCTCAGTTCCTTTAAGAGCTGGATTTACGACCAAGCCGGTCTTCTCTCATCCGAAAGCTGCTTCCACTTTCTCTGCACACAATACAGCTGTAGAAACGTAGAAGGATCCATAACCTAAGAGAGTTTGTACTGGTCCAGTAAACGCTTCCGCTGCGCCACCAGCAACAGCTCTCTTTGCAGAGCATTAATTAAGTCCAGTGCAGAGATTCTTGTTGCAGTACAAGCTTCAGAGTCTCAGCAGCAAAGAAATAACGACACAGGGAAGCCTGTCTTTCCAAAGACAGGTTTATTGCAGAAAGATAACAGAAACACCTCCGGAGCTTTCAGACATTTTTGCTTCACGCCCCACACACACAGAAAACAAACACTCTTTATATACTGAGCAACTTAACAACTTAACGAGCTTGACTACTTAAAGTCACATCACATTGCTAACTTGCCAGCGTCTTAGGTTTCACACCCTAACAACATGATCCGCTGGTGGGCTGGCATCAGAGAGTGGTTTCCTTTGGTTCCGCACATTGCTTAGAACACTGCAAGGAGGGAAAGGGTTCAGCAGGGGCCCAAGCTACCCTAGCAGGGACGGAAGTAACGGAGAAGGTGAAGGTACCACGACAATACGCAGATCTCAGCGACGTGTTCAGCGAAAGGGAAGCTGACCAACTACCCCCGCATAGACACTTTGACTGTCAAATCAATTTACTCCCTGGGGCACAGCTCCCTGCAGGCAAGCTGTACGCCATGTCAGACAGAGAGATGCAGGAGCTAAGAGAGTTTATTGACAAGAACCTGAAGCGAGGTTTCATCAGAGAGTCCAGAGCGGTGGGAGGTAGCCCAGTGTTTTTTGTGGATAAAAAAAACACGGACAAGCCGAGACTTGTGTGTGACTTCAGGGCTTTAAACGCAGTGTCAGAACCAGTGGCCTTCCCTATGCCCAGGATTGACGACATTTTGACCAGGGTGCGGAAGGGAAAGTATACTTAAATACCTTTTTTAGCTCATTATATATCATTTCCCAGAAGACCCTCACTTTTGGAGAAGTCCACCAAAGGTGAAAGAATGTCCCTTCAGCCTCCTTACATTTCCAACATTTGTTATCAAACAGGTGATATATTTTTGCAAGCTTGACTGGGGTCATGTACCACCTATATATCATTTTCATAATATTTTCTTTCAAGGCATTACATGCAGTAAATTTCATTCCGGTGGTCCATAACCTTTCCCAGTCCTCAAACATAATGTTATACCCAATATCCTGCGCCCATTTTATCATGGCTGATTTGACTGTCTCATCCTGAGTGTTCCATTTAAGCAGCAAGTTATACATTCTCGAAAGTACCTTAGTCTTTGGTTCAAGCAGTTCTGTCTCTAACTTCGATTTTTCCACCTGGAATCCTATTTTTTTGTCCATTTTAAAAACCTCTTGAATTTGAGCATAATGTAACCAATCTCGCACCTTATTCTTTAATTTGTCTAGGCTCTGCAACCTCCAATTGTCTCCAATTTTTTCTATTATCTCCCAATATTTCGGCCAACCGGCCTCCATATTGAGTCTTTTTCGGGCCTTAGCCTCTATTGGTGATAACCACCTCGGGGTCTTATTTTCTAATAAGTCCTTGTATTTAGTCCAGACAATAAATAGTGCTTTTCTGACAATATGGTTTTTGAACATTTTGTGAACCTTTACCTTGTCGTACCACAGATATGCATGCCATCCAAAAGCATTATTAAACCCTTCCAGGTCTAGGACATCAGCGTTTTCTAAGAGAAACCAATCTTTCATCCAGCAGAAAGCTGCAGCTTCATAATATAACCTTAAGTCCGGCAGGGCAAATCCCCCTCTTTCTTTTGCATCAGTTAGTATTTTAAATTTTATCCTGGGCTTTTTGCCCTGCCAGACAAACTTAGAGATATCTTTCTGCCACTTTCCAAAACATTCCACTCTGTCCACAATCTGTAGGGTTTGAAACAAAAACAACATCTTTGGCAATACATTCATTTTTACAGCTGCAATTCGACCCAACAAGGAAAGTTTTAATCTTGACCAAATTTCTAAATCCTTTTTGATTTCTGACCAGCATTTTTCATAATTATCTTTAAACAAATTCAAATTTTTAGCAGACAAATTAACCCCTAGGTATTTCACTTTTTTAACCACATTTAGCTCTGTCTCCTTCTGAAACCCATCTGTTTCTAAAGGTGTCAGATTTTTTCCCAAAACCTTGGTTTTTTGCTTGTTCAACTTAAATCCCGCCACCCGACCAAACTCATAAATCAATTCTAAAACTCTTTTTGTACTAGATTCTGGCTCCTGTAATGTTAAAACCAAGTCATCTGCAAAGGCTTTCAATTTATATTGTTTCACTCCGACCTGTATACCTTGCACCAACCGGTCCTCCCTAATCATATTCAAAAGTACCTCCAGGACTGAGATAAATAACAGAGGGGATAGAGGGCACCCCTGTCGTGTTCCTTTTTCAATTTTGAACTCTTCTGTCACCACATTGTTCACTATCAGTTTAGCTTTTTGCTCTGAATAGATTGCTTCTATACTATTTTGAAACCCCCGTCCCACTCCCATCCCTTCCAAATTTTTCTTCATAAACTTCCAAGAAATGTTGTCAAAGGCCTTCTCTGCATCAATAAAGATTAACACTGCTTTCGTGTTGATATTGGTTAGCAAAAGCTCCAAAATGTCAATAATATTCCTAGTGTTATCAAACAGATGTCTACCTGGGAGAAAGCCTGCCTGGTCTTTATGAATTACTTCATTTAGCACTTTTTTAAGTCTACTAGCCAAAATATCTGCAAAAATTTTGTAATCCACATTAAGGAGTGAAATGGGACGGTAGTTCTTAAGTTGAGTCTTTTCAAATTCCAGTTTAGGTATCAATGTGATGAAAGCTTCTTTCCACGATTCCGGTGCCTTCTTTCCCTCCATAATCTGGTTACATACCTCCATTAGTGGTTGTATCAAAAAGTCTTTCAGTGTCTTGTAGTACTTGGAGGTGAGTCCATCTGGGCCTGGAGATTTTCCTAGTTGCATATTCTGAATGGCACCCTCAATTTCTTGTTGTGTTATTCTATAATGCAGGATTGTTCTCTTCTCCTGAGGTAGTTTTGGTAATCCATTAACTTTTAAAAATTGGTCTATCTCAGTCTCTTCCTGTGGCCCTTGCGTAAAAAGTTTTTTGAAATATCTCTGGAAACACTTTCTAATTTCTTCTGGTTTCTGAATGTTTCTCCCTTCAACCTCCAGATTGGTAACAAAGTTCAATTTTTGTCTTTTTTTCAACTGCCATGCTAGCAGTTTTCCACACTTGTTTGCCGATTCAAATGATCTTTGTTTCATTTGTTTAATTTTCCATTCAACTTCTGGATTTATCAATTTCGCATATTGTGCTTGATGGAATTTAATTTCTCTCAAAATTTCTTTTGATTTTGGTTTTAGTCTCAGTTTTTTCTCGCCCTCTCTTATCTTCTCTAATATCTTATCCTTTTTTCTATTCCAGAGTTTTTTCTTAATCGTATTCTGTTGTATCAGAAACCCTCTCATAACTGCTTTACTTGCGTCCCAGATTGTTCTCTTTTCCACCGAAGTGTTCAAATTTATTTCAAAATAGTCTTTTAAAGTTTTTTGGGCCTTCTTCACAGTCTCCTGATCTCTTAGTAGGGTGTCATTCATTTTCCATCTGAAGGAACCGATTGGAGTAAGTCTCAATTCCACTTTCATGGCGTTATGGTCGGAGCAGGTTTTTGGGCAGATTTCCACTTTTCTAGTCTTAGGTGCCAGCCCTCTAGTTGTCCATATTTGGTCGATTCTTGTCCATGACAGGTGGGCCTCAGAGAAGAATGTTCCTTCTTTACCTAAGGGGTTCTTTGTCCTCCAAATGTCAATCAAATCCATACTGTCAGTTAGTTCAAAAAAAGTTTTGGGTAGTCTGCCATCTTTGGTTAAATTTTGATTTTGTGACTTATCCATGTGTGTAGAGACCACCCCATTCATATCTCCCATCATAATGATGTTGGTATAGTCCAGATAGTCCAGCATTATCTCATGCAGCTTCTTATAAAATTCTGATTTCCCCTCATTTGGTGCGTAGATTCCTAATATCAGAAATTTTTCTCCTTGTGTTTGTATTTCAATTGCCAAAATTCTTCCTTGCTCATCTTTAAATAGAAATTTCGGTGACAGGTTCTCCTTTGCATAAATCACCACGCCCCTTTTCTTGACTCTGTCTGATGAAATAAATTCTTGGCCTAGTCTTTTGTTAATTAACACTTTCTTATGGAGCCTAGTCACGTGCGTTTTCTGCAAGCAAATAATGTCCAATTGTTCTTTTTTCAATATATGAAAGATTCTTCTTCTTTTTTCCGGAGAATTTCCGCCATTAATATTCCAACTAAAGAGCTGCAGAGACATCCTGGATCAGTCTGTTAGTCCTATAGTGGTGTCTCTTCCTTTTCCTCTGAGCCCAGAGGTGCTGGTGTTGGTACAGGTGCAGGCAGAGGTGGTGGCCAAGATGCTGCTGTTCCCTTTTGAAGGTCCTCTTTGTGGTCTTTCAAAAACTTTTGTTGATCTTCTGCTGTTCTGATTTTAACTTTCTTTCCTTTAAAATTAAAGGATAGTCCCTGGGGGAATTCCCACCTGTAAGGAATTGAGTTGCCTCTTAGTAGTCTTGCGAGTTCTGTGTATGTAGCTCTGAGGTCCAAGAGTTGTTTCGGTATGTCTCTGTAGATTTCTGCTCTTTTACCTTGAATTTCCAATGATTTTCCAAAATGTAGGCCTAGTATTTTGTCTCTTTCTTGTTTGGATCTCAAAATGATCAAGCAATCTCTAGCTCTGTCTTTCCCAACCACTCTTCCCAGTCTAAAAGCGGTAACAATTTTAAAGTCCTTGTCTTCTTCTATACCCCAGAACTCTGATAGTTCTGATGTCAGATAACCAATCAGATCTCCTTGTTCAAGTTCTGGAATGGCTCTTAATCTAAGGTTATTTCCCCGATTCCTCAATTCCACCATAGACAGATAGGCCTGCTGTTCATTAATCTGCTTATGCAGTGGCCTTACCTCCCCTTTTATTGCTTCGGCCTTCTGATTAGCTTGTTCTGCTTTTTGATTGGCTTCCTCAGCCAACTTACGATTTTCTGCAGTTGTTGCCTGAAGATTTCCAATTACTTGTGTGTGTTGAGTGACTTGCTCAGTCAATTTACTAATAGTGGCTGTGGCTTGATCAATTTTGATCGACTGTTCAACAGCCTTTTTGTTTAAAATTGCCAGTTGTTCCAAAATTTGTTTTGAGACTGGGTCAATTCCTCCTGAGGCCATATCCTCTGATGCTGTCTGCTCAACTTCCCCTTCCTGCAGTCCTAAAACAGCTGGGACAGATGATCTACGCGACTGAGAAGTCAAAGTTGTTTGTAACAATTGTACAGATTGTTTTGCTTTCGTTTTGGCCGACCTTGTTTTCCCTGTGCCACTCATTCCACACCTGTCTGTGCGTCAAGGTCAAACTGTAAGCAATTCCATGGGAAAGACAGTCCAAAGTATAAACAGCAAGACAACAGATAGTCAAAATAAAATGCAGTTCCCAGAGACTTATAAATCCCAAATCCTCTAGGGGGAGCACCCCTGTAATTCAGAAGAAAGAAGAAACTTTTTCCGCCATTAAAATCCCAGCAGTCTGAAATAAATTACAGAGGCACCTTCAATGTCCCTTTAGGCGTGCAGAGCTTTTCCCAGATTGAAATAAAGTTTCAGAAATAGTGCAAGTAACAGTTTCCCTATTTGTATCCAACAGTAACGCTCACAAGTAGCACTTTCAGTATTGAATACAGTTTCCGCAATTTGACAGTTCTCTTATATCCTGACAGTCTGCGAACTTCGTTTCTTAGTCTTTTATATTCCACAAAGAGGAAGAAGATTCCAAACCAAATCCAATCAATTTAAACAAAACTGTTCCTTATAGTTTCTCAAAGGCAAGTTCAGACATTGCACAATAATCCAGACTTTTTTGTAATCCCTTTTAAAGCGCTTCCTGCTTGTCAGAGTCTTTGCTTTGATCTCTAAGCACAGTCGGAAGACGGACTTCCTGTTTGCATCTCCCATTTTCAGCCAAATTAATATCTTTAGTCCCAAAAAATTTAATAATCCTTACTCACGGGTGTGAAGTTTAGAGTCTGATGTTTCAGGAAGAAAGGTCAGCGCTCATCAGCAGCAGCCGCGCGGCTTCGCTTCCGCAGAAAGAGCGATGAACTCACAGCACCGCTCCCCCTTCCACGTTCCGGAGCCCCGGAGGACCTTCTTCGTTTCTAGGGGGCTTCTGGTGCCCGCCGAGTCCCACGGCCACAGGCTCACTCTGCCTGTGGTTTTTCTTGATGGGTCTCCACTCTGCCGCAGCGGACGACCCTTTTCTGCGGAGCCCCTCTTCACAGCGCGAAGAGGACCGCCATTGCCGTTTCGCGCCGCCGCCGGAAGTCATCAACATCATTTTTTGGTCCATCCATTCCGTCAATATGTTATCTAATTCTGAAAAGAAAGCTGATTTTTTATCATTTGGTGCGTATATTCCAACCACAATTATTTTTTCTCCATGAAACACCATCTGTACTACGACCACTCTCCCATGTTCATCTTTGTATAATAGTTGCGGGTCATATTTTTCCTTTATATATATTACTACCCCTCTTTTCTTCACCTTGTCAGAAGTCACAAAGTCCAGTCCTAATCTCTTATTGCTTAGTACCCTCTTATGTTTTCCTATTACATGCGTCTCTTGTAAGCAAATTAGGTCCCAGTTCTTTTTCAGTAATACATGCGCAATCTGATTCCTCTTATTTTTATTGTTCAAGCCATTCACATTCCAACTTATTCTTTTTAAAACCATCTATTATGTTGTTCTAACTAATTTATCTGAGCTAGATAGGAACTACTGTTCCTTGTCTTCCTTCTCTTCTTCTTCCCTTTCTCCTATTAAACTCTGCTCTCTTTCTTCTTCTTCACTCCCTTCACCCTCCTCGTCTCTCTTCCGTTCCTCCCTTTCCTCCTCCCCCTCAACTTTTCCCAGATCCTTCTCGTATCTCCTCGCAAATTTCTGGAGTTCTACACTGGTGCATAGTTTGAACCTTTTTTCCTTGAAATAGAATGAGATGCCTTCCGGAAACTCCCATCTATACAAGATCCCATTTTTCTTCAATTGATTTGTTAGTTTTTTATATGGATCTCTCCTTCGAAGAAATCTCGAAGGAATTTCTTTAAAAATAGTAATTGGGTTTCCTTCAATATGTAACCTTTTGATATGGTTCTGTTTCAATATTTCATTTCTTATTTCCATCGTGTTGAACATGGCGATTACATCTCCTGGCAATTTTTTCTTTCTAGCTTTATCTGATTTTGACCTTATTCGAAAGATATTTACTAAATGACAGTTTATCTCATCCTCTTTCATATCTAACCAAATTGCCAGCCCTTTTATCACTTTGGTTCTCTGGTACACCTCTCAGTTTCAAATTGGTTTGATTTTGCCTCATCTGTGTCATAGCCATGTTATCCAACAACTCTTCCTGCACCTTTTCTATCTCTTTAACTTCTACTCTAATCTTATCCACTTCCTTCTTACTGTTTTTCGTATCCTTTTGCACCCTCTTCATTGAATCCTCCAGGACCTTAGTTCTTACCGATAAATCTTTAACCTTTCCTGTCAATTCCCCCACCACCCCCTCCAGTTTCTTATCCAAAGTGTCTTGTACTTCAAGTAATTTTCTCTCTATATATTGTTCATTATTTTTAAATTCTTTCCTTATTTCGGCCATCAAGCTGCTATAGTCTTTAATTTCTTTCGCTTCCTTGCCCTCCTCTTGTCTCGACGGCCTCCTTTCCGCTGGTGTTGCAACCCCCTTTTTTGAACCGTTTGTCATTTTGTAAACTTGGTAGGTCTCAAGAAAGGTAGGGTAAGATATAGAAGTAACAGTACTGGCGTCTTTCAAAAAATAGAGCACCAGTTCACAAATTACCTCTAATAGGTTAATGAGTTACCGAGGATGGCGCTGAGGTAAATTGAGAGATAATAAGCGCCTAGGTATACGCAAGCTTTACAGTCCTTGTCTTCTTGGGGGTTGATATTGTGAAGGTCTGGCCCCGAATAAAGTTTAAAATACTAACTGATGCAAAAGAAAGAGGGGGGTTTGCCCTGCCAGACTTAAGGTTATATTATGAAGCTGCAGCCTTCTGCTGGATGAAGGATTGGTTACTTCTAGAGAACACTGATGTCCTAGATCTGGAAGGTTTTAATAATTCGTTAGGATGGCATGCGTATTTGTGGTACGACAAGGTAAAAACTCATAAAATGTTCAAAAACCATATTGTCAGAAAAGCAATATTTATGGTCTGGATAAAATACAAAGACTTACTAGAAAGTAAGACCCCGAGGTGGTTATCACCAGTGGAGGCCAAGGCTCGAAAAAACCCCAATATGGAGGCCAGCTGGCTGAAATATGGGGAAATAGTAGAAAAAATTGGAGACAATTGGAGGTTACAGAGCTATGAAAAACTAAAGAATAAGGTGCAAGATTGGTTTCATTATGCTCAAATTCAAGAGGTTTTTAAGTTGGATAAAAAAACAGGATTCCAGGTGGAAAAATCGAAACTAGAGACAGAACTGTTAGAACCAAAGACTAAGGTATTATCGAGAATGTATAACTTGCTGCTTAAATGGAACACTCAGGATGAGACAGTTAAATCAGCCATGATAAAGTGGGCTCAAGACATTGGGTACAACATTATGTTTGAAGACTGGGAAAGGTTATGGACCACCGGTATGAAGTTTACGGCATGTAATGCCTTGAAAGAAAACATTATGAAAATGATATACAGGTGGTACATGACCCCAGTCAAGCTTGCTAAGATATACCATTTGTCTGATAATAAATGTTGGAAATGTAAGGAGGCTGAAGGGACATTCTTTCACCTCTGGTGGACCTGTCCAAAAGTGAAGGCCTTCTGGGAAATGATTTACAATGAGTTAAAAAAGTTGTTTAAGTACACCTTTCCTAAGAAACCAGAGGCCTTTCTCTTGGGCATTGTCGGCCAAAAGGTGTTAAAGAAGGATAGAACGTTTTTTATGTATGCAACTACAGCAGCAAGAATTCTTATCGCGAAACATTGGAAGACCCAAGATTTACCCACACTGGAAGAGTGGCAGACGCAATTGATGGACTATATGGAATTGGCCGAGATGACTGCCAGGATCCAAGATTTGGGAGAAGAAGCAGTGGAGGAGGACTGGAAAAAATTCAAGGACTATTTACAAAAAAATTATAAGTTATATGAATTATAAGAATTCGCATGATTTGGAAAGGTTAGCTCCAGCAACGAGATTTGACGGTATGTGAAACTAAGTTATATTAATGAAAGGACTAATGTTTAAAATAACATTATATTTGTTTTTAGAGTAAATTGATAATAAGTAATTTAAACTTAAAAGGCAACTATCTGAAAGTACAAAAGAATGCATGAAACAAGGTTATAATTTGCTGATATTTTTATTGTTGAGAATGCACGGTGAGGGAGATGTGGGGAAGTCCGGTAGAACACTGAAAAAGTTCTGAAAGGATGAATTTTTCTTTTTTTCTTTTCTTTCTATTCTTGTTTCTTTGTATATCTGACTTTGTGTCTTTATCTGGAAAAAAATGCAAAACCACAGCCTGTGGCTGTGGGACTCGGCGGGCACCAGAAGCGCCCCCCGAAACGAAGAAGGAACCCCGTAAGGGGCTCCGGAACGTGGAGGAGTGGCGCGGTGCTGTGAGTCGATCGCTCTTTCTGAGGAAGTGAAGCCGCATAGCTGCTGCCGATGAGCACTGACCTTTTTTCCTGGAACATCCGATCTGAAAAGCTTTAACCCGTGAGTAAGAGGGATTGAAGGAATTTGAGACCAAATTAAATGTAAAATTCGGCCAAAGCGGGAGACGCAACCAGGAAGTCCGTCTCCCGGTTCTGCTTAAAGTTCCGAAGCAAAAGACTTTGATTTGCCTGAAGCCTTTGAAGTGGTGGAAAAAGTTTTCAATTCGTGCCTTGCTTGAGTTGCTTTAATAGAGACTAAGGGATTTAATTTCTTATGGTTCTGGACCTGCTCTACCTTCTCCCCGTGAGCTTAGAAATTTTACTGAGAAGCCAGGTGCTCGGACTGCCGGATTAATAGAACTGTCAGATTGTGTATTTTGTTGCTGCTATTTAGAACTGCTACATTTGAGCACTATTGGCTTGGATATATCGAAACATTGTTTCTGGCACTTTTTAGAGACATTGTTCCACTTTAAGGATTATCTCTGCTAGCTGCAAGAGAGCCGAGGGTCTTCTGGAAATATATGGCTGTTTGGACATTGCTAAAAAGTTTTGAAGTTTTGGTTATAACTTGCTTTAGGAGTAACAAATTTACCGCTTCCCTTGAGACACGACTGAACTAGAGGATTTGGGATTTACAACTATTTGGGACTTGTTTTTCTCCTTTTTTCTACTTTATTGTTTATTCTCTGGACTTGTGGATTCCCATGGGACTGTACACAGTTTGACCTTGGCACGTAGACAGGAGTGGAATGAGTGGCTTTGGGAAAACAAGATCGGCTAAAGCTAAAGCTAAACAATTAACGCAAACAACTTTGACTACACAGCTACGCAGATCATCTGCCCCTGCTATCTTGGGGGCACAAGAGGAAGAAACTGAGCAGACTTTGCTAGAAGGTATGGCTGCAGGAGGATCTGCCTCAGTATTAGAACAAATTTTGGGGAAATTGGAAAGTTTGGATAAAAAGGCAGATGAGCATTCGGCTAAAATTGATCAATTGGTCAGACCTCACCTAGAGTACTGTGTCCAGTTCTGGGCACCACAATTCAAGAAGGACACTGACAAACTGGAACGTGTCCAGAGGAGGGCAACCAAAATGGTCAAAGGCCTGGAAACGATGCCTTATGAGGAACGGCTAAGGGAGCTGGGCATGTTTAGCCTGGAGAAGAGGAGGTTAAGGGGTGATATGATAGCCATGTTCAAATATATAAAAGGATGTCACATAGAGGAGGGAGAAAGGTTGTTTTCTGCTGCTCCAGAGAAGCGGACACGGAGCAATGGATCCAAACTACAAGAAAGAAGATTCCACCTAAGCATTAGGAAGAACTTCCTGACAGTAAGAGCTGTTCGACAGTGGAATTTGCTGCCAAGGAGTGTGGTGGAGTCTCCTTCTTTGGAGGTCTTTAAGCAGAGGCTTGACAACCATATGTCAGGAGTGCTCTGATGGTGTTTCCTGCTTGGCAGGGGGTTGGACTCGATGGCCCTTGTGGTCTCTTCCAACTCTATGATTCTATTCTATTCTATTCTAAGCTACAGCCAGTGTTAACAAATTGACTGAACAAGTTGCTCAGCATGCACAAGCAATTGGGAAACTTCAGGAAGCCACCACAGAAAATCGTAAATTAGCTGTGGAAGCCAATCAAAAAGCTGAAGCAGTAAAAGAGGAGGTAAAACCCCTATACAAACAGGTTGGCGAACGGCAGGCCTACCTGTCTATGATAGAATTACGTAATAGGGAAAACAACCTGAGACTGAGGTCAATTCCTGAATTTGAACAAGGGGATTTAATTGACTTTCTAACAAAAGAATTTGCTAAGTTTTGGCCCTTGGAAGAAGATAAGTTTAAAATTGTGACTGCTTTTAGACTTGGAAGAGTAGCAAGGAAAGACAAACCTAGAGACTGTCTGATTACCTTGAGATCCAAGGAAGAAAGAGGTAAAATATTAAGCCTACATTACGAAAAGTCACTTGTAATCCAAGGCAGGAGGGCAGAAATTTACAAAGATATCCCAAAACAACTTTTGGATCTCAGATCTATATACACAGAGCTTGCTAAACTGCTGAGGAGCAACTCGATTCCTTTTAGGTGGGAATTTCCCCAAGGACTATCTTTTACATTTAAAGGGAAGAAAGTGAAAATAAAAACAGCCGAGGACAAAGAAAAGTTTCTGAACGACTACGGAGAAGACCTTCAGAAAGGGATTTTTGGAATTCCAGGGCCTGGGCCTTTGCCTGCACCTACACCCTTGCCTATACCCACACCTTTGGGGCCTGAAGACCAGAAGAAAGAAACGCCGCCACCAAGCGAATAGCAGATTTGTCCAGGATGTCTCTGCAACTTCTCAGTTGGAACATTAATGGCGGTAATTCCCCGGAAAAAAGGAGAAGAATATTCCATGTATTAAAGAAAGAACAGTTGGACATTATTTGCTTGCAGGAAACGCGTGTGACTAGGCTCCACAGAACAGTGTTAATTAACAAGAGATTAGGCCAAGAATTTATTTCATCGGATAGAGTTAAGAAAAGAGGAGTGGTGATTTATGCAAAGGAGAGCCAATCAGCAAAATTTCTATTTAAAGATGAGCAAGGAAGAATTCTGGCAATAGAGATACAAACCCAAGGTGAAAAGTTTTTGATATTGGGAATTTACGCACCGAACGAGGGGAAATCAGAATTCTACAAGAAGCTGCATGAGACAATGCTGGACTATCTGGACTATAGCAACATCATTATGATGGGAGATATGAATGGGGTGGTTTCTACAAACATGGATAAGTCACAAAACCAAAGTTTGACAAAAGACGGCAGACTACCCAAAACCTTTTTTGAGCTAACTGACAACATGGACTTGATTGATATTTGGAGGACAAAGAACCCCCTAGGAAGAGAAGGAACATTCTTTTCTGAAGCCCATCTGACATGGACAAGAATCGACCAAATATGGATAACTAGAGGACTGGCACCTAAGACTAGAAAAGTGGAAATCTGCCCAAAAACCTGCTCCGACCATAATGCAATGAAAATGGAAATGAGACTAATTCCAACCGGCTCCTTCAGATGGAAGATGAATGACACCTTGTTAAGAGACCAGGAGATTATTAAGAAGGCCCAAAAGACTTTAAGAGACTATTTTGAGATAAACTTGAAGACCACAGTGGGAAAAAGAGTAATCTGGGATGCAAGTAAAGCTATTATGAGGGGGTTTCTGATACAACAGAATACGATAAAGAAAAGAGCACAGAATGAGAAAAAGGATAATATCTTGGCGAAAATAAGAGAAGGAGAGAAAAAGTTAAGATTGAAACCAAAGTCTCAGGAGATCCTGAGAGAAATTAAATTTCACCAAGCACAATACGCCAAACTGATAAATCAAGAATTTGAGTGGAAAATTAAGTTAATGAAACAAAGGACATTTGAATCAGCAAATAAATGTGGGAAACTGCTAGCATGGCAGTTGAAAAAGAGGCAAAAATTGAACACGGTCACAAACCTAGAGATTGAAGGGAGAAATGTTCAGAACCCGGAGGAAATTAGAAAGTGCTTCCAGAGATACTTTAAACAACTTTATACGCAAGGGCCGGAAAAAGAGACTGAGATAGACCAATTTTTTTAAAAAAAATGGACTACCAAAACTATCTCAGGAAAAGAGAACAATTCTGAACTATAAAATAACACAACAAGAAATTGAAGGTGCCATCCAGAATATGCAGCTAGGCAAGTCTCCAGGGCCAGATGGACTTACCTCCAAGTATTATAAGACGTTGAAAGACTATTTGACACAACCATTAATGGAGGTTTGCAATGAGATTTTGGAGGGGAAGAAGGCACCGGAATCGTGGAAAGAAGCTTTCATCACATTGATTCCTAAATTGGAAACTGAAAAGACTCAATTTAAGAACTACCGTCGCATCTCGCTACTGAATGTGGATTACAAAATTTTTGCAGACATTTTGGCAAGTAGACTTAAAAAAGTGTTAAATGAAGTAATTCATAAAGACCAGGCAGGTTTTCTCCCAGGTAGACACCTGTTTGATAACACTAGGAATATTATTGACATTTTGGAACTTTTGCAAACGAACATTAATACAAAAGCAGTGTTAATCTTTATAGATGCGGAGAAGGACTTTGACAACATCTCATGGAAGTTCATGAAGAAAAACCTTGAAGGGATGGGAGTGGGACGGGGGTTTGAAAATGGGATAGAGGCAATCTACTCAGAACAAAAAGCTAAATTGATAGTTAACAATGTGGTGACAGAAGAGTTTAAGATTGAAAAAGGAACACGACAAGGTTGCCCTATTTCCCCTCTGTTATTTATCTCGGTTCTGGAGGTGCTTTTGAATATGATTAGAGGGGACCGGTTGGTTGAAGGGATTGAGGTCGGAGCCAAACAGTACAAACTTAAAGCTTTTGCAGATGACCTGGTTTTAACACTACAGGAGTCAGAATCTAGTACGAAAAGAGTTTTAGAATTGATTCATGAGTTTGGTCGAGTGGCGGGATTTAAACTAAACAAGCAAAAAACCAAGGTTTTGGAAAAAAAATTGACATCTTTGGAATCAGAAAGGTTTCAGAAAGAGACAGATTTAAATGTGGTTAAAAGGGTGAAATACCTAGGGGTTAATTTGACTGCCAAAAATTTGAATTTATTTAAAGACAATTATGAAAAATGTTGGTCAGAAATTAAAAAGGATTTAGAAATTTGGTCAAGATTGAAACTTTCCTTGTTGGGCCGAATTGCTGCTATAAAGATGAATGTGTTGCTAAAAATGTTATTTTTGTTTCAGACCCTACAGATTGTGGACAGAGTGGAATGTTTTGGAAAGTGGCAGAGAGACATCTCTAAGTTTGTCTGGCAGGGCAAAAAGCACAGAATAAAATTTAAAATATTAACTGACGCAAAGGAAAGAGGGGGGTTTGCCCTGCCGGACTTAAGGTTATATTATGAAGCTGCAGCTTTCTGCTGGATGAAAGATTGGTTACTTATTGAGAACACTGATGTCCTGGATCTGGAAGGGTTCAATAATGCTTTTGGATGGCATGTTTATTTGTGGTACGACAAGGTAAAGGTTCATAAAGCTTTCAAGAACCATATTGTCAGGAAAGTGATATTTAATGTCTGGACAAAATACAAAGACTTATTAGAAAACAAGACCCCAAGGTGGTTGTCACCAATGGAAGCTAAGGCTCGGAAAAGACTCAATATGGAGGCCGAATGGCCGAATTATTGGGAAATAATAGAAAAAGTTGGAGATACTTGGAGGCTGCAGAGTTTGGAGAAATTAAAGGATAAAGTGCGAGATTGGTTACACTATGCTCAAATTAAGGAGGTTTTTAATTTGGATAAAAAGATAGGATTCCAGGTAGAAAAATCGAAATTCGAAACAGAATTGCTAGAACCTAAGACTAAGGTACTTTCAAAAATGTATAACTTGCTGTTAAAATGGAATACTCAGGATGAAACAGTTAGATCAGCCATGATAAAATGGGCGCAGGACATTGGGTACAACATCATGTTTGCTGACTGGGAAAGGTTATGGACCACCGGTGTGAAGTTTATGGCTTGTAATGCCTTGAAAGAAAATATCATGAAAATGATATATAGGTGGTACATGACCCCAGTCAAGCTGGCAAAAATATACCATCTGCATGATAATAAATGTTGGAAATGTAAGGAGACTGATGGAACATTCTTTCACCTCTGGTGGACTTGTCCGAGAGTGAAGGCCTTCTGGGAAATGATCTATAATGAGTTAAAAAAGGTATTTAAGTATACCTTCCCTAAGAAACCAGAGGCCTTCCTTTTAGGCATTGTTGGCCAGAAGGTGTTAAAGAAGGACAGAACTTTTTTTATGTACGCAACAACAGCAGCAAGAATACTCATCGCAAAATATTGGAAGACACAAGATTTGCCCACACTGGAAGAATGGCAGACGCAACTGATAGACTATATGGAGCTGGCCGAAATGACTGGCAGAATCCGAGACCTGGGAGAAGAGGCAGTGGAAGAGGACTGGAAAAAGTTCAAAGACTATTTACAAAAACATTACAAGCTATATGAATGTTAAGAAAATGCACGAAAGGAAATAACATGGCATCAGCAACTTTGTTGAAAGATATATGAGAATATGTGGAAATTAATGATAAAGATGAAACTTGAAGTAATGTTATGTCTAAACCAAGTAGTTAAGCACTTGATAAAAAAAATACTTAAAGTTTGAGGCATAATGTATGAGAACTAGAAAATAAGAATTGAAATAAGGTAATAAATTGCTGTCTATAACTTTATTACGGAGAACGCAGGAAAGGGAGATGTGAGGAAGTCCAGATAGTCATGAAAAAACAATGTATGAACGGTTATGATCTTTTTTGTTCTATGTTTATGTTTCTGTTCACTTATGTTTTCTTTCCTTGTTACTTTTTGGTGAAGGTATTGTATATGTCTGGTGATTTTCTTTTGTTCAAAACTTGCAGTAAAATATTTTATAAAAAAAAAGAGAGATCCTATTTGACCTTCCCGTCTGCGTCTCCCGGCAGGATACAGGCAAGGTCACTCTCGGCGATCCCACTCAGCGTGAGAGGGACACACCAACTCCTCCCTCCTCCCTCAGGGAGGGGAAAAGAGACAGACAGAAATCTACAGTGGTGCCCCGCAAGACGAATGCCTCGCAAGACGGAAAACCCGCAAGACGAAAGGGTTTTCTGTTTTGGAGGCGCTTCGCAAGACGAATTTCCCTATGGGCTTGCTTTGCAAGACGAAAGCCCATAGGGAAATCTCCGGGGACCTGTTTTAAATTGCTGGCGGTCGAGAGCAAAGACTTTCGCCCACAGCCGGCCTTCAGAAGAGGTCCTGGACCTCTTCTGAAGGCCGGCGGGGGGCAAAAGTCTTTGCTCCCCCCCCCCGCCTGCCTTCCCGGGACAGCGGAGACTTCTCCTCTGCCCCGGGCAATCTTAAAATGCTGGCGGCCGGGAGCGAAGCGTTCGCTGCCGGCCCCCAGCATTTTAAAATCTCCCAGGGACAGCAGAGAAGTCTCTGCTGTCCCGGGGAGATTTTAAAATGCTGGCGGGCGGGAGCGAAGCGTTCGCTGCCGACCCCCAGCATTTTAAAATCTCCCCGGGACAGCAGGGGCTTTTAAAATGCTGGCGGTCGGCAGCAAAGCCCTCCTGTCCCCGGAGCTTGCGGGGCGGGAGGTGGGAAGAAGGGCTTTTCTTCCCACCGCCAGCCTTCAGAACAGCCTTCTGAAGGCTGGCAGTGGGAAGAAAAGCCCTTGTTCCCCCCCAGCCTTCAGAAGAGGTCGGGGGACAGACTGTCCCCGGACCTGGTCTGAAGGCGGTTTCCCTAGGAACGCATTAATTGATTTTCAATGCATTCCTATGGGAAACCGTGCTTCGCAAGACGGAAAACTCGCAAGAAGAAAAAACTTGCGGAACGAATTAATTTCGTCTTGCGAGGCACCACTGTATTTACATTGCTTTATTTCTGTCATTACAGCAGTACAGAGAAACAGGTCTGCACTCTCCAGTCTCCAACAGTAGAGTAATAAACTCCACCCCTGTACTTCCAGTACAGGTCAGATGACACTCTGAGCTAACATCCGTGCTCAGTACAGTGAATAGACTGCCCCTTTGTTCCAATAGTACAGTCCCAAACATCAACATCCTGTTTTGCATTCCAGACACTTGCCGCTCGCTGTCGCATTGCTGCTTTTTCCTGACATCCTCCCCCAAAAGTATCAATGTGCGTTGCGAGCAAAGCATTCTCCAGAGAAGAAAACAAACAGTTGTTATACACATAACAATCCCCTGTTGTTCCAGTTCCACCCTTGGAACTCCCAGCCACTGGTTTCCCCAGTGTACCTCTCTGGTTGTCTGGTTTCCAAGGAATGAGTGCATCTGCATTACCTTGGCTAGCAACTCTCTGTTGTGTCTTTGTCTCTGACTTTGACACAGCTTCAACCTGCCTTGAGTTGTTAACAACAGCAACACATGCAGCAGCTAAGTTAGCAAACTCTTTGGAATACCTCTTGGGTGGTACACCCTTTGTAGCTCTCTCAGACCTTCGTATGAGGTGCTGATCCTCTCTGCTCACTGGTTCAGCCTCTGGACTCTTTGGAGAACCAGATCCAATAGTAAACAGTGGTTCTTCCTCCATCTGTGAAGGCCTATCCATTGTGTAAGACTTTCTCTCAATGACTGTGCCAACTGAGCTCTGTGAGCTATCACTGTCATCATCACCACTGTAATCAGTAAATTCATCATCATCATCTGAATTGTCCTCTGTGGGAAATGTGTGAACAATTACTCTCTCCTCTTCAGGAGCACTCTCTAGAAACTTTGTGAGAATCACCTGACCAGATTCAGACAAAATTACTCTGTAGAGACCCTTTTCATATCCCACAAAAATGCCTCTGGCATTCTTTACTCCACCTGGAGTTTCTGTTCTCACTTGAGACCCAAAAACCTTAAAATAGGCAACAGAAGGTTTTCTATGGAACAGCTTCTCAAAAGGAGAATTTCCCAACTCTTTTGAGACCTTTCTCAACCACGTGTGAACATAAGACATTAACGACTCCGCCCAATATTCATGTGGCAAATGTGAACTAAGCAATTGCGCATTCATCTCCTTTTGCAATTCTTTGTTCACCCGTACACAGACACCCCTGTTCCACGCTTCCGCTGAAACAGCAATCTGGTGGTTTATCTCTTTCTCATCCAGGAACGTCTGAAAATCCTGTAAAAGAAAAATTGGCTTCTCATCTGTGAAGAGACAATCAATGTTATAATAATAATAATAATAATAATTTATTATTTATACCCCACCCATCTGGCTGGGCCTCCCCAGCCACTCTGGGCGGCTTCCATAAAAACCAAAAATACAGTAAATATCACACGTTAAAAACTTCCCTGAACAGGGCTGCCTTAAGATGTCTCCTGAATGTCAGGTAGTTGTTTATCGCTTTGACATCTGCTGGAAGGGCGTTCCACAGGGCGGGCGCCACTACCGAGAAGGCCCTCTGCCTGGTTCCCTGTAGCTTTGCTTCTCGCAGTGAGGGAACCGCCAGAAGGCCCTCGGCGCTGGACCTCAGCGTCCGGGCAGACTGATGGGGGTGGAGACGCTCCTTCAGGTATACTGGACCGAGGCCGTTTAGGGCTTTAAAGGTCAGCACCAACACTTTGAATTGTGCTCGGAAACGTACTGGGAGCCAATGCAGGTCTTTCAAGACCGGTGTTATATGGTCTCGGCGGCCGCTCCCAGTCACCAGTCTAGCTGCCGCATTTTGGATTAGTTGTAGTTTCCGCGTCACCTTCAAAGGTAGCCCCACGTAGAGCGCATTGCAGTAGTCCAAGCGGGAGATAACCAGAGCATGCACCACTCTGGCGAGACAGTCCACAGGCAGATAGGGTCTCAGCCTACGTACCAGATGGAGCTGGTAAACAGCTGCCCTGGACACAGATTTGACCTGTGCCTCCATGGACAGCTGTGAGTCCAAAATGACTCCCAGGCTGCGCACCTGGTCCTTCAGGGGCACAGTTACCCCATTCAGGACCAGGAAATCCTCCACACCTGCCCGCCTCCTGTCCCCCAAAAACAGTACTTCTGTCTTGTCAGGATTCAACCTCAATCTGTTAGCCGCCATCCATCCTCCAACCGCCTCCAGACACTCACACAGGACCTTCACCGCCTTCACTGGTTCTGATTTAAAAGAGAGGTAGAGCTGGGTGTCATCCGCATACTGATGAACACCCAGCCCAAACCTCCTGATGATCTCTCCCAGCGGCTTCATATAGATGTTAAAAAGCATGGGGGAGAGGACAGAACCCTGAGGCACCCCACAAGTGAGGGCCCAAGGGTCTGAACACTCATCCCCCACCACCACTTTCTGAACACGGCCCAGGAGGAAGGAGCGGAACCACTGTATAACAGTGCCCCCAGCTCCCAGCCCCTCAAGACGGTCCAGAAGGATGCTATGGTCGATGGTATCAAACGCCGCTGAGAGATCCAGCAGAACTAGGAAACAGCTCTCACCTTTGTCCCTAGCCCGCCGGAGATCATCAACCAGTGCGACCAAGGCAGTTTCAGTCCCATGATGAGGCCTGAATCCCGACTGGAAGGGATCCAAATGGTCCGCTTCTTCCAGGCGTGCCTGGAGTTGTTCGGCAACCGCTCGCTCAATCACCTTGCCCAGGAATGGAAGATTTGAGACTGGGCGATAGTTGGCCATCGTGGCCGCATCTAAAGATGGTTTTTTAAGAAGCGGTTTAATAACCGCCTCTTTCAGCGGGTCTGGGAAGGCTCCCTCACGGAGGGAAGCATTCACCACCCCACGAAGCCCATCGCCCAGTCCTTCCCGGCTAGCTTTTATAAGCCAGGATGGGCAAGGATCCAGGAGACAGGTGGTTGGTTTCACTCGTCCAAGCAGCCTGTCCACATCCTCGGAGGTAACAGATTGAAATTGATCCCACTCAACTTGACTAGACAGAACTCTAGCACTCTCCCGCCCCGGCCCTGCTCCCACGGTGGAGTCTACTTCTTCCCGAATCTGGGCGATTTTATCTGCAAAAAACTTTGCAAAATCATTGCAGGAGAACATGTGGCCCGTACTGGGCCCCGATGTTGCAGGTGGTTCCGCTAAATTGTGAACCACCTGAAAAAGTCTCCTGCTGCTGTTTTCTGCAGATGCAATAGAGGCGGTGAAGAAATTCTTCTTCGCCGTCGCTATCGCCACTTGGTAGGCTCGACGTTGAGCTCTAACCTGTGTCCGGTCAGATTCGGAATGAGTTATCCGCCACCGGCGCTCTAGCCGTCTCAACGATTGTTTCATTGCCCTCAGATCCGTGGAAAACCACGGGGCTGTCCGGGCTCCATGCAATCGGAGAGGGCGCTTCGGAGCCAAACAGTCAATAGCCCTGGTTAACTCCACATTCCAGCGGGCCACCAGGGAATCGGCTGAAAGGCCATCAACATGGGATAAAGCATCCCCTACCACTCTCTGGAAACCATTTGGATCCATTAAGTGGCGGGGGCGGACCATCCGAATTGGTCCCACCTCCCTGCAGAGGGGATGGGTCGCAGAGAAGTCCAGTTGCACCAGGAAGTGATCTGACCATGGCACTTCTTTCATTTCGCTTTTACTCAGTGTCAGATCACCAACATCCATAGAGGTAAACACCAGGTCCAAGGCATGTCCACGGCTATGGGTTGGGCCAGACTTATTCAGGGACAGCCCCATGGAGGCCATGCTTTCCACGAAGTCCCGAGCGGCCCCTTGTAAGGTTGTGTCGGCATGGATGTTAAAATCCCCTAGGACGACCAGGCTAGGTGTCTCCAGGAGAACATCCGCCACGACCTGAAGCAGCTCGGGCAGGGAATCCTTGGTGCAGCGGGGAGGTCGGTACACCAAAAGGAATCCTGTACTGCCCCTATTGCCCAACTTCCAGAACATGCACTCAGAAAACTGGGTCTTCCCAATAGGACGCCTGGTGCAAACTAATGACTTCCTAAAAATCACTGCAACCCCCCCTCCCCGCCCACGTGACCTGGGTTGCTGTGCGTAAGAGAAACCTGGTGGACAAGCAGCGGCAAGGACAGGCCCATCTGCTTCATCCAACCAAGTCTCTGTTACACATGCCAGGTCAAATCCTCCATCCATGATCAAGTCATGGATGGCAGTGGTCTTACGAATCATTGACCTGGCATTGCACAGCAGCACCTTCAGGTCACGTGGGTATCCCTTGCTGATTCTAGTATCCATCCGGACAGGACCAGACCCGGAGGCAGGGATAGTCCTCAGACAACGACTAAACCTGCCTCCTCTGTAATGACATGGTCTGGTCTTAGCGTAACTCCTCCTCCTACCCGTGATCACTGAGATCGGTTGTCCCAGTGCATCCCCCCCTGTGGAACATGCCCCAGCCATTTTGTGGGCTGGGGCCCACTCCCCGGCAGCCCTGAACCCTCCCCCTAAAAACAAAATAACACCTTAAACAAACAAACAAAACCAATAAAACAATACAAACAAAAAAATGTAAAAATTACAAAAACATCAAAATAAAAAAATAATAATTCCCCAAGCCCAACCAAACATCCATCCCACCCCCACCCCCCACATACAAAAAATCCAAAGAAAATTTTTAAAAAACATTTTAAAAACACTCTGTGCCTCTCCGGCAGTAACAACTGTCCTAGTGAGGCTTGTCAGGCCCCGCCCCGGGCCAGGTGGTAAGTGGCAGGGAGGAGCAGGGCCCTCAGGCGCTCACTCAGGGGACTCCTCCTGGGCAGCAGGCAGCAAGCAGCACGCAGTCCTTGTGAGGCTTCAGGCCCCGCCCCAGGCCAGATGGTAAGTGGCAAAAGCAGGGCCCACAAGCACTCACTCAGGGGAGTCTTCCTGGGCAGCAGGCAGCAAGCAGCACGCAGTCCTTGTGAGGCCCCAGGCCCCGCCCCAAGCCGGATGGTAAGTGGCAAAAGCAGGGCCCACAAGCACTCACTCAGGGAGTCTTCCTGGGCAGCAGGCCGCAAGCAGCACGCAGTCCTTATGAGGCCCCAGGCCCCGCCCCAAGCCAGATGGTAAGTGGCAAAAGCAGGGCCCACAAGCACTCAGGGAGTCTTCCTGGGCAGCAGGCAGCAAGCAGCACGCAGTCCTTGTGAGGCTTCAGGCCCCGCCCCAGGCCAGATGGTAAGTGGCAAAAGCAGGGCCCACAAGCACTCACTCAGGGAGTCTTCCTGGGCAGCAGGCCGCAAGCAGCACGCAGTCCTTATGAGGCCCCAGGCCCCGCCCCAAGCCAGATGGTAAGTGGCAAAAGCAGGGCCCACAAGCACTCACTCAGGGAGTCTTCCTGGGCAGCAGGCAGCAAGCCGCACACAGTCCTTATGAGGCCCCAGGCCCCGCCCCAGGCCAGATGGTAAGTGGCAAAAGCAGGGCCCACAAGCACTCAGGGAGTCTTCCTGGGCAGCAGGCCGCAAGCAGCACGCAGTCCTTATGAGGCCCCAGGCCCCGCCCCAGGCCAGATGGTAAGTGGCAAAAGCAGGGCCCACAAGCACTCACTCAGGGAGTCTTCCTGGGCAGCATCATGCACATTCTTAACCTTGTCGCAAAACTCCTTAAACCTTTCTAAGGCTTGTTTTGGATTCTCTAATGTATATACAGGATACAGGCAAGGTCACTCCCGGCGATCCCACTCAGCGCGAGAGGGACACACCAACTCCTCCCTCAGGGAGGGGAAAAGAGACAGACAGAAATCTATTTACATTGCTTTATTTCTGTCATTACAGCAGTACAGAGAAACAGGTCTGCACTCTCCAGTCTCCAACAGTAGAGTAATAAACTCCACCCCTGTACTTCCAGTACAGGTCAGATGACACTCTGAGCTAACATCCGTGCTCAGTACAGTGAATAGACTGCCCCTTTGTTCCAATAGTACAGTCCCAAACATCAACATCCTGTTTTGCATTCCAGACACTTGCCGCTCGCTGTCGCATTGCTGCTTTTTCCTGACATCCTCCCCCAAAAGTATCAATGTGCGTTGCGAGCAAAGCATTCTCCAGAGAAGAAAACAAACAGTTGTTATACACATAACAATCCCCTGTTGTTCCAGTTCCACCCTTGGAACTCCCAGCCACTGGTTTCCCCAGTGTACCTCTCTGGTTGTCTGGTTTCCAAGGAATGAGTGCATCTGCATTACCTTGGCTAGCAACTCTCTGTTGTGTCTTTGTCTCTGACTTTGACACAGCTTCAACCTGCCTTGAGTTGTTAACAACAGCAACACATGCAGCAGCTAAGTTAGCAAACTCTTTGGAATACCTCTTGGGTGGTACACCCTTTGTAGCTCTCTCAGACCTTCGTATGAGGTGCTGATCCTCTCTGCTCACTGGTTCAGCCTCTGGACTCTTTGGAGAACCAGATCCAATAGTAAACAGTGGTTCTTCCTCCATCTGTGAAGGCCTATCCATTGTGTAAGACTTTCTCTCAATGACTGTGCCAACTGAGCTCTGTGAGCTATCACTGTCATCATCACCACTGTAATCAGTAAATTCATCATCATCATCTGAATTGTCCTCTGTGGGAAATGTGTGAACAATTACTCTCTCCTCTTCAGGAGCACTCTCTAGAAACTTTGTGAGAATCACCTGACCAGATTCAGACAAAATTACTCTGTAGAGACCCTTTTCATATCCCACAAAAATGCCTCTGGCATTCTTTACTCCACCTGGAGTTTCTGTTCTCACTTGAGACCCAAAAACCTTAAAATAGGCAACAGAAGGTTTTCTATGGAACAGCTTCTCAAAAGGAGAATTTCCCAACTCTTTTGAGACCTTTCTCAACCACGTGTGAACATAAGACATTAACGACTCCGCCCAATATTCATGTGGCAAATGTGAACTAAGCAATTGCACATTCATCTCCTTTTGCAATTCTTTGTTCACCCGTACACAGACACCCCTGTTCCACGCTTCCGCTGAAACAGCAATCTGGTGGTTTATCTCTTTCTCATCCAGGAACGTCTGAAAATCCTGTAAAAGAAAAATTGGCTTCTCATCTGTGAAGAGACAATCAATGTTATAATAATAATAATAATAATAATAATTTATTATTTATACCCCGCCCATCTGGCTGGGCCTCCCCAGCCACTCTGGGCGGCTTCCATAAAAACCAAAAATACAGTAAATATCACACGTTAAAAACTTCCCTGAACAGGGCTGCCTTAAGATGTCTCCTGAATGTCAGGTAGTTGTTTATCGCTTTGACATCTGCTGGAAGGGCGTTCCACAGGGCGGGCGCCACTACCGAGAAGGCCCTCTGCCTGGTTCCCTGTAGCTTTGCTTCTCGCAGTGAGGGAACCGCCAGAAGGCCCTCGGCGCTGGACCTCAGCGTCCGGGCAGACTGATGGGGGTGGAGACGCTCCTTCAGGTATACTGGACCGAGGCCGTTTAGGGCTTTAAAGGTCAGCACCAACACTTTGAATTGTGCTCGGAAACGTACTGGGAGCCAATGCAGGTCTTTCAAGACCGGTGTTATATGGTCTCGGCGGCCGCTCCCAGTCACCAGTCTAGCTGCCGCATTTTGGATTAGTTGTAGTTTCCGCGTCACCTTCAAAGGTAGCCCCACGTAGAGCGCATTGCAGTAGTCCAAGCGGGAGATAACCAGAGCATGCACCACTCTGGCGAGACAGTCCACAGGCAGATAGGGTCTCAGCCTACGTACCAGATGGAGCTGGTAAACAGCTGCCCTGGACACAGATTTGACCTGTGCCTCCATGGACAGCTGTGAGTCCAAAATGACTCCCAGGCTGCGCACCTGGTCCTTCAGGGGCACAGTTACCCCATTCAGGACCAGGAAATCCTCCACACCTGCCCGCCTCCTGTCCCCCAAAAACAGTACTTCTGTCTTGTCAGGATTCAACCTCAATCTGTTAGCCGCCATCCATCCTCCAACCGCCTCCAGACACTCACACAGGACCTTCACCGCCTTCACTGGTTCTGATTTAAAAGAGAGGTAGAGCTGGGTGTCATCCGCATACTGATGAACACCCAGCCCAAACCTCCTGATGATCTCTCCCAGCGGCTTCATATAGATGTTAAAAAGCATGGGGGAGAGGACAGAACCCTGAGGCACCCCACAAGTGAGGGCCCAAGGGTCTGAACACTCATCCCCCACCACCACTTTCTGAACACGGCCCAGGAGGAAGGAGCGGAACCACTGTATAACAGTGCCCCCAGCTCCCAGCCCCTCAAGACGGTCCAGAAGGATGCTATGGTCGATGGTATCAAACGCCGCTGAGAGATCCAGCAGAACTAGGAAACAGCTCTCACCTTTGTCCCTAGCCCGCCGGAGATCATCAACCAGTGCGACCAAGGCAGTTTCAGTCCCATGATGAGGCCTGAATCCCGACTGGAAGGGATCCAAATGGTCCGCTTCTTCCAGGCGTGCCTGGAGTTGTTCGGCAACCGCTCGCTCAATCACCTTGCCCAGGAATGGAAGATTTGAGACTGGGCGATAGTTGGCCATCGTGGCCGCATCTAAAGATGGTTTTTTAAGAAGCGGTTTAATAACCGCCTCTTTCAGCGGGTCTGGGAAGGCTCCCTCACGGAGGGAAGCATTCACCACCCCACGAAGCCCATCGCCCAGTCCTTCCCGGCTAGCTTTTATAAGCCAGGATGGGCAAGGATCCAGGAGACAGGTGGTTGGTTTCACTCGTCCAAGCAGCCTGTCCACATCCTCGGAGGTAACAGATTGAAATTGATCCCACTCAACTTGACTAGACAGAACTCTAGCACTCTCCCGCCCCGGCCCTGCTCCCACGGTAGAGTCTACTTCTTCCCGAATCTGGGCGATTTTATCTGCAAAAAACTTTGCAAAATCATTGCAGGAGAACATGTGGCCCGTACTGGGCCCCGATGTTGCAGGTGGTTCCGCTAAATTGTGAACCACCTGAAAAAGTCTCCTGCTGCTGTTTTCTGCAGATGCAATAGAGGCGGTGAAGAAATTCTTCTTCGCCGTCGCTATCGCCACTTGGTAGGCTCGACGTTGAGCTCTAACCTGTGTCCGGTCAGATTCGGAATGAGTTATCCGCCACCGGCGCTCTAGCCGTCTCAACGATTGTTTCATTGCCCTCAGATCCGTGGAAAACCACGGGGCTGTCCGGGCTCCATGCAATCGGAGAGGGCGCTTCGGAGCCAAACAGTCAATAGCCCTGGTTAACTCCACATTCCAGCGGGCCACCAGGGAATCGGCTGAAAGGCCATCAACATGGGATAAAGCATCCCCTACCACTCTCTGGAAACCATTTGGATCCATTAAGTGGCGGGGGCGGACCATCCGAATTGGTCCCACCTCCCTGCAGAGGGGATGGGTCGCAGAGAAGTCCAGTTGCACCAGGAAGTGATCTGACCATGGCACTTCTTTCATTTCGCTTTTACTCAGTGTCAGATCACCAACATCCATAGAGGTAAACACCAGGTCCAAGGCATGTCCACGGCTATGGGTTGGGCCAGACTTATTCAGGGACAGCCCCATGGAGGCCATGCTTTCCACGAAGTCCCGAGCGGCCCCTTGTAAGGTTGTGTCGGCATGGATGTTAAAATCCCCTAGGACGACCAGGCTAGGTGTCTCCAGGAGAACATCCGCCACGACCTGAAGCAGCTCGGGCAGGGAATCCTTGGTGCAGCGGGGAGGTCGGTACACCAAAAGGAATCCTGTACTGCCCCTATTGCCCAACTTCCAGAACATGCACTCAGAAAACTGGGTCTTCCCAATAGGACGCCTGGTGCAAACTAATGACTTCCTAAAAATCACTGCAACCCCCCCTCCCCGCCCACGTGACCTGGGTTGCTGTGCGTAAGAGAAACCTGGTGGACAAGCAGCGGCAAGGACAGGCCCATCTGCTTCATCCAACCAAGTCTCTGTTACACATGCCAGGTCAAATCCTCCATCCATGATCAAGTCATGGATGGCAGTGGTCTTACGAATCATTGACCTGGCATTGCACAGCAGCACCTTCAGGTCACGTGGGTATCCCTTGCTGATTCTAGTATCCATCCGGACAGGACCAGACCCGGAGGCAGGGATAGTCCTCAGACAACGACTAAACCTGCCTCCTCTGTAATGACATGGTCTGGTCTTAGCGTAACTCCTCCTCCTACCCGTGATCACTGAGATCG
Source organism: Podarcis bocagei (assembly GCF_964188305.1). Classification (NCBI taxonomy): domain Eukaryota; kingdom Metazoa; phylum Chordata; class Lepidosauria; order Squamata; family Lacertidae; genus Podarcis; species Podarcis bocagei. The sequence continues at coordinate 10,768,047 of NC_138131.1, forward strand.
GTTGTCCCAGTGCATCCCCCCCTGTGGAACATGCCCCAGCCATTTTGTGGGCTGGGGCCCACTCCCCGGCAGCCCTGAACCCTCCCCCTAAAAACAAAATAACACCTTAAACAAACAAACAAAACCAATAAAACAATACAAACAAAAAAATGTAAAAATTACAAAAACATCAAAATAAAAAAATAATAATTCCCCAAGCCCAACCAAACATCCATCCCACCCCCACCCCCCACATACAAAAAATCCAAAGAAAATTTTTAAAAAACATTTTAAAAACACTCTGTGCCTCTCCGGCAGTAACAACTGTCCTAGTGAGGCTTGTCAGGCCCCGCCCCGGGCCAGGTGGTAAGTGGCAGGGAGGAGCAGGGCCCTCAGGCGCTCACTCAGGGGACTCCTCCTGGGCAGCAGGCAGCAAGCAGCACGCAGTCCTTGTGAGGCTTCAGGCCCCGCCCCAGGCCAGATGGTAAGTGGCAAAAGCAGGGCCCACAAGCACTCACTCAGGGGAGTCTTCCTGGGCAGCAGGCAGCAAGCAGCACGCAGTCCTTGTGAGGCCCCAGGCCCCGCCCCAAGCCGGATGGTAAGTGGCAAAAGCAGGGCCCACAAGCACTCACTCAGGGAGTCTTCCTGGGCAGCAGGCCGCAAGCAGCACGCAGTCCTTATGAGGCCCCAGGCCCCGCCCCAAGCCAGATGGTAAGTGGCAAAAGCAGGGCCCACAAGCACTCAGGGAGTCTTCCTGGGCAGCAGGCAGCAAGCAGCACGCAGTCCTTGTGAGGCTTCAGGCCCCGCCCCAGGCCAGATGGTAAGTGGCAAAAGCAGGGCCCACAAGCACTCACTCAGGGAGTCTTCCTGGGCAGCAGGCCGCAAGCAGCACGCAGTCCTTATGAGGCCCCAGGCCCCGCCCCAAGCCAGATGGTAAGTGGCAAAAGCAGGGCCCACAAGCACTCACTCAGGGAGTCTTCCTGGGCAGCAGGCAGCAAGCCGCACACAGTCCTTATGAGGCCCCAGGCCCCGCCCCAGGCCAGATGGTAAGTGGCAAAAGCAGGGCCCACAAGCACTCACTCAGGGAGTCTTCCTGGGCAGCAGGCCGCAAGCAGCACGCAGTCCTTATGAGGCCCCAGGCCCCGCCCCAAGCCAGATGGTAAGTGGCAAAAGCAGGGCCCACAAGCACTCACTCAGGGAGTCTTCCTGGGCAGCAGGCAGCAAGCAGCACACAGTCCTTATGAGGCCCCAGGCCCCGCCCCAAGCCAGATGGTAAGTGGCAAAAGCAGGGCCCACAAGCACTCAGGGAGTCTTCCTGGGCAGCAGGCCGCAAGCAGCACGCAGTCCTTATGAGGCCCCAGGCCCCGCCCCAGGCCAGATGGTAAGTGGCAAAAGCAGGGCCCACAAGCACTCACTCAGGGAGTCTTCCTGGGCAGCATCATGCACATTCTTAACCTTGTCGCAAAACTCCTTAAACCTTTCTAAGGCTTGTTTTGGATTCTCTAATGTATATACAGGATACAGGCAAGGTCACTCCCGGCGATCCCACTCAGCGCGAGAGGGACACACCAACTCCTCCCTCAGGGAGGGGAAAAGAGACAGACAGAAATCTATTTACATTGCTTTATTTCTGTCATTACAGCAGTACAGAGAAACAGGTCTGCACTCTCCAGTCTCCAACAGTAGAGTAATAAACTCCACCCCTGTACTTCCAGTACAGGTCAGATGACACTCTGAGCTAACATCCGTGCTCAGTACAGTGAATAGACTGCCCCTTTGTTCCAATAGTACAGTCCCAAACATCAACATCCTGTTTTGCATTCCAGACACTTGCCGCTCGCTGTCGCATTGCTGCTTTTTCCTGACATTTTCTATTCTTAAGTCTAAATACGTTAATAAGTTTATAATGTTTCTAGTGTTGCTATAAATGTGCCTCCCGGGCAAAAAGCCAGCTTGGTCATTGTGTATCATCATCTGGAAGCCTTTTTTTGATCTTTCGGCTAAAATATTTGCATATAATTTATAATCGTTCTTTAGAAGTGCGATAACCTATAGTTGTTAATAAGTAGATTGTCCGTTCCCTGTTTTGGAATTAATGCAATAAGGCTGTCTTTCCAATAATCCAGCATGGTTCCGTCTTTTAAGATGTTGTTCATGATACTTCTTCATGGGTTCTGAATTAGGGTTTTGTTGTGGCTCTGGCTGTGTCTCTGGCTCCGGCTCCAGCTCCAGCTCCAGCTCCGGCACTGTATCAAGTACTGTTGCAGACTCAGGCTGTGGCTCTAGATTGTGGCTGCAGCTATGTTTTGCGCTCCAGCCCTGTATCAAGCCCTATTTCTGGCTCTGGCTCTGGCTCTGGCTCTGGCTCTGCCTCTGGCTCTGGCTCTGGCTCTGGCTCTGGCTCTGATTCATGGTCTCACTCTGACTCTGATTCAGGGTCTCGCTCTGGCTCTGGCTCTGGCTCTGGCACTCTATCAAGGACTGTTTCAGACTCAGGCTGTGGCTGTGGCTCTGCCTCTGCTTCAGGCTCAGGCTCTGTTTGAGGCTGTGTCTCTGTTTCAGGCTCCGGCACTGTATCAAGTACTGTTGCAGACTCAGGCTGTGGCTCTAGGCTGTGGCTGTGGCTGTTGCTCTGGTTCGGGCTGTGGCTCTTTTTCAGGCTCTGGTTCTGAATGAGGGCTTGGTTATGGCACTGGTTCAGGGTCTCGCTCTGTCTCTGGCTGTGTCTCTGTTACACCTCAAACGGTGGTTTGTTTTTGTTGTTATTTTCTTTCTGGGGTAGGACAAATGTTTAGTTGGGGCGGGGATTATTTTAAGTTTAGCATAATTGTTTCTTGCTTTGTTTTTCTTTTACTATTTTTCTAGGTTATTGTATATGTCAGAGCTGCTCGAAGATCCTAGCTCACAGAGGATCACGCTAGCCAGCGATCATTAAGTAAAAGTCTTTATTGAGTTACAGTTTCCATTCTCAAGCTGCTGCGTGCAACTCTACGTCTAGTAGCTAGATCGGCGAAGCTCCGTCTGATTCTCCGCCCCTTGTGCACCAACTTAATATCCTAGCCCTGCTCCACCTTTTCCGCCTGATTGTTCTCCTCTGGGTCCCTCTGCCCCCCGGGGTTTCTTCCTTCCGGGATTCTTCTGACGCTGACCCGGACCCTCCTGCCTCCTTGCGCCGGGCTTTAGGACCTGGCTCCCTTTCCGGGCTGCTTACTGCGCCGCCTTCCTCTGCATTTGAACTTGGCGCGCGCGCCCAACCTTCCACTTTCCGCTTAACCGTTTCTTCGCTCCCCGATGGAGGTGTGGCCACTCCTGACTCATGCCCTCCCTCCTGTGGTGAGCTGCCAGCGCTTGCCCCCTGGCTCCCTTCCTCCTCCCTGCTCCCTAGCGGTGACGCTGGTCCCGATTTCCAACTGCTCTCCTCTGAGTCCCCTCTGGCTCTATCTTCCTGGGGTGCCCCCCTAAACTCCCACCTTGCCCTGGCCACTGGTGCTCCTTTCTGTGAATCCTCTGATTCACTGGAAAGACTCGGAGATCTCGGGTCGTCGTCATCACTCATCTTTTCTTCTGCCTCCTCCCCTTCGCTCTCTGTTTCCTCCCTTGCCCTTGCCTCTGCTCCTAAACCCCTGACAGTATAGTTTGTATTTTGCTTTTTAAGGGGAAAGGGTCAGGGCTGCCGGGGGGGGGGGGGCTCAGCCAACAGAATGGCTGGGGCAGGTTCCCTACGGGGGGATGTATTGGAACACCCAATCTCTGTTAGCGCGGGTGGGAGGAGCAGTTGCGCTAAGACCAGACCACGTCTTTACCGAAGATCTGGTTCTGACTCTGATTCTGATTCTCTGATTCTGGCTCTCTATCAAGGGCTGTTTCAGACTCAGGCTGTGGCTGTGGCTGTTGCTCTGGTTCTGGCTCTGGCTCTTTCTCAGGCTCTGGTTCTGAATGAGGGCTTGGTTCTGGCACTGATTCAGGGTCTCGCTCTGGCTCTGGCACTCTATCAAGGACTGTTTCATACGGCTCACATCTTGGGCCCACTTTATCATTGAAGCCTTAACCTCCTTATCCATTACTTCGTAGTCTAAAAGAAGTCTATACATTTATGCGATTATTTTGGTTTTACTATTCAGTAGTTCTCTTTCAAATCTTGAAGGCTCCTTTTCAAAACCTATCTGCTTATCCTGTCTGAACACTTCATTCACCTGGAAGTAATCTAGCCAAGTAGAAAAGTGATCTTTTATTTTTTCATAACTTATCAATATTAGTTGACCCTCCTCCTCCCCCCTTAATATTGTGTTATACGTTATCAAGTTCTCTTTGATGTTGTTGCTTTTTTTCTTTTAAAAAAATATTTTTATTCAATTTTCATATGTAAAGAAATCACCAAACATATACAATCCCTTCACCAAACAAAAAACAAACACAGAAACAAAACACACATCAACATAAATATAAAATATGAAAAACGTAACTGTTCATAACACATTTTCTGATACCTAACTGGACTTCCTCACATCTCCCTTCCCTGCGTTCTCTATGATAAAATTAAAAACAGCAAAATGTTACCTTGTTTCAGTTCTTATTTTGTACTTCTCAGATATTATGTCTCTAAATTTCAAATAATTTTCGTCAAATACTTATCATCTTAATTTAAACATAATATTACCTCAAATTTCAACCTTTTCTTAAACATCACTTAGTCTCCTATATCTTTCAACTAATTTGCTGGTAACATATTATTTTCAATCGTGCATTTTCTTAGCATTCATACAGTTTGTACTGTTTTTGTAAATAGTCCTTAAATTTTTTCCAGTCCTCTTCCATTGTCTCTTCTCCCGAATCTCGGATTCTGCCAGTCATTTCTGCCAATTCTATGTAGTCTATCAGTTGCGTCTGCCATTCTTCCAGAGTGGGCAAACCTTGAGTCTTCCAATATTTTGCGATAAGTATTCTTGCTGCTGTTGTTGCGTACATTAAAAAAGTTCTATCCTTCTTTAACACTTTCTGGCCAACAATGCCCAAGAGGAAGGCCTCTGGTTTCTTAGGGAAGGTATACTTAAATACCTTTTTTAACTCATTATAGATCATTTCCCAGAAGGCCTTCACTCTCGGACAGGTCCACCAGAGGTGAAAGAATGTCCCTTCAGCCACCTTACATTTCCAACATTTATTATCAGACAAATGGTATATTTTTGCAAGCTTGACTGGGGTCATGTACCACCTATATATCATTTTCATAATATTTTCTTTCAAGGCATTACATGCCGTGAACTTTACACCGGTGGTCCATAGCCGTTCCCAGTCATCAAACATAATGTTGTACCCAATATCCTGAGCCCACTTTATCATGGCTGATTTAACTGTTTCATCCTGAGTGTTCCATTTAAGCAACAAGTTATACATTCTTGAAAGTACCTTGGTCTTTGGTTCTAACAGTTCTGTTTCTAATTTCGATTTTTCCACCTGGAATCCTCTTTTTGTCCAAATTAAATACCTCCTTAATTTGAGCATAGTGTAACCAATCTCGCACCTTGTCCTTTAGTTTCTCAAAACTCTGCAACCTCCAAGTGTCTCCAACTTTTTCTATTATTTCCCAATATTTCGGCCATACGGCCTCCATATTGAGTCTTTTCCGAGCCTTAGCTTCCATTGGTGACAACCACCTTGGGGTCTTATTTTCTAACAAGTCTTTGTACTTTGTCCAGACATTAAATATTGCTTTCCTGACAATATGGTTCTTCAACACTTTATGAACCTTTACCTTGTCGTACCACAGATAAGCATGCCATCCAAAAGCATTATTAAACCCTTCCAGATCCAGGACATCAGTGTTCTCTAAAAGTAACCAATCTTTCATCCAGCAGAAAGCTGCAGCTTCATAATATAACCTTAAGTCCGGCAGAGCAAATCCCCCTCTTTCCTTTGCGTCAGTTAATATTTTAAATTTAATTCTGGGCTTTTTGCCCTGCCAGACAAACTTAGAAATATCTCTCTGCCACTTTCCAAAACATTCCACTCTGTCCACAATCTGTAGGGTTTGAAACAAAAACAACATTTTTGGCAACACATTCATCTTTATAGCGGCAATTCGACCCAACAAGGAAAGTTTCAATCTTGACCAAGTTTCTAAGTCCTTTTTAATTTCTGACCAACATTTTTCATAATTGTCTTTAAATAAATTCAAATTTTTAGCAGTCAGATTTACCCCTAGGTATTTCACCTTTTTAACCACATTTAAATCTGTCTCTTTCGGAAACCTGTCTGATTCTGAAGGTGTCAATTTTTTTTCCAAAACCTTGGTTTTTTGCTTGTTTAATTTAAATCCCGCCACCCGACCAAACTCATAAATCAATTCTAATACTCTTTTCGTACTAGATTCTGGCTCCTGTAATGTTAAAACCAAGTCATCTGCAAAAGCTTTAAGTTTGTACTGTTTCGCTCCGACCTGTATTCCTTCAACTAACCGGTCCCCTCTAATCATATTCAAAAGCACCTCCAGGACCGACTAAGGAGCTGCAGAGACATCCTGGATCAATCTGCTATTCCTTTGGTGGTGGCGTCTCTTTCTTTTGATCCTCTGGTCCCAAAGGTGTAGGTGCAGGTACAGGCGGAAGCGGTGGCCAAGACCCAGGTCCTGCTATTCCTTTCTGAAGGTCCTCTCCGTGGTCATTCAAAAACTTATCTTGATCCTCGGCTGTTTTAATTTTAATTTTCTTTCCTTTGAAACTGAAAGATAATCCTTGAGGGAATTCCCACCTAAAAGGAATTGAGTTACTCTTCAATAGTCTTGTTAATACTGTATACTAAGTATACTAATACTGTATACTTGTTAATTCTGTATGCTAAGCAGTTGGCCCCTTATCTCTCTCGTCCTGACCTAGCCACTGTGATCCATGCGACGGTCACCTCCAGACTGGATTATTGTAACTCGCTCTACGTGGGGCTGCCCTTGAGACTGACCCAGAAACTCCAGCGGGTGCAGAATGCCGCGGCAAGACTCCTTATGGGGTCTTCGCTGCGAGAGCACATTCATCCAGTATTATACCAGCTGCACTGGCTCCCGGTGGAGTACAGGATCAGGTTTAAGGTGCTGGTTTTAACCTTTAAAGCCCTATACGGCCTAGGACCCTCGTACCTACGGGACCGCCTCTCCTGGTATGCCCCACAGAGAAACCTACGGTCCGCAAATAATAACATCCTCAAGGTCCCAGGCCTCAGAGAGGTTAGGCTGGCCTCAACTAGAGCCAGGGCCTTCTCGGCGGCGGCTCCAACCTGGTGGAATGCTCTGTCACAAGAGACTAGGGCCCTGCGGGACCTGACATCTTTCCGCAGGGCCTGCAAGACAGAGTTGTTCCGCCAGGCCTTTGGTCAGGGCGCAGCCTGACTCCCTCCTCTGGCAACCTAAACAGAATTTTGCTTAATTGGTTGCCATCAATTTGATTTAATTAATTTTTATAATGAAATATTTTTAGATTGTGTGATCATTTGACTGATTATTTGATTGTTGTTAGCCGCCCTGAGCCCGGCTTCGGCTGGGGAGGGCGGGATATAAATAAAATTTATTATTATTATTATTATTATTATTATTATTATTATTATTATTAGTAGTAGTAGTAGTAGTAGTAGTAGATCTCAGGTCCAGAAGTTGTTTTGGAATATCTTTGTAAATTTCTGCTCTATTGCCTTGAATTACAAGTGACTTTTCAAAATGAAGACTTAATATTTTGTCTCTCTCTTGCTTGGATCTCAAAATAATCAAACAATCTCTGGATCTATCTTTCCTTACCACTTTTCCCAGTCTGAAGGCGCTTACAAGTCCTTATCTTCCTCAATAGACCAGAACTTTGAGAATTCTTTTGTCAAATAGTCAATTAAGTCCCCTTGTTCGCGTTCTGGAATCGCCCTCAGTCTGAGATTATTTTCCCTATTTCTAAGTTCAATCATAGACAGATAGGCCTGCTGTTCTCCGATCTGCTTATGCAGTGGCTTTACTTGTACCTGTAATGCGTCAGCCTTTTGATTGGCTTCCGCAGCTTTTTGATTGGCTTCCACAGCTAGTTTACGGTTTTCTGCAGTAGCTTCCTGAATATTTCCAATTGCTTGTGTATGCTGAGCCACTTGTTCAGTCAGTTTGTTAATACTGGCTGTAGCTTGATCAATTTTGGCCGATTGTTCATCTGCTTTTTTGTCTATACTTTCTAATTTTCCCAAAATTTGTTCTAAAACTGCAGCAGATCCTCCTGCATCCATACCTTCTAACAGTGTCTGCTCAGTTTCTTCCTCTTGTGTCCCTAAGACAGCTGGGACAGATGATCTGCGTAGCTGTGAAGTCAAGGTTGATTGTGTTAATTGTTTAGCTTTCGCTTTAGCCGCTCTTGTTTTTCCCACGCCACTCATTCCACTCCTGTCTACTTACCAAGGTCAAACTGTATATGCTCCCATGGGAAACCACAAGTCCAGAGAGTAAACAACAAGGCAGTAGAGAATGAAAACAAAAAGCACATCCCAGCCAGTTGTAAAACCAAAGTCCTCTAGGGGGAGTATAGAAGTACCTCAAAGGAAAGAACAGGATTGTTCCGCCATTAAAGTCCAAACAGCTTTAAAAAGTACCTTCAGCTCCCTTTTAACGAGCAGAGCTTGTCCCCAAAGTAAAACAAAGTCTCTAAAAAGGTGCGCGCAACAATGTCTCAAATGTATCCAGTCTAATAACGCTCCAATGTAGCAATTCCAGTGGTTAGACAGTATCCGCAATTTGACAGTTCTGCTTAACTTGGCAGCCCGAGTATTTGGGTTTTCTCAATCATTTGTAAATCCACCAGGAGGAGGGAAAGTCAAGTCCAAAACCGACAGAAGATAAACCAAGTTTGCCCCTTTTAGTCTCTTAAAAGCAACTCAAATATTGCACAAATAACGAAGCTCTAGAGCCACTTCAAAAGTTTCCAGCTTGTCAAAGTCTTTGCTTTAGTTCCTTAAGCACAGCCGGGAGACGGACTTCCTGGTGGCGTCTCCCGCTTTCACCAAATTTAATCAATTTAATCTCCAAATTCTTCAGCCCCTCTTACTCACGGGTTTGTAGTTTTAAGTCGAATATTCCAGGAAAAAAGGTCAGCGCTCATCGGCAGCAGCTGCGCGGCTTCGCTTCCACAGAAAGAGCGATCGACTCACAGTACCGCACCAGCCCTTCCACGTTCCGGAGCCCCTTACGGGGTTCCTTCTTCATTTCGGGGGGCGCCTCTGGTACCCGCCGAGTCCCACGGCCACAGGCTCACTCTACCTGTGGTTTTCCGATGTGGGTCTCCGCTTCGCCGTAGCGGACGACCCGTTTCTGCGGAGCTCCCCTTCACAGCGCAAAGGGGACCGCCATTGCCGTTTCGCACTGCCTCCGGAAGTCCCGATGTTGTTGCTTTTTTTAACAGCGATTGCTTCTAGTGGAGAGTTCCATCTTGGGGTTTTCTATTCCAAATATCTTTTGTATTTTCGCCATACCTTATATATAGCATTTCTTATTATATGATTTGAAAAACTCCTATGCGTCTTTATTTTCCCATAATTAAGATAGCCATGCCACCCAAAACGGGTGTTGAAGGAAAGCATTGCTTTTGCACATGACCATGGCATGATGGGAAGCATTGCTTCTGCACATAACTGTGGCATGATGGGAAGTCTTGCTACTAAGCTTTGTTCTGCTCATGCTGCACAAACCGTGCTGATGCTAAGACATTCCCTCATCACCCTGGTACGTTCTGTTCACCTTGAGGTTCACACCATATCAATCTGTACTTACCCCTCCTTGTACATTCCTTTTCGTACCACTCTGGTACGGGCAGTCCGAAACCATGCCTGTGTAAACTCCGCGTTCCTTTTTCCAACCTTTAACCACTCTATGATTAATGTCTTATATGCAATAATTAATGTCTTATATGGAACCCTTGCTTTGTACTTATGTTAACCAATCAGCAACAAGCACACACGTGGCAAACGCTGTATAATATCTGTCAGGGGTACAGGGACAGAGGCACAGGGAAGGCAGGAGATGGAGAGCGATGGAGAGGAATCCCAGGAGAGCGAGGAAGAGGATAGCAATGACGCAGGGGATTCCATGAGTCTCTCCAGCGAATCAGAGGATTCCCAGAAAGGGGCGCCTGTGGTAAGGGCAAGGGGAGCCCCAGGGGGAAAGTGTCAGGAGCGGGGGGCCAGCAGGGGATCCCAAAGCGGCAGCTGGGAATCAGGGCCAGCCTCCCCACCAGAGCGCAGCGAGGGAGGGGGAGGTTCCAGTGTGTCAGAGGGAGCATCTCCGGCGACAGAGAAAGGGGAGGGATCAGAGCAAGCCGTTCTCCCGGAAGGGGATGAAAGCAGTGAGGGGAGTAGCATAACTGTCAAAAGGAAGGTCAGAAGTTGGGCGCGCGCGCCAAGTTCAAATGAGGAGGCGCGCGGGAGAACAGGGAGCCCGGAAGAGGAGGGGCCAGGACCCAAAGCCCGCAGGAGGGGGCAGGAGCAGTCTGGAGACTCCGCTTCAGGAGAAAGCAGGAGGGGAGGAACCCCGACGGGCAGAAAGACCCTGCGGAAAAGGAAAGAGAGAAAGAGGTGGGGCAGCGTTAGCTTATTAAACTGGTGTAGGGGAGGGACCGATTCAGAGGGGACTTCTAATGTCTAGGAGAAAGAGACGCGGGGCTTCACGCCTCGGTTGTGGAACCATTAATGAACTGCAATAAACATCCTTGTACATAAGAAGAGCTTGGCGTTGGTCTTTTGTGAGCTGAGACCTGAGGCAGCCCTGACAATATCCAATAAAAGGGAGTCTCCAAGGCTTGCTCGAGAGACGCCTCCCGTATGACACCTACCTACTCGTCTGTCGTTCATTTCAACCCAACATCTGGTGACCCTCGACGTGCCAGATCCCTTTACGCAGCCTCATACTTCACTCAACTGGAAAAGTCTCAGCGCGCTACACCGTGAGTATGTGGGGGGGGGGGGAGCTTAAAAAGTCCCAAAAAGAGCATGCTAAAGAACTGTTTCATTTAGTCAGACAGAGAGTAGCAGGTGTGCATATTTCCTTGAAAGAAATTGAACGATTGTTATGTCATATTGCTTGTGAGTGCCCCTGGTACCCAGAAATAGGGTCCTTGGGGATGGAGACTTGGCATTCATTGTCTGCTCACTTGGCAGAAGTGTGCGGATGCCATCGCTAGATTAGGTCCCCAGGGGTCTCCGTCGGCACCCGCACCAGACAATTCCCCACCAACTGCCCTGCCACCTGCCCTTTTAGCCGCAACAGACAATCTACCTCCTTACCCAAAGCTTTTGTCTCCATCGCAACTTTCTCTAACCCCCTTCTTCGCCTCAGCCCACATCCCCCCCTATCCTCCCTCCTTCGCCTGCTCCTACAGGAGCTGTGCGTGCTGCACTTCTTCAAGCTAGACAGGAAGGAATTCTTTCCTTGGAGGAGGAGGCGGGGTGGGCCGGGGAACTGCCGTCTGCTTTCCCTATTTCTTATACTAACCCTGGCACTGCGCAACAACAAATTATGTATGAGACGCTTCCTTATTCTATTCTGAGAGAATTAAGGAAAGCCATTACTGATTCCGGCCTAAAATCCACTTATGTGACAGGAATGCTGGAGGGAATAGCAACTGGTTATACAATGCTACCTCAAGATTGGAAAGATCTGATGCGCATGCTGTTATCCCCGGCTCGGTATGTAGTTTTTGAAAGTGAATTTAAGCATTGCGCAGTAGCCCTGGCTGATCCACAGCATTCAGCCAACCAACTCTTTGGTGCTGGTCCGTATGATAATATACCAGCCCAAGCTCAATTAACACCTTTACATTTTAGTCGCACCGCGACCTGTGTGCAATGCGCCTTTCGCAAAGTCCCTGTCTCAGGACAACCACTTAGCTCCTTTGTTAATATTAAGCAACAACATTCGGAGCCCTACCATCAATTTATAGATAGATTGAAAGAATCAGTCACTAGGCAGATTGATGACGCTACAGCTCAAAATGAATTGATGAAAAAATTGGCTTTCGAAAATGCAAGTACTGACTGCAAAAAGGCTTTGCAGTCGATCATACATCGCCCTAAATATGACCTGGCCGATATGATTCAAGCCCGTGCAGATGTTGGAAGCCAGAGTCATGCGATGTCCTTGCTTGCCGGTGCCATCCAGGCTGGCAACAAGCCCACTGGGAACTGCTTCAACTGCAAGCGCCCAGGTCATTTTGCTAAACAATGCAGAGCCCCTGGCGGGGGTGCAAACAGGAATGGTGATGCCAATAAGGCTCAGCCTTCCAAGAAATGCCCGAAGTGTGGTAAAGGCTATCACTGGGCAAATCAGTGGAGTTCGGGAAACTCCTTAGGGGCCCCACTCCCGGGCCAGGACAAATAGGGAGCCTTCCGCCGTTAGTCTCCACTATTAAAACCATCTCTGCTATCGATCTTCAGGACGCTGCTAGGGAATGGATCCGGCCATTAATGGCGATGCAGAATGCTGCCCTAAAGGATCTTTGAAAAAATTTTGGCGCCATGGACGCCATGTTCGCAAGTGGAGTGGAGCAGAGTGTGACACGCAGGGAACTAATAGATAGATAGATAGATAGATAGATAGATTCTTTATTGTCATTACACTAGTGCAACATTGCACAAGTGCAACGAAATTGGATGCCATCCCTTAAAAACAACAAAAGCAAAACAACAGCAACAACCAAACAAACCACCTTCCAGCCACACCCACACCCACACCCATCAAACTCCCAGATCTCACTATCGAGTTACAGCATTCAAAAAGGCCACAGCTCTTGGATAGAAACTGTTTTTCAGTCTATTTGTCCTTGACTTGATGTTTCTATACCTCCTGCCAGAAGGCAGTAGTGCAAACAGGCTGTATCCCGGGTGAGATGGATCCTGCAGGATGTTGTTTGCTTTCCTAAGGCAACGGGAACCGTACAGTTCTTCCAAAGGTGGGAGAGGGTGACCAATAATCCTTTGGGCTGTGGTTATGACCTTCTGGAGCACCTTCCTCTCCCTAGCTGTACAACTGGAGAACCAAGCACAAATACAGTATGTAAGTATGCTCTCTATGGAGCCTCGGTAGAAGGACACCAGCAGTCTCTCACTCAGATTGTTCTTTTTTAAAAGTCTGAGGAAATAAATTCTATGCTGGGCCTTCTTCACCAGAGCAGTGGTATTTGCGCTCCAAGTCATGCCCTGATCCATAGTCACTCCCAAGAACCTGAATTCCGCGTACAAACAAGGGGGCCAGACAGTTAGAGAGTACTGGTCGCGTTTTGCGATGCTTATCCATAAACTGGGGTGGGAACTGAGCTCGGAACCAGTGCAAATGCTGTTTGAGGAAGGCTTATCCCCCTCAGTGAAAGACGAACTTTCCCGCGCGCCCCGCCCTCAGTTGATGGATCAGCTGACTAAGGCTGTGCTTGCGATTGGAGTACGGCAAGAAGCGCGCGCGCAAGAGAGACGGGAGTGGAGAGGAGAGCGTTGGCATGACAACCGCTTTCCTGAAATACCAGAGCCACTTTCCCAGCCTGAGGAACCAATGGAGATTGGGGGGGCACGAGCGCGGGGGGTTTCAAACTCCAACGAAGGACGAAAGAAGGAGGGGGAAAAACAGCCAAGAAGTGTTTCCTCTGCCAGGGCGTTTTGCCAGGGTCTGCCCTCAAAGGAAGGCATGGCAAGGAATGGTGGGGGCTGCTGACTGTGAGGAGGAGGGCGCTAAGGAGCAGGGAAACGCCAACGCTTGGCTGCCGATCAGCGGGCACAGCAGCCAGGCAAGCAACCAGTAAAAGTGCCCAAGCCAGACCCCCCCCCAAGCACCCATAGACATAGAGGTGGTGCTAGAACTCCCTAATGGGCACGCAATCAAGGTTAAGGCACTGCTGGACTCAGGCAGTTCCTGTAATTTTTTCAACAAGGATTTCGTGCTGGAGCACCAGTTCCACCTTAAAAGGGAGCAGGCTTTGTAAATAACAGAGTCTGCGCATGTCCTGTTCACAGGATGTTTATGTTTGCTATTCCTTTCAATTTCAGCCTGGTCAGAGACGATGACTGAGAACGGTCATGTTTTTCTTTGTTCTGTTCTACGCTAAATAAAGTCTGTAAATATGCTCTTCTGCGGTGCAGCTTTCTGCCTGTGTTTCTGCTGATAAACATTGTGCACAAGCCTGGAATGTGGCAATCTATTTCGAGGCTTCGTGTCGCTAACTGCTGGATCTGCCTGTCTACGGGAGATCGATGGACGTCCGGCAGCCAGCTTGGGGCCATGATGGACAATATCTCCATGGCAGTTTCCCAACAACAAGGTTTCGGGCCCAGATTCACAGCACCTACAGGAGAGTAAAGCTGCAACAGACTGCGTTTGAGGTACGTGGGAAAAGCGAAAGAAAAGAGGGAGGCTTTTGGCTTTTCTGTTTACCTCGCAAGGAGCCTTTTGATCTCCGGCAAGGCTTAATTGGCCTGGGAGCTGCGCCAAAGAGTCTTCGTGATTAATGGCTCCCAAGATAAGGAGTCTCTGAAGTAAAGAAAGGCTCACGGCTCAAGTAAAAGGCTGGAATGGAGTTTTTCCACGCTTTTGAAGCTTCAGAGGCCACTCAGTGCCCTAAGTTACATGGGCAGAATTATGAAACCTGGGCAAAATGGTGTGAAAGTTTGCTGCGTCAGTTTAGGGTGTGGCATACCGTATTTGAGCCCCCCCCCAGTTCCTCTGACAGAGAGATGGAAAGCCGATGATTCGAAGGCGATAGACGTAATAGTCTTATCCGTATCTCTTGAGGAAATTAAGACGCTGGCTGGCAACACCACTGCACGTGGAATGTGGAATGCTTTGAAAAAAGCTCACAAGCCAGTCATCCCAGCCCAGAGTTTGACTGCATCGGAGGTCCTAGCTGTTTCCCAGAATGCGAGTGAATGCAGGGATGCTGAGGGCACCGGTTGCAAGCTGCAGGGGGAGCTGACAATCACGTCATCCCAGGCAGCATTCCAGGCTCCAGGGGGAGCCAAGGAGTCGGCAGCTGAGAGCTCTGTTTCTCATGAGAACCAAGGTCATCGCCTTTGCAGAGGCCGGAAAGGCAAAGGTAAACATAGGCAGACGTCTGCAGATGGCCACAAGCAGAGGGAGGGTGAAGAGCCCGCGCCAGGGAAAAACAAGGCTATGTTTGCTGGCACAGCTTCACCAAAGGCTAAAGGCACGTCTGCTGGCCAGGAGCAGGGGGGCAAGCTGCAAAAGCCCACACCAGTGGAAAACAAGGGTTTGCTTGCTGTAATGACTGCTCCAACAGCCAAAGGCAGGTTTATTGTTGATTCAGGTGCGACCCGCCATGTCTCGAAGGATCGCCACCTGTTTATCTCCTTCAAGCCTCAAGAAGGTGAGATCCACCTGGCTGATGGAAGGACGTTGCAAATTGCAGGAGAAGGGACTGTGAAACTTGCAAGTCTGCACACTACCATCAGTAATGTACTTTATGTTCCAGGAGCTGCGAGCAACTTGCTGAGTGTTCCACAGCTTACTGGGCGTGGTTTTCAGATTTCCTTCAAGAGGAGCGTCTGTGTCATCAGTAAAGGCAAAGAGGACTATTTGCAGTTTATGGATGGTTTGTTCCATATAACTTATGATGACACTGCTGTTGTGTCTAATGCTGATTCTTGTTGTGTTGCACAAACTAACAAAGTTCTTCATGCAGGTTGCATTCACGATGCACATCGAAGGTTTTGTCACCTCTCTTGGAAGGCACTGGCCAAGATGCCAGAGGTGGTTGAGGGTTTGAACATCAAACCCTGTAAATTTCACATGAAATGTGTATCTTGTGCAGAGAACAAGGTGAAGGTTGCTCCAAAAGGCAAGGAGTCTAGCAGGCAGGCTTCCAAACCCTACCAGCTAGTGCATGCGGACCTGGTTGGGCCACTTGCGCCCTCTTTAGGAGGAGCAAGGTACTTCAAGGTTCTGATTGATTCTTTTTCCAGGTACATTCATGTGTTTTTGCTCGAACAGAAATCGCAAGCGTTTCCGAAGTTTAAGGCATTCTGTGCTTGGTTGGAAAATGTGCACGGTAAACGTATTGCCTGTTTGTTTACCGATCGGGGCGGGGAGTTTACTTCTCAGCAGTTTGAAGCTTTCCTGACTGAGAAGGGAATCCAGCATGACATGTCAACGCCCAGATCGCCATGGATGAATGGGCTTGTGGAGAGAGCAAATCAGACATTGCTGCAAGGAATCAAAACCTTGTTGCATGATGCCAATCTCCCTGATAAGTTTTGGGGGGAGGCTCTGGGGAATTTTGTTTATTCTTTTAATCGCAGATTGTCATCATCCATTGGCTGTACCCCCTATGAGAAGATGTTTGGCAAGAAGCCCAACATGAGAATCTTTGGTTCTGACATGTGGGTACGCACACAACAAACCAACAAGCTTGGGAAGCGTGGGGCACATGGTTTGTTCATGGGGTACGAAAAAGGTGCATACAGGGTATGGATGACTAACTCTAAGTCCATTAAGTTCACAAGGAGTGTTGAGTACAATCCTAAGTGGGGGGGAAATGTGGGAATTTTCCAGAGTTACCCAGAGGAGGATGAAGGTGATGTCAAGCAAGCAGCTAAAGCTGAGAAAGCTGCTGTGGATGATGATGAGGAGGAGGAGGAGGATGAGGGTGATGATGATGATGATGATCAGAGTTCGGATTCCAGTTCAGTGGGCGGCGCTGCTGCTGGTGTCAGTGACAGTGATGACACAGCAGACTACAAGAGCGCAAAGGCCTCAGTCAGACCATCCGATGCGTCTGACAATGAACTGGAAGAACCACTGTTAACCATTGGTCATTTTTCTCCTAAGAAAGAGGAGATGAGTCCAGAAGACTTGCGTCTAGTACGTAGGTCTGAAAGGGCGACCAAGGGCAGACCTCCAAAGAGGTATGCCGATGAGTTTGCTAAGACAGCAACTGCTGTTCTTAGTAGCTCAGAGAAGGTGTGGGAACCTTCAAGCTTCAAAGAGGTTCAGGAGTTAACCTCTAAAGATGCTGAGCCTTGGCTTAATGCCATGAAGGCTGAAGTTGATTCCTTGAACAGGAACCAAACTTGGGAACTGGTACCAGTAGTCCCAGGAATGAGACTGGTTGGCAGCAAATGGGTCTTCAAGGCCAAGACAGACCAGAATGGCAAGGTAGTCAGACACAAAGCCAGATTGGTTGCCAGAGGTTTTTCACAGGTACCAGGACCTACTCACCCACAGTCAAATATGAGAGCATTCGGCTGATGCTCAAGATCACTGCGGAGGAGAAACTGCATGTTTCCCACCATGACATTAATACAGCTTTTTTGTACGGGATTTTGAACGAAGAGCTGTTCATGCTTCCACCTGATGGGGTGCAGATACAGAAGGGAATGGTCTGTAAACTGTGGAAATCCTTATATGGTCTTAAGCAGAGTGCCAGGTGTTGGAACACAAAGCTCACTGAGACATTGCTTTCTCTAGGTTTTCACCAGGGCAAAGCTGATCCATGTGTGTTTGTCAAGGAGGAGGGGCAAAACAAACTGTATTGTTTATGTTTTGTTGATGATCTTCTGATGTTTTGAAAGAATCAGGCTTTCTACCAAAGCACCCTAGCTCAGCTGAAGGAGCACTTTGACATGAAGGATCTTGGTGAGGTATCCAACTATCTTTCTCTGCAGGTGGAGAGGGACCAAGCAGGTAATTTTCTGGTACACCAAACACAGAAAATTGCTGATGTATTAACCAAGTTGAATTTGGTTGATGCAAACCCAGCAGACACACCGATGGTGACAGGTTACCAGGTAGACAGTACTGCTGAAGCGTTTTCTGACACAACGCTATACAGATGCATTCTAGGCAAGCTGAATTTCATTGCCAGATGTTCAAGACCTGACATAGCTGTAAGCTGTAATCTGCTTAGCAGACATGCCAACAATCCTACGGTTCAGGATTGGAAAGCTCTGAAGCGCATAGCCCGCTATTTGAAAGGGACTATGCACTACAGGCTGAGGTTCACCAGTCAGAAGACTGGAGGTCTTGAAATCTTTGCAGATGCAAGTTTTGGAAGTGACACCACGGATGGTACAAGCACTTCTGGAGTATGCTACATGTACAACCACTGCCTGTTTGACTGGTTGTGCAAGAAGCAAACAACAGTGAGCCTAAGTTCCTGTGAAGCAGAACTCAATGCTCTGTCATTTTCACTCATGGATTGTGAATGGTTGATGCAACTGTTTAAGGACATCAGGGTGTCTGTGAAATGTCCTGTACAAGTGTATCAAGACAATAGATCGTGTTTGGCTTTGCTGAACTCAGAGAGTTGCAAGCAAAGAACCAAGTACTTGCAGATCAAGCTACATCGTGCAAGAGAGTGTATTCAAAAAGGACTGATTCAGGTGTCCTACATGCCAGGAAATGAAATTCCTGCTGATCTGTTGTCTAAGGTTGTTAACAGAGAACAACTTAAGGTTTATGTACAAAAGTTGCAATTGGGTTGAACCACAGGTACTACAGGTTACACGGAAAGGGGGAGGATGTTAGGATATTTCCGTTCCACCTTAAAAGGGAGCAGGCTTTGTAAATAACAGAGTCTGCGCATGTCCTGTTCACAGGATGTTTATGTTTGCTATTCCTTTCGATTTCAGCCGGTCAGAGACGCTGACTGAGAACGGTCATGTTTTTCTTTGTTCTGTTCTACGCTAAATAAAGTCTGTAAATATGCTAAATATGCTCTTCTGCGGTGCAGCTTTCTGCCTGTGTTTCTGCTGATAAACATTGTGCACAAGCCTGGAATGTGGCAATCTATTTCGAGGCTTCGTGTCGCTAACTGCTGGATCTGCCTGTCTACAGGAGATCGATGGACGTACGGCAGCCGGCTTGGGGCCATGATGGACAATATCTCCCTGGCAGTTTCCCAACAGTTATGCCCTTCGGATTACAATCAGGCTCCGCCTGTTTTCAGTCTTTCATGCACCATGTGTTGGGATCCTTGCTATACAAGAATTGTGTGGCCTTTCTAGATGACGTGTTAATCTATTCGGACAACGAGGAGCAACACGTTCGGGACGTTCGGGAAGTGCTAAAGAGGCTACAGGAACACCAGTTGTGGGTCAAATGGGAGAAGTGCCAATTCCACGCACGAGAGGTCGAGTTCCTGGGATACAGGTTGTCGGACAAGGGCCTAGCTATGGACCCAAGCAAGGTGCAGGCGGTGCTGGAATGGAAGGCCCCCAAGACCCAGAAGGACGTGCAGAGGTTCCTGGGGTTTGCGAACTTCTATCGGAAGTTCATCAAGAACTTCGCCCACTTAACCGCACCCATCACCGATTGTCTCAGTAGCAAAAGGAAGTTCGTCTGGACAGAAGAGGCACAGCAATCTTTCGAAAGGCTAAAAAAGGCGTTTGCTTCGGAAGAGCAGCTCTTGCACGTGGATCTGCAAAAGCCAATGAGGTTGGAGACAGACGCGTCAGACAGAGCGGTAGGGGCGGTGCTTCTCCAGCCGGGAGACAAGTCCAGCTGGAGGCCGTGCGCATTCTTCTCGAGGAAGCTGAGCAAGTCTGAGCAAAACTACACGGTGTATGATTGAGAACTGCTGGCTATTTATGAAGCCTTTAGGCGCTGGAGACATTTGTTAATAGGGGCGCAGCACAAGATCCAGGTGTGCACGGACCATAAGAACCTAGAGTACTGGAGGACTGCACGAGTACTCAACCAATGACAGGTGCGGTGGGCTCAGGAATTCTCCAAGTTTTTCTTTGAGATTCGATACGTGCCGGGAGACGAAAACGTCAGGGCAGACGCCCTCTCCCGGAAGCCGGAGTATCTGGAAGGAGAAGGACCACCAGAAGCACGACATGTGATTCCCGAGAACCGATGGGTGTGGGGGGAGTGTTAGTTGAGACACGAGAACTAGTAGGACTGACGAGGGACGACGAGTTCGCCCAAACGAAAATCCGGGAACTCAGAGGCACGGGGGAAAACCATGGGGGGTTTGAGGAGAAAGATGGGGTACTATATTACAGGGGAGCACTATATGTACCAGGGGATGACTTGAGGAGAAGGGTACTCAAACAACTCCATGATAACCCGACGGCGGGGCATTTCGGTCAACACAAGACCATGTTGCTGGTCACCAGGCAGTTCTGGTGGCCAAGGGTGAGGGAAGATGTACGGGAGTACGTACGAGGGTGTGACTGCTGCCAGCGAGCAAAGGGGGAGAGGGCGGCGCCCACGGGAATACTGGAACCTTTACCCACACCGGGAAAACCATGGGAGGTGGTGTCCATAGATTTTATGACAGAATTGCCCAAATCGAGAGGGAAAACAGCTGTCATGGTGGTTGTTGACCTATTAACAAAAATGTGCCATTTTATCGCTTGCTCGCATGCGGTGATGGCAGAGGAAACTGCCAGGCTGTTTGTGGATCACATCTTCAGACTGCATGGCGCCCCCTTGGGGGTTTTGTCCGACCGAGGGAAGCAATTTACTTCCCGGTTCTGGAGGAAGCTCATGAGCTTGCTTGTGATGGCCTGGGATTCCGATTCTGAGAGTGAACCGGAGGAATCCCAGCCGGCACAGGAGTCCCCGCCTCCAGGGCCGGCTGAACTGGGGCAAGGCCTAGATTCGGAGGAGCCTGCACCTGTGCCAGATCCTCAGGAGCAGGCACCAGGTGAAACCATTCTGGCCCCAGAGGTGCTGGAGGACTCAGTGGCTACAGGTGAGCCTTCCCCGGGGCCCAGTAACCCTTCGGCCTCTCCTGAACTGCAGAGGCTTAGGGCAGAGAGGCGAAGGGAACTGGTTTCTCCCAGGAGGAGTGCTCGCCTTAAGGCCAGGAGAGGCGGGGCTCCTGGGGGCCGGGACCGCCCCTGGCCTTAGAGAAGATAAAGGGCAGTCAGCCTGGTCCCAGGTTGCGGGAGCAACGTCGTCATTGAAAAGCTGTTTCGGCCAGCATCCAGTCCTGTTCCTCCAGTGTTCCTGTTCCCCGCCCGGCTTCCTGCTTCTGATCTTCGAGTGTTCCTGTCCCCGCCCGGCTCCCTGTTTTGGACCTCACCTCGCACTTTGTGGACTATCTCCAGGCTAGTGACTTAGGACTGAACTTGGACTACGGTAACAGTAACCTTCCCCCCGGGACCAGCACAGTTTGCTCCCGCCACACCCGCACTCCCCCTTCGTTGGGGTGCGTTCGGGAACAGCCAGAGGCCATGGCTGACCAGGCAGCTGCGCTGGTGGCATTGGCCCAGGAGAACCAGGCCTTGACCCACACCGTTCAGCAGTTAAGCGATGTGGTTGCGGCGCTTCAGCAGCGGTTGGAAGCCTTTACAGATCCTGGGGCCGACGCCCCAGCTCCAGGCAAGTACCCAGTGGCTTTGCCAGAGAAATTTGATGGGACCCTGGCCAGTTTTCCCATGTTCTTCGCCCAGGCCAAGTTGTATATTCAGGGGCGAGCCCGGAACTTCCCTGACGACCGCACCAAGGTGCACTTTCTGATCAGTTTGTTAAAGGACCAGGCGGCCAAGTGGGCTTTGCCACTGCTCCGGCAAGACTCTCCTTTGTTAACGGACTATGTGGGATTTTGTAACCACTTAGAGACTGTGTTTGGCAACCCTCTGAAGGAGAGCCAAGCCAATCGGGCGATTCGTCAGTTGAGACAGGACAAGTCCACAGCCGCCGCCTACGCCACAGAATTTCGGCTGTTGGCACAAGACTTGTCTTGGAATGACTCTGCACTACGGGACCAGTATCTGGAGGGACTGTCGGACGAGATACTGGACCAGTTGGCCATGATGGAGCATCCCACCACGCTGGACGCCCTCATTCAGCGGAGCCTGCAGATAGACGATCGGTTGGAGTACCGTCGCCAGGCCCGGGACCGCCAGCACCCCCGGCTCCTAGCGCCCGTCCTTCCCAACAGGTCCACGCCCACAGCCGAGTTGCCAGTCGAGCCAACGCAGCTCGGGGCTGTGCGACCTCGCCTCTCCCCCTCGGAGAAGACACGGCGTCAGGAGGGAAACCTGTGTCTTTACTGCGGTGGGAGTGGACATTACGCCCGTTCCTGTCCCAGGAAAATGCCAGTCGCAGGAAAACCACCAACCTCGGTAGCCGAAGGCCCTAGCAACGTGGGGCCCCAAACCATGCAAGAGGGGCCCTCACTAGTGGAGTAGCGACATCTCATGGTTCCAGTGCGTCTCTACCCTCCAGGTGGGCCCTGGATTCTTACCCACGCTCTGGTAGATTCGGGGGCAACCCGCTCCTATATGGACGCTGCCTTTGCCGCTCATCATCAGGTGCCACTTCAGAACAAGCCAGAACCGGTACAGGTGGAGGCAATCGACGGACGACTCCTGCGTTCAGGTGCCGTCACTTGGGAGACCCAGCCCTTGGTCCTGTGTCTTCAGCAGCACCAGGAGGTGCGAACTTTGGACATTGCCTCCATGCCCCGGTTCCCCCTGGTGCTTGGAATGGACTGGTTGGAGGCTCACAATGTTCAGATTGACTGGGTTAATTGGACTGTGCACTTCCCAGACCCATGCCCCCATGCTCGGTCCGAGATGCTAGCGGCCGCACCCACTGAGGAGGCAGCACCCACGCTCCCAGCCGTGTACCGGGACTACCAAGACGTGTTCGAGGAACGGGGGGCAGACCAGCTGCCGCCGCATCGGTCTTTTGACTGCGGCATAGACCTCCAGCCCGGAGCGCCCCTGCCGGTGAGTCGCTTATACTCTCTAACAGAGCCAGAGCGCAAAGCTTTGCAGGACTTCCTGCGCAAGAACCTGGAGCATGGGTTCATTAGGCCTTCTACCTCACCCACCGCTGCGCCAGTACTCTTCGTTAAGAAGAAATGTGGGGAGCTTCGCCTTTGCCATGATTACCGGGCCCTGAACAAAATTACCATCCCGGACCGGTACCCCTTGCCCCTTATTTCGGAGTTGCTGGAGCGGGTGCAAGGGGCGCAGATGTTCACCAAGCTTGACCTCCGGGGGGCCTACAATTTAATTAGGATCCGAGCCGGGGATGAGTGGAAAACAGCATTCGGGACCCGGTACCGGCAGTTCGAATACCTGGTTATGCCCTTCGGATTGTGCAACGCGCCCGCTGTGTTCCAACGGTACATTAACCACGTGTTCCAGGACTTGCTGGACAAGTACATGGTGGTGTACCTGGATGACATTTTGATTTTCTCCCGTGACCCGGCTCGCCACGAGGGCCATGTCCGGACCGTGTTGCAGCGCTTGCGGGAGCACCGCCTGTATGCGAAGCTCAGCAAGTGCGAGTTCCATCAGCAGACAGTGGACTTTCTGGGTCACCGACTCTCTTCAGATGGGGTGCAGATGGATCCTGGGAAGGTGGCAGCGGTTCGGGAATGGGCGGCACCTTGGAACCGCAAGGACCTACAGCGTTTCCTGGGGTTCGCCAACTATTACCGGACCTTCATTGCGGGTTACGCTCTTCGCACTACCCCATTGACCCGGCTACTGCGCCCCAAGACGGCGTTTTCCTGGGACAGCGAGGCAGAGGAGGCGTTTCAGGGATTGAAGGCCTGTTTCCAGAGAGCGCCGATCTTACAACATCCCGACCTCTCTCGACCCTTTGTGGTAGAGACCGACGCCTCCAGTACGGCTCTCGGTGCCGTCTTGTCTCAGCAGTACAGACCTGATGCGCCACTCTTACCCTGCGCCTTTTATTCCCGCCAGCTCCTGCCAGCGGAGCGTAACTATACTGTATGGGAGCGGGAACTACTGGCCATCAAGGTGGCTTTTGAGGTCTGGTGCCACCATCTTGAGGGGGCACGGCACCCGGTGGAGGTGAGAACCGACCACCGGAACCTGGAGTACCTCCAGACCACCCGCAAGCTGAACCAAAGGCAGATCCGGTGGGCGTTGTTCTTTTCCCGGTTCCAGTTCCGGATCCGCTACATCCCTAGCTCCCAAAACCAGAAGGCGGATGCCCTGTCCCGGAAACCTGAAGACAATGCAGACACGGTACAGCAGGCAGTACCCACCACGATCCTACCACCGGCTGCATTCCTGGCCACCCAGGAGGTTGAGCCACTGCAGGCTCGGGTGCGGGAACAGCAGCGGGTCGACGCTTGGGCCCAGGAAC
This sequence comes from Podarcis bocagei, assembly GCF_964188305.1. Taxonomy (NCBI): domain Eukaryota; kingdom Metazoa; phylum Chordata; class Lepidosauria; order Squamata; family Lacertidae; genus Podarcis; species Podarcis bocagei. Next base: position 10,792,108 of record NC_138131.1, read on the forward strand.
GACTCCAGGAACTGGCCGAAGGGTCATGCCCTCAGTACCCAGGGCTGGTCCTGCATCAGGGCCTTCTGCTGCACCACGGGCGCCTGTACATCCCGCCAGGGCCGCTGCGGGCTGAGGTTCTCCGGATGACCCACGATGCTCCAGCAGCGGGGCACTTTGGGCGGTATCGGACCACCCATCTGGTAAGCCGTGAGTTTTGGTGGCCCCGTCTGAAGGCTGACGTGGCTCGCTACGTCGCTGGGTGTGATGTCTGCCGGCGGGCCAAGGGGCCTACTGGGCGACCCCCCGGCCTTCTTCAGCCGTTGCCGGTTCCACCACGTCCTTGGCACACGGTTTCTCTGGACTTTGTAGTGGAGCTACCCCCGTCTCGTGGCTGCACCTGCCTTCTAGTTTTCTCTGACCATTTCATGAAGATGGTGCACTGTGCCCCCTGCCCATCTGTACCCTCAGCTAAGGAAACCGCTCAGCTGTACCTTCAGCATGTCTTCCGCCTGCATGGCCTACCTGAGCGTGTGGTGTCCGACCGTGGCGTTCAGTTCACGTCCCGGTTTTGGCGTGCTTTGCACCAGGCCCTCGGAACAGAGGTCTGTCTCTCATCTGCCTACCACCCACAGACTGATGGCCAGACGGAACCGGCGAACGCGGTGCTGGAACAGTACCTCTGGTGTTACTGCAGCTACCAGCAGGATGACTGGGTCGACCACCTAGCATTGGCGGAGTTCAGCAGACCCCGTTCCAGGCCAGTTACGGTTTTCATCCACGGTTGTTTCCGGATGTGCTGCCGGCATCTGCGGTCCCTGCGGTGACAGAGTGGCTTCAGGAGCTCCAGTCCCAGCAACAGCTGTTGATGGAGCAGCTGCACCAGGCCAAGGAGGCGTACAAGGTCCAGGCCGACCGCCACCGCCAGGTGGGGCCGGAACTCCACGTCGGTGACCTGGTATGGCTCTCCACTCGCCACCTCCACCCTTCTCGACCTTCGTGGAAGCTGGACGCCCGTTTCACCGGCCCGTTCCCTATTGTGAACCAGGTCTCGCCTGTGGCATTCAGTCTCCGGTTGCCCGCAACCCTGAAGGTTCACCCGGTATTCCACAGGTCCCTTCTGAGTCCGGTGGCCCCACCTGACGAGTTCCGCCCGAACAGTCCCCGACCGCAGCCAGTTTTGGTTCAGGAAGAGCCTGAGTACGAGGTGGAACGCATTCTGGACTCCTGATACCGCAGGGGAAAGCTGCAGTATCTCATAGACTGGAAGGGGTATGGACCGGAGGACCATTCCTGGGAACCAGCGACCAACGTCCACGCGCCTGCCTGCCTCCAAGAGTTCCATGCGGCGTACCCCAGCAAGCCGGGTCCAGACCCTCGATTGAGGAGGGGGCCTGGGAGGGGGGATGGTGTGATGGCCTGGGATTCCAATTCTGAGAGTGAACCGGAGGAATCCCAGCCGGCACAGGAGTCCCCGCCTCCAGGGCCGGCTGAACTGGGGCAAGGCCTAGATTCTGAGGAGCCTGCACCTGTGCCAGATCCTCAGGAGCAGGCACCAGGTGAAACCATTCTGGCCCCAGAGGTGCTGGAGGACTCAGTGGCTACAGGTGAGCCTTCCCCGGGGCCCAGTAACCCTTCGGCCTCTCCTGAACTGCAGAGGCTTAGGGCAGAGAGGCGAAGGGAACTGGTTTCTCCCAGGAGGAGTGCTCGCCTTAAGGCCAGGAGAGGCGGGGCTCCTGGGGGCCGGGGCCGCCCCTGGCCTTAGAGAACAATATCTACGCTGCTATGTCAGCGAGAGGCAGAACGACTGGGTGGATAAACTGGGGCTGGCAGAATTTGCGTACAATAACGCGGAACACGTGTCCACGGGAATGAGCCCGTTCATGGCCAATTACGGGTGTCATCCCAGGGCTTTCCCAGGGGGTGGGGAGGAGAGGTGGAGTGTGCCAGCAGCGGAGCAGTTTGTGGAAGAAATGGAAGCCTTACACCAACAACTTAAAATGAACTTGGAAAGGGCCAAGGTGTTGAATGGTTTCTTTAAATGTAAAGGTTCATCATTGTTCCACTCGATGTGTGTGTCTTTAAGGGGCCGGAGCAAGGGCCAGAGCAAACTAACGAGACCCAGCTTTACAGCTGTGAAACATAGCAGGTGCTGCTGAGTTGTATTTGATTAAGGTGTGTCAGCATTTGGGTAGAGTATATAAGGAGCAGCACCTAGCTCTCCCATTACCCTGGGGGATGGGTTGGTGGTTGGGTCTGGTTTGCTGATGTATTTAGTGTAAATGGAGTTTTTGTTTTTCTTATTAAAACCTTATTTAAGTTATTTTTGAGTCCCTTTTTAATGCATGGTCTCCCCAGCAAGCTCTCTGCAGCGCTACCATACTGCAAAAAGACAACACAAGGAAGTGTATAAGAGGCATGCAGACAAGCACCGCAGGGAAGGAGAAACCATACGGGTGGGGGACCGGGTGTGGTTGTCAACCCAGGGGTTACCATTCAAGGGAGGGTGCAAGAAATTGCGGCCCAGGCGGCTGGGACCTTTCGAGATAACCCAGCAGGTCAATCCAGTGGCCTTTCGGCTCAAGTTGCCGACCAGTATGAAACTACACCCGGTGTTCCATAGGTCCCTACTCTCTCTGTACAGGGAGGGGCTGGAATTTCCAAGGCGAGAGAGAAAGGTCCCCACTCACCCACACATAGAGGAGAGGGAACTCAGCAGTCAAGCCACGGAAATACTTGATTCAAGATTGAGAGGAGGGGAAGTGGAGTATTTGGTGGCTTGGGAGGGGGAACCTAAGTCGGAAAACACGTGGGTTCCTGCGGAGACCATCAGGGATGAGGATGTCAGGGGGGAGTTTCACAGCAGGTTCCCAAGGAAGCCCAAACCGGTAGCGAAGTTCTGGGAGGAGCAATTTGGCACTACAGATGAGGAAGAGTTTGTGGGGTTTCCGGCGTCTGACGAGGAGGAAGGAGAGGAATCTGAGGGTGAGGAATCGGACTGGGAGGGTGATCCGGTACAAAGAGATAGCAGCAGGTGGAGAGCTATGTTTGAATCTTCAGAGGATGGGGGTAGCTCCTTCAGGGGATTTCCCGCATCGCCGTCAGAGGGAAGGGAGGAATTTAGGCCAAAGGAAAGGGACGGAGGTGAGGGGGGTTCTGGGGGGAGGTGGAGGTGTCCAGCCAGGGAAAGGTTTAGCCAGGCAACGTTGCCTAGAACTTCAGCATCCTCTACGCACGAGCAACCCCAATTCCCATTACAATATCAATCTGTACTTACCCCTCCTTGTACATTCCTTTTCGTACCACTCTGGTACGGGCAGTCTGAAACCATACCTGTGTAAACTCTACGTTCCTTTTCCCAACCTTTAACCTGTCTATGATTAATGTCTTATATGCAATAATTAATGTCTTATATACAACCCTTGCTTTGTACTTATGTTAACCATTCAGCAACAAGCACACACGTGGCAAACGCTGTATAATATCCAATAAAAGGGAGTCTCTGAGGCTTGCTCGAGAGACGCCTCCCGTATGACACCTACCTACTCGTCTGTCGTTCATTTCAACCCAACAGGGTGTCATGACCTTCTAGATCTAAAATATCCCAATTTTTTAATAAATACCAATCTTTCAACCAGAGAAGACATGAGGCTTCGTAATATAGCTTCAAATCCGGTAACCCGTAGCCACCTCTTTCTACAGTATCTATTAATATCTTATGCTTTACTCTTGGTCTTTTACCCTTCCACAAAAATTTAGAAATTTCTTTTTGCCACTTGTTGATACTGCTGGTCTTTCCTGTAATTGGAATCGTTTGAAATAGAAAGAGTAGCTTCGGTAAAACTATCATTTTAATTACCGAAATGCTCCCAGGAATGATAAATTTAACCTTGTCCATGTCTCCAACTGTCTTTTGATATCTTTCCAACAATGGGTATAATTATCTTCATATAAGTTAATATTCTTTGGTGTTATCCATAATCCTAAATACTTGATTTTGGGGTAGATTTTAATGTGTATTATTTGTTCTAATTCTGCTTTTTCATCTGGCGACATATTTTTAACTAATAGTTTTGTCTTGCTTAAATTCATTTTGAACCCCGCAACTTTACCGTAGCCATATATTATTTCCAACGCCTTTCTTAAACTCTGTTTTGGTTGCTCCGTAGTTATAATTAAATCGTCAGCAAATGCACTCATTTTGTAAATTCTATTTCCCAGCATAATCCCTTTTATTTCTTTTTCTTCCCTAATTTGTTTACATAAAACTTCCAATGTTAATATGAAAATTAAGGGGGATAGTGGGCGACCTTGTCTGACCCCTTTACTGATTTCACACTCCTGTGATAAATTTCCATTGATTATGATTTTAGCTTTTTGTTTTGATTATATTGCTTCAATCCCTTTTATACACTGTATACCAAAATCCATATGGTGTAATAGACCTTTCATAAATTTCCAGGATACCCTGTCAAAAGCTTTTTCTGCATCTATAGCCATTAAGACTGCCTTCTTTTCTATTCTTAAGTCTAAATACGCTAATAAGTTTATAATGTTTCTAGTGTTGCTATAAATGTGCCTCCCGGGCAAAAAGCCAGCTTGGTCATTGTGTATCATCATCTGGAAGCCTTTTTTTGATCTTTCGGCTAAAATATTTGCATATAATTTATAATCGTTCTTTAGAAGTGCGATAGGCCTATAGTTGTTAATAAGTAGATTGTCCGTTCCCTGTTTTGGAATTAATGCAATAAGGCTGTCTTTCCATGGTTCTGTCTTTTAAGATGTTGTTCATGATACTTCTTTTTTTTAAAATACATTTTTATTAAAGTTTTAAACAAACACAAAAGCACAAACAAACACAACACAAATAACAAGTATAGTTTCAAATCCTTATTTTCTTAACATCTTACCCTGACTTCCCCATACCTCCCCTTCTTGTATTCCAATTCCAATAATTAGCTCAGCAAGTTCTTGTCCCCAACTTTTACCTTATTATTATTATACTTAATTCATCTTAATTAACCAATTTTAACTTATAGACCTCAATTTAAACAACAATACTCATTCTTTACACCCTTTTCTAAGGTCGACCCAAATTCCCTTCCACGAATTTCCCAATTTTTATATTAATTGCAAAACAAAATAACAGAAAAACAACATATAATTATTCACCCTTTGGATTCTAAATCTCTCACCCCCCCTTTCCCGGTTTCGATCCCCAAAAAATGTCCATCAGTCCATCAACTATCAGCCTGGAGATCTCACGTCCGAGGCCCTCAAATCTCTCTCAGTCCCTCTCTGCCGGTTTTTTTGGTAGTCCTTTATATTAGACATCAGGTCTCGGAGAAGCTCTGTCCCTATAGGGTCTATGTTTCTTCCAACCAGACCTCCATGTTCAAAAGTGGAGCCCAAATCTTGTTTCTTGTTGCTTTTAAGTCCAAATGTCCCAAATGTCCTCAAAGCTCCAACTTTCGCCTTGATCAGATTTCTAATCCATAGGTCTTCAGATCTCCCCATAGGGAGATCCCTCCATTCTTCATTCTCTAATTCAAACCAAGCTCTCATAATCCAAATCTTGTTTTTCTTAGCATCTATCTTAGCAGGCCTCTGGCTCTCCTTTGTCGTCTGCGGCATTTCAGCTCCTCCTTCCCACTCCTCTGAAACAGCACATATCTCTTCTTGTTCAGCTGCATAGGTTTCTTGAGTCAAGTCCTTGACACATTCAACAAGTTTGTTTACTTTTAAATTCAAAGTTGTAGCATTTGTAGCCAAAGCTTCACTCTGACCTTGTAACTTTCCCAAGAGAAAAAACATTCTATCCAGCTCAGCCTGTATTTTTCCACCTGCAGCCATTGTAATTTCTCAGAACCCCCTCTAGAGGGATTCTAGTTACTTAATATTCCTTCCACCTCCAATCCAACATTCAAGTTAATTTGTTTCTATTCTTCTTTATTTTCAACAGTTTAAAGTCAAATTGTAACAAAAATAACCAGCAAAGATAGCAGAAACCAATTTTTTTTTCATTTTCCAACTTTGACAGCTAATTTAACAGCTGTCAAACTCTTTATGTCTCCCCAGCAGGCTCTCTCGCGGATCACTCCCAGGTCCCGGGGGGTTGCACTTCAGCTCTTAAAATCAGTTCTTATCCTCCAGCAAAGTTACTTATATTGCCAAGTCGTGGAATTAATAGCTTTTATCCCGTAAAGAGAAGGATGTTCTCTCAACCTTAGTTATCAATTCTTGCTTTAATTTATCTACAGGAAGGGGAGACGGACTTCCTTTTAGCACCTCCCCCGATCGTGCCTAATTCAGAAAAAACGATATTTAGTTCCAATTTCTGTACTACTCACGGGTTGTTACTTTTAAAGTCCAAATGTTCAAAGAAAGAAGTCAGCGCTCTCCGGCCATGGCATGCGGCTTCGCTCCGTAGAAGAAGCGGTCTACTCTCAGCACCGTGCTACTCTCCGTCCCCCGCTCCGAAGCCTTTAAAAAGGCTTCTTCGCAGGTCGGGGGGCGCAAATGGTGCCCGACGAGTCACCAAGTCCACAGGCTTCAGCGCCTGTGGTTTTTGAGGATCCCCGCGTCGCCGCGTCGGCAAGACCCGTCTTCTACAGAGCAGATTCCCTCCGGAGCTCAGAGGGAATCCGCCATTAGCCTTTCGCGCTAACCCGGAAGTCTCTGTTCATGATACTTCTTAATGGGTCAGACAGTAAGTCCTCCATTTTTTTATAATATATTGCCGGTAGGCCGTCTGGCCCGTCTGGCCCTAGAGCCACAGCCTGAGTCTGCAACAGTACTTGATACAGTGCCGGAGCCTGAAACAGAGACACAGCCTCAAACAGAGACACAGCCTCAAACAGAGGCAGAGCCACAGCCTGAGTCTGAAACAGTCTTTGATAGAGTGCCAGAGCCAGAGCGAGACCCTGAATCAGAGTCAGAGTGAGACCATGAATCAGAGCCAGAGCCAGAGCCTCATTCAGAGCCAGAGGTGAAAGAAAGCCAGAGCCAGAGCCAGAAATAGGGCTTGATACAGGGCCGGAGCGCAAAACATAGCTGCAGCCACAGCCTAGAGACACAGCCTGAGTCTGCAACAATACTTGATACAGTGCCGGAACTGGAGCTGGAGTCAGAGCCAGAGCCAGAGACACAGCCAGAGCCAGAAGAAAACCCTAATTCAGAACCAGAGCCTGGAAGAGAGCCAGACCCTGAAACATAGCTGGGTCAGAGGCAGAGGAAGAGCCATCATGAGATCCTGAATCAGAGTCAGAACCAGATCTTCATTCAGAACCAGACCCTGAAAGAGAGCCAGAGCCACAGACAGAGCCACAGACGGAGCCTAGAGCCACGGCCGAGATCCACAGCCTGAGTCTGAAATAGTGCTTGATAGAGTGCTGGATCCTGAAACAGAGACACTGTCTGAAACTGAGCCTGACGCTTAAACGTAGCCAGGGGCAGAGGGAGAGGCAGAGCCTGATACAGTGCTTGATACAGCATAGGAGCCTGAAGCAGAGACACAGCCAGATCCAGAGACACAGCCAGAGCCAGAACAAAACCCTAATTCAGAACCAGAGCCTGAAAGAGAGCCACAGCCAGAAACAGTGCTTGATAGAGTGTCAAAGCCTGAAACAGAGGCAGAGGCAGATACAGGGCTTGAAACAGCGCCGGAGCCTAAAACAGAGAAACAGCGTGAAACAGAGACAAAGGCTGAGACACAGGCCGAGCCTGAGTCTGCAACAGTGTTTGATAAAGTGCAGGAGCCTGAAACAGAGACACAGCCTGAAACATAACCTGAGCCTGGTTATTAGCATGGCAATTAAAGAAGAGAGCCCCCGGTGATGACCTTATATCCATTGATGCCATCAAAGCAAATAAAGATTGGTGGATCCCACTTTTAGCAGCACTTTACACGTATATAAACAAAACTGCAAAATTTCCCTCAAGCTGGAGCTCGGCGTTGATTGTATTAATACATAAGAAAGGCCCATGTACAGAGCCGAGCAACTTTAGTCCAATCAGCTTGCTAAATGTCATTGGGAAGATTTACTCGGGGTACCTGCTAAACAAACTATCGAAATGGATGGAGGACAACAATATCATTGCCGATGAACAGGCGGGTTTTCGCCCTGGAAGATCTACTACAGACCAAATATTAACCTTGAATCACCTGGCGGAAAAGTATGCCGGCAAAGCCCCAAAGGTTCTTCATGTGGCTTTTATTGACCTTAAGCAGGCATTTGATCGAATCTCTAGAAAGCAGCTATGGACAAAACTGGCTGCTACAAAGATCGATCGTCGTCTCCTTCATCTGATTATCAGCCTCCATACAAACAGCTTCCTGAGAATCAGGCTAGACAATAAAGGCCTAGTCTCCAACCCTGTTACCACCAATAGAGGGGTAAGACAGGGTTGTCTATTGGCCCCAGCATTGTTTAATTTTTACATTAACTCACTGGTGACTCACATGGCCAATGATGCTTTCCACCCACCCCCCACCCCCAAATTAGCAGGCCGATCTTTGAATGTTCTTCTGTATGAGGATGACGCCGCACTTCTTGCCAGATCCCCTATTGGACTGAGGAGAATGTTGCAAGCTCTACATGAATACTGTGATCAGCATGAGCTCCAACCCAACTATGCTAAGACCAAGATGATGGTCTTCTCTGCCCGACCGAGACTCCATCGATGGTCGATGAACGGGATCCCCTTAGAGCAGGTTAACTGCTTTAAATATCTGGGACAAGTAATACGGTCAAATAGGTCTTTTCTGGCCCATAGAGACTATATAACAACTAACGCATCTAAAGCAGCCATCCAGATTAGATCCTTATATGCCAAGAATCAGGCTCAATCAGTGAAGATAGCTTTGAGACTCTTTCAAATGAAAGTCCTCCCCCTCCTTTTGGTGGGCATCTCTTTAGGCTCCCGTAGGGATTTTTTTGAAATTGGATTCTATCCAAACGCGATTCCTTAGAGCCATCCTTAGGATTCTCCCCTCGGTAGCGGGCGCGGTTATGAGATTAGAAGTCGGCTGGCAAGCTCTACGGCATGTGGCCTTGAAGACGAAGCTCTGGCTATGGCTCAAGCTTTGTTTTAAACCAGTGGGTATTGCCCCCTTGATATTGAGGGACAATTTCCAATCATCGTGGGAAAGGGCGGTCACTAACGAGGTTCAATCCTGCGGATTGTCTCACCTTTACTTTGAGTCTATGACGTACAATCAAGCTAGAGCTGTGATCTCCCGGAGACTGAGTGACATTGCCAGACAAGAGGACATAGGCCAGGTAAAACCAGGGATGTTCCTAGGGGACCAGATTTATCAGACCATACCAGCCCCCTACCTTGCAGAAATTCACTATGTGGAATACCGTATACTTCTTACAGCGGCTAGATTAAATGTCCTTGACTCTGCAATATTGTGGGGAAGGTACAGGGGAGTACCATACGCCCAGAGAACCTGTCATTGTGCCATGGGTGTGGTTGAGTCCACCGAAAACATTCTCTTGACTTGCCCTTCTTATACAGAGGTTAGACATAAATTTATAGACCCACTCCTATGTCAATCTAGGTTCCTATCCGGAGAAAACCAGGTTTTACACTTGCTGAATAACGTCACTAGAGCTATACCTTCCTTGGTGGCCAAATTTCTTTTTATTATTATTATTATAAGATTAATCCAACTAGTCATACATTTTATCCATAATACAACAAATCATATCCATTTTAGACTTCCTACAACGTCACTGACAATCATTCGTAGCAATAACTTTGGTACACATTTCCTTCTTTCATATTGCCATTTGTTCCTCCCTTCCTCCATTTTTTCTAATAAACAATACTTAGTAATTCTTTACAGTGCCTCTTTAAACCCCACTAGCGTTGTATTTACACCACAGTTATTTTCCAGATAACCCACAAATTTCCCCCAGTCCTCAATAAATTTTTGATCTTTAGTATATCTGATTTTCCCTGTTAATTTATCCAGTTCTGCATATTCTGTCAGTTTTACTCCCCACTCTTCTACCGTTGGAATTTCCTCCTGCTTCCACTTCTGGGCCAATACGATTCTGGCTGCCGTTACAGCATACTGGAAAAGTTTGCAGTCCTTTCTTCTGATGTCCTTTCCTACAATACCTAATAAAAAAGCTTCAGGTTTTTTCACAAAGGTATATCTTAGCATCTTTTTCATTTCGTTGTAAATCTCTTCCCAAAAACTTTTAACTTTCTTACACTCCCACCACTGATGAAAGGATGTCCCTTCTTTATGTTTACACTTCCAGCATTTGTTATCAACCTTATATATCTTTGCCAATTTTACGGGAGTCATGTACCATCTGTAGAGCATTTTCATCATATTTTCCTTCAATAACGTACATGCCGTAAACTTTATATTCTCTCTCCACAACCTTTCCCAATCCTCAAGTTGGACATTGTATCCAAAATCCCTTGCCCACTGAACCATCACCGATTTCACTTCCTCGTCCTTCGTATACCACTCCAACAGTATTTTATACATTTTTGACAGATTTTTGTATTCATTATTTATTACATCTTTTTGGAAAGTTGATTCTTTTTCCTCATAACCCCTTTCCTTCAACTCTTTTTTAAACATTTCATTTATCTGAAAATAGTGCAGCCAATCATATGTAAACACTTTAACTTGGTCATATGGTTTTACTTTCCACTTCCCTCCTTCGTTGGTAACCATTTCTCCATATTTTCCCCACTTTCCTCTCATATTAATTTTCTTGACACACATTATCTCTAGCGGGGATAACCAGTGCGGGACTTTTGGTTCCAGTATGTTTTTGTATCTATCCCAAACCTCTATTAGTGAACCTCTGAAAATGTGATTACCAAATCCCTTGTGCACCCTCTTTTTGTCGCACCATAGGTACGCGTGCCACCCAAATTTATTATTGAACCCTTCCAGATCTAATAGTTCCTTGTTTTCCAACTTTACCCATTCTTTTAACCAGCACAAACATGCTGCCTCGTAATACAGTCTCATGTCTGGTAGGGCGAAGCCACCTCTTTCTTTTGTGTCTGTTAGTAACTTAAATTTAATTCTAGGCTTCTTCCCTTCCCAGACATATCTTGAGATCGCCTTTTGCCATTCTTTGAAAATTTTTGTACCTTTTATTATGGGTATAGTTTGAAATAAAAATAACAACTTAGGAAGCACCATCATTTTTACCATAGATATTCTTCCCCAGAATGATAATTTCATTCTGGCCCAGACCTCCAGATCTTTCTTTATTCCTTTCCAAACTGGGATGTAGTTGTTTTGGTATAAGTCAATATTCTTGCTAGAAAGCCAAATTCCCAAATATTTAACCTTTTTTACCACCTCAATCTCCGTTCGTTGCTGTAATAGTTCAATCTTATCTTGGTCCATGTTTTTAACAATCATTTTGGTCTTTCTCTTATTCAATCTGAATCCTGCTATCTTTCCAAATTGTTCCATCTCATTCAAAATCTCCTTTGTACTTTCTATAGGTTCTTCCACAGTCAAAACCACATCATCTGCGAAGGCTTTGACTTTATACTCATTTAAACCTAATGTTACCCCTTTAATTTGCTTATTTTGTCTGATTGCATTTAATAGGACTTCCAGGACCACTATAAATAACAATGGCGAAAGCGGGCATCCCTGCCTTGTTCCTTTAGATATTTTTATATCTTCAGTAATGACATTATTAACTATCAGTCTTGCCTTCTGTTCTGTATAAATTGCCTTTATACCATTAAGGAATTCTTGGCCCACCTCCATTACCTCCAAATTTTTCATCATAAATTCCCAGATTACATTATCGAAAGCTTTCTCCGCGTCCACGAATATTAAGCTTGCTGGTTTATCACATCTATCGGACAGATATTCAATGACATTTACTATATTTCTTGTGTTGTTTCTTATTTGTCTGCCCGGTAGGAAACCCGCTTGGTCATTGTGTATAATTTTTATTAATATCTTTTTTAATCTCTTAGCTAGAATTCCTGCAAAGATCTTATAGTCTGTGTTTAGTAGCGAGATAGGCCTGTAGTTCTTAATTTGGGTTAGGTCCGAATCTTGTTTTGGAATTATTGTAATAAATGCCTCTTTCCATGTTTCTGGAATGTCCCTTTCTTTTAAGATGTTGTTCATTACTTCGATCAACGGGGTCGCCAATGTGTCTTTCATTTCTTTGTAATAACTAGATGTAAACCCATCCGGGCCCGGTGCCTTTCCTCTTTTTAATTCTTTTATCGCTTCTTCTACTTCTTCTTTATGTATTGGGGCATTCAACTGTTCTTTTTGGTCTGTCGGGATCTTCCTCACCATCTTCTCTTTTAAATATCTTTCTATTTTCTTCTTGTTATTCCTTTCTTTATTCCTATATAATTGCTTATAAAAATCCACGAATCCTTTCCTGATTTCTTTCGGATCTGTTGTTTCTTCTCCATTTACCTCAATTTTACTGATTGTGTTTTGTTCTTTTCTCCTCTTAACCTGCCAAGCGAGCCATTTTCCTGATTTATTAGCAAACTCAAAACTTTTCTGTCTTAACCTTTTAATATTCCATTCAACCTCTTTGTTTATCAACATTGCAAATTGGGTTTGGAGAGTCTTTATTTCCTGCTTTATCTTCTTGTTGTTGGGTTTTTTAATCAGTTTTTGTTCATTGTTCATAATCTGTCTTAAAATCTCTTTTGTCTTTTTTTCTTTGTTATTTTTTTCCAACACGTTCTGCTGGATAAAAAGGCCCCTCATTACTGCCTTACTTGCGTCCCACACCACACTCATTTTTGTCCCTTTGTCCATGTTGTCCATAAAGTATTCAGATAGGTTTTTTTGTGTTTTTTCGACGAACTTTTGATCATCCCATAAGTTATCATTCAACCTCCACCTAAAAGTTCGCTCTTCAAAGCCTTTTAACTCCATTTCTATTGGATTGTGGTCTGAGATCACTTTGGCCTGTATTTCGATTTTTTGAATTCTTGGGGTTAACTCATTCGATACCCATATTTGATCTATTCTTGACATTGATTAATTCGGTTCTGAGTGGTATGTGAATTGCTTTTCCAATGGGTGCCTGAGTCTCCAAATATCGATTAAATTACAATTCTTAGTCATCGTGAAAAATGTCTTAGGTAGCTTCCCTTCTTTATTCTTCACTTTTCTTAATCTGTCCATTTCTGTTGAGACCACACCGTTCATGTCTCCCATTATTATGATTTTTTGATCCATGTATTCAAATAGTTTCCCCTCCAATAGTCTAAAAAATTCTGTCTTGTTCCCATTTGGTGCGTAAATCCCGACAATTATCAGTTTTTCACCTTGCCAGCTAATTTGAGCCGCTATAATTCTCCCTTCTTCATCCTTAAATAATTGGTGAGATTCAATTTTGTTTTTGATATATAATACAACACCTCTTTTTTTCTCCTTATCCGAGGAAATAAATTCATTCCCTAACCTTTTGTTAATCAGAATTTTCCTATGTTTTTTGGCCACGTGCGTTTCTTGTAGGCATATGATGTCCAAATTCTTCTTTTTTAGGATATGTTCAATTCTGTTCCGTTTTTTCTTATTGTTCATCCCATTAATATTCCAATTCCATAATTTTAGCGTCATTCTTCTTACCACTATTTAAATTTGAGTTTTAACCTTATAGTCTTTCTGTCTCTTCTCCTTCTTCTTCCTCTTCTTCTGTTTCCTTCCCGGTCTGTTCTTCTTCTTCTCCTGATTCAAATTCCTCCCTTAATCTTATTCCTCCTTCTGCCCCTTTGGTCTCTTCCTCTCCCAGTTGTAATTCTTTGTATCTTCTTGTAAATTTTCCTATTTCCTCAGGACTTGTCAATCTTCTTTTTAACCCCCTGGGTAAAAGAACGAGACTCCTTCCGGAAATTCCCATCTGAAATCAATCTTGTTTTTCTTAAGCAATTGCACCAGTGGTTTGTATGCTTCTCTTCGTTTCAGCAACCTTATTGGGATGTCTTTAAATATAATTATGTAATTCCCATCAATATATAATCTCTTCTCTCTGTTCCTTTGCAAAATCAAATTTCTCATCTCTCTATCTTTGAAAGTAATTAAACAATCCCCCGGGAATTTCTTTATCTTACTTGACTTAATTTTCATTCTGAATGCATTTTGTATTGTCTTTGCCACTTCTTCCTCCGATAGCTCCATCCACTGCGCAATTTCCTTTATCAATCTTCCTTTTATATTTTCATTTTGTATTTCCGGTACTTGCCTCAGTCTCAAATTCACTTCTCTCTGTTTCAGTTCGTTCATCGCAATAGAATCTTTTATTTCTTCCTGTATTTTATTTAAATCTGCAATCTCATTTTTCATCTTCTCTTCTTCCCGCTTCATCTCTTTCATTTCCTGTTTTGTCTTCTTAAATCCCTCATCCACTCTCTTTGAAACCTCTTTAATCTGTCCTTTTAATTCACTGACTGTCTCCTCAATCTTTTTGTCCATATTCCCAATTTTTTTATCTACCTGTTCTAATTTTGTCTCCAAGTATTTTTCGCTTTGTTTTATTTCTGCAAACATCTTCAATATTTCTGTTCTAAAGTCTGTTTCCTGCTTTGAGGCTCTCCTATCTGTTGGAGTCCCCCCCCCCTCTGCCCCTTTTTTCTGTGTGTGCGACATTTTCTTAGATTTCGAAGTATCAAATATTAATACTGTGTAGTTCCTTACCAATTACAATTGCAAATACACTTAGATATTCTTGGAATAACCACCAGAAACAGGAAATACAGACTAAGAAAAAAAATTACAAATTACAACTTTTTTAGTACTTTGCCCTCCAAGTCGTATAGTTGACTATTGTCACGTCCCCCACTAAAATTTGAGGGGAGTTAGTTGTCTGTCGACTCTGTCCGTATTCTTCTTGCCCCCATTCGGGCTAGTCCTACCAGGGCGATAATTAAGCTGCACTCTAATTTGAAGTTCCAAATGTAGTCCAAAAGATAATAGAAAAAATAAATAGAAAAAATCAAATTAAGGTTTCAGATATATTCCAAATTTCAAGTTCCAATAAGTCTGTAATAGTCTATGCTTATTTTATTTATCCCTTGCAAAAATTTTTGCTGCTAAGCGGTTCGGATAAAGTCAGTCCATTAGGAGAGGGAGAGGTCTCTCAAAAACAATTATTTCTCTGTTATTTCACAAGTCCTAAGGTACCTCAAAAGAGGTTTTCAGCATCGAATTGTAATGTTTAGTTTAGACCACTGGGGGGACTCAAACCCTACCGAGTTTGGGAGAAAAATTCTTAAATGATTTTTCCAGCTGCCCACCTTCAGCTGTTCACTTTTCGAAACAAAGGTAGAGAACAGAAAAAAATAGTAAACGAGAACCCCCAAAAACCACCCAAAAAGACGCTAAAGTATTTTTATCTTCTCTGTCAAAATGTCTTTTAAAGTCTTTTAAAGTCACTTAATATGGCGTCAGAGGTCCTTCTTAACCTAGGGTTAATATGGCGTCGGAGGTTCTTCTTAACGTGACAGTATGTTCACAGGAATATTGCCAAATAGTTCTCTCTATCTTTCTGTTGCCTCAATTACAGCTGAGATCTCTCTTTTATCACGGAGCTCCTCTGCTCCCCCTTGATATCCTCCCTCTCTTCTTTCTTGTGAAGAAAAAAAGGTTACTTTCTTCTTAACGTAGTTCACCGTAGTTCCAAACAGTAACAGTTACAGGGGAGACAGAAACAGTAACCGCTAGCGGCAACTTACTTTCGCTTTAGGCTCTGCATACAGCCCTGCGCCTTTTTAATGATGTCAGACGACCGCTGAACTCGAGCTCTTCTCTTTTTTTAATCGGAGACTTCCTTGTTGTTATTACTCACCAGTTCTTATAAGTTTAGATGTTATGAATCCGAATTTCTATATTTCGAGAGCGGAGCGCTATTCCCTGCAGGCTCGGGGCTTCGCTAGTTAGCCGCTGCAATGGCTGCCCGATTGCCCGCTGCTCGTTCCGCCGCACTCTTCACCTCTTTTTCGGAGGCTACCTGGCGGCCGGACGGACAGCTTTCAGGCACCGCCGGGAACCTGGACCTCTAGACACCCTCCAGAGGTTCAACAAGAGGTTTTTTTTGCCCTAAAAACCTCCTTTTTCGGCCAAAAAAGCTAGGGCTTTCCCACCGGAAAAAACCCTCGCCTGCAACGGGTTCCGCGCTCCACCGGAAGTCGGCCAAATTTCTTTTTTTAGCTTTTAAGCGTCGCAAGATTATAATTGACTGTATTGATATGGGGCTATCTGTTTAGCCCATTTTAGTGTTGGCTAAGTTCTAAAATTTTCCTGGAGCTTTTAACTGTGTATTGACAAATGTACTTTTTTTTCTGACTGATGGTCGAATAAAAGGTTGATGATGATGATTAAAGAAGAGAGAGGCAGAAAGGCATATAAATAGAGTTAAGTGCAAAGGCAAAATAATAAACAACCCTAAAGAAATCAGAATCAGAGTCAGAACCAAAACCAGATCTTTGGTAAAGACGTGGTCTGGTCTTAGCGCAACTGCTCCTCCCACCCGCAATAACAGAGACTGGGTGTTCCAATACATCCCCCCGTAGGGAAACTGCCCCAGCCATTCTGTTGGCTGAGGCCCCCTCCCAGGCAGCCCTGACCCTTTCCCCTTAAAAATCAAAATACAAACTATACAATAACCTAAAAAAAATAGTAAAAGAAAAACAAAGCAAGAAACAATTATGCTAAACTTAAAATAATCCCCGCCCCAACTAAACATTTGTCCTACCCCAGAAAGAAAATAACAACAACAACAACAACAACAACAACAACAAACCACCGTTTGAGGTGCAAAAGAGAAACAGCCAGAGACAGAGTGAGACCCTGAATCAGTGCCATAACCAAGCCCTCATAACCAGAGCCTGAAAAAGAGCCACAGCCCAAACCAGAGCAACAGCCACAGCCATAGCCTAGAGCCACAGCCTGAGTCTGCAACAGTACTTGATACAGTGCCGGAGCCTGAAACAGAGACACAGCCTCAAACAGAGCCTGAGCCTGAAGCAGAGGAAGAGCCACAGCCACAGCCTGAGTCTGAAACAGTCCTTGATAGAGTGCCAGAGCCAGAGCGAGACCCTGAATCAGAGTCAGAGTGAGACCATGAATCAGAGCCAGAGCCAGAGCCAGAGCTGAATGAAAGCCAGAGCCAGAGCCAGAAATAGGGCTTGATACAGGGCCGGAGCGCAAAACATAGCTGCAGCCACAACCTAGAGCCACAGCCTGAGTCTGCAACAATACTTGATACAGTGCCGGAGCTGGAGCTGGAGTCAGAGCCAGAGCCAGAGGCACAGCCAGAGCCAGAACAAAACCCTAATTCAGAACCAGAGCCTGAAAGAAAGCCAGACCCTGAAACATGGCTGGCTCAGAGGCAGAGGAAGAGCCATCATGAGACCCTGAATCAGAGTCAGAACCAGATCTTCATTCAGAACCAGACCCTGAAAGAGAGCCAGAGCCACAGACAGAGCCACAGACGGAGCCTAGAGCCACAGCCGAGATCCACAGCCTGAATCTGAAATAGTGCTTGATAGAGTGCTGGATCCTGAAACAGAGACACTGTCTGAAACTGAGCCTGACGCTTAAACGTAGCCAGGGGCAGAGGGAGAGGCAGAGCCTGATACAGTGCTTGATACAGCATAGGAGCCTGAAGCAGAGACACAGCCAGATCCAGAGACACAGCCAGAGCCAGAACAAAACCCTAATTCAGAACCAGAGCCTGAAAGAGAGCCAGAGCCAGAAACAGTGCTTGATAGAGTGCCAGAGCCTGAAACAGAGGCAGAGGCAGATACAGGGCTTGAAACAGCGCCGGAGCCTGAAACAGAACCAGAGCCACAGCTACAGCCAGAGACAAACGCTGAGACACAGGCCGAGCCTGAAATAGAGCTAGAATAAGTGCTAGAGCCAAAGACTGAGACAAAGCCTAATAAAGAGCAGAAGCCTGAGCCTGAGCCTGAAACAGTGCTTGATACAGTGCCAGAGCCTGAAACAGAACCAGAGCCACAGCTACAGCCATAGTGCCACAGCCTGAGTCTGCAACAGTGTCTGATACAGCGCCGGAGCCTGAAACAGAGACACAGCCTGAAACAGAACCTGAGCCTGCTTATTAGCATGGCAATTAAAGAAGAGAGAGGCAGAAAGGCTTATAAATAGAGTTAAGTGCAAAGGCAAAATAATAAACAACCCTAAAGAAATAGAGAAACGATTTCTCGAATTCTTTAGAGAAATCTATAAGGAAGGAAATGAAACAACAGAAGAAGTTAAAGAACATTTAGAACAGAACTGTCTTCCGAAACTTACTAAAGAACAAAAAGAACTGTTGAATGCCCCTATTACATCGTACGAAATTCAAAGAGCAATTAAGGAAGCAAAGATAGGAAAGCCACCAGGGCCAGACGGCCTACCGGCAATATATTATTAAAAAATGGAGGACTTGCTGTCTGACCCATTAAGAAGTATCATGAACAACATCTTAAAAGACGGAACCATGCCGGATTCTTGGAAAGACAGCCTTATTGCATTAATTCCAAAACAGGGAACGGACAATCTACTTATTAACAACTATAGGCCTATCGCACTTCTAAAGAACGATTATAAATTATATGCAAATATTTTAGCCGAAAGATCAAAAAAAGGCTTCCAGATGATGATACACAATGACCAAGCTGGCTTTTTGCCCAGGAGGCACATTTATAGCAACACTAGAAACATTATAAACTTATTAGCGTAATTAGACTTAAGAATAGAAAAGAAGGCAGTCTTAATGGCTATAGATGCAGAAAAAGCTTTCGACAGGGTATCCTGGAAATTTATGAAAGGTCTATTACACCATATGGATTTTGGTATACAGTATATAAAAGGGATTGAAGCAATATAATAAAAACAAAAAGCTAAAATCATAATGAATGGAAATTTATCACAGGAGTGTGAAATCAGTAAAGGGGTCAGACAAGGTCGCCCACTATCCCCCTTAATGTTCATATTAACATTGGAAGTTTTATGTAAACAAATTAGGGAAGAAAAAGAAATAAAAGGGATTATGCTGGGAAATAGAAGTTACAAAATGAGGGCATTTGCTGACGATTTAATTATAACTACGGAGCAACCAAAACAGAGTTTAAGAAAGGCGTTGGAAATAATATATGGCTACGGTAAAGTTGCGGGGTTCAAAAGGAATTTAAACAAGACAAAACTATTAGTTAAAAATATGTCGCCAGATGAAAAAGCAGAATTAGAACAAATAATACACATTAAAATCTACCCCAAAATCAAGTATTTAGGATTATGGATAACACCAAAGAATATTAACTTATATGAAGATAATTATACCCATTGTTGGAAAGATATCAAAAGACAGTTGGAGACATGGACAAGGTTAAATTTATCATTCCTGGGCCGCATTTCGGTAATTAAAATGATAGTTTTACCGAAGCTACTCTTTCTATTCCAAACGATTCCAATTACAGGAAAGACCAGCAGTATCAACAAGTGGCAAAAAGAAATTTCTAAATTTTTGTGGAAGGGTAAAAGACCAAGAGTAAAGCACAAGATATTAATAGATACTGTAGAAAGAGGTGGCTACGGGTTACCGGATTTGAAGCTATATTACGAAGCCTCATGTCTTCTCTGGTTGAAAGATTGGTATTTATTAAAAAATTGGGATATTTTAGATCTAGAAGGTCATGACACCCTGTTGGGTTGAAATGAACGACAGACGAGTAGGTAGGTGTCATACGGGAGGCGTCTCTCGAGCAAGCCTCGGAGACTCCCTTTTATTGGATATTATACAGCGTTTGCCACGTGTGTGCTTGTTGCTGATTAGTTAACATAAGTACAAAGCAAGGGTTGTATATAAGACATTAATTATTGCATATAAGACATTAATCATAGACAGGTTAAAGGTTGGGAAAAGGAACGCAGAGTTTACACAGGCATGGTTTCGGACTGCCCGTACCAGAGTGGTACGAAAAGGAATGTACAAAGAGGGGTAAGTACAGACTGATATTGTAATGGGAATTGGGGTTGCTCGTGCGTAGAGGATGCTGAAGTTCTAGGCAACGTTGCCTGGCTAAACCTTTCCCTGGCTGGACAGCCCTTCCTCCGTGGCTGTGTCAGTCGCTGGCAGAATCCGTCAGTGGGCGTTTCCTGAATTTCTTCCAACATAAAAATTCCTTGACGCCCAGTCTCCGCCTAGCCTCCCTGCGCTCCCCTGAAGGAGCTACCCCCATCCTCTGAAGATTCAAACATAGCTCTCCACCTGCTGCTATCTCTTTGTACCGGATCACCCTCCCAGTCCGATTCCTCACCCTCAGATTCCTCTCCTTCCTCCTCGTCAGACGCCGGAAACCCCACAAACTCTTCTTCCTCATCTGTAGTGCCAAATTGCTCCTCCCAGAACCTCGCTACCGGTTTGGGCTTCCTTGGGAACCTGCTCTGAAACTCCCCCCTGAGATCCTCTTTTTTTTAAAAATAAAATTTTTATTGGTTTTTCACAATTTTTATAAACACAAACATTACACAATACAAACAAACAAACACATAAACAAACATGTATAATTTCGAGTCCTTTTTTTGTTTTTTTAAAAAATATTTTATTCAATTTTCAAACATAAAATAAAAAGCACACAATAAACACACAAATTCCCTTCCCCAAAAAAATAACAAACCAAAAAAGAAAACAGATACAATTACACCCACAAACAATATAGAAAAAGAAAAGTAAAGAAAAAAGAAAAAACACAACTATTCATAACCTTTTTTATATAACTAACTGGACTTCCTCACATCTCCCTTACCCTGCATTCTCTATAATAAAAGTATCAGCAAATTGTTACCATCTTTGATTTCTTATTTTGTACTTCTCAAATGTTATCTTTCTAAGCTTAAAGCAAATTTTGTCAATTACTTATAATTTAAAATAAACATAATATTACTTTAAGTTTCAATTCTTTCTTGCATCTCACTTAATTTTCAATATCTCACAATCAAGTTACTGGAACCATATTTTTCTAAATCGTGCAGTTTCTTAACATTCATACAATTTATACTGTTTTTGTAAATAGTCCTTGAACTTTTTCCAATCCTCTTCCGTTGTTTCTTCTCCCAAATCTCGGATTCTGCCAGTCATTTCAGCCAGTTCCATGTAATCCATCAATTGCGTCTGCCACTCTTCCAGTGTGGGCAAATCTTGTGTCTTCCAATATTTTGCAATAAGTATTCTTGCTGCTGTAGTCGCATACATAAAAAAGGTTCTGTCCTTCTTTAACACTTTCTGGCCGACAATGCCCAAGAGGAAGGCTTCTGGTTTCTTAGTAAAGGTATATTTAAATACGTTTTTAAATCATTGTAGATCATTTCACAGAAGACCTTCACTCTTGGACAAGTCCACCAGAGGTGAAAGAATGACCCTTCAGCCTCCTTACATTTCCAACATTTATTATCAGACAGGTGATATATTTTTGCAAGCTTGATTGGGGTCATGTACCACCTATATATCAGTTTCATAATATTTTCCTTCAGGGCATTACATGCCGTGAATTTCATTCCGGTGGTCCATAACCTTTCCCAGTCCTCAAACATGATGTTATATCCAATTTCCTGAGCCCATTTTATCATAGCTGATTTAACTGTCTCATCCTGAGTATTCCATTCAAGCAGCAAGTTATACATTCTAGAAAGTACCTTGGTCTTTGGTTCTAACAATTCTGTTTCTAATTTCGATTTTTCCACCTGGAATCCTTTCTTTCTGTCTAGATTAAAAACCTCTTTAATTTGAGCGTAATGTAACCAATCTCGCACCTTATTCTTTAATTTCTCCAAGCTCTGCAACCTCCAATTGTCTCCAATTTTTTCTATTATTTCCCAATATTTCGGCCAGCCGGCCTCCATATTGATTCTTTTCCGGGCCTTAGCCTCAATTGGTGATAACCACCTTGGGGTCTTATTTTCTAATAAGTCTTTATACTTTGTCCAGACAATAAATATTGCTTTCCTGACAATATGGTTTTTAAACCCTTTATGAACTTTTACCTTGTCGTACCACAGATATGCATGCCAACCAAAAGCATTATTAAACCCTTCCAGATCTAGGACATCAGTGTTTTCTAAGAGTAACCAATCTTTCATCCAGCAGAAAGCTGCAGCTTCGTAATATAACCTTAAGTCCGGCAGGGCAAATCCCCCTCTTTCCTTTGCATCAGTTAGAATTTTAAATTTTATTCTGGGTTTTTTGCCCTGCCAGACAAACTTAGAAATATCTCTCTGCCACTTTCCAAAACATTCCACTCTGTCCACAATCTGTAGGGTTTGAAATAAAAACAACATCTTTGGCAATACATTCATCTTTATAGCTGCAATTCGACCCAACAAGGAAAGTTTCAATCTTGACCAAGTTTCTAGATCCTTCTTGATTTCTGACCAACATTTTTCATAGTTATCTTTAAATAAGTTCAAGTTTTTAGCAGTCAAGTTAACCCCTAGGTATTTCACCTTTTTAACCACATTTAATTCAGTCTCTTTCTGAAACCTTTCTGACTCCAAAGGTGTCAAATTTTTCTCCAAAACCTTAGTTTTTTGCTTGTTCAGTTTAAATCCCGCCACCCGACCAAACTCGTGAATCAATTCTAAAACTCTTTTCGTACTAGATTCTGGCTCCTGTAATGTTAAAACCAAGTCATCTGCAAAAGCTTTAAGTTTGTACTGTTTCACTCCAACCTGTATTCCTTGCACCAACCGGTCCTCCCTGATCATGTTCAAGAGCACCTCCAGGACTGAAATAAATAACAAAGGGGATATAGGGCAACCTTGTCGTGTTCCTTTTTCAATTTTAAACTCTTCTGACACCACATTGTTAACTATCAATTTAGCTTTTTGTTCTGAATAAATTGCCTCTATTCCATTTTCAAACCCCCGTCCCACTCCCATCCCTTCAAGGTTTTTCTTCATAAACTTCCAAGAGATGTTGTCAAATGCCTTCTCCGCATCAATAAAAATTAACACTGCTTTTGTATTGATATTACTTTGCAGAAGTTCCAAAATGTCAATAATATTTCTAGTATTATCAGACAAATGTCTGCCTGGAGAAAGCCTGCCTGATCTTTATGAATTACTTCATTTATCACTTTTTTAAGTCTACTTGCCAGAATGTCTGCAAAAATTTTGTAATCCACATTTAGGAGTGAGATGGGACGGTAGTTCTTAAGTTGAGTCTTTTCAGTTTCCAATTTAGGTATCAATGTGATGAAAGCTTCTTTCCACGATTCCGGTGCCTTCTTCCCCTCCATGATCTGATTACACACCTCCATTAGTGGTTGAATCAAGAGATCTTTCAATGTCTTATAATACTTGGAGGTGAGTCCATCTGGTCCTGGAGATTTGCCTAGTTGCATATTCTGAATGGCACCTTCAATTTCTTGTTGTGTTATTTTATAGTTCAGAGCTGTTCTCTTTTCCTGGGATAATTTTGGTAGTCCATTTATTTTTAAAAATTGGTCTATCTCAGTCTCTTTCTGCGGCCCTTGCGTGTAAAGTTGTTTGAAGTATCTCTGGAAGCACTTTCTAATTTCCTCAGGTTTCTGAATATTTCTCCCTTCAATCTCTAGGTTTGTAACCGTGTTCAATTTTTGTCTCTTTTTCAACTGCCATGCTAGCAGTTTCCCACACTTATTTGCTGATTCAAATGATCTTTGTTTCATTAATTTAATTTTCCACTCTACTTCTTGATTTATCAATTTGGCATATTGTGCTTGATGGAATTTGATTTCTCTCAGAATCTCCTGAGATTTGGGTTTTGATCTTAATTTTTTCTCACCATCTCTTATCTTCTCTAAAATCTTGTCCTTTTTTTCATTCCAGAGTCTTTTCTTTATCGTGTTCTGTTGTATCAAAAACCCTCTCATAACAGCTTTACTTGCATCCCAGATTACTCTTTTTTCCACTGTGGTATTCAGATTTATTTCAAAATAGTCTTGTAATGTCTTCTGGGCCTTCTTCACAACCTCCTGATCTCTTAACAAGGTGTCATTCATTTTCCATCTGAAGGAACCGATTGGGGTTAGTCTAATTTCCATTTTCATGGCGTTATGGTCGGAGCAGGTTTTTGGGCAGATTTCCACTTTTCTAGTCTCAGGTGCCAGTCCTCTAGTTATCCATATTTGGTTGATTCTTTTCCATGTCAGATGGGCTTCAGAAAACAATGTTCCTTCTTTTCCTAGGGGGTTCTTTGTCCTCCAGATGTCAATCAGGTCCATGTTGTCAGTTAGCTCAAAGAAAGTTTTAGGTAGTCTGCCGTCTTTTGTCAAATTTTGATTTTGTGACTTATCCATATTTATAGGGACCACCCCATTCATATCTCCCATCATAATGATGTTGCTATAGTCCAGATAATCCAGCATAGTCTCATGCAGTTTCTTGTAAAATTCTGATTTCCCCTCATTCGGTGCATATATTCCTAGTATCAAAAACTTTTCTCCTTGAGTCTGAATCTCAATTGCCAAAATTCTTCCTTGTTCATCTTTAAATAAAAACTTTGGTGATAGGCTCTCCTTTGCATAAATCACCACTCCTCTTTTTTTGACTCTGTCCGATGATATAAATTCTTGGCCTAGTCTTTTGTTAATTAGCACTTTTCTGTGGAGCCTAGTCACATGGGTTTCCTGCAAACAAATAATGTCCAATTGTTCTTTCTTCAATATATGAAATATTCTTGTCCATTTTTCCGGGGAATTCCCGCCATTAATATTCCAACTAAGAAGCTGCAGAGACATCCTGGATCAATCCGCTATTCCTTTGGTGGTGGTGTCTTTTCCTTTTGATCCTCTGGTCCCAAGGGTGCGGGTACAGGTGCTGGTACTGGCGGAGGTGGTGGCCAAGACCCAGGTCCTACTGCTCCTTTCTGAAGGTCCTCTCCGTGGTCGTCTAGAAATTTTTGTTGGTCTTCTGCTGATTTAATTTTGAATTTCTTTCCTTTGAAGTTAAAGGATAATCCTTGAGGAAATTCCCACCTAAAGGGAATTGAGTTGCTTCTCAACAATCTTGTTAAATCTGTGTATGTAGATCTAAGGTCCAAAAGTTGTTTTGGGATATCTTTGTAGATTTCTGCCTTGTTGCCTTGAATAGCAAGTGATTTTTCGAAATGAAGGCCTAATATTTTGTCTCTCTCTTGCTTGGATCTCAAAATGATCAAACAGTCTCTGGATCTGTCCTTCCTCACCACTCTTCCCAGTCTAAAAGCACTTACGATTTTGAAGTCCTTATCTTCTTCAATGGCCCAGAACTTTGAAAATTCTGATGACAAATAACCAATCAAATCCCCCTGTTCAAGTTCCGGGATGGCTCTCAATCTGAGATTATTTTCCCTATTTCTTAATTCAATCATAGACAGGTAGGCCTGCTGTTCGTTAATTTGTTTGTGCAAAGGTTTTACTTCCACCTGTATTGCTTCAACTCTCTAATTGGCTTCCACAGCTTTTTGATTAGCTTCCTCAGCCAGTTTGCAATTTTCTAGAGTTGCTTCCTGTAGATTCCCGATTGCTTGTGTATGTTGAGCAACTTGTTCAGTCAATTTATTAATGCTGGCTGTGGCTTGGTCAATTTTTGTCGAATGCTCGTCTGCCTTTTTATTTAAACTTTCCAATTGTCCCAAAATTTGTTCTAAAAGTGCAGAAGATCCTCCTGTAGCCATATCCTCTAATGATGTCTGCTCAGCTTCTCCTTCTTGTATCCCTAAAACAGCTGGGACAGATGATCTGCGTGGCTGAGAAGTCAGAGTTGTTTGTACTAATTGTTTAGCTTTCGTTTTAGCCAATCTTGCTTTCCCCGTGCCACTCATTCCAATCCTGTCTACGTGCCAAGGTCAAGCTATGTGCAGTCCCATGGGAAAGTCAGTTCCAGAGAGTAAACAGCAAGGCAGCAGAAAATCAAAACAGAAGGCAAATCCCAGACAATTGTAAATCCACAGTCCTCTAGGGGGAGTGCAACAATGTCTCAAAGGAAAGAATAGAGTTGTTCCGCCATTAAAATCCCAGCAGTTTAAAACACGTTGAAAGGATCCTTCAGCTCCCTTTTGCGATGCAGAACTTCCCAAAGTTAAAACAAAGTCTCAAAGAGGTGCGAAAAATAACTTCCCCATTTGTATCCAAATTGCTCCAATGTAACACTTTCGACAGTTAGCCAGATTCAGCAGTTTGACAGTTCTTTTTGCCTTTAGCCTGACAGCCCGTGAATTGGGCTTCTTTTAAACAATCCAGAAAGAAAAGGGAGGGTAACCAAGAAAAGTAAAACAAAATTGTCTCTTAATCTCTTAAAAGTCTCTTGAAAGCAAATTCAGTTGTTGCACAATAAGCCACACTTTTAAAACCTTTTTTTAAAAAAGCGATTCCAGCTTGTCAAAATCTTTACTTTAGTTCTTTAAGCACGGTCGGGAGACGGACTTCCTGGTTGCATCTCCCGCTTTCAGCCAAATTCAGTCTCTTTAGTCCCAAGATTTCTTAATTTCCCCTTACTTATGGGTTTGTAGTTTTAAATCAATTGTTCCAGGAAAAAAGGTCAGGGCTCATCGGTAGCAGCCGCGTGGCTTCACTTCTGCAGAAAGAGCGATCAACTCACAGCACCGCGCCACCCTTCCACGTTCCGGAGCCCCTTACGGGGTTCCTTCTTCGTTTCGGGGGGCGCTTCTGGTGCCCGCCGAGTCCCACGGTCACAGGCTCACTCTGCCTGTGGTTTATCTTTATGGGTCTTCGCTGTGCCGTAGCGGACGACCCGTTTATGCGGAGCTCCCCTTCACAGAGCGAAGAGGACCACCATTACCGTTTCGCGCCGCCTCCGGAAGTCGAGTCCTTTTTTCTTAAACCTTACTTCACCGACTTCCCCATACCTCCCCTTTCTGCATCCCAATTTCCAAATTTGTGTCAGCAAATCCTGCCCCTTGGTTTTATCGAATTTTCCCTTATTCTTTTCTTATACTTAATCTTTTACAGCTGTAATCCCTTTTTTTCTAAAACCTCAACATTTTAGCATTCATTAATTTTGCAATGTTTCTTAAGATAAATTTTAAATTTCTTCCAGTCTTCATCCGCCGTCTCTTTCCCCTGGTCACGGATTCTGCCGGTCATTTCAGCCAGTCCCATGTAGTCTATCACCTTCATCTGCCATTCTTCCAGAGTGGGTAGATCTTGTGTCTTCCAATACTTTGCGATGAGTATTCTTGCTGCTGTTGTAGCATACATAAAAAAAGTTCTGTCTTTCTTTGGCACCAATTGGCCGACAATGCCCAAGAGAAAGGCCTCTGGTTTCTTAGGGAAAGTACATTTAAGTACCTTTTTCATTTCATTATATATCATTTCCCAGAAAGCCTTAATCTTCGGGCACGTCCACCAAAGGTGATAAAAAGTACCTTCAGTTTCTTTACATTTCCAACACTTATTATCAGGCAAATGGTAAATTTTTGCTAGCTTGACTGGGGTCATGTACCACCTATAGATCATTTTCATAATATTTTCCTTTAAGGCATTACATGCCGTGAATTTAATACCGGTGGTCCACAACTGTTCCCAGTCAGCAAACATAATGTTATGACCAATGTCCTGTGCCCACTTAATCATAGCAGATTTAACTGTTTCATCTTGTGTATTCCATTTCAGCAACAAATTATACATTCTTGACAGATTCTTAGCATTGGGTTCTAACAGTTCTGTTTCTAGTTTTGATTTCTCCACCTGGAAACCAATTTTCCTGTCCTGTTTATACACCTCCATTATTTGATAGTAATGGAGCCAGTCTCGTACTTTAGACTTCAATCTCTCATAACTCTGTAATTTCCGTTTATCTCCCTCTTGTTCCAAAATTTCCCAATATTTTGGCCATTTGGCCTCCATGTTAAG
The DNA here is from genome assembly GCF_964188305.1 of Podarcis bocagei. Lineage (NCBI taxonomy): Eukaryota > Metazoa > Chordata > Lepidosauria > Squamata > Lacertidae > Podarcis > Podarcis bocagei. The sequence goes on from NC_138131.1 coordinate 10,819,966, forward strand.
TTTTTTCACGGCTTTAGCTTCCATTGGCGATAGCCAGCTTGGGGTTTTATTTTCCAACAAATCTTTGTATCTGATCCAGACATTATATAATGCTTTCCTAACAATGTGATTTTTAAAAGCTTTATGCGCTTTAACCTTATCATACCATAGATATGCATGCCATCCAAATACATTATTAAAACCTTCCAAGTCCAAAGTATCTGTATTCTCGAGGAGCAGCCACTCTTTCATCCAGCAAAAAGCTGCTGATTCATAGTACAGTTTTAAGTCCGGCAGGGCAAATCCCCCTCTTTCCTTTGCATCCGTTAAAATTTTAAACTTTATTCTGGGTTTTTTGCCCTGCCAGACAAATTTCGAAATGTCTTTCTGCCACCTCTTGAAACAGTCCATCTTGTCAAGAATTTGCAATGCTTGAAATAAAAATAACATTCTAGGCAATACATTCATCTTAATAACTGTAATTCGGCCTAACAAGGAAAGCTTCAAATTTGACCTTATTTCTAGATCCTTTTTAACTTCTGTCCAGCATTTCTCATAATTATCTTTAAACAAATTCACATTCTTAGATGTCATATTAATCCCCAAGTATTTCACCTTCTTGACCACTGTCAACCCTGTTTCATTCTGGAACCTCTCCCTTTCCATAGCTATTAAATTTTTCTCCAAAAAAGTTTTTTGTTTATTGAACTTTAATCCTGCAACTTGACCAAATTCTTGAATTAGTTCTAAAACCCTTTTCGTACTAGTGTCTGGCCTCCCCCCTGAGATCCTCATCCCTGATGGTCTCCGCTGGAACCCACGTGTTTTCCGACTCAGGTTCCCCCTCCCAAGCCACCAAATACTCCACTACCCCTCCTCTCAATCTTGAATCAAGTATTTCCATGGCTTGACTGCTGAGTTCCCTCTCCTCTATGCGTGGGTGAGTGGGGACCTCTCTCTCTCGCCCCGGAAATTCCAGCCCCTCCCTGTACAGAGAGAGTAGGGACCTATGGAACACCGGGTGTAGTTTCATACTGGTCGGCAACTTGAGCCGAAAGGCCACTGGACTGACCTGCTGGGTTACCTCGAAAGGTCCCAGCCGCCTGGGCAGCAATTTCTTGCACCCTCCCTTGAAAGGTAACCCCTGGGTTGACAACCACACCCGGTCCCCCACCCGTATGGTTTCTCCTTCCCTGCGGTGCTTGTCTGCATGCCTCTTATACACTTCCTTGGCCCTTTCCAAGTTCATTTTAAGTTGTTGGTGTAAGGCTTCCATTTCTTCCACAAACTGCTCCGCTGCTGGCACACTCCACCTCTCCTTCCCACCCCCTGGGAAAGCCCTGGGATGACACCCGTAATTGGCCATGAACGGGCTCATCCCCGTGGACACGTGTTCCGTGTTATTGTACGCAAATTCTACCAGCCCCAGTTTATCCACCCAGTCGTTCTGCCTCTCGCTGACATAGCAGCATAGATATTGTTGGAGTATACTGTTCGCTCTTTCCGCTTGTCCGTTGGTCTCTGGGTGTCTGGCCGTCGAGAAGCTCACCTCGACTTCCAGCAAGAACCGGGATGTTCACCTCGACTTCCTCCAGAACCGGGAAGTAAATTGCTTCCCTCGGTCGGACAAAACCCTCAAGGGGGCGCCATGCAGTCTGAAGATGTGATCCACAAACAGCCTGGCAGTTTCCTCTGCCATCACCGCATGCGAGCAAGCGATAAAATGGCACATTTTTGTTAACAGGTCAACAACCACCATGACAGCTGTTTTCCCTCTCGATTTGGGCAAATCTGTCATAAAATCTATGGACACCACCTCCCATGGTTTTCCCGGTGTGGGTAAAGGTTCCAGTAGTCCCGCGGGCGCCGCCCTCTCCCCCTTTGCTCGCTGGCAGCAGTCACACCCTCGTACGTACTCCCGTACATCTTCCCTCACCCTTGGCCACCAGAACTGCCTGGTGACCAGCAACATGGTCTTGTGATGACCGAAATGCCCCGCCGTCGGGTTATCATGGAGTTGTTTGAGTACCCTTCTCCTCAAGTCATCCCCTGGTACATATAGTGCTCCCCTGTAATATAGTACCCCATCTTTCTCCTCAAACCCCCCATGGTTTCCCCCCGTGCCTCTGAGTTCCCGGATTTTCGTTTGGGCGAACTCGTCGTCCCTCGTCAGTCCTACTAGTTCTCGTGTCTCAACTAACACTCCCCCCCACACCCATCGGTTCTCGGGAATCACATGTCGTGCTTCTGGTGGTCCTTCTCCTTCCAGATACTCCGGCTTCCGGGAGAGGGCGTCTGCTCTGACGTTTTCCTCTCCCGGCACGTATCGAATCTCGAAGAAAAACTTGGAGAATTCTTGAGCCCACCGCACCTGTCGTTGGTTGAGTACTCGTGCAGTCCTCCAGTACTCTAGGTTCTTATGGTCCGTGCACACCTGGATCTAAAGGCTTCATAAATAGCCAGCAGTTCTCGATCATACACCGTGTAGTTTTGCTCAGACTTGCTCAGCTTCCTTGAAAAGAATGCGCACGTCCTCCAGCTGGACTTGTCTCCCGGCTGGAGAAGCACCGCCCCTACCGCTCTGTCTGACGCGTCTGTCTCCAACCTCATTGGCTTTTGCAGATCCACGTGCAAGAGCTGCTCTTCCGAAGCAAACGCCTTTTTTAGCCTTTCGAAAGATTGCTGTGTCTCTTCTGTCCAGATGAACTTCTTTTTGCTACTGAGACAATCGGTGATGGGTGCGGTTAAGTGGGCGAAGTTCTTGATGAACTTCCGATAGAAGTTCGCAAACCCCAGGAACCTCTGCACGTCCTTCCGGGTCTTGGGGGCCTTCCATTCCAGCACCGCCTGCACCTTGCTTGGGTCCATAGCTAGGCCCTTGTCCGACAACCTGTATCCCAGGAACTCGACCTCTCGTGCGTGGAATTGGCACTTCTCCAATTTGACCAACAACTGGTGTTCCTGTAGCCTCTTTAGCACTTCCTGAACGTCCCGAACGTGTTGCTCCTCGTTGTCCGAATAGATTAACACGTCATCTAGAAAGGCCACAGAATTCTTGTATAGCAAGGATCCCAACACATGGTGCATGAAAGATTGAAAACAGGCGGAGCCTGATTGTAATCCAAAGGGCATAACGAGGTACTCAAAGGCTCCCAGAGGGGTGAACATGGTGGTTTTCCATTCATCCCCTTCCCTCATCCTAATCAAATTGTACGCCCCCTGAAGGTCCAGCTTGGTAAAGATCTTTCCCTTCCTCACCCGGGTTAAAATATCGTCAATCCTGGGCATTGGGAAGGTCACGGGTTCCAATACAAGGTTCAAGGATCTGAATTCTACGACCAATCTGGGCTGTTTAGTGTCCTTTTTGTCCGCAAAGAACACTGGACTGCCTCCCACCGCCCTTGATTCCCTTATGAAGCCTCTTTTCAGGTTCTTGTCAATAAACTCCCGCAACTCCTGCATCTCCTTGTCCGACATGGCGTACAATTTACCCACTGGGAGCTGAGCTCCTGGTAGTAGGTTGATTTGACAGTTGAAGGGCCTATGGGGGGGGGGGTAGTTTATCCGCTTCCTTCTCGCTGAAAACATCCTGCAGGTCAGCGTATTGTGGTGGTACCTTCCCCTTTTCTCCCACTGCCATTCCTGCTACCTGGGCCACGGCTACCCTCGGGACTTCCCCACCGTGACAGTGTTCCAAACAGTGAGCTGACCCAAAGGTCACTGTCCGCTGGTGCCATGCCACCACTGGATCATGTAGCGCCAACCAGCTCATTCCCAGGATGACTGGTGGTCCTGCCAGTCTGGCTACATGAAAGGCAAGGGTTTCTGTGTGTCTGGAGACCCTCATTCTCATGGGGGGAGTCTGGTGCGTCACTTCCCCTCCCAGGAGTTCCCTGCCATCAATGGTCGTTACTTGTAAGGGGCACTCTAGCGGCAGGAGGTGTAACTGGTGCTCCAGCGCGAAATCCTTGCTGAAAAAATTACAGGAACTGCCTGAGTCCAGCAGTGCCTTAACCTTGATTGGGTGCCCATTAGGGAGTTCTAGCACCACCTCTATGGCTATGGCTGCTTGGGGGGGGGCTGGCTTTGGCAGTTTTACTGGTTACTTGCCTGGCTGCTGTGCCCGCTGATCGGCAGCCAAGCGTTGGCGTTTCCCTGCTCCTTAGCGCCCTCCTCCTCACAGTCAGCAGCCCCCACCATTCCTTGCCATGCCTTCCTTTGAGGGCAGACCCTAGCAAAATGCCCTGGCTGTAGGCAGAGGAAACACTTCTTGGCTGTTTTTCCCCCTCCTTCTTTCGTCCTTCGTTGGAGTTTGAAACCCCCCGCGCTCGTGCCCCCCCAATCTCCATTGGTTCCTCAGGCTGGGAAAGTGGCTCTGGTATTTCAGGAATGCGGTTGTCATGCCAACGCTCTCCTCTCCACTCCCGTCTCTCTTGCGCGCGCGCTTCTTGCCGTACTCCAATCGCAAGCACAGCCTTAGTCAGCTGATCCATCAACTGAGGGCGGGGCGCGCTGGAAAGTTCGTCTTTCACTGAGGGGGATAAGCCTTCCTCAAACAGCATTTGCACTGGTTCCGAGCTCAGTTCCCACCCCAGTTTATGGATAAGCATCGCAAAACGCGACCAGTACTCTCTAACTGTCTGGCCCCCTTGTTTGCACGCCATTAGTTCCCTGCGTGTCACACTCTGCTCCACTCCACTTGCGAACATGGCGTCCATGGCGCCAAAATTTTTTCAAAGATCCTTTAGGGCAGCATTCTGCATCGCCATTAATGGCCGGATCCATTCCCTAGCAGCGTCCTGAAGATGCCCGATAACGTAAGCAACTCTCCCCTCATCATCAGCAAAGTCATCATACTGCAGTTCCAGCGCGTACTGTACCTCCGTCCTGAATGCATTATAGTCTCTTGGGTTCCCCCCAAACTTGTGCACTAGTCCCGGTACCTTCTTTGCGATGGGGGTGGGCCTTCCCCGGGCATCCTGAGTCCTCCGTTCATCTAGCCGCGCCTCTAACACAGCAAGCTGCTTTTCCAAATCTTGGTTTCTCTCCTCCAGATTTGGCGCTTCCGCTGCTCCCTCTCCGGCGCCTGCTCCTCCGGTTTGACTCATGATGCTGCCTGTCCTGTCGTGGTGCGCGAGCAACGTCAGGGACTGACGGATTGCTGTAATGGGAATTGGGGTTGCTCGTGCGTAAAGGATGCTGAAGTTCTAGGCAACGTTGCCTGGCTAAACCTTTCCCTGGCTGGACAGCCCTTCCTCCGTGGCTGTGTCAGTCGCTGGCAGAATCCATCAGTGGGCGTTTCCTGAATTTCTTCCAACATAAAAATTCCTTGACGCCCAGTCTCCGCCTAGCCTCCCTGCGCGGAAGCTTTCTGCGCAGAGTAGGCGTAGCCAGTGGAGGTCCTGGACTCTCCCCGCTGGTCTCTGTGGAAGAGTCTTGGAGCTCTCTCTCCGAAGTCCTTCCCTGGTCCCCTTCCTCCCCGGTGTCACACTGATAACCTTCCCCAAAGGGAGTGTTCTCTCTCCCTCTGCTGGTCCCTTCTCCTGCATGGTCGGGGAGCCTTACCTCCACTCTTGGCTCCGATGGCAGTTCCCTGACAGATATGGTGTGAACTCAAGGTGAACAGAACGTACCAGGGTGATGAGGGAATGTCTTAGCATCAGCACGGTTTGAGCAGCATGAGCAGAACAAAGCTTAGAAGCAAGACTTCCCATCATGCCACAGTTATGTGCAGAAGCAATGCTTCCCATCATGCCATGGTCATGTGCAAAAGCAATGCTTTCCTTCATCTCCCCCTTTCTTTTCTTATTTGCGAGGTGTTCTGGGTGAATAAGACAAAAACACTTCGGGATACGTGGTATGCCAGCGCATGCCCGAAATAAGTTCGCCACATCTCCCCTAATGTTTACTGCTGGTGCTGCAATTTCGCAAAGTAGGCAGCAATGATTTTATTGGGTGGCTGAGGGGGAGAGAGAAACCGAGACAAAAGACTTATGAGTCCAGGAATGCATTGGAGGAAGCAACATAGCAAAATCAATATACATATTATAATAATGGCATATTGAAAGAGATTACGAAGCCAATTCAGGTTTGGCAACCAGCCAGTGAGCCACTGGGTGAATGAGTCCCACAGGCCAGAAAGTCCAACGTCCTGTTTAATGTGGTGTGTAAGATTTTGCAAATGAAGAATGTTCGTTTTTTGGGACTTCCGGTTTGGGATCGCAAGCAGCAGGGAGCGTGGAGAAGCCGCTGAGAGCTTCTCCGAGCTTTACGGGGGCTTGGGGGGCATCACAAAGGCAGTGCGACCACCAAAATCTCAAGGGGGGTACCCTTGAGGGATAAGCTATCCAGCAGCGTTGGAATGGCTCCGAAGTTTTTTCGGGGTTTTTTTTTAAAGTCTCGAGAATGACGGGACTGAGAAACGCGAATGGTAAGCTCTGCGGACCCCGTGTAGCGATGCCTCTAGCTCCTACTGGAAAAGCGACAAACCTCCGTAACTTTAAGAACAGAACTCTTTGTGTTTTTGGAGTAATTCTGTGTAAAAAGTTTTGGATTAAACACTAAGGGAGCTCTGGATGAGAAAAGATTTGATTGAGGAGCCTGACCTGTTTTTCAGAGTGAAAATGGCGCAGGATAATTAGTTGTAGAAGTGAAGAAAGGAAGCGGCTATTCACCCGCTGTAGAAAACAGAAAAGTGAAAGTCCTCAGCTATTTTTTAAGCGAGGCAAAGGGAACTAAAATAATATTGAAACAACTGAACAGACCTCTAGAAACTTTGTATTCCTTTTGGGGGAAGACATTAAAAATAAGAGAACAGAGTGGTTACAAAGAAACAAATATTCTTTTTAAACGCCAATATTGAAACATTAGGGGAAAAGAGGGAGAGGGAAGAAAGGACGAAAACAGAATAATGGCTTTAAAACAAAATAAACTTGGACATTAACCCACTCCCTCCTCCTCTTAAAAAAACCTTAGATTTTTTGTCTTTCTCCTTATCCTTGAATTGTTTGGAACTCTTCATGAACTGAACATACAGGGATACAGACTAATTTTTATTTGAATACCTACTTCTGCCTTTTGCATGACTGGACTTAAATTTGAATATCTCAGACTCTTAAAGGTTTGGAAATTTGGAATGGACTATTGAAGGACACATCTCTACTCATTTCTACCTATTTGTTGGATTGGATTTGATGCTTGGTTTTTCAGACCTCTGATTCTTTTATAAGTATAGCCCAATATTGGATTAAGCCAGCAAGTGGCTGAAGAAAAAAGAAGCTAGAAGTCAAGTAAATAATTTATCTCCCCCTTTTTTCACTACCTGGGGAGACCTGACTGTGTGGAGCATATCGTACTGTACATTAGGGATTGGGCTTACTTCTTATTTTCCTGTTTATTCATATTTTCTTCCTCTACGGACTGCCTCGAGGTTCCCCGCTCCTTTCCTTGACCACAAAGATTTGGTTACTGAGACCAACCCTTAAACATGGATGCATCCTCCTGGTGAAATGGTGGAGTCGAATAAGTTGAATAAGTGGCCGAAAGTTAAACAGAAAGAAGGAAAGGGAGCCTTTAGATAAAACAAAATTTAGATATATGTTAAATTGAAGCTGCTGCCTTTAATGTCAGTTTGGTGCTCTATTTGTTGTTATATTTTTTCCTCTTCCTCTTTTTTTCAATTTTTTTCTCATTACAAAGGTATCCTTGTAAAACTGATAGATTATTATGGATCTTCCTATAGGGCCCTTATCGTTACACAACTAATAAGCCTTTAATAAGTCTATTATTGCAATAATTTGGAATAACTGGCATTAGCTGTGAAGTTATGTTAGACTCTATTTAGATTTGGAATCGATAGATTGTAAGTTTATCAACTGGGTCTTTAATTTTGGAAATTAACTGTTATCTGGGAATATATTGTTTGATAATTAATTAGACTGGGATTAGATTGTGCGCCCTCTAGGGGAGAGAACAAATATTACAAGGGATTTAATTAAACAATTAGAGGAGGAGAAAATGTCGGGGGGAAATGGAAAAAAGATAGGAGGAACACCATCGGAAAGGAAAACATCTTGACAAGAAGAGATTAAGGATTTAGACATTTTGTGGCTAAAAATAAAAGAGGAGTTCAAACAGAGTGAAATACATATGGAGAAAAAACTAGGAGAGATGCATGAGATAATAGATAAGAAAATAGAGGGAGCAGTAGGAGAATTGTCAAGCAAAATCAAAGACTTGACAGCCCGGTCAAAGACTTTAGAAGAAACAAATAAAAAAATTCAAAAAGAAATGAAAGAACAGAGAAGGGAGACAGATAGGATAAAGGATGAGATAGGAGAACTTAACAGAACCCAAGATCAGACTTTGGATAATTTGGCATTGATTGAAATGAAACAAAAACAGTTAAATTTGAAATTTAGAGGAGTAGGAGAAGAAATAAATGAAAACATTAAAGAAAAAATGATCAAAGAATTAGCGAAGTGGTTAGAACTGAAAGAAGAAGAGGTGGCATATACGATGGAAAACGCGTTTAGAATAAAAACAAAGAACAAACAATCAAAACCAAAAAAAGTGTTAGGAGATTGTTTAGTCATTTTTAATTCAATAGAGATGAAAAATATGATATTAAAAACAAGCTACCAAAAGAGATTAATTATTGATGGCAGACCAATCATCATCTTTAAAGAGATACCAACTAGATTTCTGCGCAGAAGGGAAGGTTACAAACAGTTGGCAAGTGACCTAAAAAAGAATAATATACAATATAGGTGGGAGTTCCCGGAAGGGATCTCCTTTTTTTATAAAGATAAAAGATTCAGGATTGCAGAGATTCAAAAGGTGAAGAAATTTCTGCGTAGATATGAGAGAGACTTAGGAAGAGTAGAGGAGAGACAAGAAGGGAAAAGTGAAGACCTAGAGGAGAAAAGAAAGAGAAATAAATTAACAAAAAATAAAGAAGATATAGCTAGAGAAGGAGAAGTAGATGAAGAGGAAGAGGAAGAGATAGTAACGGAAGAGGGGGAAGAAGAAGAGGAAGTGAACGGAGAAAACAAAACCACTTGAATTTAAATTATTAGCTGTTGATAAACGGGAAAACAGTCAGTATAATGAACTTGAAAGTTTTGTCGTGGAATGTGAATGGTCTGAATGAAAAAACTAAAAGGAATAAAATAGTAAATGTGTTGAAAAGAAAGAACTTAGATCTAATCTGTCTACAGGAGACACACGTAACTAAAAAGCACAAACATATTTTGATACACAAAAAATTGGGGGCTGAATTTACAAATTGTATAGCGGAAAAGAAAAGAGGGGTAGTGATATATGTGAAAGAAAAATGGGAACCCCCAATGATTTGTAAAGATGATGAAGGAAGGATTTTGGGAGTACAAATCAATTTCCAGGGGGGAAAATATAATGTGATAAATATATACGCCCCAAATCTGAACAAATCGGAATTCTTTAAAAAACTAGAACAAATTTTATTAGGGTTAGAATGTAACAAGACGATACTACTAGGAGACTTTAATGGAGTACTGAATCCAGAATTAGATAGGCAATCAGAAAGGGGAAAAAATACTCAAGGGAAACTGCCAGGATCCTTTAATAATTTGAAAGAATGCCTAGATATAATAGACGTTTGGAGATACAAACATGCTTTAGAGAAACAATTCACCTTTTTCTCAGACCCACATAAGAGTTGGGGTAGAATTGATCAAATTTGGGTCTCGAGGGAGCTTTCATTGAGAACCATAAAGTGTGAAATTCAACCTAGAACTCTCTCGGATCATAATTCGGTAGTTCTGGAACTAAAAGGCAAACCACAAGGCGGGTTCAGATGGAGATTAAACGAATATTTACTGGAAAATGATGAAGTGATTGAAAAAGCTAAAACTACTTTAAAAGATTATTTTGACCTGAACCTTAATACAGAAACAGGTATGGACATAGTCTGGGACGCCAGTAAGGCGGTCCTAAGAGGGTTTTTTATCCAACAAAACAGTTACAGGAGGAAGATAAGAGAACAGAAGAAGGAGGAAATTCTAACACAGCTAAGAGAGTGTGAGAAAAAATTAACAATAAATCCAAAAGATGAACAAAACATTCAAATAATAAAAATGCTGCAATCTCAATATTCAATGTTAACAAGCCAAGAAATTGAGTGGAAAATAAAAATAATGAGACAAAAATATTTTGAGTCAGCTAATAAAACGGGTAAATTATTAGCCTGGCAATTGCGAAAAAGACAGAAACAGAACGTGATAAATAAAATAAAAGTAGATGAGCATTTGATAGAAGATCCAAAAAAAATTAAGGAGAATTTCCTCAAATTCTATAAGAGGCTGTATAAAAAAGAAAAAAGAAATAACCCAAATAGAAAAATATGTAGAAGACTACAGCGGGAGGACCATAACAGAGGAAGAAAGAACTCAATTAAATAACCCCATAAAAGTAGAAGAGATCCAAAATGCGATAAAGAAGATGAGAATAGGGAAAGCCCCAGGACCAGATGGACTGTCAACTAAATACTAGAAAGTACTAGAAAGCCAACTAACGCCAGTGGTATGCGACATTATGAATAACATCTTAAGAGGAGGAAGGATACCAGAGACATGGAAAGAGGCTTACATCACGATGATCCCTAAACCTGATACGGATAAGTTGAACATTAAAAATTATAGACCAATATCACTTTTAAATAACGACTACAAAATCTTTGCGGAGGTGATGGCAAGTAGACTCAAAAAATGTTTGGTAAACATAATACATAAGGATCAAGCAGGATTTCTTCCAAATAGATTTCTTAAAGATAACGTAAGGCATACCATAAACATCATTGAGTACTTGGAGTGCAAGAGTGAGATACCCGCAGCGCTAATTTTTATAGACGCTGAAAAGGCATTTGACAACGTTTCTTGGAAGTTCCTTCTGAAGAGTATGGAGAAAGCAGGGCTAAGGGGCGAGTTTATGGACGGAATAAAAGTAATATATTCAAATCAATCTGCAAAATTGATTATAAATAATAACCTAACAAATTCCTTTAAAATTGAAAAAGGAACAAGACAGGGATGTCCTTTATCCCCGCTGTTATTTATCATGGCATTAGAGATAATCACGAATAAAATAAGAGTAACATCAGAGATCCGAGGGATCAAAATAGGAACAAAAGAATTTAAACTCAAAGCGTATGCGGATGATTTAATGTTATCTCTGGAAAACCCGCAAAAAAGCGTTGGCGTAGCTTTAGAGATGTTAGAAGAATTCGGAAAACTATCTGGATTTAAACTGAACAAATTAAAGACAAAAATGTTGACCAAAAATATGAGAAAAGAGGAAAGTGAAAGATTGGAGATGCAGCATGGAATTAAGGTGGCAAAAAAATAAGATATCTGGGAATCTGGTTAACCACAAAAAATATAAACCTAATCCAGGATAATTACTTTGCAACATGGAAGGAGATTAAGAAAGACCTAGAAATGTGGAACAGAGTGAAGCTCTCGTGGAGGGGAAGAATGGCGGCGATAAAAATGAACTTACTTCCAAAAATGCTGTTCCTGTTTCAAAACATCCCAGTGATTAGAGGTTCTAAAATATTTACGGAATGGCAAAGAACCCTTTCGAAATTTATATGGCAGGGCAAAAGACCAAGAATTAGTTTTAAAATCCTTACGGACCGGAAAGAAAGAGGGGGCTTCTCGGTACCTGATTTAAAACTATATTATGAGGCTGCTAGCCTTTGCTGGATTAAAGATTGGATTAATCTAAAAGATACCGATTTGTTGGACCTAGAGGGTTTCGACAACAGGTTCGGCTGGCATGCCTATTTATGGCAAAATAAAGGAAAGGTACATAAAGGTTTCTCAAATCATATTATAAGAGGGCCCCTTTACGAGGTGTGGGAGAGGAATAAAAAACTCCTAGAATGGAAAACACCCTGGTGGTTATCGACAATGGACATTCTATTAATAAAAAAAATAAATATGGAGGGAGAAAGGTTAACTTATGAAGACCTACTAATAAGATCAGAAAGCGGTTGGAAGTTGAGAACTTATGAGGAGTTGAAAGATAAATTAACTAGCTGGATGCAATTCCATCAAATAAATGCAGTATGGATGGAGGATAAAAAAATAGGGATGAACGAAAAGAAATCCAAGTTCCAGATAGAGATAATTGAAGGAAAATCCAAATTATTAGAGTGGGATACCAAAGATGAAGAAATAAAGGGGGTAATGACAAGGTGGGCAATGGATCTGGGATATAATATAGAGTATAATAAATGGTTGAAAATATGGACTTGTGGAATGAAATTTATGGCATGTGTAACACTCAGGGAAAATTTAGAAAAGATGATGTATAGGTGGTACATCACACCAGCAAAGCTAAGGAAAATGTATAAAACAGGAAATAAGAACTGCTGGAAGTGTAAAACTAAAGAGGGTAATTTTTTCCACATGTGGTGGACATGCGACGAAATGAAGAAATATTGGGAAGATATCTATAATGAGTTTAAAAAAATATTTAAATACACATTCCCTAAAAGACCAGAAGCATTCCTACTAGGAATAATCGGGGACGAAATTAAAAAAGAAGATAAGACACTATTTCAGTACGCTACAACCGCCGCCAGATTATTAATCGCCCAAAATTGGAAAAACCGAAATACCCCTTCAATTAGAGACTGGCAAACAAAATTATTTGAATTTGTTGAACTTGCGAAATTGACACAAAAAATCAGAAACCAAAAAAATACAAAAATACAAAAATACTAAAAGAAAAACAAAGCAAGAAACAATTATGCTAAACTTAAAATAATCCCCGCCCCAACTAAACATTTGTCCTACCCCAGAAAGAAAATAACAACAAAAACAAACCACCGTTTGAGGTGCAACAAAGACACAGTCAGAGACAGAGTGACACCCTGAACCAGTGCCATAACCAAGCCCTCATTCAGAACCAGAGCCTGAAAAAGAGCCACAGCCCGAACCAGAGCAACAGCCACAGCCACAGCCTAGAGCCACAGCCTGAGTCTGCAACAGTACTTGATACAGTGCCGGAGCCTGAAACAGAGACACAGCCTCAAACAGAGCCTGAGCCTGAAACAGAGGCAGAGCCACAGCCACAGCCTGAGTCTGAAACAGTCCTTGATAGAGTGCCAGAGCCAGAGCGAGACCCTGAATCAGAGTCAGAGTGAGACCCTGAATCAGAGTCAGAGTGAGACCATGAATCAGAGCCAGAGCCAGAGCCAGAGCCAGAGCCAGAGCCAGAGCCAGAGCCAGAGCCAGAGCCAGAGCCAGAGCCAGAGCCAGAGCCAGAGCCAGAGCCAGAGCCAGAGCCAGAAATAGGGCTTGATACAGGGCTGGAGCGCAAAACATAGCTGCAGCCACAACCTAGAGCCACAGCCTGAGTCTGCAACAGTACTTGATACAGTGCCGGAGCTGGAGCTGGAGCTGGAGCTGGAGCTGGAGCTGGAGCTGGAGCTGGAGCTGGAGCTGGAGCCGGAGCCGGAGCCGGAGCCGGAGCCGGAGCCGGAGCCGGAGCAGGAGCCGGAGCCGGAGCCGGAGCCGGAGCCGGAGCCAGAGACACAGCCAGAGCCAGAACAAAACCCTAATTCAGAACCCATGAAGACGTATCATGAACAACATCTTAAAAGACGGAACCATGCCGGATTCTTGGAAAGACAGCCTTATTGCATTAATTCCAAAACGGGGAACGGACAATCTACTTATTAACAACTATAGGTTATCGCACTTCTAAAGAACGATTATAAATTATATGCAAATATTTTAGCCGAAAGATCAAAAAAAGGCTTCTAGATGATGATACACAATGACCAAGCTGGCTTTTTGCCCGGGAGGCACATTTATAGCAACACTAGAAGCATTATAAACTTATTAGCGTATTTAGACTTAAGAATAGAAAATGTCAGGAAAAAGCAGCAATGCGACAGCGAGCTGCAAGTGTCTGGAATGCAAAACAGGATGTTGATGTTTGGGACTGTACTATTGGAAGAAAGGGGCAGTCTATTCACTGTACTGAGCACCGGATGTTAGCTCAGAGTGTCATCTGACCTGTACTGGAAGTACAGGGGTGGAGTTTATTACTCTACTGTTGGAGACTGGAGAGTGCAGACCTGTTTCTCTGTACTGCTGTAACGACAGAAATAAAGCAATGTAAATAGATTTCTGTCTGTCTCTTTTCCCCTCCCTGAGGGAGGAGTTGGTGTGTCCCTCTCACGCTGAGTGGGATCGCCGAGAGTGACCTTGCCTGTATCCTGTATATACATTAGAGAATCCAAAACAAGCCTTAGAAAGGTTTAAGGAGTTTTGCGACATGGTTAAGAATGTGTATGATGCTAACATTGATTGTCTCTTCACAGATGAGAAGCCAATTTTTCTTTTACAGGATTTTCAGACGTTCCTGGATGAGAAAGAGATTAACCACCAGGTTGCTGTTTCAGCGGAAGCGTGGAACAGGGGTGTCTGTGTACGGGTGAACAAAGAATTGCAAAAGGAGATGAATGCGCAATTGCTTAGTTCACATTTGCCACATGAATATTGGGCGGAGTCGTTAATGTCTTATGTTCACACGTGGTTGAGAAAGGTCTCAAAAGAGTTGGGAAATTCTCCTTTTGAGAAGCTGTTCCATAGAAAACCTTCTGTTGCCTATTTTAAGGTTTTTGGGTCTCAAGTGAGAACAGAAACTCCAGGTGGAGTAAAGAATGCCAGAGGCATTTTTGTGGGATATGAAAAGGGTCTCTACAGAGTAATTTTGTCTGAATCTGGTCAGGTGATTCTCACAAAGTTTCTAGAGAGTGCTCCTGAAGAGGAGAGAGTAATTGTTCACACATTTCCCACAGAGGACAATTCAGATGATGATGATGAATTTACTGGTTACAGTGGTGATGATGACAGTGATAGCTCACAGAGCTCAGTTGACACAGTCATTGAGAGAAAGTCTTACACAATGGATAGGCCTTCACAGATGGAGGAAGAACCACTGTTTACTATTGGATCTGGTTCTCCAAAGAGTCCAGAGGCTGAACCAGTGAGCAGAGAGGATCAGCACCTCATACGAAGGTCTGAGAGAGCTACAAAGGGTGTACCACCCAAGAGGTATTCCAAAGAGTTTGCTAACTTAGCTGCTGCATGTGTTGCTGTTGTTAACAACTCAAGGCAGGTTGAAGCTGTGTCAAAGTCAGAGACAAAGACACAACAGAGAGTTGCTAGCCAAGGTAATGCAGATGCACTCATTCCTTGGAAACCAGACAACCAGAGAGGTACACTGGGGAAACCAGTGGCGGGGAGTTCCAAGGGTGGAACTGGAACAACAGGGGATTGTTATGTGTATAACAACTGTTTGTTTTCTTCTCTGGAGAATGCTTTGCTCGCAACGCACATTGATACTTTTGGGGGAGGAAGTCAGGAAAAAGCAGCAATGCGACAGCGAGCTGCAAGTGTCTGGAATGCAAAACAGGATGTTGATGTTTGGGACTCTACTATTGGAACAAAGGGGCAGTCTATTCACTGTACTGAGCACCGGGTGTTAGCTCAGAGTGTCATCTGACCTGTACTGGAAGTACAGGGGTGGAGTTTATTACTCTACTGTTGGAGACTGGAGAGTGCAGACCTGTTTCTCTGTACTGCTGTAATGACAGAAATAAAGCAATGTAAATAGATTTCTGTCTGTCTCTTTTCCCCTCCCTGAGGGAGGAGGGAGGAGTTGGTGTGTCCCTCTCACGCTGAGTGGGATCGCCGAGAGTGACCTTGCCTGTATCCTGCCGGGAGACGCAGACGGGAAGGTCAACTAGGATCTCTTTTTTTATATATAAAATATTTTATTGCAAGTTTTGAACAAAAGAAAATCACCAGACATATACAATACCTTCACCAAAAAGTAACAAGGAAAGAAAACATAAGTGAACAGAAACATAAACATAGAACAAAAAAGATCATAACCGTTCATACATTGTTTTTTCATGACTATCTGGACTTCCTCACATCTCCCTTTCCTGCGTTCTCCGTAATAAAGTTATAGACAGCAATTTATTACCTTATTTCAATTCTTATTTTCTAGTTCTCATACATTATGCCTCAAACTTTAAGTATTTTTTTTATCAAGTGCTTAACTACTTGGTTTAGACATAACATTACTTCAAGTTTCATCTTTATCATTAACTTCCACTTATTCTCATATATCTTTCAACTAAGTTGCTGATGCCATGTTATTTCCTTTCGTGCATTTTCTTAACATTCATATAGCTTGTAATGTTTTTGTAAATAGTCTTTGAACTTTTTCCAGTCCTCTTCCACTGCCTCTTCTCCCAGGTCTCGGATTCTGCCAGTCATTTCGGCCAGCTCCATATAGTCTATCAGTTGCGTCTGCCATTCTTCCAGTGTGGGCAAATCTTGTGTCTTCCAATATTTTGCGATGAGTATTCTTGCTGCTGTTGTTGCGTACATAAAAAAAGGTTCTGTCCTTCTTTAACACCTTCTGGCCAACAATGCCTAAAAGGAAGGCCTCTGGTTTCTTAGGGAAGGTATACTTAAATACCTTTTTTAACTCATTATAGATCATTTCCCAGAAGGCCTTCACTCTCGGACAAGTCCACCAGAGGTGAAAGAATGTTCCATCAGTCTCCTTACATTTCCAACATTTATTATCATGCAGATGGTATATTTTTGCCAGCTTGACTGGGGTCATGTACCACCTATATATCATTTTCATGATATTTTCTTTCAAGGCATTACAAGCTGTAAACTTCACACCGGTGGTCCATAACCTTTCCCAGTCAGCAAACATGATGTTGTACCCAATGTCCTGCGCCCATTTTATCATGGCTGATTTAACTGTTTCATCCTGAGTATTCCATTTTAACAGCAAGTTATACATTTTTGAAAGTACCTTAGTCTTAGGTTCTAGCAATTCTGTTTCTAATTTCGATTTTTCCACCTGGAATCCTATCTTTTTGTCCAAATTAAAAACCTCCTTAATCTGAGCATAGTGTAACCAATCTCGCACTTTATCCTTTAATTTCTCCAAACTCTGCAGCCTCCAAGTATCTCCAACTTTTTCTATTATTTCCCAATATTTCGGCCAACTGGCCTCCATATTGAGTCTTTTCCGAGCCTTAGCTTCCATTGGTGACAACCACCTTGGGGTCTTGTTTTCTAATAAGTCTTTGTATTTTGTCCAGACATTAAATATCACTTTCCTGACAATATGGTTCTTGAAAGCTTTATGAACCTTTACCTTGTCGTACCACAAATAAGCATGCTATCCAAAAGCATTATTGAACCCTTCCAGATCCAGGACATCAGTGTTCTCAATAAGTAACCAATCTTTCATCCAGCAGAAAGCTGCAGCTTCATAATATAACCTTAAGTCCGGCAGGGCAAACCCCCCTCTTTCCTTTGCGTCAGTTAATATTTTAAATTTTATTCTGGGCTTTTTGCCCTGCCAGACAAACTTAGAGATGTCTCTCTGCCACTTTCCAAAACATTCCACTCTGTCCACAATCTGTAGGGTCTGAAACAAAAATAACATTTTTGGCAACACATTCATCTTTATAGCAGCAATTCAGCCCAACAAGGAAAGTTTCAATCTTGACCAAATTTCTAAATCCTTTTTAATTTCTGACCAACATTTTTCATAATTGTCTTTAAATAAATTCAAATTTTAGGCAGTCAAATCAACCCCTAGGTATTTCACCTTTTTAACCACATTTAAATCTGTCTCTTTCTGAAACCTTTCTGATTCCAAAGATGTCAATTTTTTTTCCAAAACCTTGGTTTTTTGCTTGTTTAGTTTAAATCCCGCCACCCGACCAAACTCATGAATCAATTCTAAAACTCTTTTCGTACTAGATTCTGGCTCCTGTAGTGTTAAAACCAGGTCATCTGCAAAAGCTCTAAGTTTGTACTGTTTGGCTCCGACCTGAATCCCTTCAACCAACCGGTCCCCTCTAATCATATTCAAAAACACCTCCAGAACCGAGATAAATAACAGAGGGGAAATAGGGCAACCTTGTCGTGTTCCTTTTTCAATCTTAAACACTTCTGTCACCACATTGTTAACTATCAATTTAGCTTTTTGTTCTGAGTAGATTGCCTCTATCCCAGTTTCAAACCCCCGTCCCACTCCCATCCCTTCAAGGTTTTTCTTCATGAACTTCCATGAGATGTTGTCAAAGGCCGCATCTATAAAGATTAACACTGCTTTTGTATTAATGTTCGTTTGCAAAAGTTCCAAAATGTCAATAATATTCCTAGTGTTATCAAACAGGTGTCTACCTGGGAGAAAACCTGCCTGGTCTTTATGAATTACTTCATTTAACACTTTTTTAAGTCTACTTGCCAAAATGTCTGCAAAAATTTTGTAATCCACATTCAGGAGCGAGATGGGACGGTAGTTCTTAAGTTGAGTCTTTTCAGTTTCCAATTTAGGTATCAATGTGATGAAAGCTTCTTTCCACAATTCCGGTGCCTTCTTCCCCTCCAAAATCTCATTGCAAACCTCCATTAATGGTTGTGTCAAATAGTCTTTCAATGTCTTATAATACTTGGAGGTAAGTCCATCTGGCCCTGGAGATTTGCCTAGTTGCATATTCTGGATGGCACCTTCAATTTCTTGTTGTGTTATTTTATAGTTCAGAATTGTTCTCTTTTCCTGAGATAGTTTTGGTAGTCCATTTTTTAAAAAAATTTGGTCTATCTCAGTCTCTTTTTCCGGCCCTTGCGTATAAAGTTGTTTAAAGTATCTCTGGAAGCACTTTCTAATTTCCGCCGGGTTCTGAACATTTCTCCCTTCAATCTCTAGGTTTGTGACCGTGTTCAATTTTTGCCTCTTTTTCAACTGCCATGCTAGCAGTTTCCCACATTTATTTGCTGATTCAAATGTCCTTTGTTTCATTAACTTAATTTTCCACTCAACTTCTTGATTTATCAGTTTGGCGTATTGTGCTTGGTGAAATTTAATTTCTCTCAGGATCTCCTGAGACTTTGGTTTCAATCTTAACTTTTTCTCTCCTTCTCTTATTTTCGCCAAGATATTATCCTTTTTCTCATTCTGTGCTCTTTTCTTTATCGTATTCTGTTGTATCAGAAACCCCCTCATAATAGCTTTACTTGCATCCCAGATTACTCTTTTTTCCACTGTGGTCTTCAAGTTTATCTCAAAATAGTCTCTTAAAGTCTTTTGGGCCTTCTTAATAATCTCCTGGTCTCTTAACAAGGTGTCATTCATCTTCCATCTGAAGGAGCCGGTTGGAATTAGTCTCATTTCCATTTTCATTGCATTATGGTCGGAGCAGGTTTTTGGGCAGATTTCCACTTTTCTAGTCTTAGGTGCCAGTCCTCTAGTTATCCATATTTGGTCGATTCTTGTCCATGTCAGATGGGCTTCAGAAAAGAATGTTCCTTCTCTTCCTAGGGGGTTCTTTGTCCTCCAAATATCAATCAAGTCCATGTTGTCAGTTAGCTCAAAAAAGGTTTTGGGTAGTCTGCCGTCTTTTGTCAAACTTTGGTTTTGTGACTTATCCATGTTTGTAGAAACCACCCCATTCATATCTCCCATCATAATGATGTTGCTATAGTCCAGATAGTCCAGCATTGTCTCATGCAGCTTCTTGTAGAATTCTGATTTCCCCTCGTTCGGTGCGTAAATTCCCAATATCAAAAACTTTTCACCTTGGGTTTGTATCTCTATTGCCAGAATTCTTCCTTGCTCATCTTTAAATAGAAATTTTGCTGATAGGCTCTCCTTTGCATAAATCACCACTCCTCTTTTCTTAACTCTATCCGATGAAATAAATTCTTGGCCTAATCTCTTGTTAATTAACACTGTTCTGTGGAGCCTAGTCACACGCGTTTCCTGCAAGCAAATAATGTCCAACTGTTCTTTCTTTAATACATGGAATATTCTTCTCCTTTTTTCCGGGGAATTACCGCCATTAATGTTCCAACTGAGAAGTTGCAGAGACATCCTGGACAAATCTGCTATTCGCTTGGTGGCGGCGTTTCTTTCTTCTGGTCTTCAGGCCCCAAAGGTGTGGGTATAGGCAAGGGTGTAGGTGCAGGCAAAGGCCCAGGCCCTGGAATTCCAAAAATCCCTTTCTGAAGGTCTTCTCCGTAGTCGTTCAGAAACTTTTCTTTGTCCTCGGCTGTTTTTATTTTCACTTTCTTCCCTTTAAATGTAAAAGATAGTCCTTGGGGAAATTCCCACCTAAAAGGAATCGAGTTGCTCCTCAGCAGTTTAGCAAGCTCTGTGTATATAGATCTGAGATCCAAAAGTTGTTTTGGGATATCTTTGTAAATTTCTGCCCTCCTGCCTTGGATTACAAGTGACTTTTCGTAATGTAGGCTTAATATTTTACCTCTTTCTTCCTTGGATCTCAAGGTAATCAGACAGTCTCTAGGTTTGTCTTTCCTTGCTACTCTTCCAAGTCTAAAAGCAGTCACAATTTTAAACTTATCTTCTTCCAAGGGCCAAAACTTAGCAAATTCTTTTGTTAGAAAGTCAATTAAATCCCCTTGTTCAAATTCAGGAATTGACCTCAGTCTCAGGTTGTTTTCCCTATTACGTAATTCTATCATAGACAGGTAGGCCTGCTGTTCGCCAACCTGTTTGTATAGTGGTTTTACCTCCTCTTTTACTGCTTCAGCTTTTTGATTGGCTTCCACAGCTAATTTACGATTTTCTGTGGTGGCTTCCTGAAGTTTCCCAATTGCTTGTGCATGCTGAGCAACTTGTTCAGTCAATTTGTTAACACTGGCTGTAGCTTAGAATAGAATAGAATAGAATAGAATCATAGAGTTGGAAGAGACCACAAGGGCCATCGAGTCCAACCCCCTGCCAAGCAGGAAACACCATCAGAGCACTCCTGACATATGGTTGTCAAGCCTCTGCTTAAAGACCTCCAAAGAAGGAGACTCCACCACACTCCTTGGCAGCAAATTCCACTGTCGAACAGCTCTTACTGTCAGGAAGTTCTTCCTAATGCTTAGGTGGAATCTTCTTTCTTGTAGTTTGGATCCATTGCTCCGTGTCCGCTTCTCTGGAGCAGCAGAAAACAACCTTTCTCCCTCCTCTATGTGACATCCTTTTATATATTTGAACATGGCTATCATATCAACCCTTAACCTCCTCTTCTCCAGGCTAAACATGCCCAGCTCCCTTAGCCGTTCCTCATAAGGCATCGTTTCCAGGCCTTTGACCATTTTGGTTGCCCTCCTCTGGACACGTTCCAGTTTGTCAGTGTCCTTCTTGAATTGTGGTGCCCAGAACTGGACACAGTACTCTAGGTGAGGTCTGACCAATTGATCAATTTTAGCCGAATGCTCATCTGCCTTTTTATCCAAACTTTCCAATTTTCCCAAAATTTGTTCTAATACTGAGGCAGATCCTCCTGCAGCCATACCTTCTAGCAAAGTCTGCTCAGTTTCTTCCTCTTGTGCCCCCAAGATAGCAGGGGCAGATGATCTGCGTAGCTGTGTAGTCAAAGTTGTTTGCGTTAATTGTTTAGCTTTAGCTTTAGCCGATCTTGTTTTCCCAAAGCCACTCATTCCACTCCTGTCTACGTGCCAAGGTCAAACTGTGTACAGTCCCATGGGAATCCACAAGTCCAGAGAATAAACAATAAAGTAGAAAAAAAGGAGAAAAACAAGTCCCAAATAGTTGTAAATCCCAAATCCTCTAGTTCAGTCGTGTCTCAAGGGAAGCGGTAAATTTGTTACTCCTAAAGCAAGTTATAACCAAAACTTCAAAACTTTTTAGCAATGTCCAAACAGCCATATATTTCCAGAAGACCCTCGGCTCTCTTGCAGCTAGCAGAGATAATCCTTAAAGTGGAACAATGTCTCTAAAAAGTGCCAGAAACAATGTTTCGATATATCCAAGCCAATAGTGCTCAAATGTAGCAGTTCTAAATAGCAGCAACAAAATACACAATCTGACAGTTCTATTAATCCGGCAGTCCGAGCACCTGGCTTCTCAGTAAAATTTCTAAGCTCACGGGGAGAAGGTAGAGCAGGTCCAGAACCATAAGAAATTAAATCCCTTAGTCTCTATTAAAGCAACTCAAGCAAGGCACGAATTGAAAACTTTTTCCACCACTTCAAAGGCTTCAGGCAAATCAAAGTCTTTTGCTTCGGAACTTTAAGCAGAACCGGGAGACGGACTTCCTGGTTGCGTCTCCCGCTTTGGCCGAATTTTACATTTAATTTGGTCTCAAATTCCTTCAATCCCTCTTACTCACGGGTTAAAGCTTTTCAGATCGGATGTTCCAGGAAAAAAGGTCAGTGCTCATCGGCAGCAGCTATGCGGCTTCACTTCCTCAGAAAGAGCGATCGACTCACAGCACCGCGCCACTCCTCCACGTTCCGGAGCCCCTTACGGGGTTCCTTCTTCGTTTCGGGGGGCGCTTCTGGTGCCCGCCGAGTCCCACAGCCACAGGCTCACTCTACCTGTGGTTTTCCGGTGTGGGTCTCCGCTTCGCCGTAGCGGACGACCCGTTTCTGGGGAGCTTCTCCTTCACCGCACGAAGGAGACCGCCATTGCCATTCGCGCCGCCTCAGGAAGTCCGAAGGTCAACCAGGATCTCAAGCCGGATGCCTGGAGAATGGCCAGTTACCTCTCACTGCGACTGAGAATCCAACATCAAAGAGAACTGGATAACGTATAACACAATATTAAGGGGGGGGAGGAGGGTCAACTAATATTGATAAGTTATGAAAAAATAAAAGATCACTTTTCTACTTGCCTAGATTACTTGCAGGTGAATGAAGTGTTCAGACAGGATAAGCAGATAGGTTTTGAAAAGGAGCCTTCAAGATTTGAAAGAGAACTACTGAATAGTAAAACCAAAATAATCGCAAAAATGTATTGACTTCTTTTAGACTACGAAGTAATGGATGGGGAGGTTAAGGATTCAATGATAAAGTGGGCCCAAGATGTGGGCCGTCCAATTATGCTAAAAGATGGGGGAAACTGATGGAATGTAAATTTGAAATTTACAGCCAGCTATAATATAAGAGAGAACATGATGAAAATGGCTCATAGGTGGTACCTCACTCCTTCCAGATGATCAAGAATGTATAAAAAATTGGCGAATGCTTGTTGGAGATGTGGAGGAAATAACGGTGACATGAGCCACATGTGGTGGATGTGTGAAAAGATAAAGATTTTTTTTTGGGGGGGGGAATATACGATGAATTAAAAAAGATGATGGGGATAACTTTTACGAAAAAAACAGAGGCATTTCTATGAAGTATTTTAGATAAAGATATCCCAAAAAATCTAAGAGAAGTATTCTTGTATGCAACCGCAGCAGCTTGTATACTTGTGGCCAAGGGATGGAAAGATCACGAGGCTCCAAAAATAACAGATTGGCAAATCAAATTACAGGAATTGGTGGAGACGGCTCAATTGACTAGCAAACTCACAGGAATCTCAAAGCAAAAATTTGCAGAAAAATGGGATGGTTATACAAGATATGTTCAAAAATACAATAATAGTTTTGACTCCGTGCTAGCATTCGAGTGATAAAGGAACTAAAAAGAGGTGGACAACAATTAAGGATTTATTATGTTTTCAGAATGTATTGGAAAATTTATATAGAAAGGACTATTGCTTTGTGTACATTCCATTGTAAGAATGGAAACAGAGCCACAGCCACAGCCACAGCCTAAGTCTGAAACAGTCCTTGATAGAGTGCCAGAGCCAGAGCGAGACCCTGAATTAGTGCCAGAACCAAGCCCTCATTCAGAACCAGAGCCTGAGAAAGAGCCAGAACCAGAGCAACAGCCACAGCCTGAGTCTGAAACAGCCCTTGATAGAGTGCCAGAATCAGAGAATCAGAATCAGAGTCAGAACCAGATCTTCGGTAAAGACGTGGTCTGGTCTTAGCGCAACTGCTCCTCCCACCCACGATAAAAGAGATTGGGTGTTCCAATACACACACACACCCCGTAGGGAACTTGCCCCAGCCATTCTGTTTGCTGAGGCCCCCTCTCAGGCAGCCCTGACCCTTTCCCCTTCAAAAGCAAAATACAAACTATACAATAACCTTAAAAAATAGTAAAAGAAAAACAAAGCAAGAAACAATTATGCTAAACTTAAAATAATCCCCGCCCCAACTAAACATTTGTCCCACCCCAGAAAGAAAATAAAAATAACAACAACAACAAACCACCGTTTGAGGTGCAACAGAGACACAGCCAGAGACAGAGCGAGACCATGAATCAGTGCAATAACCAAGCCCTCATTCAGAACCAGAGCCTGAAAAAGAGCCACAGCCCAAACCAGAGCAACAGCAACAGCCACAGCCTAGAGCCACAGCCTGAGTCTGCAACAGTACTTTATACAGTGCCGGAGCCTGAAACAGAGACACAGCCTCAAACAGAGCCTGAGCCTGAAACAGAGGCAGAGCCACAGCCACAGCCTGAGTCTGAAACAGTCCTTGATAGAGTGCCAGAGCCAGAGCGAAACGCTGAATCAGAGTCAGAGGGAGAACATGAATCAGAGCCAGAGCCAGAGCCAAAGCGGAATGAAAGCCAGAGCCAGAGCCAGAAATGGGGCTTGATACAGGGCCGGAGCGCAAAACATAGCTGCAGCCACAACCTAGAGCCACAGCCTGAGTCTGCAGCAGTACTTGATACAGTGCCGGAGCTGGAGCTGGAGCCGGAGCCAGAGACACAGCCAGAGCCAGAACAAAACCCTAATTCAGAACCCATGAAGAAGTATCATGAACAACATCTTAAAAGATGGAACCATGCCGGATTCTTGGAAAGACAGCCTTATTGCATTAATTCCAAAACAGGGAACGGACAATCTACTTATTAACCACTATAGGCCTATCGCACTTCTAAAGAACGATTACAAATTATATGCAAATATTTTAGCCGAAAGATCAAAAAAAGGCTTCCAGATGATGATACACAATGACCAAGCTGGCTTTTTGCCCGGGAGGCACATTTATAGCAACACTAGAAACATTATAATCTTATTAGCTTATTTAGATTTAAGAATAGAAAAGAAGGCAGTCTTAATGGCTATAGATGCAGAAAAAGCTTTCGACAGGGTATCCTGGAAATTTATGAAAGGTCTGTTACACCATAACGGATTTTGGTATAAAGTATATAAAAGGGATTGAAGCAATATAATCAAAACAAAAAGCTAAAATCATAATCAATGGAAATTTATCACAGGAGTGTGAAATCAGTAAAGGGGTCAGACAAGGTCGCCCACTATCCCCCTTAATTTTCATATTAACATTGGAAGTTTTATGTAAACAAATTAGGGAATAGGAATAAGAATATGAATAAGAATAATTTATTATTTATACCCCGCCCATCTGGCTGGGCTTCCCCAGCGACTCTGGGCGGCTTCCAAAAGAATATTAAAATACTATAATACATCAAACATTAAAAGCTTCCCGAAACAGGGCTGCCTTCAGATGTCTTCTAAAAGCCTGGTAGTTGTTGTTCTCTTTGACATCTGGT
The DNA here is from genome assembly GCF_964188305.1 of Podarcis bocagei. NCBI lineage: Eukaryota > Metazoa > Chordata > Lepidosauria > Squamata > Lacertidae > Podarcis > Podarcis bocagei. The sequence continues at coordinate 10,845,438 of NC_138131.1, forward strand.
GGGAGGGCGTTCCACAGGGCGGGCGCAACTACCGAGAAGGCACTCTGCCTGGTTCCCTGTAACTTGGCTTCTCGCAGTGAGGGAACCGCCAGAAGGCCCTCGGTGCTGGACCTCAGTGTCCGGGTAGAACGATGGGGGTGGAGACGCTCCTTCAGATATACTGGACCAAGGCCGTTTAGGGCTTTAAAGGTCAGCACCAACACTTTGAATTGTGCTCGGAAACATACTGGGAGCCAATGTAGGTCTTTCAAGACCGGTGTTATGTGGTCTCTGCGGCCGCTCCCAGTCACCAGTCTAGCTGCCGCGTTCTGGATGAGTTGTATTTTCCGGGTCACCTTCAAAGGTAGCCCCACATAGAGCGCATTGCAGTAATCCAAGCGGGAGATAACCAGAGCATGCACCACTCTGGCAAGGCAGTCCGCAGGGAGATAGGGTCTCAGCCTGCATACCAGATGGAGCTGGTAAACAGCTGCCCTGGATACAGATTTGACCTGTGCCTCCATGGACAGCTGTGAGTCCAAAATGACTCCCAGGCTGCGCACCTGGTCCTTCAGGGGCACAGTTACCCCATTCAGGACCAGGGAATCCTCCACACCTGCCCGCCTCCTGTCCCCCCAAAACAGTACTTCTGTCTTGTCAGGATTCAACCTCAATCTGTTAGCCGCCATCCAACCTCCAACCGCCTCCAGGCACTCACACAGGACCTTCACTGCCTTCACTGGTTCTGATTTGAAAGAGAGGTAGAGCTGGGTATCATCCGCATACTGATGAACACCCAGCCCAAATCCCCTGATGATATCTCCCAGCGGCTTCATGTAGATGTTGAAAAGCAAGGGGGAGAGGACAGAACCCTGAGGCACCCCACAAGTGAGGGCCCAGGGGTCTGAACACTCATCCCCCACCACCACTTTCTGAACACGTCCCAGGAGGAAGGAGCGGAACCACTGTATAACAGTGCCCCCAGCTCCCAGCCCCTCAAGATGGTCCAGTAGGATGTTATGGTCGATGGTATCAAACGCCGCTGAGAGATCCAGCAGAACTAGGAAACAGCTCTCACCTTTGTCCCTAGCCCGCCGGAGATCATCAACCAGTGCGACCAAGGCAGTTTCAGTCCCATGATGAGGCCTGAATCCCGACTGGAAGGGATCCAAATGGTCCGCTTCTTCCAGGCGTGCCTGGAGTTGTTCAGCAACCACACGCTCAATCACCTTGCCCAAGAATGGAAGATTTGAGACTGGGCGATAGTTGGCTATCGTGGCCGCATCTAAAGATGGTTTTTTAAGAAGCGGTTTAATAACCGCCTCTTTCAGCGAGTCTGGGAAGGCTCCCTCACGGAGGGAAGCATTCACCACCCCACGAAGCCCATCGCCCAGTCCTTCCCGGCTAGCTTTTATAAGCCAGGATGGGCAAGGATCAAGGAGACAAGTGGTTGGTTTCACTCGTCCAAGCAGCCTGTCCACATCCTCGGGGGTAACAGATTGGAATTGATCCCACACAACTTGACTAGACAGGACTCTAGCACTCTCCCGCCCCGGCCCTGCTCCCACGGTGGAGTCTACCTCTTATCGAATCTGAGCGACTTTATCTGCAAAAAACTTTGCAAAGTCATTGCAGGAGATCATATTGCCCCTACTGGGCCCTGATGGAGCAGGTGGTTCCGCTAAATTGCGAACCACCTGAAAGAGTCTCCTGCTGCTGTTTTCCACAGATGCAATAGAGGCGGTGAAGAAAGTCTTCTTCGCCGTCGCTATCGCCACTTGGTAGGCTCGACATTGAGCTCTAACCCGTGTCCGGTCAGATTCAGAATGGGTTATCTGCCACCGGCGCTCTAGCCGTCTCAACGATTGTTTCATTGCCCTCAGATCCGTGGAAAACCACGGGGCTGTCCGGGCTCCATGCAATCGGAGAGGGCGCTTTGGAGCCAAACAGTCAATAGCCCTGGTTAACTCCACATTCCAGCGGGGCACCAGGGAATCAGCTGAAAGGCCATCAACATGGGATAAAACATCCACTACCGCTCTCTGGAAACCATTTGGATCCATTAAGTGGCGGGGGCGGACCATCCGAATCGGTCCCACCTCCCTGCAGAGGGGAAGGGTAGTGGAGAAGTCCAGTTGCACCAGGAAGTGATCTGACCATGGCACTTCTTTGGTTTCGCTTTTACTTAATATCAGATCACCAACATCCATAGAGGTGAACACCAGGTCTAAGGCATGTCCGTGGCTATGAGTTGGGCCAGACTTATTCAGGGACAGCCCCATGGAGGCCATGCTTTCCATGAAGTCCCGAGCGGCCCCTTGTAAGGTCGTGTTGGCATGGATGTTAAAATCCCCTAGGACAACCAAACTAGGTGTCTCCACGAGGACATCTGCCACGACCTGAAGCAGCTCGGGCAGGGAATCCTTGGTGCAGCGAGGAGGTCGGTACACCAATAGGAATCCTGTACTGCCCCTATTGCCCAACTTCCAGAACATGCACTCAGAGAACTGGGTCTTTCCAATAGGACACCCGGTGCAAACTAATGACTTCCTAAAAATCACTGCAACCCCCCCTCCCCGCCCACAAGGCCTGGGTTGCTGTGCATAAGAGAAACCTGGTGGACATGCAGCGGCAAGGACAGGCCCATCTGCTTCATCCAACCAGGTCTCTGTCACACATGCCAGGTCAAAGCCTCCATCCACAATCAGGTCGTGGATGGCAGTGGTTTTGTTCATCATTGACCTGGCATTGCACAGTAACACTTTCAGGTCATGTGGGTTTCCCTTGTTGATTCCAGTATCCTTCCGGTCAGGACCAGACCTGGAGGCAGGGATAGTCCTCAGACAACAACTAAGCCTGCTTCCTCGGTAATGACATGGTCTGGTCTTAGCGTAACTCCTCCTCCTACCCATGATCACTGACATCGGTTGTCCGAGTGCATCCCCCCCTGTGGAAACTGCCCCAGCCATTTTGTTTGCTGGGACCCACTCCCAGGCAGCCCTGACCCCTCCCCTTAAAATCAAATTAAAGCCTATACAAAAAACAAACTAACAGAACAATAAAACTATAAAAACAAAAAACAAAGTTACAAACACAACATAATTAAATTAAACAAATTCCCCCACTCAACTAAACACCCACCCCACACACCCGAGGCCTCCCTGGAGCCCCATAAGCTGCGGAGGTGAGTATGGGGCCCGCCCCCAGGCCCAAGGTGGAGAATGGGCTTCGGGGGGGGGGCGGTCCTCCCAGAGACTCACTGGCAAAGCAACAGCAGCAATGTCCCGGGCCTCCTTGGGGCCTTATATGCTGAGGTGGAGTATGGGGCCCGCCCCCAGGTCCAAGGTGGAAAAGGGCATCAGCGGGGAGCGGTCCTCCCCAAGACTCACCAGCAAAGCAACAGCAGCAATGTCCCGAGGCCTCCTTGGAGCCTTATATGCTGAGGTGGAGTATGGGGCCCACCCCCAGGCCCAAGGTGGAAAAAGGGATTATGCTGGGAAATAGAAGTTACAAAATGAGGGCATTTGCTGACGATTTAATTATAACTACAGAGCAACCAAAACAGAGTTTAAGAAAGGCGTTGGAAATAATATATGGCTACGGTAAAGTTGCGGGGTTCAAAATGAATTTAAACAAGACAAAACTATTAGTTAAAAATATGTCGCCAGATGAAAAAGCAGAATTAGAACAAATAGACTTCCGGAGGTGGCGAGAAACGGCAATGGCGGTCCCCTTTGCGCTGTGAAGGGGAGCTGCGCAGAAAAGGGTCGCCCGCTACGGCGAAGCAGAGACCCATAAAGAAAAACCACAGGTAGAGTGAGCCTGTGGCCGTGGGACTCGGCGGGCACCAGAAGCGCCCCCCAAAATGAAGAAGGAACCCCGTAAGGGGCTCCGGAACGTGGAAGGGCTGGCTCGGTGCTGTGAGTTCATCGCTCTTTCTGCGGAAGTGAAGCCGCGCAGCTGCTGCCGATGAGCGCCGACCTTTTTTCCTGGAACATTTGATTCAAAACTACAAACCCGTGAGTAAGGGGAATTTAAGAATTTCGGGACCTAAAGTGATTAAATTTGGTGAAAGCGGGGGACGCAACCAGGAAGTCCGTCTCCTTGCAGTGCTTAAAGAATTAAAGCAAAGAACTTGACAAGCTGGAATCTTTTCAAAGTGACTTTTAGAAGTTGGGGTTTTTGTGCAACATCTGAACTTGTTTTTAAGACATTAAGAGGGTTAACTTTTGTTCTAACTTTTGTTGGTTACGGACTGGATTCTCCATCCTCTTTTTGTGGATTACAAATGATGGAGAAGACCAAATTCATGGGCTGCCAGATTAAAAAAGAACTGTCAAATTGCTGAGACTGTTTAACTACTGAAAGTGATACAGTGAAGCGTTATAGACTGGATACAAATGGGAAAACTGTTTCTCGCACCTCTTTAGAGACTTTGTTTCAACTCTGGGAAAGCTCTGCATGCTAAAAGGGAGCTGAAGGATCCTTCCATTGTGGTTTAAAACTGTTTGGACTTTAATGGCGGAACAACTTTATTTTCTTTTCTGAGGCATCGCTACACTCCCCCTAGAGGATTTTGGACTTATAGCTGTCTGAGACCCACTTTTTGTTTTTATTCTCTACTGCTTTGTTGTTTACTCTCTGGAATTGTGATTCCCATGGGACTTTACACAGTTTGACCTTGGCACGTAGACAGGACTGGAATGAGTGGTACGGGCAAAACAAGATTGGCTAAAGCGAAAGCTAAACAACTAGTGCAAACAACTTTAACTTCTCAGCCACGCAGATCATCTGTCCCAGCTGTTTTAGAGATACATGAAGGGGAAACTGAGCAGACATCATTAGAAGATATGGCTACAGGAGGATCTGCAGCTGTTTTAGAACAAATTTTGGGACAATTGGAAAGTTTAAATAAGAAAGCAGATGAGCATTCGGCTAAAATTGACCAAGCTACAGCCAGTATCAGTAAACTGACTGAACAAGTTGCTCAACATACACAAGTAATTGGGAATCTTCAGGAAATAACTGCAGAAAACCGTAAATTAGCTGAGGAAGCGAACCAAAAAGCCGCGGAAGCCAACCGAAAGGTTGAAGCAGTACAGGTGGAGGTAAAGCCTTTGCACAAACAGATAAGTGAACAGCAGGCCTACCTGTCTATGATTGAACTGAGAAATAGGGAGAACAATCTCAGATTGAGAGCTATCCCAGAACTTGAACAGGGGGACTTAATAGGCTATCTGACATCAGAATTTTTAATGTTTTGGGCTATTGAAGACAAGGACTTTAAAATCGTAAGTGCTTTCAGACTGGGAAGATTGGTGAAGAAAGATAGATCCAGAGATTGTTTGATTATTCTGAGATCCAAGCAAGAGAGAGACAAAATATTAAGCCTTCATTTTGAAAAACCATTGGTTATTCAAGGTACCAGAGCAGAAATTTACAAGGATATTCCTAAGCAACTTTTGGACCTCAGATCTACATATACAGAATTAACAAGACTACTGAAAAGTAATTCAATTCCCTTCAGGTGGGAATTTCCCCAAGGACTATCTTTCAGTTTTAAAGGAAAGAAAATTAAAATTAAAACAGCAGAAGATCAAGGCAAGTTTTTGAACGACCACGGAGAGGACCTTCAGAAAGGAGCAGTAGGACCTGGGTCTTGGCCACCACCTCCGCCAGCACCAGCACCCGCACCGGTACCTGCACCCTTGGGACCAGAGGATCAAAAGAAAGAGACGCCACCACCAAAGGAGTAGCAGACTGATCCAGGATGTCTCTGCAGCTCCTCAGTTGGAATATTAATGGTGGGAATTCCCCGGAAAAAAGAAGAAGAATATTTCATGTATTGAGAAAAGAACAATTGGACATTATCTGCTTGCAGGAAACGCATGTGACTAGGCTCCATAGAAAAGTGCTAATTAATAAAAGACTAGGCCAAGAATTTATTTCATCGGACAGAGTCAAGAAAAGAGGAGTGGTGATTTATGCAAAGGAGAGCCTGTCACCAAAATTTTTATTCAAAGATGAGCAAGGAAGAATTTTGACAATCAAGATACAGACTCAAGGAGAAAAGTTTTTAATATTAGAAATTTATGCACCGAATGAGGGGAAATCAGAATTTTATAAGAAGCTGCATGAGACAATGCTGGACTATCTGGATTATACCAACATCATTATGATGGGAGATATGAATGGGGTGGTCTCTACAAACATGGATAAGTCACAAAATCAAAATTTGACGAAAGACGGCAGACTACCTAAAACTTTTTTTGAGTTAACTGACAATTTGGATTTGATTGACATTTGGAGGACAAAGAACCCCCTAGGAAAAGAAGGAACATTCTTTTCTGAAGCCCATCTGACATGGACAAGAATCGACCAAATATGGACAACTAGAGGACTGGCACCTAAGACTAGAAAAGTGGAAATCTGCCCTAAAACCTGCTCCGACCATAACGCTATGAAAATGGAAATGAGATTAATTCCAATCGGTTCCTTCAGATGGAAAATGAATGGCACCTTGTTAAGAGATCAGGAGATTGTGAAGAAGGCCCAAAAGACTTTAAAAGATTATTTTGAAATAAATTTGAATACTACAGTGGAAAAAAGAGTAATCTGGGATGCAAGCAAAGCTGTTATGAGGGGGTTTCTGATACAACAGAATACTATAAAGAAAAGACTTTGGAATGAGAAAAAGGATAAGATCTTGGAGAGGATAAGAGATGGTGAGAAAAAACTAAGAGTAAAACCAAAATCACAGGAGATCCTGAGAGAAATTAAATTTCACCAAGCACAATATGCCAAATTGATAAACCAAGAAGTCGAGTGGAAAATTAAATTAATGAAACAAAGGTCATTTGAATCAGCAAACAAATGTGGGAAACTGCTAGCATGGCAGTTGAAAAAGAGACAAAAACTGAATATGGTTACAAATTTAGAGATTGATGGAAGAAACATCCAGAACCCCGAGGAAATTAGAAAATGTTTCCAGAGATATTTCAAACAACTTTACACGCAAGGGCAGCAAAAAGAGACTGAGATAGATCGATTCTTAAAAATTAATGGACTACCAAAGTTATCCCAGGAAAAGAGAACAACCCTGAATTATAAAATAACACAACAAGAAATTGAAGGTGCCATTCAAAATATGCAATTAGGCAAATCTCCAGGGCCGGATGGACTTACCTCCAAGTACTATAAGACATTGAAAGACCTCTTGATACAACCATTAATGGAGGTTTGCAATCAGATTATGGAGGGGAAGAAGGCACCGGAATCGTGGAAAGAAGCATTCATCACATTGATTCCAAAATTGGAAACTGAAAAGACTCAACTCAAGAACTCCCGTCCCATCTCACTCCTAAATGTGGATTACAAAATTTTTGCAGACATTTTGGCAGGTGGACTTAAAAAAGTCTTGAATGAAGTAATTCATAAGGACCAGGCAGGCTTTCTCCCAGGTAGACATTTATCTGACAATACTAGGAACATTATTGACATTTTGGAGCTTTTGCAAACAAACATGAACACTAAAGCAGTGTTAATTTTTATAGATGCGGAGAAGGCCTTTGACAATATATCTTGGAAGTTTATGAAGAAAAATCTTGAAGGGATGGGAGTGGGACAGGGGTTCGAAAATGGGATAGAGGCAATTTATTCAGAACAAAAAGCAAAATTGATAGTTAATAATGTGGTGTCAGAAGAGTTTAAAATTGAAAAAGGAACACGACAAGGTTGCCCTATATCCCCTTTGTTATTTATTTCAGTCCTGGAGGTGCTCTTGAACATGATCAGGGAGGACCGGTTGGTGGAAGGAATACAGGTCGGAGTGAAACAGTATAAACTTAAAGCTTTTGCAGATGACCTGGTCTTAACATTACAGGAGCCGGAATCTAGCACGAAAAGAGTTTTGGAATTGATTGAGGAGTTTGGTCGGGTGGCGGGATTCAAATTGAATAAGCAAAAAACTAAGGTTTTGGAGAAAAATTTGACACCTTTGGAATCAGAAAGGTTTCAGAAAGAGACAGACTTAAATGTGGTTAAAAAAGTGAAATACCTAGGGGTCAACTTGACTGCGAAAAATCTGAACTTATTTGAAGACAACTATGAAAAATGTTGGTTAGAAATTAAAAAGGACTTAGAAATTTGGTCAAGATTGAAACTTTCCTTGTTGGGACGAATTGCAGCTATAAAAATGAATGTATTGCCAAAGATGTTATTTTTGTTTCAAACCCTACAGATTGTGGACAGAGTGGAATGTTTTGGAAAGTGTCAGGAAAGCAATATTTATTGTCTGGACAAAGTATAAAGACTTATTAGAAAATAAGACCCCAAGATGGTTATCACCAATGGAGGCTAAGGCCCGGAAAAGACTCAATATGGAGGCCAGTTGGCCGAAATATTGGGAAATAATAGAAAAAATTGGAGACAATTGGAGGTTGCAGAGTTTGGAGAAATTGAAGAATAAGGTGCGAGATTGGTTACATTACGCTCAAGTCAAAGAGGTCTTTAATTCGGACAAAAAAATAGGATTCCAGGTGGAAAAATCAAAATTAGAAACAGAATTGTTAGAACCAAAGACAAAGGTACTTTCTAGAATGTATAATTTGCTGCTTAAATGGAACACTCAGGATGAGACTGTTAAATCAGCCATGATAAAATGGGCTCAGGATATTGGGTACAACATTATGTTCGAAGACTGGGAAAGGTTATGGACCACCGGTATGAAATTCACGGCATGTAATGCCTTGAAGGAAAATATTATGAAAATGATATATAGGTGGTACATGACTCCAGTCAAACTTGGAAAAATATATCACCTAGCTGATAACAAATGTTGAAAATGTAAGGTGGCTGAAGGGACATTCTTTCACCTCTGGTGGACCTGTCCAAGAGTGAAGGCCTTCTGGGAAATAATCTACAATGAGCTAAAAAAGGTATTTAAATATACCTTCACTAAGAAACCAGAGGCCTTCCTCTTGGGCATTGTCGGCCAGAAAGTGTTAAAGAAGGATAGAACTTTTTAAATGTATGCAACAACAGCAGCAAGAATACTTCTCGCAAAATACTGGAAGACACAAGACTTGCCCACACTGGAAGAGTGGCAGGCGCAATTGATGGACTATATGGAACTGGCCGAAATGACTGGCAGAATCCGAGATCTGGGAGAAGAAACAATGGAAGAGGATTGGAAAAAGTTTAAAGACTATTTACAAAAACAATACAAATTGTATGAGTGTTAAGAAATTGTACGATTCAGGAAAACATGGTTCCAGCAACTCGTCTGAAAGATTTAGAAAGTTAGGTGATATGTAAGAAAAGGTCGAAACTTAAAATAATGTTATGTTCAATTTAAGTTATAAGTAATTGTTAAAAATTACTTTAAGATTAGAAGTATAACATCTGAGAGGTATAAAATAAGAGCCGAAACAAGGTAATAATTTGCTGGCACTTTTATTATGGAGAATGCAGGGTAGGGAGATGTGAGGAAGTCCAGTTAGGTATACAATACAATATTATGAACAGTTGTGTTTTTCTCTTTCTTTTTCTTTTCCCTTTCTTTTCTCTTTTTTCTTTTACTTCTATATTGATATGTGATTTTCTATTTTATGTTTGAAAACTGAATAAAATATTAAAAAAAGAACAGATAATACACATTAAAATCTACCCCAAAATCAAGTATTTAGGATTATGGATAACACCAAAGAATATTAACTTATATGAAGATAATTATACCAATTGTTGGAAAGATATCAAAAGACAGTTGGAGACATGGACAAGGTTAAATTTATCATTCCTGGGCCGCATTTCGGTAATTAAAATGATAGTTTTAGCGAAGCTACTCTTTCTATTCCAAACGATTCCAATTACAGGAAAGACCAGCAGTATCAACAAGCTGCAAAAAGAAATTTCTAAATTTTTGTGGAAGGGTAAAAGACCAAGAGTAAAACACAAGATATTAATAGATACTGTAGAAAGAGGTGGCTACGGGTTACCGGATTTGAAGCTATATTACGAAGCCTCATGTCTTCTCTGGTTGAAAGATTGGTATTTATTAAAAAAATTGGGATATTTTAGATCTAGAAGGTCATGACACCCTTTTGGGTGGCATGGCTATCTTAATTATGGGAAAATAAAGACGCATAGGAGTTTTTCAAATCATATAATAAGAAATGCTATATATAAGGTATGGGGAAAATACAAAAGATATTTGGAACAGAAAACCCCAAGATGGAACTCTCCACTAGAAGCAATCGCTGTTAAAAAAAAGCAACAACATCAAAGAGAACTGCATAACGTATAACACAATATTAAGGGGGGGAGGAGGGTCAACTAATATTGATAAGTTATGAGAAAATAAAAGATCACTTTTCTACTTGCCTAGATTACTTCCAGGTGAATGAAGTGTTCAGACAGGATAAGCAGATAGGTTTTGAAAAGGAGCCTTCAAGATTTGAAAGAGAACTACTGAATAGTAAAACCAAAATAATCGCAAAAATGTATAGACTTCTTTTAGACTACGAAGTAATGGATGAGGAGGTTAAGGCTTCAATGATAAAGTGGGCCCAAGATGTGGGCCGTCCAATTATGCTAAAAGATGGGGGAAACTGATGGAATGTAAATTTGAAATTTACAGCCAGCTATAATATAAGAGAGAACATGATGAAAATGGCTCATAGGTGGTACCTCACTCCTTCCAGATGATCAAGAATGTATAAAAATTTGGCGAATGCTTGTTGGAGATGTGGAGGAAATAATGGTGACATGAGCCACATGTGGTGGACGTGTGAAAAGATTAAGTTTTTTTTTTGGGGGGGAGGGGAGAATATACGATGAATTAAAAAAGATGATGGAGATAACTTTTACGAAAAAAACAGAGGCATTTCTATGAAGTATTTTAGATAAAGAGTATTTTAGATAAAATCTAAGAGAGGTATTCTTGTATGCAACCGCAGCAGCTCGTATACTTGTGGCCCAGGGATGGAAAGATCACGAGGCTCCAAAAATAACAGATTGGCAAATCAAATTACAGGAATTGGTGGAGACGGCTCAATTGACTAGCAAACTCACAGGAATCTCAAAGCAAAAATTTGCAGAAAAATGGGATGGTTATACAAGATATGTTCAAAAATACAATAATAGTTTTGACTCCGTGCTAGCATTCGAGTGATAAAGGAACTAAAAAGAGGTGGACAACAATTAAGGATTTATTATGTTTTCAGAATGTATTGGAAAATTTATATAGAAAGGATTATTGTTTTGTGTACATTCCATTTTAAGAATGGAAACAGAGCCACAGCCACATCCACAGCCTAAGTCTGAAACAGTCCTTGATAGAGTGCCAGAGCCAGAGCGAGACCCTGAATCAGTGCCAGAACCAAGCCCTCATTCAGAACCAGAGCCTGAGAAAGAGCCAGAGCCAGAACCAGAGCAACAGCCACAGCCACAGCCTGAGTCTGAAACAGCCCTTGATAGAGAGGCAGAATCAGAGAATCAGAATGAGAGTCAGAACCAGATCTTCGGTAAAGACGTGGTCTGGTCTTAGCGCAACTGCTCCTCCCACACGCGATAACAGAGATTGGGTGTTCCAATAAACACCCCCCGTAGGGAACTTGCCCCAGCCATTCTGTTGGCTGAGGCCCCAAATTATACAATAACCTAAAAAAATAGTAAAAGAAAAACAAATCAAGAAACAATTATGCTAAACTTAAAATAATCCCCGCCCCAACTAAACATTTGTCCCACCCCAGAAAGAAAACAACAACAACAAACCACCGTTTGAGGTGCAACAGAGACACAGCCAGAGACAGAGCGAGACCCTGAATCAGTGCCATAACCAAGCCCTCATTCAGAACCAGAGCCTGAAAAAGAGCCACAGCCCAAACCAGAGCAACAGCCACAGCCACAGCCACAGCCTAGAGCCACAGCCTGAGTCTGCAACAGTACTTGATACAGTGCCGGAGCCTGAAACAGACACAGCCTCAAACAGAGCCTGAGCCTGAAACGGAGGCACAGCCACAGCCTGAGTCTGAAACAGTCCTTGATAGAGTGCCAGAGCCAGAGCCAGAGCCAGAGCCAGAGCCAGAGCGAAACCCTGAATCAGAGTCAGAGGGAGAACATGAATCAGAGCCAGAGCCAGAGCCAGAGCTGAATGAAAGCCAAAGCCAGAGCCAGAGCCAGAGCCTGAGCCTGAGTCTGAGTCTGAAATAGTGCTTGATAGAGTGCTGGATCCTGAAACAGAGACACTGTCTGAAACTGAGCCTGACGCTTAAACGTAGCCAGGGGCAGAGGGAGAGGCAGAGCCTGATACAGTGCTTGATACAGCATAGGAGCCTGAAGCAGAGACACAGCCAGAGCCAGAACAAAACCCTAATTCAGAACCAGAGCCTGAAAGAGAGCCAGAGCCAGAAACAGTGCTTGATAGAGTGCCAGAGCCTGAAACAGAGGCAGAGGCAGATACAGGGCTTGAAACAGCGTCGGAGCCTGAAACAGAGAAACAGCGTGAAACAGAGACAAAGGCTGAGACACAGGCCAAGCCTGAAACAGAGCTAGAATAAGTGCTAGAGCTAAAGACTGACACAAAGCCTAATAAAGAGCAGAAGCCTGAGCCTGAGCCTGAGCCTGAGCCTGAGCCTGAAACAGTGCTTGATACAGTGCCAGAGCCTGAAACATGACCAAAGCCACAGCTACAGCCATAGTGCCACAGCCTGAGTCTGCAACAGTGTTTGATACAGCGCAGGAGCCTGAAACAGAGACACAGCCTGAAACATAACCTGAGCCTGGTTATTAGCATGGCAATTAAAGAAGAGAGCCCCCGGTGATGACCTTATATCCATTGATGCCATCAAAGCAAATAAAGATTGGTGGATCGCACTTTTAGCAGCACTTTACACGTATATAAACAAAACAGCAAAATTTCCCTCAAGCTGGAGCTCGGCGTTGATTGTATTAATACAATTAATACGATTAATACAATCGCTCGGCCGCCGCCGCTGCCTCCCTCCTCCCTCCCTCCTCCTCCTCCATTAGAGGCAGCGGGTGCCGGGGCTGCGGAGAGAGCCGAGGCTTGGCGCGGAGGACCGCTGCAGCCACCCCCAACGGCACATTCTCAAGATGGAGGGGGAGGGAACAGCTGCTGTCGCCTGCGGTTCCTGCGCAATGTTTGCCATCTTGCCAAAGGTTGCAGGCAGCTTTACCTGCAGCAATTGCATGTTGATTGCCCTCTTAAAAGACAAAGTCCAGCAACTGGAGGAACGTGTAGCTACGCTCCAAAGAATTAGAGAGCTGGAGCTCTTCTTGGAAGCATCAGACCACACCGTCTCCATCGAGGAGGAGACAGGGGACTCCCCTGAGAAGGAGGCTAGTTCACCAACACAGGAGCCAGATATATGGAGAAACGTGACTCAGAGAAGTAGGAGGCCCCAAGTTCGTTCTGATTGTTTAGAAATACACAATCGCTTCGAGGTCCTCTCCCCTAGCCTGGAAGACGAAGAGCAGACTCCATTTGAGGATGTCTCCCTCATTTCGGTCGATCAGGTAAATGAAGACGAGCAGCAAAGTCAGTCCTCAGGGAATGTGCAGGCGACCTTGGAACGGACAGCTCATGGAAGAACCCCGACCAAACCTAAGAGGAGGCGTGTAGTGGTGATAGGGGATTCCCTACTGAGGGGAACAGAAGCAGTGATTTGTGGGCCTGACAAGATGTCTCGGGAAGTGTGCTGTCTCCCCGGGGCTAAGATCCAAGATGTAACTGAACGTCTGCAAGGAATCATAAAACCCACTGACAAATACCCCTTCCTCTTGGTTCATGTGGGAACCAATGACACTGCAAGCAATAGCCTCCAGAAGATCAAAAGAGACTACGAGGCTCTGGGCAGGAAATTGAAGCAATTAAATGCACAAATTGTCATCTCATCTGTCCTCCCAGTTGAACGACGTGGCCCAGGGAGAGAAGGAAAAATAGTGGAAGTGAACAGCTGGCTTCGCAAATGGTGTAAACAGGAACAGTTTGGATTCTTAGATCACGGACTGCAGTTTCTTGAAGATGGACTTCTGGCAAGCGATGGGCTGCACCTCACAACGGTTGGGAGGAACGTTTTTGCCAAAAATCTCAGAAACCTCATCAGGAGGGCTTTAAACTGACTAATGTGGGGGAGGGAGACAGTGCTCCTGAAGGTAGGAGTCTATCAACTGATGAAGATGATCATCCAAATGTCATAGACCAAATGGAGCAAACAGCACACAGACCTAGTGGTGGGAGGAAAAAATCCTTAAATAAGAGACACGGGGGAATGATTAATGGACTTCAATGTCTGTACACTAATGCGCAAAGCATGGGAAATAAACAAGATGAGCTTGAGCTCTTGGTACAGCAAACTAAATATGACATAATAGGCATCACTGAAACCTGGTGGGATAAGTCCCACGATTGGAATGTAATAATGGGGGGATACAATCTATTTCAGAGAAACAGACCAGACAAGAAAGGAGGAGGAGTGGCGTTATATGTCAGGGATGTGTATACCTGTGAAGAGATCCAAGATTTAGAACCTCAAAGCCAAAGTGAGAGCATCTGGGTCAAAATTAAGGGAGAGAAGAATAACAGAGACCTCATTGTGGGAGTTTACTATAGATCCCCAAGCCAAACGGAGGACATAGATGATGCCTTCCTGGAACAGATGGCCAAGTATGCAAAAGGAAGGGAGATAGTAGTAATGGGGGACTTCAATTACCCGGATATTTGTTGGATGTCAAACTCAGCCAAGAGCATAAGGTCAAACAGATTCCTCACTGGCCTTGCAGACAACTTCATTGTTCAGAAAGTGGGAGAAGCAACAAGAGGAACAGCCATTTTAGATCTGGTCCTAACCAATGTTGATGACCTGATTAGTGGGGTAGAAGTGGAAGGATCATTAGGCGCGAGTGATCATGCTCTTCTGAAGTTTACTATACAGCGGAAAGGAGCAGCCAAGCATACTAGGACTCAATTTCTTGACTTTAAGAAAGCCGACTTCATAAAACTTAGGGAAGTGCTGGGTGAGATCCCATGGACAGTAATACTAAAAGGAAAGGGAGTTCATGATGGCTGGGAGTTTGTTAAGAGGGAGATAGTAAAAGCGCAACTTCAGGCAATACCAATGAGACGGAAACATGGAAGGTGCCTAAAGAAGCCAGGGTGGCTATCTAAAGAACTTTTAACTGAGTTAAGATTAAAAAAGGATGTGTACAAAAAATGGAAAAGGGGGGAAACCACCAAAGAGGAATTCAAACAAATAGCCAGCACATGTAGACACAAAGTCAGAAGAGCTAAAGCACAGAATGAACTCAGGCTTGCTAGAGAGGTTAAAAGCAACAAAAAAGGCTTTTATGGGTATGTTCGTAGCAAAAGGAAGAACAAAGAAACAGTGGGGTCACTCAGAGGAGAAGATGGTGAAATGCAGACAGGGGACACAGAAAGGGCTGAACTCCTCAATGCCTTCTTTGCCTCAGTCTTCTACGATAAGGAAAACAATGCCCGACCTGAAGAATTTGGAGCAAATGATTCAGCAAAGGAAACACAGCCCAGAATAACTAAGGAGATAGTACAAGAATACTTGGCTAGTTTAGATGTATTCAAGTCTCCAGGGCCAGATGAACTGCATCCAAGAGTATTAAAAGAACTGGCAGATGTGATCTCAGAACCACTGGCAGTCATCTTTGAGAATTCCTGGAGAACAGGCGAAGTCCCGGCAGACTGGAGGAGGGCAAATGTTGTCCCTATTTTCAAAAAGGGGGAAAGAGAGGACCCAAATAATTACCGCCCAGTCAGTCTGACATCAATACCAGGGAAGATTCTGGAGCAGATCATTAAGCAAACAGTCTGTGCGCACCTAGAAAGGAATGCTGTGATCACCAATAGTCAGCATGGATTTCTGAAAAAGAAGTCATGTCAGACTAACCTGATCTCGTTTTTTGACATAATTACAAGCCTGGTAGATGAAGGGAACGCAGTGGATGTAGCCTACCTTGATTTCAGCAAGGCATTTGACAAGGTGCCCCATGATATTCTTGTAAAGAAACTGGTAAAATGCGGTCTTGACTATGCTACGACTCAGTGGATTTGTAACTGGCTGACTGACCGAACCCAAAGAGTGCTCATCAATGGTTCCTCTTCATCCTGGAGAAGAGTGACTAGTGGGGTGCCACAGGGTTCTGTCTTGGGCCCGGTCTTATTCAACATCTTTATCAACGACTTGGATGATGGACTCAAGGGCATCCTGATCAAATTTGCAGATGACACCAAACTGGGAGGGGTGGCTAACACCCCAGAGGACAGGATCACACTTCAAAACGACCTTGACAGATTAGAGAACTGGGCCAAAACAAACAAGATGAATTTTAACAGAGAGAAATGTAAAGTATTGCACTTGGGCAAAAAAAATGAGAGGCACAAATACAAGATGGGTGACACCTGGCTTGAGAGCAGTACATGTGAAAAGGATCTAGGAGTCTTGGTTGACCACAAACTTGACATGAGCCAACAGTGTGACGCGGCAGCTAAAAAAGCCAATGCAATTCTGGGCTGCCTCAATAGGAGTATAGCATCTAGATCAAGGGAAGTAATAGTGCCACTGTATTCTGCTCTGGTCAGACCTCACCTGGAGTACTGTGTCCAGTTCTGGGCACCACAGTTCAAGAAGGACACTGACAAACTGGAACGTGTCCAGAGGAGGGCAACCAAAATGGTCAAAGGCCTGGAAACGATGCCTTATGAGGAACGGCTAAGGGAGCTGGGCATGTTTAGCCTGGAGAAGAGGAGGTTAAGGGGTGATATGATAGCCATGTTCAAATATATAAAAGGATGTCACATAGAGGAGGGAGAAAGGTTGTTTTCTGCTGCTCCAGAGAAGCGGACACGGAGCAATGGATCCAAACTACAAGAAAGAAGATTCCACCTAAACATTAGGAAGAACTTCCTGACAGTAAGAGCTGTTCGGCAGTGGAATTTGCTGCCAAGGAGTGTGGTGGAGTCTCCTACTTTGGAGGTCTTTAAGCAGAGGCTTGACAACCATATG
The DNA here is from genome assembly GCF_964188305.1 of Podarcis bocagei. Taxonomy (NCBI): domain Eukaryota; kingdom Metazoa; phylum Chordata; class Lepidosauria; order Squamata; family Lacertidae; genus Podarcis; species Podarcis bocagei. The sequence goes on from NC_138131.1 coordinate 10,862,471, forward strand.
TCAGGAGTGCTCTGATGGTGTTTCCTGCTTGGCAGGGGGTTGGACTCGATGGCCCTTGTGGTCTCTTCCAACTCTATGATTCTATGATTCTATGATTCTATGATTCTATGATTCTAATACATAAGAAAGGCCCACGTACAGAGCCGAGCAACTTTAGGCCAATCAGCTTGCTAAATGTCATTGGGAAGATTTACTCGGGGTACCTGCTAAACAAACTATCAAAATGGATGGAGGACGACAATATCATTGCCGATGAACAGGCGGGTTTTCGCCCTGGAAGATCTACTACAGACCAAATATTAACCTTGAATCACCTGGCGGAAAAGTATGCCGGCAAAGCCCCAAAGGTTCTTCATGTGGCTTTTAGTGACCTTAAGCAGGCATTTGATCGAATCTCTAGAAAGCAGCTATGGACAAAACTGGCTGCTACAAAGATCGATCATCGTCTCCTTCATCTGATTATCAGCCTCCATACAAACACCTTCCTGAGAATCAAGCTAGACAATAAAGGCCTAGTCTCCAACCCTGTTACCACCAATAGAGGGGGGGAAAGTGCCGAACGGTGGCAGCGACGGTTACTTTACCCCTCTTCGTTTCCTTGTCCCAGTTGGATCAGACAAAAGCACAAGACTCCTGACGATTTGTAGCTGGAGGCAGTAGCGAAGGTAAGCACAAGACTCCTGAGACGATTTGCAGCTGGAGGCAGTACCGAAGGTAAGCAGGGCGAATGCAGCGAAGGAAAAGAAAACCGCTCTACAGCTGGCGAGGGGGGGAAAGAGGGCGGTCCCCGGGCGTGCCTGGCCCTAAATAGCCCAGGCCACGCCTCCCCCGCCCGCTGATTGGCGGGCTGGGTGGCAGACACGCCCGGGGATTCCCCCAAGTCTCGCGGGTGCAAGGGAAGCCCCCGCGGATGTGGGAGGAGGATCCTGCCCGCAACACCCTCTCCGCTGCAGGGGCGGAAAGGGCTTTGGCCCCAGCATTGTTTAATTTTTACATTAACTCACTGGTGACTCACATGGCCAATGATGCTTTCCACCCCCCCAAATTAGCAGGCCGATCTCTGAATGTTCTTCTGTATGCGGATGACGCCGCACTTCTTGCCAGATCCCCTATTGGACTGAGGAGAATGTTGCAAGCTCTACATGAATACTGTGATCAGCATGAGCTCCAACCCAACTATGCTAAGACCAAGATGATGGTCTTCTCTGCCCGACAGAGACTCCATCGATGGTCGATGAACGGGATCCCCTTAGAGCAGGTTAACTGCTTTAAATATCTGGGACAAGTAATACGGTCAAATAGGACTTTTCTGGCCCATAGAGACTATATAACAACTAACGCATCTAAAGCAGCCATCCAGATTAGATCCTTATATGCCAAGAATCAGGCTCAATCAGTGAAGATAGCTTTGAGACTCTTTCAAATGAAAGTCCTGTCACGGCTAAAATGGCCGCTGTTTCTTTAATGCGAATAAAGCTGGGTCAGCATGACTCAGCGGTCTGCACCAAGTTGTATATATAAGTTAGAAATGTTAGTTTGGGCTGTGGCTGGTGTTTGGGTTGGTTGGTGCTGGTGTGTATTCAGTCGTGTTTTGCACAAGGACTTTTAAGAATAAAACTCTGCAAGGATATTCTCGTGGACTCTTTTGTGCCGACAAGGGTCCGAGGACCAGGCTGAGGAGACAAAGGGAGGTCAGAACCCTTTCCATCTTTTTTTGCTTTTTACAAACACTGACAGGTTATGGGCCCAGTGTTTCTGAGCATGTGCAGAGTGCAATACGACTAACAGCATTTCAGCAAGGAGCTGGTGAGTCCTGGTGGTGTACGGAGACAGTGGCTGTGCGTTGGAGCAGTTGGTGTCAAGCTGTAACTGTCTGCAGCGACGCTGGAGCGGCTAGGATCTGAGGATCAGGAAAGCACTCAGCGTCGGCTACTGGAACAGTTTGAACTGCTAGAGGACCACAGTAGGCGACTCACAGAGCGGCTACACCAGTTGCAGAGCCAGGCGGGACCTGAGGGTCAACAGAGGCAGCAGCTAGAAGCCGGTGAGTGCCAGCCAAGACCATCCAGTGGGACTCTAAAGAGAGAGTCAGGAGAGATTGCTGGAGACCCCACAAAAGGGGCTCAGCAAGCACCAGCAGAGATGGCAGATTTCCAGTCTTCCCAAGTTGTAAATATTGGGGGAGGCATCCCTTTTGAACTTCTCTCAGAGAGCAACTGGCTGAGTTGGTCAATTAAAATGCAGCAGTTGTTAAGGAGAGATGGACTATGGGACTGTGTTGAAACTGAGGTTTTGAGAACTGACTCTGCTGAGAAAAAACGGCTAGATGAAAGGGCCCGTGCCCAAATTATGCTGTGTTTGAGCAACTCTCAATTATTGCATGTAGCAAATGCCAGCACAGCGTTTGAGTGCTGGAATTTATTAAGGGCAATGCATGTCAGAGAAACTGCTGGAACTATAATTTCTCTGACCAGAAGGCTGTTCAGGACTGTTATGAAAGAAGGTGAGAGTTTGGCAACTCATCTTCAAACGCTGAAATCTCTGTTTCTTCAACTACAGCAGAGAGGTAAGCGTTATGATGAGACTGACCAAACCTACATTATCCTTTCAAGTTTTCCTGAAAGCTGGTTGCCTTTGATTAACAGCATGGAGAGTATGCGTCCCCGAGATCTGACCCTTGAGTATGTGGTTGGTAGATTGACCGAAGAAGCAGAAAGAAGGTCAGATAGACAGGCTGAACTCCAAGAACGGAGGAGTTACAGCCGAGGGGGCCAGCAGCAGAATCTGCCAATGGAGCAACACCAAGGTTTGGACTTGGCCATGGCGGTGAGGAGATGCTATAGATGCAACCAACCCGGGCATCTCCAACGTCAATGCAGGGCAAGACTTCCAGGAGACGACATGGAGCAGAGACAGCAATCGACACAGAAACGTAAGCAGAAGGGGTTCTCTTCAGGGAAGAAGAACATGCGTTCTGCTCAGTTTGTGTCTGCATTTTCTCGAGAGGAGAGAAAGATACCTCGAGGAACATGGTTGCTGGACTCTGGCAGCAGCAGGATTATCTGCAATAGTCGGGAGGACTTTAGGACCCTGGAGAAGCCAGCTGATGGAAAAGACTCAATTTATCTTGCTGATGGTCGTAGAAGCAAGATTGATGGCCAGGGAACATGTTTCCTGCAGTGCTTGAACACTACTCTACCAGAGACTCTGTTTGTCAGCAGTTTGGACTTTGTTTACTGTCTGTAAGCTGTTTGATTAATGCAGGGTCTAGTGTTAAGTTCACGCAGGATGGCTGTCTGATAAATAATGGAACTCAGGTATGTGGCCATGCAAAGATGGAAAATGGGTTATATGTAATGCAGGACAAGCCTGTTAAAGCAGCCCAGGTGGATCAGGATAATTTGCCAGTTCATAAGGGGTGTGTACATGAACTGCACAGAAAACTGGGTCACGCCAATTTCCGTGTGCTTTCAGAGATGCAAAAGGTGTGCAAGAACCTAAAAGTAAATAGCTGTAACTGTTTCCTAGATTGCAATGTATGTAAAATGGCCAAATCTAAGAGGAAGCCTGTGGCTTCTAAAAGCGACAGAGTATCTAAAGAGGTTTTAGAACTTGTCCATTGTGACGTGATAGGCCCCTTTCCACAGAAGACTGAAGGGGGCGCCAGATATGCTTTTCTGGTAATAGATGACAAATCACGTTTTAGTTGGTTGTTTTTGTTAAAGCAGAAATCTGAGTGTTTCCCCACATTCAGAGAATGGGTTGCCCAAGCTGAAAAGCTCTTTGCTCGCCCTGTTGTGCAGTTGCAAACAGATAGGGGCGGAGAATTTCTGAACAAACAATTTGGGACATGGTTGCGACGTAAGGGGATCACTCACCGTTTGACTAACCCTTATAGCCCTGCTGAAAATGGTCTGTGTGAAAGACGTGGGGCTGTGATACAGTCAGTAAAGGACTGCCTGCTAGTGGATGCAGGATTGGGCCACAACCATAGGCTGTGGGGCGAGGCTTTTCTGACCGCAAACTTTTTGATTAATAGAACCTGGTCTAGCTCTATAAAAGATATACCATATCGTATGTTGTTTGGGAAAGAACCAGAGTGGACAATGCTCCATAATTGGGGTTCTTGGGCACATGTAAACATTCCCAAAGCTCAGCGCCAGAAAGGGGGCGCTAGAGCGCAGAAACTGCGGTTTGTGGGATTTCAGTCCTATGGCAAAGGGTGGCGTTTCAATTTATGCCCAGGACGCGTGGTTCTGTCACGAAGCGCAGACTTCGCTGACCAGGACAGATGGACTGCGATCCATGCCAACCCTGACTGCCTACTGCCCCTGCAAGTAAGAGAAGAGGCTTCTTCTCAGCCATTGGCAACACAGGAGCAGGATGAGGAAGAGGCACAGATTTCCCCAAAAGATGTGGCAATAGATAATACTTCTCTAGAGGAAGAGGAAGAAGAGCCAGCGATAAGGGGGGAAGAAGAAGTAGTTGGGAGTAGAAGTAAGGCAGGAAGCTGGTGGAAGCTTCCTATTGAGCCAGAAAGAGAAAATTCTTCATTTGATAGAGCAGTTTGGCATGAAAAACTGAAAGCCAGTTCAGACTCCCATGACACCAGATTTCCCAAAGACAGTGTGTGATGATGAATTTGATCAGCCTGAGTTGTATCACTCAAAAAATAGGATCACTGTTGTATTTAAGCCAGTGGTCAAGGCCAGACATTGCATGTGCTACAAATGTTCTGAGCCAACGTGTATCTAAACCCAGTACTGCCGATTGGTGTGCTTTGAAAAGGCTTATCAGATATCTAAAGGGGACATTAAATGTATGTTTAAAGATATCTAGTACACAAGATGAAAAACTAGAAGTATTTGTTGATGCGGACTGGGGAAGCTGTGTAGCTACTAGAAAATCTACAAGTGGAATGGTTATGATGTTTGCCAATTCCATAATTGGATGGAGGTCAAAGAAACAAGGATTTGTTGCGACCTCATCCTGTGCAGAAGACATCAAGAAGAGGTGGCAAGAATACACAGAGGAATTATACCAGAAAGATATGGATGTCTCGTACACCCCAGGTAGTGTGGTTGCTGACCTTGAGTCAGACATCCTGGAGAGTGAAGTCAAATGGGCCTTAGAAAGCACTGCAAATAACAAGGCCAGTGGAAGTGACGGTATTCCAGCTGAACTGTTTAAAATTTTAAAAGATGATGCTGTTAAGGTGCTACACTCAATATGCCAGCAAGTTTGGAAAACTCAGCAGTGGCCAGAGGATTGGAGAAGATCAGTCTGATGTTAGGATATTTCCGTTCCACCTTAAAAGGGAGCAGGCTTTGTAAGTAACAGAGTCTGCGTATGTCCCGTTTACAGGATGTTTATGTTCTGCTGTTGTTCCTTTCGGTTTTGCCAGTCGGCCAAAGATGCTGACACAGAACGGTCACGTTTTCTTTTGTTCTGTTAAACGCTAATAAAGTCTGTAAATTATGCTCTTCTGCGGTGCGACTTTTGGCTGTGCTTTTATCTGCTGATAAACAGTGTGCACAAGCCTGGAATGTGGCTAGGAATTTCCAGAGGCTTCGTGTCGCTAACTGCTGGATCTGCCTGTCTACGGGAGATTGATGGACGTCCGACACCCGGCTTGGGGGCCATGATGGACGTTATCTCCCTGGCAGTTTCCCAACAGCATGTCCCGTTTACAGGATGTTTATGTTCTGCTGTTGTTCCTTTCGGTTTTGCCAGACGGTCAGAGACGCTGACTGAGAATGGACGTGTTTTCTTTTGTTCTGTTCATGTTCTAAATAAAGTCTGTAAATATGCTCTTCTGCTCTTCTGCGGTGCAAGCTTTTGACTGTGCTTTCTGCTGAAAGAGGGTGCACCAGCCTAGGAATGCAGCCTGTCTATTTCTAAGGCTTTGTGCCCCTAACTGTTGGATCTGCGTGACTACGGGAGGCCGATGGATCGTCCGAACTCCAGCTTGGGGGCCATGATGGACGTTATCTCCCTGGCAGTATCCCAACAACAAGGTTATGGGCCCAGATTCATAGCACCTACAGGAGAGTAAAGCTGCAACAGACTGCGTTTGAGGTATGTTGGGGGAAAAGCGAAAGGAAGGGACGCTTTTCTGTTTTACCTCGGCAAGGAGCCTTTGATCTCCGGCAAGGCTTAATTGGCCTGGGAGCTGCGCCAAAAAGGCTTCGTGATTAATGGCTGCCAAGATAAGGAGTCTCTCAAGTTAAAAAAAGACTCACGGCTCAAGATAAAAGCTGGAATGGAGTTTTTCCACGCTTTTGAAGCTTCAGAGGCCACTCAGTGCCCAAAGGCAAATGCTGAGTGCCCTAAGTTGGATGGGCGGAATTATGAAACCTGGGCAAAATGGTGTGAGAGTTTGCTGCGTCAGTTTGGGGTATGGCATACTGTATTTGAGCCCCCCCCCCCAGTTCCTCTGACAGAGAGATGGAAATCAGCTGATTCGAAAGCGATAGACGTAATAGTCTTATCCGTATCTCTTGAGGAAATTAAGACGCTGGCTGGCAACACCACTGCACGTGGGATGTGGAATGCTTTGAAAAAAGCTCACAAGGCAAAAATCCCAGCCCAGAGTTTGACTGCATCGGAGGTCCTAGCTGTTTCCCAGAATGCGAGTGAATGCAGGGATGCTGAGGGCACCGGTTGCAAGCTGCAGGGGGAGCTGACCGTCACATCATCCCAGGCAGCATTCCAGCCTCCAGGGGGAGCCAAGGAGTCGGCAGCTGAGAGCTCTGGTTCTCGTGAGAACCAAGGCCATCGCCTTTGCAGAGGCCGGAAAGGCAAAGGTAAACAAAGTCAGCCGTCTGCAGATGGCCAGGAGCAGAGGGAGGGTGAAGAGCCCACGCCAGGGAAAAACAAAGCGTTGTTTGCTGGCACAGCTTCACCAAAGGCTAAAGGCACGTCTGCTGACCAGGAGCAGGGGGGCAAGCTGCAAAAGCCCACGCCGCTGCAAAACAAGGGTTTGCTTGCTGTAAGGACTGCTCCAACAGCCAAAGGCAGCTTTGTTGTTGATTCAGGCTGTACGCGCCACATCTCGAAGGATCGGCATCTCTTTATCTCCTTCAAGCCTCAGGAAGGTGAGATCCACCTGGCTGATGGAAGGACGTTGCAAATTGCAGGAGAAGGGACTGTGAAACTTGCAAGTTTGCACACAACCATCAGCGGTGTACTGTATGTTCCAGGCGCTGCGAGCAACTTGCTGAGCGTCCCACAGCTTACTGGGCGTGGTTTTCAGATTTCCTTCAAGAGGAGCGTCTGTGTCATCAGTAAAGGCAAAGAGGACTATTTGCATGCAAAGTTTATGGATGGTTTGTTCCATATAACTTATGACGACACTGTTGTTGTGTCTAATGCTGATTCTTGTTGTGCTGCACAAACTAACAAAGTTCTTCATGCAGGTTGCATTCACGATGCACATCGAAGGTTTTGCCACCTCTCTTGGAAGGCACTGGCCAAGATGCCAGAGGTGGTTGAAGGTTTGAACATCAAACCCTGTAAATTTCACATGAAATGTGTATCTTGTGCAGAGAACAAGGTGAAGGTTGCTCCAAAAGGCAAGGAGTCTAGCAGGCAGGCTTCCAAGCCCTACCAGCTAGTGCATGCGGACCTGGTTGGGCCACTTGCGCCCTCTTTAGGAGGAGCAAGGTACTTCATGATTCTGATTGATTCTTTTTCCAGGTACATTCATGTGTTTTTGCTCGAACAGAAATCGCAAGCGTTTCCGAAGTTTAAGGCATTCTGTGCTTGGTTGGAAAATGTGCACGGTAAACGTATTTCTTGTTTGTTTACTGATCGGGGCGGGGAGTTTACTTCTCAGCAGTTTGAAGCTTTCCTGACTGAGAAGGGAATCCAGCATGACATGTCAACGCCCAGATCGCCATGGATGAATGGGCTTGTGGAGAGAGCAAATCAGACATTGCTGCAAGGAATCAAAACCTTGTTGCATGATGCCAATCTCCCTGATAAGTTTTGGGGGGAGGCTCTGGGGAATTTTGCTTATTCTTTTAATCGCAGATTGTCATCACCCATTGGTTGTACCCCCTATGAGAAGATGTTTGGCAAGAAACCCAACACCAAACACATGAAAATTTTTGGTTCTGACATGTGGGTACACACACAACAAACCAACAAGCTTGGGAAGCGTGGGGCACATGGTTTGTTCATGGGGTACAAAAAAGGTGCATACAGGGTATGGATGACTAACTCTAAGTCCATTAAGTTCACAAGGAGTGTTGAGTACAATCCCAAGTGGGGGGAAAATGTGGGAATTTTCCAGAGTTACCCAGAGGAGGATGAAGGTGATGTCAAGCAAGCAGCTAAAGATGAGAAAGCTGCTGCTGAAGATGATGAGGATGATGAGGATGATGATGATGATGATCAGAGTTCGGATTCCAGTTCAGTGGGCGGCGCTGCTGCTGGTGTCAGTGACAGTGATGACACAGCAGACTATGAGAGCGCAAAAGCCTCAGTCAGACCATCTGATGCGTCTGACAATGAACTGGAAGAACCACTGTTCACCATTGGTCATTTTTCTCCTAAGAAAGAGGAGATGAGTCCAGAAGACTTGCGTCTAGTACGCAGGTCTGAAAGGGCGACCAAAGGCAGACCTCCAAAGAGGTATGCTGATGAGTTTGCTAAGACAGCAACTGCTGTTCTTAGCAGCTCAGAGAAGGTGTGGGAACCTTCAAGCTTCAAAGAGGTTCAGGAGTTAACCTCTAAAGATGCTGAGCCTTGGCTTAATGCCATGAAGGCTGAAGTTGATTCCTTGAACAGGAACCAAACTTGGGAACTGGTACCGGTAGTCCCAGGAATGAGACTGGTTGGCAGCAAATGGGTCTTCAAGGCCAAGACAGACCAGAATGGCAAGGTAGTCAGACACAAAGCCAGATTGGTTGCCAGAGGTTTTTCACAGGTACCAGGACAGGATTACCACGAGACCTACTCACCCACAGTCAAATATGAGAGCATTCGGCTGATGCTCAAGGTCACTGCGGAGGAGAAACTGCATGTTACCCATCATGACATTAATACAGCTTTTTTGTACGGGATTTTGGGGGAGGAGCTGTTCATGCTTCCACCTGATGGGGTGCAGATACAGAAGGGAATGGTCTGTAAACTGCGGAAATCCTTATATGGTCTTAAGCAGAGTGCCAGGTGTTGGAACACAAAACTCACTGAGACATTGCTTTCTCTAGGTTTTCACCAGGGCAAAGCTGATCCATGTGTGTTTGTCAAGGAGGAGGGGCAAAACAAACTGTATTGTTTATGTTTTGTTGATGATCTTCTGATGTTTTGGAAGAATCAGGCTTTTTATCAAAGCACCCTAGCTCAGCTGAAGGAGCACTTTGACATGAAGGATCTTGGTGAGGTATCCAACTATCTTTCTCTGCAGGTGGAGAAGGACCAAGCAGGTAATTTTCTGGTACACCAAACACAGAAAATTGCTGATGTGTTAACCAGGTTGAATTTGGTTGATGCAAACCCAGCAGACACACCGATGGTGACAGGTTACCAGGTAGACAGTACTGCTGAAGCGTTTTCTGACACGCTATACAGATGCATTCTAGGCAAGCTGAATTTCATTGCCAGATGTTCAAGACCTGACATAGCTGTAAGCTGTAATCTGCTTAGCAGACATGCCAACAATCCTACGGTTCAGGATTGGAAAGCTCTGAAGCACATAGCCCGCTATTTGAAAGGGACTATGCACTACAAGCTGAGGTTCACCAGTCAAAAGACTGGAGGTCTTGAAATCTTTGCAGATGCAAGTTTTGGAAGTGACACCACGGATGGTACAAGCACTTCTGGAGTATGCTACATGTACAACCACTGCCTGTTTGACTGGTTGTGCAAGAAGCAGACAACAGTGAGCCTAAGTTCCTGTGAAGCAGAACTCAATGCTCTGTCATTTTCACTCATGGATTGTGAATGGTTGATGCAACTGTTTAAGGACATCAGAGTGTCTGTGAAATGTCCTGTACAAGTGTATCAAGACAATAGATCGTGTTTGGCTTTGCTGAACTCCGAGAGTTGCAAGCAGAGAACCAAGTACTTGCAGATTAAGCTACATCGTGCAAGAGAGTGTATTCAGAAAGGACTGATTCGGGTGTCCTACATGGCAGGAAATGAAATTCCTGCTGATCTGTTGTCAAAGGTTGTTAACAGAGAACAACTTAAGGTTTATGTACAAAGGTTGCAATTGGGTGAACCACAGGTACTACAGGTTACACGGAAAGGGGGAGGATGTTAGGATATTTCCGTTCCACCTTAAAAGGGAGCAGGCTTTGTAAGTAACAGAGTCTGCGCATGTCCCGTTTACAGGATGTTTATGTTCTGCTGTTGTTCCTTTCGGTTTTGCCAGATGGTCAGAGACGCTGACTGAGAATGGACGTGTTTTCTTTTGTTCTGTTCATGTTCTAAATAAAGTCTGTAAATATGCTCTTCTGCTCTTCTGCGGTGCAAGCTTTTGACTGTGCTTTCTGCTGAAAGAGGGTGCACCAGCCTAGGAATGCAGCCTGTCTATTTCTAAGGCTTTGTGCCCCTAACTGTTGGATCTGCGTGACTACGGGAGGCCGATGGATCGTCCGAACTCCAGCTTGGGGGCCATGATGGACGTTATCTCCCTGGCAGTATCCCAACATCTACATCCCAATCCCAAAGAAAGGCAGTGCCAAAGAATGCTCCAACTACCGCACAATTGCACTCATTTCACACGCTAGCAAGGTTATGCTTAAAATTCTACAAGGAAGGCTCAAGCAGTATGTGGACCGAGAACTCCCAGAAGTGCAAGCTGGATTTGGAAGAGGCAGAGGAGCCAGAGACCAAATTGCAAACATGCGCTGGATTATGGAGAAAGCTAGAGAGTTCCAGAAAGACATCTACTTCTGCTTCATTGACTATGCAAAAGCCTTTGACTGTGTTGACCACAGCAAACTATGGCAAGTTCTTAAAGAAATGGGAGTGCCTGATCACCTCATCTGTCTCCTGAGAAATCTCTATGTGGGACAAGAAGCTACGGTTAGAACTGGATATGGAACAACTGATTGGTTCCAAATTGGGAAAGGAGTACGGCAAGGCTGTATATTGTCTCCCTGCTTATTTAACTTATATGCAGAATTCATCATGCGAAAGGCTGGGCTGGATGAATCCCAAGCCGGAATTAAGATTGCTGGAAGAAATATCAACAACCTCAGATATGCAGATGACAAAACCTTGATGGCAGAAAGTGAAGAGGAATTAAAGAACCTTTTAATGAGGGTGAAAGAGGAGAGCGCAAAATATGGTCTGAAGCTCAACATCAAAAAACCGAAGATCATGGCCACTGGGCCCATCACCTCCTGGCAAATAGAAGGGGAAGAAATGGAGGCAGTGAGAGATTTTACCTTCTTGGGCTCCATGATCAGTGCAGATGGTGACAGCAGTCACGAAATTAAAAGACGCCTGCTCCTTGGGAGAAAGGCAATGGCAAACCTAGACAACATCTTAAAAAGCAGAGACATCACCTTGCCAACAAAGGTCCGTATAGTAAAAGCCATGGTTTTCCCAGTAGTGATGTATGGAAGTGAGAGCTGGACCATAAAGAAGGCTGATCGCCGAAGAATTGATGCTTTTGAATTATGGTGCTGGAGGAGACTCTTGAGAGTCCCATGGACTGCAAGAAGATCAAACCTCTCCATTCTGAAGGAAATCAGCCCTGAGCGCTCACTGGAAGGACAGATCGTGAAGCTGAGGCTCCAATACTTTGGCCACCTCATGAGAAGAGAAGACTCCCTGGAAAAGACCCTGATGTTGGGAAAGATGGAGGGCACAAGGAGAAGGGGACGACAGAGAATGAGATGGTTGGATGGTGTTCTTGAAGCTACCAGCATGAGTTTGATCAAACTGCGGGAGGCAGTGGAGGACAGAAGTGCCTGGCGTGCTCTGGTCCATGGGGTCACGAAGAGTCGGAAACGACTAAACGACTAAACAACAACAACATCCTGTGAGGCAGAATATGGGAGCCTGTCGCTAGCATGCAATGAAATCATGTGGTTTATACAGATACTGAAAGATCTAGATTGTAAAGTAGATTTGCCTATCCAAGTGTATGAAGATAGCCAATCGTGCATTGCATTAGCGGACTCAGAAATAATGAAATCCGCATCAAAACATATTGCTATCCGTCATGTGAATGTGAGAGATTGTGTACAGAATGGGGTAATCAAACTGGAGTATTGTCAATCACAAGATAATATTGCTGATTTGTTTACCAAGCCTTTGCCAGCAACATGTCATAATGAATTGATGACAAAACTGGGTTTGTGTATATAACGTATTGTATGTATTTATTGTTTCTTTTGGGGTTTTTCACATTTAAGAAACAGAAGGGGTGTCACGGCTAAAATGGCCGCTGTTTCTTTAATGCGAATAAAGCTGGGTCAGCATGACTCAGCGGTCTGCACCGAGTTGTATATATAAGTGAGAAATGTTAGTTTGGGCTGTGGCTGGTGTTTGGGTTGGTTGGTGCTGGTGTGTATAGTTATTCAGTCGTGTTTTGCACAAGGACTTTTAAGAATAAAACTCTGCAAGGATATTCTCGTGGACAATTTTGTGCCAACAAGGGTCCGAGGACCAGGCTGAGGACACAAAGGGAGGTCAGAACCCTTTCTAACTTTTTTTTGCTTTTTACAAACACTGACAAGTCCTCCCCCTTCTTTTGGTGGGCATCTCTTTAGGCTCCCGTAGGGATTTTTTGAAATTGGATTCTATCCAAACACGATTCCTTAGAGCCATCCTTAGGATTCCCCCCTCGGTAGCGGATGCGGTTATGAGATTAGAAGTCGGCTGGCAAGCTCTACGGCATGTGGCCTTGAAGACGAAGCTCTGGCCATGGCTCAAGCTTTGTTTTAAACCAGTGGGTATTGCCCCCTTGATATTGAGGGACGATTTCCAATCATCGTGGGAAAGGGAGGTCACTAACGAGGTTCAATCCTGCAGATTGTCTCACCTTTACTTTGAGTCTATGACGTACAATCAAGCTAGAGCTGTGATCTCCCGGAGACTGAGTGACATTGCCAGACAAGAGGAAATAGGCCAGGAAAAACCAGGGATGTTCCTAGGGGACCAGATTTATCGGACCATACCAGCCCCCTACCTTGCAGAAATTCACTATGTGGAATACCGTAGACTTCTTACAGCGGCTAGATTAAATGTCCTTGACTCTGCGATATTGTGGGGAAGGTACAGGGGAGTACCATACGCCCAGAGAACCTGTCATTGCGCCATGGGTGTGGTTGAGTCCACCGAACACATTCTCTTGACTTGCCCTTCTTATACAGAGCTTAGACATAATTTTATAGACCCACTTCTATGTCAATCTAGCTTCCTATCCGGAGAAAACCAGGTTTTACACTTGCTGAATAACGTCACTAGAGCTATACCTTCCTTGGTGGCCAAATTTCTTTTTTTAGCTTTTAAGCGTCGCAAGATTATAATTGACTGTATTGATATGGGGCTATCTGTTTAGCCCATTTTAGTGTTGGCTAAGTTCTAAAAATTTCCTGGAGCTTTTAACTGCGTATTGACAAATGTACTTTTTTTCTGACTGACGGTCGAATAAAAGGTTGATGATGATGATTAAAGAAGAGAGAGGCAGAAAGGCATATAAATAGAGTTAAGTGCAAAGGCAAAATAATAAATAACCCTAAAGAAATAGAGAAACGATTTCTCGAATTCTTTAGAGAAATCTATAAGGAAGGAAATGAAACAACAGAAGAAGTTAAAGAACATTTAGAACAGAACTGTCTTCCGAAACTTACTAAAGAACAAAAAGAACTGTTGAATGCCCCTATTACATCGTACGAAATTCAAAGAGCAATTAAGGAAGCAAAGATAGGAAAGGCACCAGGGCCAGACGGCCTACCGGCAATATATTATAAAAACATGGAGGACTTACTGTCTGACCCATTAAGAAGTATCATGAACAACATCTTAAAAGACGGAACCATGCCGGATTCTTGGAAAGACAGCCTTATTGCATTAATTCCAAAAGAGGGAACGGACAATCTACTTATTAACAACTATAGGCCTATCGCACTTCTAAAGAACGATTATAAATTATATGCAAATATTTTAGCCGAAAGATCAAAAAAAGGCTTCCAGATGATGATGATACACAATGACCAAGCTGGCTTTTTGCCTGGGAGGCACATTTATAGCAACACTAGAAACATTATAAACTTATTAGCGTATTTAGACTTAAGAATAGGAAAGAAGGCAGTCTTAATGGCTATAGATGCAGAAAAAGCTTTCGACAGGGTATCCTGGAAATTTATGAAAGGTCTATTACACCATATGGATTTTGGTATACAGTATATAAAAGGGATTGAAGCAATATAATCAAAACAAAAAGCTAAAATCATAATCAATGGAAATTTATCACAGGAGTGTGAAATCAGTAAAGGGGTCAGACAAGGTCGCCCACTATCCCCCTTAATTTTCATATTAACATTGGAAGTTTTATGTAAACAAATTAGGGAAGAAAAAGAAATAAAAGGGATTATGCTGGGAAATAGAAGTTACAAAATGAGGGCATTTGCTGACGATTTAATTATAACTACGGAGCAACCAAAACAGAGTTTAAGAAAGGCGTTGGAAATAATATATGGCTACGGTAAAGTTGCGGGGTTCAAAATGAATTTAAACAAGACAAAACTATTAGTTAAAAATATGTCGCCAGATGAAAAAGCAGAATTAGAACAAATAATACACATTAAAATCTACCCCAAAATCAAGTATTTAGAATTATGGATAACACCAAAGAATATTAACTTATATGAAGATAATTATACCCATTGTTGGAAAGATATCAAAAGACAGTTGGAGACATGGACAAGGTTAAATTTATCATTCCTGGGCCGCATTTCGGTAATTAAAATGATAGTTTTACCGAAGCTACTCTTTCTATTCCAAACGATTCCAATTACAGGAAAGACCAGCAATATCAACAAATGGCAAAAAGAAATTTCTAAATTTTTGTGGAAGGGTAAAAGACCAAGAGTAAAGCACAAGATATTAATCAATACTGTAGAAAGAGGTGGCTACGGGTTACCGGATTTGAAGCTATATTACGAAGCCTCATGTCTTCTCTGGTTGAAAGATTGGTATTTATTAAAAAATTGGGATATTTTAGATCTAGAAGGTCATGACACCCTGTTGGGTTGAAATGAACGACAGACGAGTAGGTAGGTGTCATACGGGAGGCGTCTCTCGAGCAAGCCTCGGAGACTCCCTTTTATTGGATATTATACAGCGTTTTCCATGTGTGTGCTTGTTGCTGATTGGTTAACATAAGTACAAAGCAAGGGTTGTATATAAGACATTAATTATTACATATAAGACATTAATCATAGACAGGTTAAAGGTTGGGAAAAGGAACGCGGAGTTTACACAGGCATGGTTTCGGACTGCCCGTACCAGAGTGGTACGAAAAGGAATGTACAAGGAGGGGTAAGTACAGATTGATATTGTAATGGGAATTGGGGTTGCTCGTGCGTAAAGGATGCTGAATTTCTAGGCAACGTTGCCTGGCTAAACCTTTCCCTGGCTGGACAGCCCTTCCTCCGTGGCTGTGTCAGTCGCTGGCAGAATCCGTCAGTGGGCGTTTCCTGAATTTCTTCCAACATAAAAATTCCTTGACGCCCAGTCTCCGCCTAGCCTCCCTGCGCGGAAACTTTCTGCGCAGAGTAGGCGTAGCCAGCGGAGGTCCTGGACTCTCCCCGCTGGTCTCTGTGGAAGAGTCTTGGAGCCCTCTCTCCGAAGTCCTTCCCTGGTCCCCTTCCTCCCCGGTGTCACGCTGATAACCTTCCCCAAAGGGAGTGTTCTCTCTCCCTCTGCTGGTCCCTTCTCCTGCATGGTCGGGGAGCCTTACCTCCACTCTTGGCTCCGATGGCAGTTCCCTGACAGATATGGTGTGAACTCAAGGTGAACAGAACGTACCAGGGTGATGAGGGAATGTCTTAGCATCAGCACGGTTTGAGCAGCATGAGCAGAACAAAGCTTAGAAGCAAGACTTCCCATCATGCCACAGTTATGTGCAGAAGCAATGCTTCCCATCATGCCATGGTCATGTGCAAAAGCAATGCTTTCCTTCATCTCCCCCTTTCTTTTCTTATTTGTGAGGTGTTCTGGGTGAATAAGACAAAAATACTTCGGGATACGTGGTATGCCACCGCATACCCGAAATAAGTTCGCCACATCTCCCCTAATGTTTACTGCTGGTGCTGCAATTTCGCAAAGTAGGCAGCAATGATTTTATTGGGTGGCTGAGGGGGAGAGAGAAACCGAGACAAAAGACTTATGAGTCCAGGAATGCATTGGAGGAAGCAACATAGCAAAATCAATATACATATTATAATAATGGCATATTGAAAGAGATTACGAAGCCAATTCAGGTTTGGCAACCAGCCAATGAGCCACTGGGTGAATGAGTCCCACAGGCCAGAAAGTCCAACGTCCTGTTTAATGTGGTGTGTAAGATTTTGCAAATGAGAGATTTGCTTTTGGATGGCTTTGGAATTATCAGTAATATTAGAACAACACATGTCGTCCACTTGTTCACAGCCGTAATAATGAAGCAGCAATAGATAATTGATAGCAGCGCGGTTCTGCAGAAGACCATGCTGGAGTTCACTCTGCTCTTTATTTAGAAGATGAAGCGCTTGAGAAGTAAAATTCAGGGCTTTTGCTGCAGAACAAGCTAAAGAGTTAATGTTCCTACTATTGCGTACAGCCAATCCAGGGACTCCTAGGAGAGAAACAGCTAAAGAGATATATTCAGACCTACTGGGAAAAGAAATTGAATCTTCACAATCGTTAGTCAATGCAATAGAGCGGCGATATCGAGAGCGGGTCAAATGATGCTTTTTGGGTAATACGATGGACAAACGGCTTAGGCAGCAGGGTGTGCGATGGCTGATGTTTGCTGGAATGTAATTAAATGTATAGCCAGGACACGTCCAGAACCAGCCAGCAGGTAGGTCTTTGTATTTATATACATAAGAAATATTGACATAATTAGAGCAGTGGAAATTATCCTTGCCCATTTCCACACAGTTGGATTTTGTGCAATTGACCATACGGGCACAGGTGACATTAAAAGAAGCCACGTATGGGGTCAACAAATCAATGGCCAAAGGTGGGCGTCGGCGCACTTGGTTACCCCAGTTGTGGTAACCGGAATAACCAAGGGTGAGGAGAGAATCGTTTTGGGGTAGGGATGAGAAAAACAAGGTATCATTTTGTATGTCAAAAGGGTCATGGCAAACAGGGATAAGGCAGGAGCCAAGGATTTCACCTATTGATACCTGTTGGGTTAGGCAAAAGGAAGAAATATTGAGGGTCTTTGCAAAAGATTCCCACACATTTGTTGGTGTGGAGTTACCGCTATTAAGAGCGGAAGCAGAAAGAGGCAAAAACAAAACGCTGAAAATGAGCACTAAAGCAAGTAGTTTTTCCCCCGTTATGGGCCATTGTTCTACCCATACCGGGGTGGTTGATTTCCAGTGGAGGGGGAATACAAGCTTACTCATTTAATTGAATGGTAGCTTGTTATTGTTGTAGTAAGTCTCTGCCCCACAGATTGAGATGGATTTTTAACACACAGAGCTGGATATATGCAATGGTTTCAGAGCTATCAGGCAGAGAAACAGGCAGCCACTGTACGCTTTGGGAAGTCCACCTACACCCCAAACTGCAGAGGCAGACTCAAGCGGCCACGTGGCGTCCCAGCAACTACTGGAAATTATAGAAATGTCCGCGCCTGTGTAAATCAAGCCTTCCAGAGCCTTGCCATTTATCTTGTACTTACGAAGAAGTTTCTGATGACCAATCTGCTGGATTACAGCTAACAGCTGTGGAGAAAAAGGAGAGAGCTCGTGCAAATTACTATCAATAATAGAAACAGTAGGGTGAGAAGGGAGCACCACCAAATGCGCCCAGGACTCACCCTTCTTTAACTGCATGGGCATGTGGCTCCAAAGTTGGACCATTATTGTGCCCACATAGTCAGGATCCAGAATTCCTGGAATAACCTGGATTCCTTCTTTTGCCGCAGAAAATTTGGGTAAAATTAAACCTGCGACTTTAGGAGGTAGTGGGCCCGCCAATTGGGTGGGCATAAGCACAATTTCACCAGGTAAAACAGTGTCTTTGGTTTCTTGATTAATTAAGTCGATGGTAAAATCAGAGCGTGTATCCTTTGAGATGGTTTTAATAGTGGAGCCTAACGGCGGAGGGCTCCCTATTTGTCCTGGCCCGGGAGTGGGGCCCCTAAGGAGTTTCCCGAACTCCTGCACTGATTTGCCCAATGATAGCCTTTACCGCACTTCGGGCATTTCTTGGAAGGCTGAGCCTTATTGGCATCACCATTCCTGTTTGCACCCCCGCCAGGGGCTCTGCATTGTTTAGCAAAATGACCTGGGCGCTTGCAGTTGAAGCAGTTCCCAGTGGGCTTGTTGCCAGCCTGGATGGCACCGGCAAGCAAGGACATCGCATGACTCTGGCTTCCAACATCTGCACGGGCTTGAATCATATCGGCCAGGTCATATTTAGGGCGATGTATGATCGACTGCAAAGCCTTTTTGCAGTCAGTACTTGCATTTTCGAAAGCCAATTTTTTCATCAATTCATTTTGAGCTGTAGCATCATCAATCTGCCTAGTGACTGATTCTTTCAATTTATCTATAAATTGATGGTAGGGCTCCGAATGTTGTTGCTTAATATTAACAAAGGAGCTAAGTGGTTGTCCTGAGACAGGGACTTTGCGAAAGGCGCGTTGCACACAGGTCGCGGTGCGAATAAAATGTAAAGGTGTTAATTGCGCTTGGGCTGGTATATTATCATACGGACCAGCACCAAAGAGTTGGTTGGCTGAATGCTGTGGATCAGCCAGGGTTACTGCGCAATGCTTAAATTCATTTTCAAAAACTACATACCGAGCCGGGGATAACAGCATGCGCATCAGATCTTTCCAATCTTGAGGTAGCATTGTATAACCAGTTGCTATTCCCTCCAGCATTCCTGTCACATAAGTGGATTTTAGGCCGGAATCAATAATGGCTTTCCTTAATTCTCTCAGAATAGAATAAGGAAGCGTCTCATACATAATTTGTTGTTGCGCAGTGCCAGGGTTAGCCACCTCCTCCTCCAAGGAAAGAATTCCTTCCTGTCTAGCTTGAAGAAGTGCAGCACGCACAGCTCCTGTAGGAGCAGGCAAAGGAGGGAGGGTAGGGGGGGATGTGGGGATGTGGGCTGAGGCGAAGGGGGGGTTAGAGAAAGTTGTGATGGAGGCAAAAGCTTTGGGTAAGGAGGTAGATTGTCTGTTGCGGCTAAAAGGGCAGGTGGCAGGGCAGTTGGTGGGGAATTGTCTGGTGCGGGTGCCGACGGAGACGCCTGGGCACCTAATCTAGCGACGGTATCCGCACACCTCTGCCAAGTGAGCAGACAATGAATGCCAAGTCTCCATCCCCAAGGACCCTATTTCTGGGTACCAGGGGCACTCACAAGCAATATGACATGACAATCGTTCAATTTCTTTCAAGGAAATATGCACACCTGCTACTCTCTGTCTGACTAAATGAAACAGTTCTTTAGCATGCTCTTTTTGGGACTTTGTAAGCTCCCCCCCCCCCACATACTCACGGTGTAGCGCGCTGAGACTTTTCCAGTCAAGTGAAGTATGAGGCTGCGTAAAGGGATCTGGCACGTCGAGGGTCACCAGATGTTGGGTTGAAATGAACGACAGACGAGTAGGTAGGTGTCATACGGGAGGCGTCTCTCGAGCAAGCCTCGGAGACTCCCTTTTATTGGATATTATACAGCGTTTGACACTTGTGTGCTTGTTGCTGATTGGTTAACATAAGTACAAAGCAAGGGTTCCATATAAGATATTAATTATTGCATATAAGAAATTAATCATAGGCAGGTTAAAGGTTGGGAAAAGGAACGTGGAGTTTACACAGGCATGGTTTCGGACTGCCCGTACCAGAGTGGTATGAAAAGGAATGTACAAAGAGGGGTAAGTACAGATTGATATGGTGTGAACTCAAGGTGAACAGAACGTACCAGGGTGATGAGGGAATGTCTTAGCATCAGCACGGTTTGTGCAGCATGAGCAGAACAAAGCTTAGAAGCAAGACTTCCCATCATGCCACAGTTATGTGCAGAAGCAATGCTTCCCATCATGCCATGGTCATGGGCAAAAGCAATGCTTTCCTTCAACACCCGTTTTGGGTGGCATGGCAATCTTAATTATGGGAAAATAAAGACGCATAGGAGTTTTTCAAATCATATAATAAGAAATGCTATATATAAGGTATGGGGAAAATACAAAATATATTTAGAACAGAAAACCCCAAGATGGAACTCTCCACTAGAAGCAATCGCTGTTAAAAAAAGCAACAACATCAAAGAGAACTGGATAACGTATAACACAATATTAAGGGGGGGGGGAGGAGGGTCAACTAATATTGATAAGTTATGAAAAAATAAAAGATCACTTTTCAACTTGGCTAGATTACTTCCAGGTAAATGAAGTGTTCAGACAGGATAAGCAGATACGTTTTGAAAAGGAGCCTTCAAGATTTGGAAGAGAACTACTGAATAGTAAAACCAAAATAATCACAAAAATGTATAGACTTCTTTTAGACTACGAAGTAATGGATGAGGAGGTTAAGGCTTCAATGATAAAGTGGGCCCAAGATGTGGGCCATCCAATTATGCTAAAAGATGGGAAAAACTGATGGGATGTAAATTTGAAATTTACAGTCAGCTATAATAGAAGAGAGAACATGATGAAAATGGCTCATAGGTGGTACGTCACTCCTTCCAGATGATCAAGAATGTATAAAAAATTGGCAATGCTTGTTGGAGATGTGGAGGAAATAACGGTGACATGAGCCACATGTGGTGGACGTGTGAAAAGATTAAGATTTTTTTTTCGGGGGGAGAAAATACGATGAATTAAAAAAGATGATGGAGAACAGAGGCATAATCCCCGCCCCAACTAAACATTTGTCCCACCCCAGAAAGAAAACAACAACAACAACAACAACAACAACAACAACAACAACAACAACAATCCACCGTTTGAGGTGCAACAGAGACACAGCCAGATACAGAGCGAGACCCTGAAGCAGTGCCATAACCAAGCCCTCATTCAGAACCAGAGCCTGAAAAAGAGCCACAGCCCAAACCAGAGCAACAGCCACAACCACAGCCTAGAGCCACAGCCTGAGTCTGCAACAGTACTTGATACAGTGCCGGAGCCTGAAACAGAGACACAGCCTCAAACAGAGCCTGAGCCTGAAACAGAGGCAGAGCCACAGCCACAGCCTGAGTCTGAAACAGTCCTTGATAGAGTGCCAGAGCCAGAGCCAGAGCGAAACCCTGAATCAGAGTCAGAGGGAGAAGATGAATCAGAGCCAGAGCCAGAGCCAGAGCTGAATGAAAGCCAGAGCCAGAGCCAGAGCCAGAAATAGGGCTTGATACAGGGCCGGAGCACAAAACATAGCTGCAGCCACAGCCTAGAGCCACAGCCTGAGTCTGCAACAGTACTTGATACAGTGCCGGAGCTGGAGCCAGAGCCAGAGCCACAGCCAGAGCCAGAACAAAACCCTAATTCAGAACCAGAGCCTGAAAGAGAGCCAGACCCTGAAACATAGCTGGGTCAGAGGCAGAGGAAGAGCCATCATGAGACCCTGAATCAGAGTCAGAACCAGATCTTCATTCAGAACCAGACCCTGAAAGAGAGCCAGAGCCACAGCCAGAGCCACAGACGGAGCCTAGAGCCACAGCCGAGATCCACAGCCTGAGTCTGAAATAGTGCTTGATAGAGTGCTGGATCCTGAAACAGAGACACTGTCTGAAACTGAGCCTGATGCTTAAACGTAGCCAGGGGCAGACGGAGAGGCAGAGCCTGATACAGTGCTTGATACAGCATAGGAGCCTGAAGCAGAGACACAGCCAGATCCAGAGACACAGCCAGAGCCAGAACAAAACCCTAATTCAGAACCAGAGCCTGAAAGAGAGCCAGAGCCAGAAACAGTGTTTGATAGAGTGCCAGAGCCTGAAACAGAGGCAGAGGCAGATACAGGGCTTGAAACAGCGTCGGAGCCTGAAACAGAACCAGAGCCACAGCTACAGCCAGATATTTTCTCTCAATGCCATACATGCTGTGAACTTTATGTTACAATTCCAAACTTCTATCCACCTTTCAAAATCAATATTATAACCAAAGTCAATTGCCCATTTAATCATTGCCTCCTTCACCTCCTCATCTTTTGTGTACCACTCTAGTAATATATCATAAATTCTGGACAGGGTTTTATTTTTGCCTTCTATTACTTCTATATTAAATTTTGATTTTTTATCATCAAAACCCGCCTTCCTCTTATCCTCTTTTAACAAATCATTCACCTGGTGGTATTGCAGCCAACCAGTGAATAATTTTTTTATTTCTTCATAAGGTCTGAGTTTGGGCCCTTGGTCAGTTTTTCTTAACATTTCTTCATAGGTGGCGTTTATCTCCTCCATATTTATTTTCTTAATCGTTAAGGCCTCTATTGGTGAAATCCACCATGGGGTCTTTCTTTCAAGGAGGTTTTTGTTCCTTTCCCATGCTTGATATAATGGTCCCCTAAAAATATGGTCTAAGAAACTCTTGTGAACTTTCACTTTCCCATACCAAAGGTACGAATGCCATCCGTACCAATTATTAAAGCCTTCCAGGTCCAGTAGCTCTCTATTCTCCAGTTTTATCCAATCTTTTACCCAATATATACAAGCCGCTTCATAGTATAAGCTTAGGTCCGGGAGAGAAAAACCCCCTCTTTCTTTTTTGTCTATCAAAATTTTCATTTTTATCCGTGGCCTTTTCCCCTGCCAAATATACTTTGCCAAGGCTCTCTGCCACTCTTTACATTGTTTTAGGCCTTTAAGTATGGGGATGGTTTGGAATAAAAATAACATTCTAGGCAGAATGTTCATTTTAACAACAGCTATCCTCCCCAAAAAGGAGAGTTTCATCCTCCCCCAAATTTCCATGTCTTTCTTTATACTCCTCCAGGTGGCATCGTAATTATCCTTGTATAAATTTATGTTCTTAGCTGTAACCCAGATCCCAAGATATTTCACTTTCTTAGCTACCGCAATTTTGGTCTTTCTTTCTAGATCTATCACTTCTTCCTTTGTTAAATTTTTAACTAACATTTTGGTTTTGGTTTTATTTACCTTAAGTCCTGCCACGGCTCCAAATTCGTCAATTTTTTGTAAAGCTTCTTTTACGCTGTTTTTTGGGTCTTCTAAGGTTAGTACAATGTCATCTGCGAAGGCCTTGATTTTGTATTCCCTCTTTCCTACCCTGACTCCTGTGACTTCTGTTGCCCCCCTCAGTCTCTCGTTTAGTATTTCTAATACTGTTATAAACAATAGAGGGGACAGGGGGCAGCCTTGTCTAGTTCCTTTATATATACTAAAATATTCTGTTGTGGTGTTGTTTATTACCAATTTTGCCTTCTGTTCCTTATATATAGCTTCTATGCCTTTTCTAAATTTCTCTCCCATTCCCATCATTTCCAAACTTTTCTTCAAGAAATCCCACGAGATGTTATCAAACGCTTTCTCAGCATCTATGAATACCAAGGCCGCTTGTCTATCTATGCTCATATCCAAATATTCAATAATATCTATCAAGTTCCTTACATTGTCCCTTAGTTGTCTCCCTGGGAGGAAGCCCGTTTGATCTTTATGTATTCTGTTGTTCAAAACCTTTTTTTAGTCTTTCTGCCATTATATCTGCAAATAGCTTATAATCATTATTTAGTAGTGAAATTGGCCTATAGTTTTTCACTTCCAAAGTATCTGCCTCTTTTTTGGGAATCAAAGTAATATATGCTTCCTTCCAGGTATTCGGGATCCTTCCTTCCTTTAATATATTATTCATCACTTCACCTAACACTGGGGATATTTGGTTACTTAGTGTTTTATAATATTTGGCTGAGAGCCCATCTGGGCCTGGCACTTTCCCGTTTTTCATCTTTTTAATAGCCTTCTTTATCTCTTCTTGGGTAATTTCCTGGTCTAATATCTCTTTTTCTTCTTTTGGGATTTGTTTTAAATGATGTTCTTGCAAAAACTGCTCTATTTCTTGTTTTGTTTCCTTTCCTCTTTTATATAAGTCCTTATAATATTTTTGAAATATCTTCCTTATTTCTTTTGGCTCTTCCACAATCCTTTCTCCTTCCCTTATCTTACTAATCGTGTTTTGTTTTCTTCTTTCTCTTATTTGCCACGCCAAATATTTGCCTATCTTGTTTGCGGATTCAAATGTCCTCTGGTTCATCATTTTAATTTTCCATTCTACCTCTTGATCAATTATTGTAGAAAGTTTAGCTTGTAATATCTTTATATTCTGTTTTGCAATCTCCTCACTGGGGTTGATGGTTAATTTTTTTTCATTTTCCATAATCTGTGTTAGGATCTGTTCCTTCTTTGACTCTTTTTCTTTTCTTACTTGGCTATTTTTCTGTATTAAAAAGCCCCTCATAACTGCCTTTCCTGCGTCCCACACCGTCTCTATAGCAGTTTCCCCGTTTAGATTCCATTTAAGGTAATCTTCTATTGTCTCTATTGCCTTATTTACGATCTTCTGATCATTAAATAGAAATTCATTCATTCTCCATCTAGTTGTTTTAATATCCTTGCCTTTCAGCTCACTGTAAACCGCATTATGGTCAGATATAATTCTTGAGAGAATTTCTGATTTAATTAAATTCTGAGTTAATTCCTTCGAGATCCAAATGCTATCTATTCGCCCCCAGCTCTGATTTGGGTTTGAGAAAAAAGTGTATTGTTTTGTAGTGGGGTTTTTGAGTCTCCATGCATCAATTAATCCCAGATTATTTACCATGTCAAAAAAAGATCGCGGTAATTTACCTTCCTTCTTTTCTTGTTTTTTTGTTAGCTTATCTAAATTTGGAGACACCACCCCATTAAAGTCACCCATTAAAATCATTTTTTGATCCATCCATTCCATCAATTTATCTCTTAATTCAGAATAGAAGGCAGATTTTTTATCGTTTGGAGCATATATTCCAACGACAATTATTTTTTCTCCCTGAAACACCATCTGAACAATGATTACTCTCCCTTGATCATCTTTATATAATAGTTGTGGCTCATATTTTTCCTTAATATATAATACCACCCCTCTTTTCTTCACTCTATCTGATGTCACAAAGTCTACTCCCAGTCTCTTATTACATAATAGTCTCTTATGCTTATTTATTATATGCGTCTCTTGGAGGCATATTAAGTCATAATTCTTTTTCAATAATACATGTGTAATCTGGTTCCTTTTGTTTTTATTGTTCAGTCCATTCACATTCCAGTTTAGTATTTTTAACGTCATCTGTTCTGTAATATAAGTTAACTTATCAAACCTATGCACAATCTACTGTTCTTTGTCTCCTTTCTCTAGTTCTTCTCCTTCTCCTTTTGAGCTCTCCTCTCTTTCTTCTTCTTCACTCCCCCCATTTTCTTCCCCCTGCTGGTTCCCCACCTCCTCCTCTCCCATCATTTTCCCCAGGTCCTTCTCATATCTCCTTGCGAATTTTTGTAGTTCTGAGATGGTAGACAGTTTGAACTTTTTTTTCTTTGAAATAGAATGAAATGCCTTCCGGAAACTCCCATCTGTACAGGATCCCATTTTTCTTCAATTGATTTGTTAATTTTTTATATGGGTCCCTCCTTCGAAGAAATCTCGAAGGAATCTCTTTATAAATAATAATTGGGTTTCCTCCAATATATAACCTTTTAACATAATTCTGTTTCAAAATTTCATTTCTTATCTCCAATGAATTAAACATGGCTATTACATCTCCTGGCAATTTTTTCCCTCTGGCTTTTGCCGATTTTATTCTTATTCGGAATATTTTTTTTTTTTATAAAATTTTTATTGGTTTTACAGAGTTTTTAAAGAACAAACACACACTTAAAAAGACAAACATACACGTATAATTTCAAACATATTTTCATAAACCTCTTTTCTTGGACTTCCCCATACCCCCCCCTTTCTGCATCCCAATGTCCATAATCTCACAGCAACTCCCAATTGTTACTTTCCAACCTCTGTCATCTTAGTCCTCTTTATATTCTGGCCTTATATCACTGTACCCCTTTGTTTCTAAAAACCATAACATTTATATTTACCAGACCGTGGTTTATCTCTTCTTCTTTTCTATCTAACCATATTGCCAGCTCTTTCACCACTTTAGCTCGGATATTCTCATTTAAGTCCTCTGCTATTCCTCTAAATTTTAAATTAGATTGATTCTGTCGCATCTGTGTCATAGCCATGTTGTCCAACAACTCTTCCTGTGTTGCTCCTATCTCTTTAACTTCTAGTCTAATCCTGTCCATCTCTTTCTTACTGTCTTTCGCGTCCTTTTGCACCCTCTTCACTGAATCCTCCAAACCCTTAGTTCTTACCGAGAGATCCTTAACCTTTCCTGTCAATTCTCCCACCACTTCCTCCAGTTTCTTATCTAGGGTATCTTGAACCTCTATCAATTTTCTCTCAATATACTGTTCATTATTTTTAAATTCCTTTCTTATTTCGGCCATCAAGCTATCGTAATCTCTGATTTCTCTTGCCTCCTTCCCCTCTTCTTGTCTTGAAGGCCTCCTTTCCGCTGGTGTTGCCACCCCCTTCTTAGAGCCGTTCGGCATTTGTATATTTGAATTTAAATCTTCCTAATATACTATAGGGGTAAGGTATAGAGGTAACCAGGCTAGCGTCCCTCGGATAATTGCAGCGAGGGTCCAAAATTAATTAGATTGATACAGTGCAAAAGTTAGCTCTTATATAAGGTCAAGTAATAATAATACAATACAATAATAGTACTATTTTGACTGGACCTAAGTCAAAACAGGTGTTTGA
Source organism: Podarcis bocagei (assembly GCF_964188305.1). NCBI lineage: Eukaryota > Metazoa > Chordata > Lepidosauria > Squamata > Lacertidae > Podarcis > Podarcis bocagei. The sequence continues at coordinate 10,889,466 of NC_138131.1, forward strand.
GTCCTCAAAGTCTTATGATTAAATATGGTAAGCACCTGGACCACCAAAACACCTCCAGATTCAGGGGATTCTCATGGGTAGGGGTTCTGCAAAGACATATTCTTTAACTTTGCATTCCGGGGTGTATGTCTCTTTAAGTCCCAAAAAGAGACAAGAGAGTCACAGCCGTCTCTGAAGACCAAGAGCGTAATAATAGTACGATTTTGACTGAATCTAAGTCAAGACAGATGTTTGAATCCTCAAAACCTTATAATTAAATATAGTAAGCACCTGAACCACCAAAACGTCTCCAGATTCAGATGATTCTCATGGGTAGGGTCCTGCAAAGGCGTAGTCTTTAACTTTGCATCCCGGGGTGTATGTCTCTTTAAATCCCAAGGAGAGACAAGAGAGTCATAGCCGTCTCTGAAGATCAAGAGCGTATCCAATTAAATTAACGAAGGTGGGCCCCTTTTAGCTTGCACCGTATGGCAATCTTTTCACAGTCTCACAGCCTTTAAACAAGGTTTAGGCACTTTAAACACAATCTCACAGTTCCTATCTTTAAACACAGAGTGCAGCTAAGGCACCTATCTCCCCTACTCCGTTTGAGACCCAATTCTCCCCAGTCCTGCCATTTAGAAACAGAGAAGCTTCCACTAAAATCCGTGCTGGCTGTAGCGCTCTCCTTCCCGATGAAACAGAAAAGTCTTTTCCCCCCCTCTCTCTAAGCCGTTTAATAATTCCGCTGTAACTGTTACCTTGCCTCCGACTTTATACTTTGTGTCTGAGGTCTTTCCACCACACCACACTCACTTGGCGGTTTGTTTTCTTCTTTTTGTTTCCTCCTCTCTCCCAGCGTCTTGCTATACTCTCTTATCACCTTATCGCCAGAGATGAATTTCTCCTCCTTTTTCACCAACTTATTCCTTCTCCGCTGGGTTCTTATCAAAACATTCCATTAATCTTACCCTAATTGATGTTCTCCAATATTTTCTTTAACCTCCACTGCTTTTTCCACAGTGTTTTTATAACTCCTTCCCAGCTTCTCCACTGTTGTTGGAGGTCCGCCGCTTTCCCTCGGAGCTTGAGGCTTCACAGCATGGAGTTGTTGCCTCCCCTTTACGCTGCAGCTCCAGCCTTGTTAAACGCCGGCAACACAGGCGAGCACAGACAGCGTCGCAGGGTGCTTGTCCCCCAGGATTCCCTCCTGTGGTTTCGGGGTTCACGTAGCCTTCATGACCCCTCTAAATCTCCACGCTGTTCGAGACTCCCCCGGAGGAGTTATCTCGCGCTCCTTTTCCGTGGCCGCGGCGTCCCGGAAGCCCCAGCATAAAGCAGATACTTTGAGGGGACTTTCATTCATTCCTCCTCACCACTATGAGCTGAATAAAGAGCATGAAATCACTTTGCGACTCTGAGTATATTTCACTGGCGACGAAGGTGGGATCCCGCTGAGCTGACTACCACACACAGCACTCTGAGCTTTACAATGTATTGGAATGCATTGACCTTATAAGGAGTTATGTCCCCCCCCCTCTGGGCAGTGTAACCCTATATCGTTTGTGGGTGGGTTAAAGCCAGGACCGGATGTAGGTAACGTGAGACATTGGAATGCAGCCATGCGGCTGGAGAGGAACAAAGAGTAATAAACGGACTGGAGGGAGAGGAGAAGTCTGAATTGAGCTGCCCTCCGTCCTTGGAAATATTGCTGGCCTCTGTGTCTTTATTTTATGCTTAAAAAGCACCATTTGTAACGGCGGGCTCCGACAAGTGGTGCCCCGTGTGAGGCTAACTTAAAAGAAGAGGTAACTTAAAGAAAAGAGGCAAAACTTGAAGCAAACAGTCTGAGGCAGACTAAGAGGATTTTAAAAGAAACCGTGAGAGGTTTTTCTATCCAAGCAGTGGATATCATCGACTTACCACGCCCGGCAAGGGTTGCACAGCGCTGAAGCATCTTAGGATCCCTGGTGAGTCCGATCCCTTCTCTTATATTATATTGATTTTTGAAAAATGGGCAGCTCTTTGTCTAATCCCCAACAGAAATTTTTAAAAGACTTAAAATTTCTCCTCTCCTCCAACAAATTGGAAGTTCCGGAGGGTGATTTGATACAGCTCATTCTGGCCATTGATGAACATTCTCCCTGGGACTTGGGTGTAATTGCAAATGGAACTTGGGAATTGAAACTTTGGGACAAGATTGGTGAACATTTTCATGAGCTCCCCAGCATCAGTACTCGGATTTTAAATGCTTGGTGCAAGGTTCGATATGCTATGGGTTCTTTATCACCAAAAAATATCTCCCTGGCTGCATTGCCAACACAACCTCCAGCTTCCTTAATCCAGACTGCTGTGTTAGAGTCTGCTGTGTTAGCCTCTGTTCTGATACTTGCCTTACCAGCACTTGCTTTGCCAGCAGCTCCAGACCCCAAACCTCCAGACTACAGTTCCTCACCAGAGGACCCAATCCTGCAAAAATACCGTGGTCTGGCTGGCAATAGTCCTAATCTTTCAGAGGCAGACCCAGCTACCTCTTTTCAATGTGCAGTCCTTGCCTGTTCCTTAATTCAGGATACTATGGCATTCTCTGTTATTGTGCCCCCTGCTGGTGCTCCAGCAGGAACTCAAGCCCAGCACCAACCTTTTGACTTTAAAATCTTGAAAGAGCTTCAATTGTCAGTAAGGACAAATGGATTTCAAGGCCCATTTACACAGGCTCTTTTGGAAGCCACATTAGCCCAGCCTTTGGTTCCAGATGACATCAAGCTTTTGGCACGTACAGTGTTACCCCCATCAGCAGGTGTTTTGTTTGCCCACAAATGGGAAACTGCCTGCCATGCTCCAGCCTTGTTACAACAATTCAGGGGAAATAATCCAAATATTACCCTCGCAGATGTCATAGATGCCATGATGGGGCGTGGCCTTTTCGCTCAGGCTTCAGTACAAGCCACACTGCTGCAGATCTTATTGAGGGATACTGCTCTTGCTGCTAAACAAGCAATGAGAAAAATCCCAGAACCCAGTATTCAATCAAGGTGGAGTTCAATCAGGCAAGAGGCAAGAGAATCATATTCTTCCCTTATGGATTACAGCAGTGAGTCGTCTAATTGAAAACCAGCCTGTAGCCACCGATACAACGTTTCCAGCGTGGCAAACCAGGATCACCGATACCTCAGTGTGGGTAGAACGGTGGCCTCCACCAAAAGGAAAATCCGCAGCAATGGCACCATCTTGTTTCTGAACAGCTTATTTCTGAACAATTGACTTTCGGCCACATTGAACCATCTTCATCCCACTGGCTCCAGCAGGCAGGGAACGGTTTGCTTTACTTTGCCAGTATATCACAATTCGCAGCCCAACAAGCGATATCAGTGGATTGTCCTGCCTCAAGGCATGCGGAACTCCCCTACACTTTGTCAACATTTTGTGGATGAAACATCGAAACCTTTCCGCATGTGCCACCTAGAGGTGCTGCACACGAGCTGCATCTGCCGGTGTTTGCTACACCATTGTTGCCAACAGGAATTTTATATGCTCAGGCGGAACAAGAAGAAGACTATCTGCATTATAGAATGGCTACATCTACCGCACACCCCACCAAAAAACATTTATTCCATACTTGAATCCACATCAGACATTGTTATCAAAGGACGTTCACAAGCGATAACTTTAAGCGGTTATGATGTTACCTCAATTTATTTACCTTTCTCACAGACTGAACAGCAGCATTTATTGATCACAAATGCTGCCGTGCAAATTGCTTTGGCAGATTTTATAGGTGTCATCATTTTTAACCCTCCAAAGGATGACCGTTTGACATTTCTGACACAGGTCACCTATGTTTTGGCTACCCCCTTGTCTCTCACACCTCTCCCCTCTGCATTGACCCTTTTCACGGATGGAACAAGAAGTAGGGGAGTAGTGACGTGGGAGGAGGGAGGACAATGGAAATGTTATTTACCCCTTCACAGTCTTCTGCCCAGTGAGCTGAGCTAGCAGCTGTGATTCTTACCTTTCAATCCTTTCCTACTCAACCTTTCAATCTTATTGTGGATACTCAGTATGTATATCGCCTTTTTGTTATTTTACCAATATCTTGTATAACTCCTTCCTTGGATTCTGACTTGTTTTCCTTGTTTCTTACCCTGCAGGCCTTACTTCAGCATAGAGAGTTATTATTATGTTGCACATCTTCGCTCCCACACATCGCACCCAGGGTATTTAGCAGAGGGCAATGCAAGAGCAGATGCAGCATTGAAGGACATTTCTACCTTTTCTCTCTTTTCTTTTCTTTTCTTTTTTTTATAAAATATTTTATTCAATTTTCAAACATAGAATGGAGAATCACATAGCAAACATACCAACAAACAATATAGAAAAGAGAAAGAAAAAAAAGAAAGGGAAAAAAAGAAAAACACAACTGTTCATAATATTTTTATATAACTAACTGGACTTCCTCGCATCTCCCTACCCTGCATTCTCTATAATAAAAATACCAGCAAATTATTACCTTGTTTCAATTCTTATTTTATACCTCTCAAATATTATACTTCTAATCTTAAAGTAATTTTTGACAATTAGTTGAAACTTAAGTTGAACATAATATTATTTTAAGTTTCGACCTTTTCTTGCATATCACTTAATTTTCTAAATCTTTCAGACGAGTTGCTGGAACCATGCTTTTCTGAATCGTGCAATTTCTTAACATTCATACAATTTATATTGTTTTTGTAAATAGTCTTTAAACTTTTTCCAATCCTCTTCCATTGTTTCTTCTCCCAAATCTCGAATTCTGCCAGTCATTTCGGCCAGTTCCATATAGTCCATCAGTTGCGTCTGCCACTCTTCCAGTGTGGGCAAATCTTGTGTCTTCCAGTGCTTTGCGATAAGTATTCTTGCTGCTGTGGTTGCATACATAAAAAAAGTTCTGTCCTTCTTTAACACTTTCTGGCCGACAATGCCCAAGAGGAAGGCCTCTGGTTTCTTAGTGAAGGTATATTTAAATACCTTTTTTAGCTCATTGTAAATCATTTCCCAGAAGGCCTTCACTCTTGGACAGGTCCACCAGAGGTGAAATAATGTCCCTTCAGCCACCTTACATTTCCAACATTTGTTATCAGCTAGGTGATATATTTTTGCAAGTTTGACTGGGGTCATGTACCACCTATATATCATTTTCATAATATTTTCCTTCAGGGCATTACATGCCGTGAATTTCATACCGGTGGTCCATAACCTTTCCCAGTCTTCAAACATAATGTTGTACCCAATATCCTGAGCCCATTTTATCATGGCTGATTTAACTGTCTCATCCTGAGTGTTCCATTTAAGCAGCAAGTTATACATTCTTGAAAGTACCTTGGTCTTTGGTTCTAACAATTCTGTTTCTAATTTCGATTTTTCCAACTGGAATCCTTTTTTTTTGTCCAAATTAAAGACCTCTTTAATTTGAGCGTAATGTAACCAATCTCGCACCTTATTCTTCAGTTTCTCCAAACTCTGCAACCTCCAGTTGTCTCCGATTTTTTCTATTATTTCCCAATATTTCGGCCAACCGGCCTCCATATTGAGTCTTTTCCGGGCCTTAGCCTCCATTGGTGATAACCATCTTGGGGTCTTATTTTCTAATAAGTCTTTATACTTTGTCCAGACAATAAATATTGCTTTCCTGACAATATGGTTTTTGAACACTTTATGAACTTTTACCTTGTCGTACCACAAATATGCATGCCAACCAAAAGCATTATTGAACCCTTCCAGATCTAGGACATCAGTGTTATCTAAAAGTAACCAATCCTTCATCCAGCAGAAAGCTGCAGCTTCATAATATAACCTTAGGTCCAGGGTATTTAGCAGAGGGCAATGCAAGAGCAGATGCAGCATTGAAGAACATTTCTGCCTTTTCTCTCTTTTCTGATCCTATACTATGTCATAACACCTTTCGCCTTCCTGCGAAAGCATTGGCAAACATTTTTCTATTCCCTTGGCCCAAGCAAGGGATATAGTTTCCCTATGTGCTTCTTGTCCTAAATCTCAGCTGGCCATTACTTTTGATGCTGTCAATCCTAGGGGCACGTCTGCATTGGCTTGTTGGCAGATGGATGTCACACACCCACCTGTGTTGGCTCCACTCTCCAAGGTTCACCTCACGGTGGACACCCACTCTGGACTCATATGGGCTACGCCCATGAGGGGGGAAACAGCTTGGCATGTCATTCAGCACACTATCCGCTGTTTCTCAGTCATGGGTAAACCTGCGCGTATCAAAACTGATAATGGTCCAGCATATATTTCTAAAACATTTTCGGAATTTTGTATGTTGTGGAATGTGAAATTAACTCATGGCATACCCTTTAACTCCGCAGGTGGAAAGAGCACACCTGACGTTCAAAACACTATTGCTTAAACAGCTTGGCGGCCGAAGCATACCAACAGCAGATATCCCTTCGGCTGTTCACCAAGTTCTTTTTGTACTTAACCATCCTTTTATATCCACATCTTAGGACCCATTACCCCCGCTTAATTGCATTTTAGGAAGGAGGAGGCACTCCCCCGCCCCTTGGTGGTGTACCAACGCTTGCCTGATCCTGCGTGGCATGGACCTGTCCCGCTGATCACGTGGGGACGAGGGTACGCGGCAGTGGACATCGAGGACAAGCCTTTGTGGTTTCCAGCTCGATGTGTGCGGCCATGGCGAGCCTCTTTAACCGCGGATGCGCCTTCCTAACCATTTGCCTTGCCATCCTTTGCTGCACCGTTATACAAGGAAGAGAAGCAGACGACCCAATACAGTTGAAACCACCTTATCGGCTGGCAAGCAGCTGTCGTCTGAATCCTACTCTGGCTGGCAGCATCCACGGCTCAGCCACTTTCGAACTATAAGAACAGCATTATTGAATAAGACTTTTAGGGGAGAAAATTATCATAAGATATGGAGGAATAATATTTTTGTACAAGATATGATTAAGTTTACCAGTTTATTGCATGCTTCTAAATGTTGGTTATGTATGCACATACCGCCTTTTGCGAGTCATTCAGGCATAATGCTTCATGGCGTGCCTGTCAATGGATCTTTTCAATTTACAAATATTATATCCCCTAAGCAATCTTTTTGGCCCCCAGTACACTTGACCCTCCATAAGCCTGCCCCCCATTTATTTTCAAATTAAGGAGGGGAAAGAATCATGGGGCATATATCCAAACTGTCAATATACATTGAATTTCACTTTTAATAGCTCTTGTTCTCTTACAGGAACATACAATGACCAATCTCAGTGCTATAGAAGTGACACCAGTGCATGGCTAATAAACTAGAAAGGAAGCCTACCATGCAGCTTGGAATCAGAATTCTTATATTCTTGGCTTCCGGATGGAAGTTGGCTTCGACATTTATTGATTTTAGTGATCATTATAGTAGTTATTTGCATTATTTTGTGTTGCTGTATACAATGTATTCCTTCTTTAATTTCTGTATGTACTGCATGGTTCTCCAGTCCGCGGCCCGCTTCCGGTCTCACATGAGTCGTCTATCGCTCTCGATATAACCGTATTGGTACTGATTAATTAAATAAAGAAAGAGGGCATGTGGGAGTCATAGCCATGGTAAAGGCTTGTAATATTGCAGGGTGCCCCCTGACCTCGGCTGACCAGCACTCTGAGCTTTACAATGTATTGGAATGCATTGACCTTATAGGGAGTTACCGTATTTTTTGCTCTATAACACGCACCAGACCATAACACGCATGTAGTTTTTAAAGGAGGAAAACAAGAAAAAAATATTCTAAACAAAACAGTGGATGTATGATTTTTGTGGTTCATGCTGTGGCCACAGACATGTGATCTGACGGTGAGTTTGGGGTAGCCCAATGCAAAAATCCTGAGGATCCATGTGGATCCATGCTAAAGTCGCCCTAAAGTCGCAGGGGCGCTGGGGGAGTGAACAGGAAGCAGGAGGAGGAGAACAATCCCTCTCACACACACAGACACACGGAGTATCAATCCTAAAGTCACAGGAGAGGCAGGGGCGCTGGGAGTGGGAAGCAAGAGGAGAACGATCCCCCCCCCTCTCTCTCACACACACACAGTATCAATCCTATAGTCGCAGGAGAACGTAGGGGCTGGAGTGGGAAGCAAGAGAAGGAGAATGATCACACACACACACACACACACACAGTATCAATCCTAAAGTCGCAGGAGAGCGCTGGGGCGCTGTGAGAGAGAACAGGAAGCAGCAGGAGGAGAACGATAGCTCAAGCACACACACACACACACACACACACACACACACACACACAGCCCCTACAGTGGCTGATCCAAAATCGGACAGCAAAAAACTGCAGGCAGGGACAGAGAGCACGGGGTTGTTTTAAAGCAGCCAGCGCCGCTCTGCTTTTTTCCCTCCTCGGCTAGGCTGGCTGAAACGTTTTTCTGCTACTTAGCAGCTCAGTGGGGAGAGAGGGACAGAGAATACGGGTTGTTTTAAAGCAGCCAGCGCCGCTCTGCTTTTTTCCCTCCTCGGCTAGGCTGGCTGAAACGTTTTTCTGCTACGTAGCAGCTCAGTGAGGAGAGAGGGACAGAGAGCACGGGTTGTTTTAAAGCAGCCAGCGCCGCTCTGCTTTTTTCCCTCCTCCCCGGCTCGGCTCGCTGACAGGAGCCGCTTACACCCGCTTTGCAGTTTCAAAGAGAGCCACGGACTGCTCACAACTGCAGCGGATTCCCCTGCCATCCGTAGGCATTCGCTCCATAAAACGCACAGACATTTCCCCTTACTTTCTAGGAGGAAAAAACTGCGTGTTATAGAGCGAAAAATACGGTATGTTCCCCCCCCCCCCCTGGGCAGTGTAACCCTAGATCGTTTGTGGGTGGGTTAAAGCCAGGACCGGATGTAGGTAACGTGAGACATTGGAATGCAGCCATGCGGCTGGAGAGGAACAAAGAGTAATAAACGGACTGGAGGGAGAGGAGAAGTCTGAATTGAGCTGCCCTCCGTCCTTGGAAATATTGCTGGCCTCTGTGTCTTTATTTTATGCTTAAAAAGCACCATTTGTAACGGCGGGCGCCGACAGACCCCATTCACCCTCCGGGACTTCCAGAAACGTAAGGTCCCCACAATGGGGGTGGGGACCTTCAGGGTGCAATACCGAGGGCGGACACGGCAACTGGACTTGCTCGTGGTCAAGGGCCCCTACATCAGCTTACTGGGATTGGCATGGTTTGGACCACTGGGGCTAGCCATCACCGGGGTGAACCACACTACCTTACAAGTGGACGTGGACGCCATCTGCAAGGAATTTCCAGGGGTTTTCGATGGGAAATTGGGACAGTATACGGGGCCCCCCCATTGCTCTACAGCTTGACCCCGCAGTACGACCGGTCAGGCTCAAGGCCCGCCGGGTCCCGTTCTCCCTGAAACCCCGTATAGACGAGGAATTGGACCGGCTCGTGGAGCAAGGAGTGCTGGAGCCGGTGCCTAATGCCCCCTGGGAAACCCCACGCCATCCGCCACATCCGTTCGGCGCCTTTCCACCCTGCCACCAATGGCCAAGCAGAACGCATGGTGCGGACCACCAAGGACACCCTTCGCCGCATGACGCAAGGGGATTGGGAGTACCGGCTTGCCACATTCCTCCTAGCACAGCACAGCACCCCCAGCTCAACGACTGGCCGGAGCCCTGCTGAACTACTAATGGGTCGGCGCCTTGCAATCAGATTGGACCGCCTTCACCCCGATAGAGCTCAGGATGAGGTAGTGGTGGGGGAAGGCAGGAACCCCCGGACCTTCGAGGCCCAGGACCCAGTGTACGCAAAGAATTTTGGGGCAGGCCCAGCATGGGTACCCGCCACAGTCACCAGGGTCACTGGCCCCGTGTCGTACGAGGTGCTAACGGATGGGGGGCAATGCTGGCGCCGCCACTGCAACCAGATACGGCGACGATTCCCAGGAGAAAACCAGGAGGAGGAAAGGTCAGAGGAGTCCCAAGGGAACAGAGGGGCAGTAAGGCCCATAGACCAGGAGGGGCCAGCAGGAGAGGCAGAATCAGTAAATACAGAGAGGACCCGCAAGGCCGAAAGGACACCGGAACCAGAACCACAACTGAGCAAGCCGGTTGCGCCAGACCAAACAGGCCCATCACAGCCAGCATCCTTGGAACACGAGCCAGAACCTGAACCCCAGACCAGGGAACACCACAGGCCGCAACGCACACGTAGGCTGCCGGCGTAACTCGAGGACTATGAATGCGACCTCCCGGGCAGGACTGGAACTTAGAGGGGAGGGGTGTTATGTACTGAGTTGAATAGGATCCAAACTGCAGCAGTCTGATTGGTCCTAGAACAATAGGATCCAAATTGCAGCAGTCTGATTGGTCCGAGAACAATAGGATTCAGAATGCAGCAGTCTGATTGGTCGAAGAACAATGCAGCAGTATGATTGGTTGGCAGGAACCACCCAATCATGCTCCAGATATAAGTGAATCCACAACCTGATTGGCTTACAGTAGAATTCCAGAATTAACCAATCATGTGCAGCCCATTGTGTAAATAATGTATATAAAGCAGATACTTTGAGGGGACTTTCATTCATTCCTCCTCACCACTATGAGCTGAATAAAGAGCATGAAATCACTTTGCGACTCTGAGTATATTTCATTTTTTTTATAATTTTTTTATTGGTTTTACAACATTTTTTAAACAATACAAACAAATAAAAAGACAAACAAACATGTATAATTTCATAACCTTTTTTTCATAACCCTCATTTCTCGGACTCCCCCATACCTCCCCTTTCTGCATCCCAATTTACTAAATTATTTCAGCAGCTTCTAAGCAATTTTTATCAAATATGTGTCCTCTTAGTCCTTTCTTTAACTTAATCTTATGTCACTGTATCCCTTTTTCTCTCAACACCTCGGCATTTTAGCATTCATCAATTTTATAATAGTTCTTAAGGTAAATTTTAAATTTCTTCCAGTCCTCTTCCGCCGTCTCTTTCCTCTGATCATGGATTCTGCCAGTCATCTCAGCCAGTGTCATATAGTCCATCACTTTCATCTGCCACTCTTCCACGGTGGGTAGATCTTGTGTCTTCCAATACTTTGCGATGAGTATTCTTGCTGCTGTCGTAGCATACATAAAGAAAATTCTATCTTTCTTTGACACCAATTGGCCGACAATGCCCAAGAGAAAGGCCTCTGGTTTCTTAGGGAAAGTACATTTAAGTACCTTTTTCATTTCATTATATATCATTTCCCAGAAAGCCTTAATCTTCAGGCACGTCCACCAAAGGTGATAAAAAGTACCTTCAGTTTCTTTACACTTCCAACACTTATTGTCAGGCAAATGGTAGATTTTTGCTAGCTTGACTGGGGTCATGTACCACCTGTAGATCATTTTCATAATATTTTCCTTTAAGGCATTACATGCCATAAATTTTATACCGGTGTTCCACACCATTCCCAGTCGGCAAACATAATGTTATGACCAATGTCCTGTGCCCACTTAATCATAGCCGATTTAACTGTTTCATCTTGTGTATTCCATTTCAGCAGCAAATTATACATTCTTGACAAATTCTTAGGATTGGGTTCTAACAATTCAGTTTCTAATTTTGATTTCTCCACCTGGAAGCCAATTTTCCTGTCTTGTTTGTAGACCTCCATTATTTGATAATAATGGAGCCAATCTCGTACTTTAGGTTTCAATTTCTCATGACTCTGTAACTTCAATTTATCTCCATCTTGTTCCAAGATTTCCCAATACTTTGGCCATTCGGCCTCCATATTGAGCTTTTTCAATGCCTTAGCCTCCAAGGGTGACAACCATCTAGGGGTTTTGTTTTCCAACAAGTCTTTATATCTTATCCAGACATTATATAATGCTTTTCTGACAATATGATTTTTGAAGGCCCTATGCACTTTGATTTTATCATACCATAGATATGCATGCCAACCAAATGAATTATTGAAACCTTCTAAATCCAAGATATCTGTATTTTCGAGGAGCATCCACTCTTTCAGCCAGCAAAACGCTGCTGCTTCGTAGTACAATTTTAAGTCCGGCAGGGCAAAGCCCCCTCTTTCTTTTGCATCTGTCAGTACTTTAAATTTTATTCTGGGCTTTTTGCCCTGCCAGACAAATTTCGAAATGTCTTTCTGCCACCTCTTGAAACAGTCCATCTTGTCCAAAATCTGCAAAGTCTGAAACAAAAATAACATTCTAGGCAATACATTCATCTTGATAACTGCAATTCGGCCTAACATTGACAATTTCAAATTTGACCATATTTCTAGATCTTTTTTGATTTCTGACCAACATTTTTCATAATTATCTTTATACAAGTTCAAATTTTTAGATGTCAAATGAACCCCTAGGTATTTCACCTTCTTAACCACTGTCAAACCTGTCTCGTCCTGGAATTTCTCCTTCTCCATGACTGTTAAATTTTTTTCTAATACTTTAGTCTTTTGTTTGTTCAGTTTAAATCCGGCTACCTGGCCAAATTGTTGAATTATCTCCAACACCCTTTTCGTACTAGTGTCTGGCTCTTGTAAGGTCAAAACTAGGTCATCTGCAAAGGCCCTTAACTTGTAATGTTTGGCTCCGACCTGTACACCTTTAACCTGCTGGTCGTCTCTAATCATATTTAGCAACACCTCCAGAACTGAAATAAAAAGCAATGGGGAAATTGGGCACCCCTGTCGTGGTGGTTTAAGTCCAAATGATAGATTCAGAATGTCCACTGCTCTTTTTTGCTCTGAGATTGGGTCTATCGTTCCCTTCTGCAGATCCTCGTGGTTTCTCTCCAAGAATTTCTCTTTGTCTTGAATTGTTTTTATTTTCACCTTCTTTCCCTTGTAGTTAAAGGACAGTCCTTGTGGAAACTCCCACCTGAAGAGTATGTTGTTCCTTTTCAGCAGGTAGACCAGATCTTTGTAGAAGGTTCTCACCTCCAAAATATATTTAGGGGTGTCCTTAAAAATCTGTATATGAGAATTTCCAATTTCCAAGGCCTTTTGGTAATTTAATTTCAGTATTTTGTCTCTTTCTTCCTTGGTTCTGAAAGTAATCAGGCAATCCCTCGGAGTCTTTCTGTTCTGTCTCCTGCCCAGTCTAAATGCTGTTGTTATCTTGAATTCTTCTTCCTCCAATTCCTCCTGCCAAATGTCAGAAAACTCTTGTGTAAGGAACTCCACAAGGCTGTCTCCTTCACTTTCAGGAATCAATCTTAATTTCAAATTTCTCTCCTTTCTCTGTAATTCCATCAAAGACAAGGCCGCATCATGTTCATACACTTTTTTAGAGATCGGTTCTAATTTTTCCTGTGTCTCCTCAGCAATCTTTCTGGCATCCTCTGCGATTTTACGTGTTGCAGAGTTTTCTTCTATCAGTTTATTTATAGATTCTGTATTGGATGTCACACTTTTCGTATTCAAATCCAGCCTTGCTGTTAATTCTGTTAATTTTTGTGAATTTTCTGTACTCTGCTGTGTCAAAGCTTCCAGGGATTGATTTATCTTGAGTAACGCCTGTGTCATTGACTCCATGGAGACAGCCGTCACTTTTTCCTGCCCAGCTGCACCTGTCGGTGTTAAACTTGATATTGAGCCTCTTTTCTTTTGTTGTTGTTGCTGCTGTTTTGCTTTAGCTCTAGTAGTTATCTCCTCTGCTGGGCCACTCATGTCCCAAGGATATTTCAGGGTGTATAATTATATGCTGTTTTTCTGTTATTTTGTTTTGCACTTAATATAAAAATTGGGAAATTCGTGGAAGGGAATTTGGGTCGACCTTAGAAAAGGGTGTAAAGAATGAGTATTGATGTTTAAATTGAGGTTTATAAGTTAAAATTGGTTAATTAAGATGAATTAAGTATAATAATAATAAGGTAAAAGTTGGGGACAAGAACTTGCTGAGCTAATTATTGGAATTGGAATACAAGAAGGGGAGGTGTGGGGAAGTCAGGGGAAGATGTTAAGAAAATAAGGATTTGAAACTATACTTGTTATTTGTGTTGTTTTTGTTTGTGCTTTTGTGTTTGTTTAAAACTTTAATAAAAATGTATTTTTTTTTTTAAAAAAAGAAGAAGTATCATGAACAACATCTTAAAAGACGGAACCATGCCGGATTCTTGGAAAGACAGCCTTATTGCATTAATTCCAAAACAGGGAACGGACAATCTACTTATTAACAACTATAGGCCTATCACACTTCTAAAGAACGATTATAAATTATATGCAAATATTTTAGCCGAAAGATCAAAAAAAGGCTTCCAGATGATGATGATACACAATGACCAAGCTGGCTTTTTGCCCGGGAGGCACATTTATAGCAACACTAGAAACATTATAAACTTATTAGCGCATTTAGACTTAAGAATAGAAAAGAAGGCAGTCTTAATGGCTATAGATGCAGAAAAAGCTTTCGACAGGGTATCCTGGAAATTTATAAAATTTCTATTACACCATATGGATTTTGGTATACAGTATATAAAAGGGATTGAAGCAATATAATCAAAACAAAAAGCTAAAATCATAATCAATGGAAATTTATCACAGGAGTGTGAAATCAGTAAAGGGGTCAGACAAGGTCGCCCACTATCCCCCTTAATTTTCATATTAACATTGGAAGTTTTATGTCAACAAATTAGGGAAGAAAAAGAAATAAAAGGGATTGTGCTGGGAAATAGAAGTTACAAAATGAGGGCATTTGCTGACGATTTAATTATAACTACGGAGCAACCAAAACAGAGTTTAAGAAAGGCGTTGGAAATAATATATGGCTACGGTAAAGTTGCGGGGTTCAAAATGAATTTAAACAAGACAAAACTATTAGTTAAAAATATGTCGCCAGATGAAAAAGCATAATTAGAACAAATAATACACATTAAAATCTACTCCAAAATCAAGTATTTAGGATTATGGATAACACCAAAGAATATTAAGTTATATGAAGATAATTATACCAATTGTTGGAAAGATATCAAAAGACAGTTGGAGACATGGACAAGGTTAAATTTATCATTCCTGGGCCGCATTTCGGTAATTAAAATGATAGTTTTACCGAAGCTACTCTTTCTATTCCAAACGATTCCAATTACAGGAAAGACCAGCAGTATCAACAAGTGGCAAAAAGAAATTTCTAAATTTTTGTGGAAGGGTAAAAGACCAAGAGTAAAGCACAAGATATTAATAGATACTGTAGAAAGAGGTGGCTACGGGTTACCGGATTTGAAGCTATATTACGAAGCCTCATGTCTTCTCTGGTTGAAAGATTGGTATTTATTAAAAAATTGGGATATTTTAGATCTAGAAGGTCATGACACCATGTTGGGTTGAAATGAATGACAGACGAGTAGGTAGGTGTCATACGGGAGGCGTCTCTCGAGCAAGCCTCGGAGACTCCCTTTTATTGGATATTATACAGCGTTTGCCACGTGTGTGCTTGTTGCTGATTGTTTAACATAAGTACAAAGCAAGGGTTCCATATAAGTCATTAATTATTGCATATAAGACATTAATCATAGACAGGTTAAAGGTTGGGAAAAGGAACGCGGAGTTTACACAGGCATGGTTTCGGACTGCCCGTACCAGAGTGGTACGAAAAGGAATGTACAAGGAGGGGTAAGTACAGATTGATATTGTAATGGGAATTGGGGTTGCTCGTGCGTAAAGGATGCTGAATTTCTAGGCAACGTTGCCTGGCTAAACCTTTCCCTGGCTGGACAGCCCTTCCTCCTTGGCTGTGTCAGTCTATGGCAGAATCCGTCAGTGGGCGTTTCCTGAATTTCTTCCAACATAAAAATTCTTTGACGCCCAGTCTCCGCCTAGCCTCCCTGCGCGGAAGCTTTCTGCGCAGAGTAGGCGTAGCCAGCTGAGGTCCTGGACTCTCCCCGCTGGTCTCTGTGGAAGAGTCTTGGAGCCCTCTCTCCGAAGTCCTTCCCTGGTCCCCTTCCTCCCCGGTGTCACGCTGATAACCTTCCCCAAAGGGAGTGTTCTCTCTCCCTCTGCTGGTCCCTTCTCCTGCATGGTCGGGGAGCCTTACCTCCACTCTTGGCTCCGATGGCAGTTCCCTGACATCCACCTCCCCCCAGAACCCCCCTCACCTCCGTCCCGTTCCTTTGGCCTAAATTCCTCCCTTCCCTCTGACGGCGATGCGGGAAATCCCCTGAAGGAGCTACCCCCATCCTCTGAAGATTCAAACATAGCTCTCCACCTGCTGCTATCTCTTTGTACCGGATCACCCTCCCAGTCCGATTCCTCACCCTCAGATTCCTCTCCTTCCTCCTTGTCAGAGGTTGGAAACCCCACAAACTCTTCTTCCTCATCTGTAGTGCCAAATTGCTCCTCCCAGAACCTCGCTACCGGTTTGGGCTTCCTTGGGAACCTGCTGTAAAACTCCCCCCTGAGATCCTCATCCCTGATGGTCTCCGCAGGAACCCACGTGTTTTCCGACTCAGGTTCCCCCTCCCAAGCCACCAAATACTCCACTTCCCCTCCTCTCAATCTTGAATCAAGTATTTCCGTGGCTTGACTGCTGAGTTCCCTCTCCTCTATGCGTGGGTGAGTGGGGGACCTCTCTCTCTCGCCCCGGAAATTCCAGCCCCTCCCTGTACAGAGAGTGTAGGGACCTATGGAACACCGGGTGTAGTTTCATACTGGTCGGCAACTTGAGCCGAAAGGCCACTGGATTGACCTGCTGCGTTACCTCAAAAGGTCCCAGCCGCCTGGGCCGCAATTTCTTGCACCCTCCCTTGAAAGGCAACCCCTGGGTTGACAACCACACCCGGTCCCCCACCCATATGGTTTCTCCTTCCCTGCGGTGCTTGTCTGCATGCCTCTTATACACTTCCTTGGCCCTTTCCAAGTTCATTTTAAGTTGTTGGTGTAAGGCTTCCATTTCTTCCACAAACTGCTCCGCTGCTGGCACACTCCACCTCTCCTCCCCACCCCGTGGGAAAGCCCTGGGATGACACCCGTAATTGGCCATGAACGGTGTCAGGGGCTCAGGAGCAGAGGTACAGGGGAGAGAGGAGATGGAGAGCGAAGGGGAAGGATCTGAGGGTAGCGTAGGGGAGTACGACAGTGACCCGAGAGGTTCCATGAGCTTCTCCAGCGAATCAGAAGATTCCCAGAAGGAGGCGCCAATGGTCAGGGCAAGGGGTGTCCCAGGGGAGACACACCAGAAACAAGGGGCCAGCGGGGACTCCCAAAGCAGCAGCTGGAGATCAGGACCAGCTTCCCCACCAGAGCGTAGTGGGGGGGGAAGAGTCCCAGGTGTCAGGGGCATCGTCTCCTCCAGCAGGGAGAGAATATGAGTCGGGACTGACCACGCCTCTGTCGGAGAGTGGGGGAACGGAGGGGAGGTCAGGTCCAGCTAGCCTCCCAGAAGGGGGAAGCAGTGACAGGAGCAGTGTAACGGTCAGGAGGAAGGTTGCCGGCTGGGCGCGCGCGCCAAGTTCGAATGTACAGGCGCGCGGGACAGCAGAAAACCCGGATGGGGAACCAGGTCCTAAAGCCCGCCGGAGGCAGGGGGGAGACTCAGGGGACTCAGCGTCAGAAGAGTCTAGGAAGGGCGAAACCCCAGCTGACAGGCGGACCCAGAGGAGGAAAGAGCAAAGGAAGAGGTGGAGCAAGGCTAGGGTCTTAAACTGGTGTCTGGGGGGAGGAGACTCAGACGGAGCTTCGGCGGTCTAGAGTTTCAGACGTAGAGCTGCACGCTGCTGATGTGAAAGACAAACTGAACTTCAATAAAGACTTTTGTATATAACAACGTACTGGCGTTGGTCCTTTGTGAGCTGGGACCTCGGGCAGCTCTGACAGTAAGCTCCGTCTCAAATTTTTTTTTTTTTGCGAGCTCACGAAGATAGGCAAAAATGACTACGGAGGAGCAGGTGGCAGCACTGCAAGAAGCAGTCACGAGGCTTTACGCAGAAGTAGCAACCTCCAGAAAGAGAGAAGAGGAAGCAGAAGCGCGCTGCCGAGATCTGCAAACCAGGTGGGAACGTTTGGGCAAAGAGGGGCTGCCAGGACCCAAGCCGGAGGGAGTTGGCCTCAGCAAGAGGGGGGGCAGCATCGTAGCCCATTTCGACGGGAGCCTGCAGCAGTATCCCAACTTCAGAGCAGACATAGTTTTCGCGCTCAATTTGCTTCGGAAAGACTTTAGAGATGAGGAGGAGAAAGTGGGGTTCATAATCACTCATCTGCATGGGGAAGCTTAATCGTGGCTGCGCAGTTTATGGCGCGAAAATGATCCCGCCCTCCAAGATTCAAAAGCGTTTATCGAGGCTATGGACGCCTGTTTTAAATCAACGGTAGATGTGGATGTGGCCAGGAGGGAAATGCACGGGCTGCAGCAGCGCAAAGCCACGGTGAGACAATATCACTCCCGCTTTTTTGCGTTGGTAAATGTGCTGGGCTGGGAGAAGGACTCCGCTGCTGTGAGGGATCTGTTCTGGGAGGGGCTAAATGGACCCGTGAAAGATGAGCTGGCGAGGGGGGAGAGACCTACTACTACCACAGAAGTCGTCCAGAGAGCGCTGACGATAGGGGTACGCCTGGAAGAACGCCCTTGGAGCAGGGATGAGGGTCGTCTGGCACGCACACCGGCCAAAACAACTCCCTTCATACCCAGGGAAACAGGGCGCGCGCACTCCACGCCTCCACTGGGGGAGGGAGAAGAGCCAATGGAGATAGGTGGTGCCAAGGCTCAGACAGCGACCAGAGCCCAAACACCAGGAGCAGTCAAGACGAAGGCTCCTAGAGGGAGCAGGAAGTGTTACATCTGCGACAGTGCACAGCACATGGCCAAAGAGTGTCCCCAGAGGATCCAGAAGCACACTGCAGCCTCAGCAACAGTAAGAGGAGCAGTGCAGCAGGGGGAACAGCTGCAGGGAAACGACGAAGCCTGGCTGGAGGCAGAGGCACTGGGGCCCAGCCAGGCGAGTCAGTGAAGCAGTCCCCAGAGATTTTGCAGCCCACGGACCCCCTCCCACCCAAACCAGTGGTGCAACTCACCGCATCACTCCAGCTGCCAAATGGATTCACCCTGGAAGTCCCTATTACCATTGACTCTGGTAGTAATGCAGACTTTGTGGGGGTGGACTTCATCAGGCGACATTGCATAGCACTCCTACCAGCCACGATGCCCCTAGACGTCATCACAGTCGATGGCAGGAAACTGCTGGGTGGACAGGTGGTACAGCAAACACCACCTATGGTGATGCAAATTGGAAATCACCGCGAAGTCATCAGCTTCAACGTCACCCACCTGTCGGACACGCCCATAGTGTTGGGCATGAGTTGGCTGGATAGGCACAGCCCGGCATTAGCGTGGTACCAGCGGCATTTGACGTTCTGCTCCTCCTACTGCGCGGAACACTGCATCCGAACCGGCCAGGAAGAGGAGGGACAGGAAGATGAACAGCAGCTACACCTAGGCATGGTGCAGGCGGTGCCCAACAAGTACAAGGCGTTTTTGGAGGTCTTCTGCGAGAAGGAAGCGGACAAGCTGCCTCCCCACCAGCCCTACGACTGCACGATTGACCTCCTGCCGGGGGCGACGCTGCCGACTGGAAAACTATATTCCATGTCTGAGGACGAACTGCAAGAACTCAGGGAGTTCATAGATCACAACTTGAAGCGGGGATTCATCCAAGAATCCAAAGCAGTGGGGGGCAGTCCCGTGTTTTTCGTGAAGAAGAAAGACACGCCCCAACGGAGACTCGTAGTTGATTACAGGATCATAAATTCCAGGACAACGCCCACAGCATTCCCCATGCCCAAGATTGACGACCTGCTCGCGATGGTGAGGAAGGGACGGATCTTCACCAAGTTGGATCTACGAGGGGCGTACAACCTTATACGCATGCGGGAGGGCGATGAGTGGAAGACGGCCATGTTTAGGCCTTTAGGCACCTATGAATATAGAGTTATGCCGTTTGGTCTGCAAAATGGCTCCCATTGTTTCCAAGCCTTCATGCACCACGTGTTAGCGGGCCTCCTCTACAAGAAGTGCGTATGCTTCCTGGACGACATCCTGATCTTCTCGGAATCGCAGGAGGCTCACAAGGGAGACGTCAAGGAGGTCCTGCAGAGACTACGGGAGCACAGACTTTACGCCAAACTGGAGAAGTGCCAGTTCGACGTGACAGAGGTGGATTTCCTGGGCTACAAGCTGTCCGACAAGGGACTCGCCATGGACAGCGCCAAGGTCCGCTCGGTGTTGGACTGGAAGAGCCCACGCAATCGGAAGGAGGTCCAGAAGTTCGTCGGCTTCGCCAACTTTTATCGCAAGTTCATCAAGGGGTTCGCGAAGGAGACAGCGGCTATCACAGACACCCTCAGCTCCAAGAAGAAGAAGTTCACCTGGATGGACCAGGCGGAACAGTCTTTTCGGAGACTCCAGCGTCTCTTCGCATCCGAAGAACAGCTGCTACACGTAAACCCCTGCAAACCAATGAGGGTTGAGACTGACGCATCAGATAGAGCGGTGGGGGCGGTCCTGTTGCAGCAAGATCCGCAAGGGAACTGGAGGCCCTGCGCATTCTACTCCAGGAAACTCAGCAAGTCGGAACAGAACTACACCATCTGGGACAGGGAGTTGCTGGCCATTCATGCAGCCTTCAAGGCGTGGCAGCACTTCCTCATCGGAGCCAGACACACTGTGCAGGTCCGCACGGACCATAAGAACCTGGAGTGCTGGCGCACGGCGCGGTTCCTGAACCAGAGACACATCCGCTGGGCGGAGTTCTTTGCGGATTTCGACTTCCGGATAGAATACATCCCAGGAGACAACAACGTCATGGCAGATGCACTATCCAGGAAACTGCAGTATCTCGAGGAAGCGGCACCGGTGGCGGCCAAACACATTTTCGCACCGAAAGCGTGGGCATGCGCTTCAGCCACCGTGGACCTGGACGCAGTGCGTCGCGCGCTGCAGACGGATGCCTTCGCACAATCCAAGATGGAGGAGGTGCGAAGAGGCACAGCGAAGGACGACGAGTTCCAGATACGTGACGGACTGCTCACCCGCAAAGGGGCTCTCTACGTGCCTGGAGACGACCTCCGAGCGAAAGTCCTGCAGCAGTTACACGACGCGCCCAGTGCTGGGCACTTCGGCAAGGACAAGACGGCGGAATTGGTGGCCAGGGACTTTTGGTGGCCCCAGATGAGGGCAGAAGTCGCGGATTACGTCTCTAGGTGTGACACATGCCAAAGGGCCAAACCAGTGCACAGGAAGCCGGCGGGACTGCTGGAACCGCTTCAGACGCCGCTCGAACCGTGGGAGCGGGTGGCCCTGGACTTTGTCACAGATCTGCCCAGCTCGCGAGGCAAAACAGCGGTACTCGTGGTCGTAGACCTGTTCACCAAGATGGCGCACTTCATTCCTTGCGCGAAGGTGGCCACAGCGGAACAGACCGCCAAGCTGTTCATAGACCACGTGTTCAAAGTTCACGGCTTACCATGGTCCATCCTGTCCGACCGGGGTCGCCAATTCGTCTCGAGCTTCTGGCAGAAGCTGCTGGGCATCCTGAACGTCAAGATCAACTTAGCGTCGGCACGACACCCGCAGACCAACGGACAAGCGGAGAGGGTCAACGCCATCATGCAGCAGTACCTGAGATGTTACGCGAATCAACAGCCCTCGACCTGGGTGGACTACCTACCGTTGGCCGAGTTCGCCTACAACAACACGAAGCACGGGTCTACAGGGGTGACACCGTTCTTCGCCAACAATGGGCGGCATCCCAGAACCTTCCCGGGGTTAGAGAAGAAAGGGGAGGGGGAGCCACGGGGAGCAGAGCACTTGGCAGCAGAGTTACAGGAGGTCCACGAGCAACTCCGAAGGACCTTGGAACTAGCAAAACACGCCTACAAAGTGCAGGCAGACAGGCACAGGAGAGTCGGGGAAGACATCCAGGTGGGGGACTGGGTCTGGTTAGCGGCCCAGGCAGTGCCGGCCAGAACGTTAGCTAAGAAGAAGCTCAAACACAAGCAGCTAGGGCCTTACCAAGTCGAGGCACAAATCAACCCAGTAGCCTTCCGGTTGACACTCCCGGAGGGCTCCAGAATGCACCCGGTATTTCATAGGTCAGTCCTCACACCCTACAAGGAACCCCACAGGTTTCAGGCGCCGGGGACCGCACCTCGCCCACTCAGGAAGTCGCCAACGTGGGAGGGGTCACCGAGGGCGGCGCCACTTAACGAGGTCACGGAGATTTTAGACTCGAGATGGGGGGAAGATGGAGTTGAATATCTCCTCGCCAGGGAAGGTACCCCGGCCAGCGCCAACAGGTGGGTGCCGGACTATGCCTTGGAGGAGCACTACCTCAAAGACGAGTTCCATGCACTCTTCCCGCACAGACCTATGACGGCAGATTATTTCAACGACTGGCTTTTCACACCCACACTTTCAACCAGCACGTTCCAGGGGTTCTCATCCGCTGAGGAAACGGCGCCAGACACAACCTCCCCGGAGGGATCACTCTCGGGGTCTGCCACGGATCGCTCTTATTGGTGGGACACTCTACCGGAGGTGGGGTGGAGCAGGGAACTGCTAAGGGGGCCCTGGCACGCAGCATCACCCGAGGTAACAGGGGGAGAGACGGACATGGACGTGTTGGGGGAGGACCTTGGGTTCGAACACGAATGCAGAGAGATGAAAGCAGAAGAGATCGACGTCGACGAGCCCATTACGGGCTGGCCGGATCCAACTGGTCGACTGCACGCCAGGGGGAAGGAACTGTATCCCGCACTCACCCCCACAGCGTGGGAGCACCCGGAACCCACCCCAGAAGAGGGGGAGGGAATACCTCTCTTAGATTTTTTGGGATCTCTTTATCTAAAATACTTCATAGAAATGCCTCTGTTTTTTTCGTAAAAGTTATCCCCATCATCTTTTTTAATTCATCGTATATTCCCCCCCAAAAAAAATCTTAATCTTTTCACACGTCCACCACATGTGGCTCATGTCACCGTTATTTCCTCCACATCTCCAACAAGCATTCGCCAATTTTTTTATACATTCTTGATCATCTGGAAGGAGTGAGGTACCACCTATGAGCCATTTTCATCATGTTCTCTCTTATATTATAGCTGGCTGTAAATTTCAAATTTACATTCCATCAGTTTCCCCCATCTTTTAGCATAATTGGACGGCCCACATCTTGGGCCCACTTTATCATTGAAGCCTTAACCTCCTCATCCATTACTTCGTAGTCTAAAAGAAGTCTATACATTTTTGCGATTATTTTGGTTTTACTATTCAGTAGTTCTCTTTCAAATCTTGAAGGCTCCTTTTCAAAACCTATCTGCTTATCCTGTCTGAACACTTCATTCACCTGGAAGTAATCTAGCCAAGTAGAAAAGTGATCTTTTATTTTTTCATAACTTATCAATATTAGTTGACCCTCCTCCTCCCCCCTTAATATTGTGTTATACGTTATCCAGTTCTCTTTGATGTTGTTGCTTTTTTTAACAGCGATTGCTTCTAGTGGAGAGTTCCATCTTGGGGTTTTCTGTTCCAAATATCTTTTGTATTTTCCCCATACCTTATATATAGCATTTCTTATTATATGATTTGAAAAACTCCTATGCGTCTTTATTTTCCCATAATTAAGATAGCTATGCCACCCAAAACGGGTGCCATGACCTTCTAGATCTAAAATATCCCAATTTTTTAATAAATACCAATCTTTCAACCAGAGAAGACGTGAGGCTTCGTAATATAGCTTCAATTCCGGTAACCCGTAGCCACCTCTTTCTACAGTATCTATTAATATCTTATGCTTTACTCTTGGTCTTTTACCCTTCCACAAAAATTTAGAAATTTCTTTTTGCCACTTGTTGATACTGCTGGTCTTTCCTGTAATTGGAATCGTTTGGAATAGAAAGAGTAGCTTCGGTAAAACTATCATTTTAATTACCGAAATGCGGCCCAGGAATAATAAATTTAACCTTGTCCATGTCTCCAACTGTCTTTTGATATCTTTCCAACAATGGGTATAATTATCTTCATATAAGTTAATATTCTTTGGTGTTATCCATAATCCTAAATACTTGATTTTGGGGTAGATTTTAATGTGTATTATTTGTTCTAATTCTGCTTTTTCACCTGGCGACATATTTTTAACTAATAGTTTTGTCTTGTTTAAATTCATTTTGAACCCCGCAACTTTACCGTAGCCATATATTATTTCCAACGCCTTTCTTAAACTCTGTTTTGGTTGCTCCGTAGTTAGAATTAAATCATCAGCAAATGCCCTCATTTTGTAACTTCTATTTCCCAGCATAATCCCTTTTATTTCTTTTTCTTCCCTAATTTGTTTACATAAAACTTCCAATGTTAATATGAAAATTAAGGGGGATAGTGGGCGACCTTGTCTGACCCCTTTACTGATTTCACACTCCTGTGATAAATTTCCATTGATTATGATGTTAGCTTTTTGTTTTGATTATATTGCTTCAATCCCTTTTATATACTGTATACCAAAATCCATATGGTGTAATAGACCTTTCATAAATTTCCAGGATACCCTGTCGAAAGCTTTTTCTGCATCTATAGCCATTAAGACTGCCTTCGTTTCTGTCGGATTCTCAGTCGCAGTGAGAGGTAACTGGCCATTCTCCAGGCATCCGGCTTGAGATCCTAGTTGACCTTCGGACTTCCGGAGGCGGCGCGAACGGCAATGGCGGTCTCCTTCGCGCAGTGAAGGAGAAGCTCCCCAGAAACGGGTCGTCCGCTACGGCGAAGCGGAGACCCACACCGGAAAACCACAGGTAGAGTGAGCCTGTGGCCGTGGGACTCGGCGGGCACCAGAAGCGCCCCCCGAAACAAAGAAGGAACCCCGTAAGGGGCTCCGGAACGTAGAGGGGTGGCGCGGTGCTGTTAGTCGATCGCTCTTTCTGAGGAAGTGAAGCCGCATAGCTGCTGCCGATGAGCGCTGACCTTTTTTCCTGGAACATCCGATCTGAAAAGCTTTAACCCGTGAGTAAGAGGGATTGAAGGAATTTGAGACCAAATTAAATGTAAAATTCGGCCAATATTTTCATTTTAATCCTTGGTCTTTTCCCCTGCCAGATGTATTTCGCCAGGGTTCTCTGCCATTCTTTGCATTGTTTTAAACCTTTAATGACTGGGAGAGTTTGAAATAAGAACAGCATCCTCGGCAAAATATTCATTTTAACCACTGCTATCCTCCCTAGGAAGGAGAGTTTCATCCTCCCCCAGATTTCCAGATCTTTCTTTATTTTCTTCCATGTAACTTCATAGTTGTCCTTATATAGGTTTAAATTTTTGGCCGTAATCCACACTCCCAAATATTTCACTTTCTTAACCACCGTAATTTCCGCCTTTCGTTCTAATTCTATCGTTTCTTCCTTAGTTAGATTTTTGACCAACATTTTGGTTTTATTCTTATTTACCCTAAAACCTGCCACATCCCCAAATTCCTCAATTTTTTGTAGGGCTTCTTTTACACTATCTTTTGGGTCTTCCAAGGTCAGTACAATATCATCTGCGAAGGCTTTGATTTTGAATTCCTTCTTTCCTACCTTAATTCCTTTCACTTCTGTTACCTCCCTCAGTCTCTTATTGAGTATTTCCAAAACTGTTATAAATAATAAGGAGGACAGGGGACAGCCTTGTCTAGTCCCTTTGTAAATATTAAAGTATTCTGTTGTGGTATTGTTTATCACCAACTTTGCTTTCTGTTCCTTGTATATTGCTTCTATACCTCTTCTAAATTTTCCCCCTATTCCCATCATTTCCAAAGTCTTCTTTAGGAAGTTCCACGAGATATTATCAAATGCCTTTTCGGCGTCTATAAAAACCAATGCAGCCTGTCTATCTATGTTCATATCCAAATATTCGATAATATCTATCAAATTCCTTACATTGTCCCGTAGTTGTCTCCCTGGAAGGAAGCCTGTTTGATCTTTGTGTATTTTGTTAATCAAAACCTTTTTTAATCTTTCCGCCATTATGTCTGCAAATAGCTTATAATCATTATTTAATAATGAAATTGGCCTATAGTTCTTTACTTCCATAATATCTACATCTTTTTTAGGAATCAATGTAATATAGGCTTCCTTCCAGGTATTAGGTATCCTTCCTTCTTTCAATATATTATTCATTACTTCTCCCAGCACTGGTGATATTTGATTAGCTAATATTTTATAATATTTGGCCGGAAGGCCATCCGGTCCCGGCGCCTTCCCAGTTTTCATCTTTCTTATAGCCTTCTTTATCTCCTCCTGAGTAATTATCTGGTCTAATACCTCTTTTGCTTCTTTTACAATTTGTTTCAGATGATGTTTTTGCAAAAATTGCTCTATTTCTTGTTCAGTTTCCTTTCCTCTATTATACAAATCCTTATAGTATTTTTGTAATATCCTTTTTATTTCTTTTGGTTCTTCCACAATCTTTTCTCCTCCTCTTATTTTGCTAATCGTGTTTTGTTTCTTCCTTTCTCTTAACTGCCACGCTAAATATTTTCCTATCTTATTTGCGGATTCAAAGTTCTTCTGGTTCATCAGTTTAATTTTCCACTCTATCTCTTGATTAATTATTGTGGAGAATTTGGCTTGTAGTATTTTTAGATTCTGTTTTAGACTCTCTTCGCTAGGATTGGCAGTTAATTTTCTTTCATTTTCCATAATCTGTGTTAAAATCTGTTCTTTCTTTTTCTCTTTTTCTTTTCTTAATTGACTGTTTTTCTGAATCAAAAATCCCCTCATAACCGCTTTTCCTGCGTCCCACACCATCTCTATAGAAGTTTCTCCATTTAAATTCCACTTAAAGTATTCTTCAATTGTTTCTATAGCCTTATTTACCATCTTTTGATCATTAAATAAGAATTCATTCATTCTCCATCTACTTGGTTTAACGTCTTTGCCTTTTAACTCAATGGAAACCGCATTATGGTCGGATATAATTCGTGGCCAGATTTCAGACTTCTGTATCAATTCCCTCGAAACCCAAATACTGTCTATCCTCCCCCAACTCTGGTTCGGATTTGAGAAGAAAGTGAATTGTTTTGAAGTAGGGTTTTTAAATCTCCATGCATCCGTCAATCCCAAATTGTTTACCATATCAAAAAAAGATCGGGGCAATTTACCTTCTTTCATATCTTGTCTTTTTGTTAACTTATCTATGTTTGGCATCGCCACCCTGTTAAAACCCCCCATCAATATCATTTTTTGTTTTTTGTGTTTTTTAAAAAATATTTTTTTATTGCTTTTTTCAGATACAGATATAAAGTCAGATATATGAAAGAAATAACAGAAAGAAGAAAAAGAAAGAAAGAAATCCATCTTTCCAGGGACTTCCGGTCGGCGCCAGCGTTTAATGGCGGTCCTTTCTCTGAGCTCTGGAGAATGACTGCTCCGCGAGTTCGGGTCTGACCCGCTACGGCAAGCGGGGGACCCCTAAAATCACAGGCGCGGAAGCCTGTGAACAAGGAGACTCGGTGGGCACCAGAAGTGCCCCCCTTTACTGCAAAAGAGCCTTTTTAAAGGCTCCGGAACGGCATCGGGAGTGAGCGCGGTGCTGAGAGTCGTAACCCAGCCCGCGGAGCGAAGCCACGTCGCCATGAACGGAGAGCGCTGATTCCTTCCTGTAAATTAAAATTCGACTGAAAACCCGTGAGTAGGATTGAAAGATTACTTGGGACTTTACAACTAAAATTTAAAATTCGGCCGGAAACCAGAAAGGCAAAAAATAAGGAAGTCTGCCTTCCCCCGACTGCATGACAGACTAAGCAACGAAATATAAGCTGCATCTGAAGGAAAATTAGTTTATGACTGTTTAATCTTGGCATTGGACATTTGCTCCTCTCTAGCAGGCAGGGGCTGAGGGGAGAAAAAGTGAATTTATTAACCTGCATGACTCTTTAAAAGAAAGTGTTCCGCTGCCTTAATCCCCTGAGACGGACTGCCAAAATAAGAAACCGGGAACTGTACTTAGAACTTGTTACAATTTGCTACAAAGTTATACTCTGGGAGCTTTATTTGTTACAAAGTTTTGGGACTTTGCTGCAACAATCTTTTGGACAGTCTGGATAGAGAAATTGTATAGAAGGAGTGCTGCAGCATTTACAGTGAGGATTCCTGGCTTCTTGGTTCTTTGTTTTTTGTTTCCTTCACATGGACATTTTGATCTGCTCCCTCTAGAGGGTTGAGAAGTAACTGTCACAGAGTAATAGACTAAGACAGTGGGATTTTCCATTAGGAAATTATTCCTGTGAGAACGTCTTTGGGACATGAGCGGCCCAGCAGATGAGATGACTACTAGAGCTAAAGCAAAACAGCAGCAACAGCAACAAAAGAAAAGAGGCTCAATATCAAGTTCAACACCAACAGGTGCAGCTGGGCAGGAAAAAGTGACGGCTGTCTCCATGGAGTCAATGACACAGGCGTTACTCAAGATAAATCAATCTTTAGAGGCTCTGACACAGCAGAGTACAGAAAACTCACAAAAATTAACAGAATTAACAGCAAGACTGGATTTGAACACGAAAAGTGTGACATCTAATACAGAATCTATAAATAAATTGATTGAAGAAAACTCTGCAACACGTAAAATCGCAGAGGATGCCAGAAAGACTGCTGAGGAGACACAAGAAAAATTAGAACCGATTTCTAAAAAAGTTTATGAACATGATGCTGCCTTGTCATTGATCGAATTACAGAGAAAGGAGAGAAATTTGAAATTAAGATTAATCCCCGAAAGTGAAGGAGACAACCTCGTGGAGTTCCTTACACAAGAGATTTCTGATTTTTGGCAGGAAGAATTGGAGGAAGAAGAATTCAAGATAATAACAGCATTCAGACTGGGCAGGAGACAGAACAGTAAGACTCCGAGGGATTGCCTGATTACTCTTAGATCCAAGGAAGAAAGAGACAAAATATTAAAATTACATTATCAAAAGGCCTTGGAAATTGGAAATTCTCACATACAGATTTTTAAGGACATCCCTAAATATATTTTGGAGGTGAGAAACTTCTATAAAGATCTGGTCTACCTGCTGAAAAAGAACAACATACTCTTCAGGTGGGAGTTTCCACAAGGACTATCCTTTAACTATAAGGGAAAGAAGGTGAAAATAAAAACAATCCAAGACAAAGAGAAATTTTTGGAGAGAAACCAAGAGGATCTGCAGAAGGGAACGGTAGACCCAATTCAAGAGCAAAAAAGAGCACTGGACATTCTGAATCTACCATTTGGACTTAAACCACCACCAACAGAGGAAGAGCAACAACTTGGAGCAGTAGGAGGAGTAAGTGACAAATAACAAGATGGCCCTGCAATTCCTTAGTTGGAATTGTAATGGGCTGAATATGCCTTTGAAAAGACGCCAAGTTTTTCATGTTTTGAAAAGAGAACAATTGGACTTGATTTGTCTACAAGAAACCCATGTGACTAGGGCACACAGAAAATTACTTATAAATAAAAGATTAGGACAAGAATTTATTTCATCGGACAAGGTTAAGAAAAGAGGAGTGGTGATATATGTAAAAGAGAAATTGGCCCCCAAAATGATGTTTAAAGATGAACAAGGAAGATACCTGGCAGTTGAAATACAAGTGCAAGGAGAAAAATTATTAATAGTTGGAATCTATGCACCAAATGAAGGAAAGGCCGAATTCTTCAAGAAGCTACATGAAACTCTGATGGACTTTTTGGACTATAATGTTGTAATTATGGGAGACATGAATGGAGTGGTTTCTACAAATATGGATAAGGCACAAAGATTGGCAATCTCCAAGGAAGGGAGACTCCCAAAGACCTTCTTTGAAATGACTGAAAATATGGACTTAATAGACATTTGGAGAACAAGGAACCCTCTCGAGAGAGAGGGAACTTTCTTCTCTCAAGCAATGATGACCTGGACCAGAATTGACCAAATTTGGATTACTAGTGGGATGGCTCCAAAAATTAAGAAAATAGAAATCTGCCCAAAGACTTGCTCCGACCATAACGCCGTGAAGATGGAGATGAAACTTACAACAACTGGTCAATTTAGATGGAGGATGAATGACACCCTGTTTCGGGATGAGGAGATCCACAGAAAGGCCCAAAAAACCTTAAAGGACAAAGCTGTGATGTGAGGATTTCTGATTCAACAGAATTCAATAAAAAAGAGAAAACAAAATGAGAAGAAGGAAAAGATTTTGGAAAAGATAAAAGAAGGAGAGAAAAAATTAAGATCAAAACCAAAGTCCCAGGAGATTTTGAGAGAGATTAAGTTATACCAAACACAATATATGGAATTGATGAACCAGGAGATTGAGTGGAAGATTAAGCAAATGAGACAAAAAACATTTGAATCGGCAGACAAATGTGGTAAACTTTTGGCTTGGCAATTGAAGAAAAGACAGAAATTAAATACAGTTACGAATCTAGAAGTGGATGGAAAGAATATATCTAAACCTAACGAGATTAGAAATTGTTTCTTGAGCTACTTTAAAAAGTTATATTCACAAGGACCACAGAATGAAGAGGATATAGATGAATTCCTTAAAAAATATGGACTACAAAAAATCTCTCATCAAAGCAAACTGGATCTAAATCAGAGAATAACAGAACAAGAGTATTCAGAGTATGCAATTGGGCAAATCTCCAGGACCAGATGGATTGACTTCCAGATACTACAAAGCTTTGAAGGAGTGGTTGGTTCAACCGTTAAAGGAAGTCTGCAACGAGATTTTAGAGGGGAAAAGGGCGCCAGAATCATGGAAAGAAACCTATATTACACTCATACCAAAGACAGAGACTGAAAAGACTCAACTCAAGAACTACCGCCCAATATCATTACTTAATGTGGATTACAAAAATTTTGCAGACATTTTGGCAAAAAGATTGAAAAGAGTTTTGATGGAGAAGATTCATAAGGACCAAGCAGGCTTTCTCCCTAAAAGGCATTTATCAGACAATGTGAGGAATATAATAGATATTTTAGAATTGCTAGAGGTGAATATAAATACTAAAGCTGTTCTGATCTTTGTGGACACGGAGAAAGCATTTGACAATATTTCTTGGAGTTTTATGAAAAAGAATCTTCATGGGATGGGGGTAGGCCAAGGATTTGAGAATGGTATGGGTGTGATATACTCAGAACAAAAAGCTAAGTTGATTGTAAATAATGTGATAACTGAAGAATTTAAGATAGAAAAAGGGACACGACAGGGGTGCCCAATTTCCCCACTGCTTTTTATTTCTGTTCTGGAGGTGTTGCTAAACATGATAAGAAATGACCAGCAGGTTAAAGGTGTACAGGTCGGAGCCAAACATTACAAGCTAAGGGCCTTTGCAGATGACCTAGTTTTGACCTTACAAGAGCCAGACACTAGTACGAAAAGGGTGTTGGAGATAATTCAACAATTTGGTCAGGTTGCTGGATTTAAACTGAACAAACAAAAGACTAAAGTATTAGATAAAAACTTAACAGTCATGGAGAGGGAGAAATTCCAGGATGAGACAGGTTTGACAGTGGTTAAGAAGGTAAAATACCTAGGGGATTACTTGACATCTAAAAATTTAAATTTGTACAAAGACAATTATGAAAAATGCTGGTCAGAAATCAAAAAAGATCTAGAAATATGGTCAAATTTGAAATTGTCAATGTTAGGCCGAATTGCAGTTATCAAGATGAATGTATTGCCTAGAATGTTGTTTTTGTTTCAAACTTTGCAGATTTTGGACAAGATGGACTGTTTCAAGAGGTGGCAGAAAGACATTTCTAAATTTGTCTGGCAGGGCAAAAAGCCCAGAATAAAATTTAAAGTACTGACAGATGCAAAAGAAAGAGGGGGATTTGCCCTGCCGGACTTAAAATTGTACTATGAAGCAGCAGCGTTTTGCTGGCTGAAAGAGTGGATGCTCCTCGAGAATACAGACATTTTGGATTTAGAAGGTTTTAATAATGCGTTTGGTTGGCATGCATATCTATGGTATGACAAAATCAAAGTGCATAGGGCCTTTAAAAATCATATTGTCAGAAAAGCATTATATAATGTTTGGATAAGATACAAAGACTTGTTGGAAAACAAAACCCCTAGATGGTTGTCACCCTTGGAGGCTAAGGCATTGAAAAAGCTCAATATGGAGGCCGAGTGGCCAAAGTATTGGGAAATTTTGGAACAGGATGGAGATAAATTGAAGTTACAGAGTCATGAGAAACTGAAACCTAAAGTACGAGATTGGCTCCATTATTACCAAATAATGGAGGTCTATAAACAAGACAGGAAAATTGGCTTCCAGGTGGAGAAATCAAAATTAGAAACTGAATTGTTAGAACCCAATACAAAAAACTTGTCAAGAATGTATAATCTGCTGCTGAAATGGAACACACAAGACGAAACAGTTAAATCGGCTATGATTAAATGGGCACAGGACATTGGTCATAACTGTTGGTTTTTGCTCTCTTCACTGTGCAGCGAAGTGCTTGTCACAAGACAATGTTTACATTCCACAGTCTGAGTACTGTTGGGTTTTCCCACGGGAATGGGAGACTGGTTTCCGGTTTTTCACTGTACTCTCTCGGTGTTCTTCGTTCCAAGGAGAAGGACGGTTGCTTCTCTGCTCCCGCAGAGGCAAGATGCATGTTTGTAATTTCTCAACATTGAACTGAAAATAAAGCAACGTTAAGCATGTGGCACGTACTGCTCATCATTCCGCTGAGTACAGGACTCTGCAATTACAACATTTTTGGTTATGGGCCCAGAAAGACGCAGTCAAACTGAAGGATGGAGACTCCAGAAGCCGAGTCGGAAAGCCGGCAGAGGGACAGAGAAACGGATCGGCGTTATCTGCTCTGCGTGTCGAGTTTGATTGATGAGAGGTATGTGCTCATGCTCCGGGCAGCCTGCCAGCTTCTAGTTTATGGCTTTATGGCTGGACTTTGAACTTTTAAAGCTTTTTTGCCGAGGTACAGGCAAAGGCTCTAAGGCTCACAGGCTTGGAGGCTGGGAAAGCGAAAGTACTTTTTACAAGTGCTTTTGGATGCAGCTGCTGTACTGTGACGCAGCTTGATTAAACGCAGCGGAGATGGCTAATGCAAAGCTGGCTGATGCTTTTGGGATTCCTAAGCTCAATAAGAAAAATTACGCGAACTGGGTGCAGTATGCAGAGGTTATTCTGCGGAAAGAGGGTCTGTTTAATGTTATTACAGACAACCCCCCAGCTCCAATTACAGATCAATGGGCAGCTAAGGATTCCAAAGCAAGGGGAACACTTACATTGATAGTATCCCCAGAAGAGCTCTGTCTGTTGCGTGGAAAGACCACAGCCAGAGAAATTTGGGACACTTTAAGAGAGGCTCACTTGAGGACAGAAGCTGGTTCCTCAATGTACTATTATACCAAGCTGCATGGTATTGCTCTTGCTGCAGGTGGAGATGTGCGTACACATCTGATGGAGATGCAAAATCTGAGACATGAGCTGCAACAGAGAGGACTCAACTTTCCAGAGGCTGTGTATTCCTTTATGATACTACATTCTTTGGGTCCAAGTTGGGAGTCCGTTGCCACTCAGATTGCTGTTCAGCCAACTGCTCAGCTCACAGTAGCATATGTTACTGCCGTGATCCAGAATGAAGCAGATCGCCGGGGTGCTAGCTGCATGGGTATGGGGGAGTCTTCACAGACGTCATCCCAAAATGCAGTGGAACCACCAGAGGGCGCCAAAGCTTTGAAGGCAGTGAAATGCTACTCGTGTGGACGTCTAGGCCATATGAAGAGGGAATGCAGATATCCCAAGGCCAAGACAGAGCAGCGCAGCGGAAGTTCATCGCGTGGAAAAGGCCAAAGCAAAGGCAAAGGTCTGGTGTCCAGGACAACGCAGCACAAGGCAATGGTCTCACGCTTCACTCCAAAGGTCGCAAAGGTCCAGAAGACGTCAAGATCTTTCTTCGTTGTTGATTCAGCAGCTACCCACCACATGTGCAACGATAAGTGACTGTTCGTGTCTTTTACACTGCAGGAAGGTGCGATTCACCAGGCGGATGACCACACGATCCCCAGTCAAGGCTACGGAACTGTTGTACTTCACAGTTTGGACTTATCGATACAAGATGTACTTTACGTTCCGGATGCCACACACAATCTACTCAGTGTGATGCAGCTGAATGAACGAAACATTGACGTTTCCTTCAAGAACAAGAAATGCACCACCACAAAGAAAGACGATTATGTATTGCATGCTGAAAATGTTGATCGTTTGTTTGTTTTGTATTATGATGATGTTGTGCAGAATGATACTTGTTGCATTGCAGGTTCTAACAAAGGTTTGCATGCAGGATGTATTCATGATTTTCACAGAAAATTTGGTCATTTGCATTTTGAGGCAGTATCTAAAATGCCTGCCTTGGTTGAAGGTATGACTATTAAACCCTGCAGGTACCACATGAAGTGCAAGGCATGCGCAGCAAACAAGGTGAAAATGGCTGTGAAACCAACTAAATAGTGGACCAACTAAATCAGCATGAACAACCTGGTATGGTTCTGTAGCTTGCCTACTAGACACCTTACCTTTCGCAGCCATTTTTTTAAGAAAATATTTTTTATTGCTTTTTTCAGATACAGATATAAAGTCAGATATATAAAAGAAGTAACAGTAAGAAGAAAGAGAAAGAAAAGAAATCCATCTTTGCAAGTCATTTTTTCATCACCAACCTGACTTCCCCACATCTCCCTCACCCTGCATTCTTTACAATAAAAATATCAACAAATTATTACCTTGTTTCGTGCATTCCTTTGTACTTTCAAATAGTTATATTTTAGGTTTAAAATACTTATTGTCAATTTACTTTTGCCTTAATATAATTGTGATATCACTTTAAACTTTAGTCCTCTCATAATTGTAACTTAATTTCCCATAACACCGAATCTTGTTGCTGAAGCTAGATTTTCCAAATCATGCAAATTCTTAACATTCATATAACTTATAATATTTTTGTAAATAGTCCTTAAATTTTTCCCAGTCCTCTTCCATTGTTTCTTCTCCCAAATCTCGGATTCTGCCAGTCATTTCAGCCAGTTCCATATAGTCCATCAATTGCGTCTGCCACTCTTCCAGTGTGGGCAAATCTTGTGTCTTCCAGTGTTTTGCAATAAGTATTCTTGCTGCTGTGGTTGCGTACATAAAAAAAGTTCTATCCTTCTTTGATACCTTTTGGCCAACAATGCCCAAAAGGAAGGCCTCTGGTTTCTTGGGGAAAGTATACTTAAATACCTTTTTTAGCTCATTATATATCATTTCCCAGAAGGCCCTCACTTTTGGACAAGTCCACCAAAGGTGAAAGAATGTCCCTTCAGCCTCCTTACATTTCCAACATTTGTTATCAGACAGGTGATATATTTTTGCAAGCTTGACTGGGGTCATGTACCACCTATATATCATTTTCATAATATTTTCTTTCAAGGCATTACATGCAGTAAATTTCATTCCGGTGGTCCATAACCTTTCCCAGTCCTCAAATATAATGTTATACCCAATATCCTGCGCCCATTTTATCATGGCTGATTTGACTGTCTCATCCTGAGTGTTCCATTTAAGCAACAAGTTATACATTCTCGAAAGTACCTTAGTCTTTGGTTCAAGCAGTTCTGTCTCTAACTTCGATTTTTCCACCTGGAATCCTATGTTTTTGTCCATTTTAAAAACCTCTTGAATTTGAGCATAATGTAACCAATCTCGCACCTTATTCTTTAATTTGTCTAGGCTCTGCAACCTCCAATTGTCTCCAATTTTTTCTATTATCTCCCAATATTTCGGCCAACCGGCCTCCATATTGAGTCTTTTTCGGGCCTTAGCCTCTATTGGTGATAACCACCTCGGGGTCTTATTTTCTAATAAGTCCTTGTATTTAGTCCAGACAATAAATAGTGCTTTTCTGACAATATGGTTTTTGAACATTTTGTGAACCTTTACCTTGTCGTACCACAGATATGCATGCCATCCAAAAGCATTATTAAACCCTTCCAGATCTAGGACATCAGCGTTTTCTAAGAGAAACCAATCTTTCATCCAGCAGAAAGCTGCAGCTTCATAATATAACCTTAAGTCCGGCAGGGCAAATCCCCCTCTTTCTTTTGCATCAGTTAGTATTTTAAATTTTATCCTGGGCTTTTTGCCCTGCCAGACAAACTTAGAGATATCTTTCTGCCACTTTCCAAAACATTCCACTCTGTCCACAATCTGTAGGGTTTGAAACAAAAACAACATCTTTGGCAATACATTCATTTTTACAGCTGCAATTCGACCCAACAAGGAAAGTTTTAATCTTGACCAAATTTCTAAATCCTTTTTGATTTCTGACCAGCATTTTTCATAATTATCTTTAAACAAATTCAAATTTTTAGCAGACAAATTAACCCCTAGGTATTTCACTTTTTTAACCACATTTAGCTCTGTCTCCTTCTGAAACCCATCTGTTTCTAAAGGTGTCAGATTTTCCCCCAAAACCTTGGTTTTTTGCTTGTTCAACTTAAATCCCGCCAACCGACCAAACTCATAAATCAATTCTAAAACTCTTTTTGTACTAGATTCTGGCTCCTGTAATGTTAAAACCAAGTCATCTGCAAAGGCTTTCAATTTATATTGTTTCACTCCGACCTGTATTCCTTGCACCAACCGGTCCTCCCTAATCATATTCAAAAGTACCTCCAGGACTGAGATAAATAACAGAGGGGATAGAGGGCACCCCTGTCGTGTTCCTTTTTCAATTTTGAACTCTTCTGTCACCACATTGTTCAATATCAGTTTAGCTTTTTGCTCTGAATAGATTGCTTCTATACTATTTTGAAACCCCCGTCCCACTCCCATCCCTTCCAAATTTTTCTTCATAAACTTCCAAGAAATGTTGTCAAAGGCCTTCTCTGCATCAATAAAGATTAACACTGCTTTCGTGTTGATATTGGTTTGCAAAAGCTCCAAAATGTCAATAATATTCCTAGTGTTATCAAACAGATGTCTACCTGGGAGAAAGCCTGCCTGGTCTTTATGAATTACTTCATTTAGCACTTTTTTAAGTCTACTAGCCAAAATATCTGCAAAAATTTTGTAATCCACATTAAGGAGTGAAATGGGACGGTAGTTCTTAAGTTGAGTCTTTTCAGATTCCAGTTTAGGTATCAATGTGATGAAAGCTTCTTTCCACGATTCCGGTGCCTTCTTCCCCTCCATAATCTGGTTACATACCTCCATTAGTGGTTGTATCAAAAAGTCTTTCAGTGTCTTGTAGTACTTGGAGGTGAGTCCATCTGGGCCTGGAGATTTTCCTAGTTGCATATTCTGAATGGCACCCTCAATTTCTTGTTGTGTTATTCTATAATGCAGGATTGTTCTCTTCTCCTGAGGTAGTTTTGGTAATCCATTAACTTTTAAAAATTGGTCTATCTCAGTCTCTTCCTGTGGCCCTTGCGTAAAAAGTTTTTTGAAATATCTCTGGAAACACTTTCTAATTTCTTCTGGTTTCTGAATGTTTCTCCCTTCAACCTCCAGATTGGTAACAAAGTTCAATTTTTGTCTTTTTTTCAACTGCCATGCTAGCAGTTTTCCACACTTGTTTGCCGATTCAAATGATCTTTGTTTCATTTGTTTAATTTTCCATTCAACTTCTGGATTTATCAATTTCGCATATTGTGCTTGATGGAATTTAATTTCTCTCAAAATTTCTTTTGATTTTGGTTTTAGTCTCGGTTTTTTCTCGCCCTCTCTTATCTTCTCTAATATCTTATCCTTTTTTCTATTCCAGAGTTTTTTCTTAATCGTATTCTGTTGTATCAGAAACCCTCTCAAAACTGCTTTACTTGCGTCCCAGATTGTTCTCTTTTCCACCGAAGTGTTCAAATTTATTTCAAAATAGTCTTTTAAAGTTTTTTGGGCCTTCTTCACAGTCTCCTGATCTCTTAGTAGGGTGTCATTCATTTTCCATCTGAAGGAACCGATTGGAGTAAGTCTCAATTCCACTTTCATGGCGTTATGGTCGGAGCAGGTTTTTGGGCAGATTTCCACTTTTCTAGTCTTAGGTGCCAGCCCTCTAGTTGTCCATATTTGGTCGATTCTTGTCCATGACAGGTGGGCCTCAGAGAAGAATGTTCCTTCTTTACCTAAGGGGTTCTTTGTCCTCCAAATGTCAATCAAATCCATACTGTCAGTTAGTTCAAAAAAAGTTTTGGGTAGTCTGCCATCTTTGGTTAAATTTTGATTTTGTGACTTATCCATGTGTGTAGAGACCACCCCATTCATATCTCCCATCATAATGATGTTGGTATAGTCCAGATAGTCCAGCATTATCTCATGCAGCTTCTTATAAAATTCTGATTTCCCCTCATTTGGTGCGTAGATTCCTAATATCAGAAATTTTTCTCCTTGTGTTTGTATTTCAATTGCCAAAATTCTTCCTTGCTCATCTTTAAATAGAAATTTCGGTGACAGGTTCTCCTTTGCATAAATCACCACGCCCCTTTTCTTGACTCTGTCTGATGAAATAAATTCTTGGCCTAGTCTTTTGTTAATTAACACTTTCTTATGGAGCCTAGTCACGTGCGTTTTCTGCAAGCAAATAATGTCCAATTGTTCTTTTTTCAATATATGAAAGATTCTTCTTCTTTTTTACGGAGAATTTCCGCCATTAATATTCCAACTAAAGAGCTGCAGAGACATCCTGGATCAGTCTGTTAGGCCTATAGTGGTGTCTCTTCCTTTTCCTCTGAGCCCAGAGGTGTTGGTGTTGGTACAGGTGCAGGCAGAGGTGGTGGCCAAGATGCTGCTGTTCCCTTTTGAAGGTCCTCTTCGTGGTCTTTCAAAAACTTTTGTTGATCTTCTGCTGTTCTGATTTTAACTTTCTTTCCTTTAAAATTAAAGGATAGTCCCTGGGGGAATTCCCACCTGTAAGGAATTGAGTTGCCTCTTAGTAGTCTTGCGAGTTCTGTGTATGTAGCTCTGAGGTCCAAGAGTTGTTTCGGTATGTCTCTGTAGATTTCTGCTCTTTTACCTTGAATTTCCAATGACTTTCCAAAATGTAGGCCTAGTATTTTGTCTCTTTCTTGTTTGGATCTCAAAATGATCAAGCAATCTCTAGATCTGTCTTTCCCAACCACTCTTCCCAGTCTAAAAGCGGTAACAATTTTAAAGTCCTTGTCTTCTTCTATACCCGAGAACTCTGATAGTTCTGATGTCAGATAACCAATCAGATCTCCTTGTTCAAGTTCTGGAATGGCTCTTAATCTAAGGTTATTTCCCCGATTCCTCAATTCCACCATAGACAGATAGGCCTGCTGTTCATTAATCTGCTTATGCAGTGGCCTTACCTCCCCTTTTATTGCTTCGGCCTTCTGATTAGCTTGTTCTGCTTTTTGATTGGCTTCCTCAGCCAACTTACGATTTTCTGCAGTTGTTGCCTGAAGATTTCCAATTACTTGTGTGTATTGAGTGACTTGCTCAGTCAATTTACTAATAGTGGCTGTGGCTTGATCAATTTTGATCGACTGTTCAACAGCCTTTTTGTTTAAAATTGCCAGTTGTTCCAAAATTTGTTTTGAGACTGGGTCAATTCCTCCTGAGGCCATATCCTCTGATGCTGTCTGCTCAACTTCCCCTTCCTGCAGTCCTAAAACAGCTGGGACAGATGATCTACGCGACTGAGAAGTCAAAGTTGTTTGTAACAATTGTACAGATTGTTTTGCTTTCGTTTTGGCCGACCTTGTTTTCCCTGTGCCACTCATTCCACACCTGTCTGTGCGTCAAGGTCAAACTGTAAGCAATTCCATGGGAAAGACAGTCCAAAGTATAAACAGCAAGACAACAGATAGTCAAAATAAAATGCAGTTCCCAGAGACTTATAAATCCCAAATCCTCTAGGGGGAGCACCCCTGTAATTCAGAAGAAAGAAGAAACTTTTTCCGCCATTAAAATCCCAGCAGTCTGAAATAAATTACAGAGGCACTTTCAATGTCCCTTTAGGCGTGCAGAGCTTTTCCCAGATTGAAATGAAGTTTCAGAAATAGTGCAAGTAACAGTTTCCCTATTTGTATCCAACAGTAACGCTCACAAGTAGCACTTTCAGTATTGAATACAGTTTCCGCAATTTGACAGTTCTCTTATATCCTGACAGTCCGCGAACTTCGTTTCTTAGTCTTTTATATTCCACAAAGAGGAAGAAGATTCCAAACCAAATCCAATCAATTTAAACAAAACTGTTCCTTATAGTTTCTCAAAGGCAAGTTCAGACATTGCACAATAATCCAGACTTTTTTGTAATCCCTTTTAAAGCGCTTCCTGCTTGTCAGAGTCTTTGCTTTGATCTCTAAGCACAGTCGGAAGACGGACTTCCTGTTTGCGTCTCCCATTTTCAGCCAAATTAATATCTTTAGTCCCAAAAAATTTAATAATCCTTACTCACGGGTGTGAAGTTTAGAGTCTGATGTTTCAGGAAGAAAGGTCAGCGCTCATCAGCAGCAGCCGCGCGGCTTCGCTTCCGCAGAAAGAGCGATGAACTCACAGCACCGCTCCCCCTTCCACGTTCCGGAGCCCCGGAGGACCTTCTTCGTTTCTGGGGGGGCTTCTGGTGCCCACCGAATCCCACGGCCACAGGCTCACTCTGCCTGTGGTTTTTCTTGATGGGTCTCCACTCTGCCGCAGCGGACGACCCTTTTCTGCGGAGCCCCTCTTCACAGCGCGAAGAGGACCGCCATTGCCGTTTCGCGCCGCCTCCGGAAGTCATCAACATCATTTTTTGGTCCATCCATTCCGTCAATATGTTATCTAATTCTGAAAAGAAAGCTGATTTTTTATCATTTGGTGCGTATATTCCAACCACAATTATTTTTTCTCCATGAAACACCATCTGTACTACGACCACTCTCCCATGTTCATCTTTGTATAATAGTTGCGGGTCATATTTTTCCTTTATATATATTACTACCCCTCTTTTCTTCACCTTGTCAGAAGTCACAAAGTCCAGTCCTAATCTCTTATTGCTTAGTACCCTCTTATGTTTTCCTATTACATGCGTCTCTTGTAAGCAAATTAGGTCCCAGTTCTTTTTCAGTAATACATGCACAATCTGATTCCTCTTATTTTTATTGTTCAAGCCATTCACTTTCCAACTTATTGTTTTTAAAACCATCTATTATGTTGTTCTAACTAATTTATCTGAGCTAGATAGGAACTACTGTTCCTTGTCTTCCTTCTCTTCTTCTTCCCTTTCTCCTATTAAACTCTCCTCTCTTTCTTCTTCTTCACTCCCTTCACCCTCCTCGTCTCTCTGCCGTTCCTCCCTTTCCTCCTCCCCCTCAACTTTTCCCAGATCCTTCTCGTATCTCCTCGCAAATTTCTGGAGTTCTACACTGGTGCATAGTTTGAACCTTTTTTCCTTGAAATAGAATGAGATGCCTTCCGGAAACTCCCATCTATACAAGATCCCATTTTTCTTCAATTGATTTGTTAGTTTTTTATATGGATCTCTCCTTCGAAGAAATCTCGAAGGAATTTCTTTAAAAATAGTAATTGGGTTTCCTTCAATATGTAACCTTTTGATATGGTTCTGTTTCAATATTTCATTTCTTATTTCCATCGTGTTGAACATGGCGATTACATCTCCTGGCAATTTTTTCTTTCTAGCTTTATCCGATTTCGACCTTATTCGAAAGATATTTACTAAATGACAGTTTATCTCATCCTCTTTCATATCTAACCAAATTGCCAGCCCTTTTATCACTTTGGTTCTGATGTTCTCATTTGAGGTCTCTGGTACACCTCTCAGTTTCAAATTGGTTTGATTTTGCCTCATCTGTGTCATAGCCATGTTATCCAACAACTCTTCCTGCACCTTTTCTATCTCTTTAACTTCTACTCTAATCCTATCCACTTCCTTCTTACTGTTTTTCGTATCCTTTTGCACCCTCTTCATTGAATCCTCCAGGACCTTAGTTCTTACCGATAAATCTTTAACCTTTCCTGTCAATTCCCCCACCACCCCTCCAGTTTCTTATCCAAAGTGTCTTGTACTTCAAGTAATTTTCTCTCTATATATTGTTCATTATTTTTAAATTCTTTCCTTATTTCGGCCATCAAGCTGCTATAGTCTTTAATTTCTTTCGCTTCCTTGCCCTCCTCTTGTCTCGACGGCCTCCTTTCCGCTGGTGTTGCAACCCCCTTTTTTGAACCATTTGTCATTTTGTAAACTTGGTAGGTCTCAAGAAAGGTAGGGTAAGATATAGAAGTAACAGTACTGGCGTCTTTCAAAAAATAGAGCACCAGTTCACAAATTACCTCTAATAGGTTAATGAGTTACCGAGGATGGCGCTGAGGTAAATTGAGAGATAATAAGCGCCTAGGTATACGCAAGCTTTACAGTCCTTGTCTTCTTGGGGGTTGATATTGTGAAGGTCTGTAGCCACCGAAAGCTTTTCTAGATAAAGACGTGGAGGCTCTCCGGGAAGTGATCTTTATATTGAGAGTTGGGTTCAAACCCCCCTGTATAGTCTTTAGCGCATGTCCCTTTAAATCCCAGATGCATGCAAAGGCGTAGCAAAGCAGGCTTAACAAGGTAGAATGACGGATAACAAAAACCAAACTAAGTCCCGGAATGGCTTCCTCCCCTACTTGTTCAAACCCATAAGAAAGTCACTCACATTCTTTTTTCTTGTACAGTCCACGTTAAAGGCTGGAGGAGGCACAGGCTTCTACCCACCGTTTCACTCTTTCCCCTTCCACACACTGCATACAAAGAAGCTGGTGGTGAAAAAGCTGCCCTCACAGAGTCCGTCAGTTATAACATCGACCGGATGAACCAGAAACCTCCTTTCCCTCCTCTCTAGCCCAGTAAAGAGTCTCGCTGTTAAGGAGTCTCGCTGTTACCTTGCCTCCGACTCTTTGTACTTTGTGTTTTATATTTCGTACTTTGTTACCGAGGATGTTCCTTCCCCTCACTTAGCGGTTACTTTCTTACTCTTGCATTCCTGTCTGTCAGCTTTTCGCTATACTCTTTTTTTCAGTCTTACCGCCAGTGGTGAATTCCTCATTCTTTTGCCTTTAATTTCTTCTCCGCTGGGTTCCTTTGTTAAAGTTCCTTTTGTTTTAGTTTAACTATTTTCCAATCTTCTCCACTTGTCTCCTCTGCTTTTCTCCGCAGAGTTTTAAAGCTATTTCCCAGCTTTTCCGCTGTTGTTGGAGGTCCGCCGCTTTCCCTCGGAGCCTGAGGCTTCAC
The DNA here is from genome assembly GCF_964188305.1 of Podarcis bocagei. Classification (NCBI taxonomy): domain Eukaryota; kingdom Metazoa; phylum Chordata; class Lepidosauria; order Squamata; family Lacertidae; genus Podarcis; species Podarcis bocagei. The sequence continues at coordinate 10,932,649 of NC_138131.1, forward strand.
AACATGGGGTCTGGTGCTTCCCCTTCCCGCTGCAGCTCCAGCCTTGTTAAACACAGGCAACACAGGCGAGCACAAGCAGCGTCGCTGGGTACTTTATCCCACAGGATAGTCCACCTGTGGTTTTGGGGTTCACGGAGCCTTCGTAGCGGGAGACGCAACCAGGAAGTCCGTCTCCCGGTTCTGCTTAAAGTTCCGAAGCAAAAGACTTTGATTTGCCTGAAGCCTTTGAAGTGGCGGAAAAAGTTTTCAATTTGTGCCTTGCTTGAGTTGCTTTAATAGAGACTAAGGGATTTAATTTCTTATGGTTCTGGACCTGCTCTACCTTCTCCCCGTGAGCTTAGAAATTTTACTGAGAAGCCAGGTGCTCGGACTGCCGGATTAATAGAACTGTCAGATTGTGTATTTTGTTGCTGCTATTTAGAACTGCTACATTTGAACACTATTGGCTTGGATATATCGCAACATTGTTTCTGGAACTTTTTAGAGACATTGTTCCACTTTAAGGATTATCTCTGCTAGCTGCAAGAGAGCTGAGGGTCTTCTGGAAATATATGGCTGTTTGGACATTGCGAAAAAGTTTTGAAGTTTTGGTTATAATTTGCTTTAGGAGTAACAAATTTACCGCTTCCCTTGAGACACGACTGAACTCCCCCTAGAGGATTTGGGATTTACAACTATTTGGGACTTGTTTTTCTCCTTTTTTTCTATTTTATTGTTTATTCTCTGGACTTGTGGATTCCCATGGGACTGTACACAGTTTGACCTTGGCACGTAGACAGGAGTGGAATGAGTGGCTTTGGGAAAACAAGATTGGCTAAAGCTAAAGCTAAACAATTAACGCAAACAACTTTGACTACACAGCTACGCAGATCATCTGTCCCTGCTATCTTGGGGGCACAAGAGGAAGAAACTGAGCAGACTTTGCTGGAAGGTATGGCTGCAGGAGGATCTGCCTCAGTATTAGAACAAATTTTGGGAAAATTGGAAAGTTTGGATAAAAAGGCAGATGAGCATTCGGCTAAAATTGATCAATTGGTCAGACCTCACCACAATTCAAGAAGGACACTGACAAACTGGAACGTGTCCAGAGGAGGGCAACCAAAATGGTCAAAGGCCTGGAAACGATGCCTTATGAGGAACGGCTAAGGGAGCTGGGCATGTTTAGCCTGGAGAAGAGGAGGTTAAGGGGTGATATGATAGCCATGTTCAAATATATAAAAGGATGTCACATAGAGGAGGGAGAAAGGTTGTTTTCTGCTGCTCCAGAGAAGCGGACATGGAGCAATGGATCCAAACTACAAGAAAGAAGATTCCACCTAAACATTAGGAAGAACTTCCTGACAGTAAGAGCTGTTCGACAGTGGAATTTGCTGCCAAGGAGTGTGGTGGAGTCTCCTTCTTTGGAGGTCTTTAAGCAGAGGCTTGACAACCATATGTCAGGAGTGCTCTGATGGTGTTTCCTGCTTGGCAGGGGGTTGGATTCGATGGCCCTTGTGGTCTCTTCCAACTCTATGATTCTATTCTATTCTATTCTAAGCTACAGCCAGTGTTAACAAATTGACTGAACAAGTTGCTCAGCATGCACAAGCAATTGGGAACCTTCAGGAAGCCACCACAGAAAATCGTAAATTAGCTGTGGAAGCCAATCAAAAAGCTGAAGCAGTAAAAGAGGAGGTAAAACCACTATACGAACAGGTTGGCGAACAGCAGGCCTACCTGTCTATGATAGAATTACGTAGTAGGGAAAACAACCTGAGACTGAGGTCAATTCCTGAATTTGAACAAGGGGATTTAATTGACTTTCTAACAGGGACTTCCGGGTTGGCGCCATCGCCGAATGTCGGACTCCCTCCGAGCTCCGGAGGGAGCCTGCTCGGCAGAGGTTGGGTCCTACTGCGCCGGTGATGCGGGGACCCTCAAAAACCACGGGCACGGAGCCCGTGGATATGGTTGACTCGGCGGGCACCGTTAGCGCCCCCGACCCGCGAAGGAGCCTTTTTAAAGGCTACGGAGCGGGGGATGGGGGTGGCGTGGTGCTATGAGTCCTCTGCTTTCCCTGCCGAGCGAAGCCGCATGCCATTCGACGGAGAGCGCTGACTTCTTCTACTGAAAATTTGGACCATAAACAACAACCCGTGAGTAATTAGGAAATCGGACTTAAAAGGAGAAAAAAAGAATTTTTTTCGGATTCGGCACGAGCGGGGGAGATGCAAAAAGGAAGTCAGTCTCCCCCCCTATTGTAGACACTTTAAAACAAGGATTTGGCAACTAAGGTCGAGAAAGGAGCTTGCTTCTGTTTATTTGATAAAAATTATTAATTCCACGATGGGAAATTATAAGAACTGTGCTGGAGGAGAAGAGTGGATGGCGAGAGTTAAAGTGCAACCCCCCGGGAACCGGGGCGATCCGCGAGAGAGCCTGACGAAGAGAGACAGAGACTTTGACAGCTGTCAAAGTAGCTGTCAAAGTTGGAGAATATAAAGAGGACTTTGCTATGAGGACTTTGCTGGTTAGTTTTGTTACAATTTGGATATAAATTGTCGAAAATAAGGAATAACAATCTGTCTTTTGGATTTGAGGAAACAAAGTTACTATAATCCCCCTAGAGGGGTTTTGGGACATTACAAGAATGGTCGTAAGTGGAAAAATACCCTTGGGATCGCACAGGACTTGTTATCTTCTGGGAAAGCTGCAAAAACGAAACAGTATTTTGTCTACAGAGGTGTCTATATTAAAGGAGACAATAGAATTATCTATTGAAGAATGGAAGGGACTGGACATAAGTTTTTGTTCCTGAACTAACAACAACCCCTGTAGAGGTATTAAATTTTTGAATTAGAATGTTTTTGCAGCGGAACAGGAAAAGAAACCTGAGAAAGTGAGAAAAAAGAACAAAAGACTGATGACGACTTGGAAAGAACAAGGGAGGAGCCAAATTATTGTGAAAGACCAAGGAAAACCAAAGGCCTGTCAGGGGCCTCTTTAAGACTGGGCGTCTGAAGTTAAACATTATTAAAAAAACCGGCAAGGTGGAACTGAAAAAAAAAATCGGCTATGGACGTGAGATCTTCAGGCTGATAGTAGATAGACTGATGGACATGGGGAATCGAAACCGGGGAAGGGTGGGGGGAGATTTGGAATCCAAAGGGTGTAAAACTATTTTTTGAATCTTTTTATATTTTTTACTTTGTTTGGACGTGTTTATCAAAAAAGGGAATTCGTGGAAGGAAATTGGGGTGGACCTTGGGGGAAAAACTTTCTTTTAATGATGAGGGATGGTGGAATTTAAAGGGAAAGTGGTTATATAACTAAATTGAATATTGGGTTAAACAAAATAGGTTTTAATTTGGGAGTAAGAACTTGTGGAACTAAATTAATGAAAGGGGAATACAGTAGGGAGAGGGATGGGGAAGTCCTGGAAAGATGTTAATGAAAATAAGGCTTTAATTGTAAAGGTTTATTTTTTTTCTTTTGTTTTTTCTTTTTTGAATTTTGGAAATTTCAATAAATATGATTTTTTTAAAAAATTGACTTTCTAACAAAAGAATTTGCTAAGTTTTGGCCCTTGGAAGAAGATAAGTTTAAAATTGTGACTGCTTTTAGACTTGGAAGAGTAGCAAGGAAAGACAAACCTAGAGACTGTCTGATTACCTTGAGATCCAAGGAAGAAAGAGATAAAATATTAAGCCTACATTATGAAAAGTCACTTGTAATCCAAGGCAGGAGGGCAGAAATTTACAAAGATATCCCAAAACAACTTTTGGATCTCAGATCTATATACACAGAGCTTGCTAAACTGCTGAGGAGCAACTCGATTCCTTTTAGGTGGGAATTTCCCCAAGGACTATCTTTTACATTTAAAGGGAAGAAAGTGAAAATAAAAACAGCCGAGGACAAAGAAAAGTTTCTGAACGACTACGGAGAAGACCTTCAGAAAGGGATTTTTGGAATTCCAGGGCCTGGGCCTTTGCCTGCACCTACACCCTTGCCTATACCCACACCTTTGGGGCCTGAAGACCAGAAGAAAGAAACGCCACCACCAAGCGAATAGCAGATTTGTCCAGGATGTCTCTGCAACTTCTCAGTTGGAACATTAATGGCGGTAATTCCCCAGAAAAAAGGAGAAGAATATTCCATGTATTAAAGAAAGAACGATTGGACATTATTTGCTTGCAGGAAACGCATGTGACTAGGCTCCACAGAACAGTGTTAATTAACAAGAGATTAGGCCAAGAATTTATTTCATCGGACAGAGTTAAGAAAAGAGGAGTGGTGATTTATGCAAAGGAGAGCCTATCAGCAAAATTTCTATTTAAAGATGAGCAAGGAAGAATTCTGGCAATAGAGATACAAACCCAAGGTGAAAAGTTTTTGATATTGGGAATTTATGCACCGAACGAGGGGAAATCAGAATTCTACAAGAAGCTGCATGAGACAATGCTGGACTATCTGGACTATAGCAACATCATTATGATGGGAGGTATGAATGGGGTGGTTTCTACAAACATAGATAAGTTACAAAACCAAGAGAGACTTCCGGTCGGCGCCAGCGTTAATGGCGGTCCTCTTTCCGAGCTCCTGAGGAGGACTGCTCTGCGAGTTCGGGTCTGACCCGCTACGGCAAGCGGGGGACCCCTAAAATCACAGGCGCTGAAACCTGTGAACAAGGAGACTCGGTGGGCACCAGAAGCGCCCCCCTTACTGCAGAAAGAGCCTTTTTAAAGGCTCTGGAACGGCATCGGGAGAGCGCGGTGCTGAGAGTCGCTACCCAGCCCGCAGGGTGAAGCCGCGTCGCCATTGACAGAGAGCGCCGATTCCTTCCTGTAAATTTGGACTGGAAAAAACCTGTGAGTAACATTGAACGCTATTTGGAACCTTTTAAAAGAAAATCTGGCTGAAAACGGGGAAGGTAAAAAATTAACGAAGTCTGCCTTCCCCTGACTGCATGACAGCTAAAGCAACGGAACTTTAAAGCTGCATCCGCAAGAGACCTTTTTTTTTCTTTGACTATTTAAACCTGACATTGAACTTAGACCTCCCCTCTCGCAAGCAGGGCAGAGGGGGGGGGGAAGGATATTAAGAACTGCATGATTTATTTAATAAAGGAAAAACCCTTCTGCTGCCTCACTGCCCTGAAGCAGACTGCCAAACAAGATAGTGAAGCACTGAACTATCTTTAACTCCGGGGAAAGTTACATAGTTGAAGTTTCTGTTGATACAAAGTCTTTGGACTCTGTTGTTACAGTTTACTGGAGTATGTTGAAATTGTATCTACTGGAAAAAGTGTTCTAAAAGACTTTTACAAGCCTCCTGATATACTTGTTTATACTTGTTTTTAAACTTCTTCGTCTCTTTACTTATTTTTTGGCTTGCTCCCCCTAGAGGGCTAAAGTAACAGCTGTAAAGCCTAGGACTGTGGAATTTTCCATTAGGGGACTGCTTCCCTGGGAACGACCTTGGGACATGAGTGGCTCAACGGAAGAGATAACCACAAGAGCTAAGGCCAAGCAGCAACAATATCAGCAGCAACAACAACAACAAAAAAGAGGCTCAATTACTGGTGCAACTCCTACAGGAACAACAGGACAAGAAAAAGTGACAGCTGCTTCCATGGAGTCAGTGACACAAGCGCTTCTCAAGATAAATCAGTCTTTGGAGAACTTGACAAAGCAGAGTACAGAAAATACACAGAAATTAACAGAGCTAACAGCAAGATTGGACTTAAATACAGAATCTATAAACAAGCTCGTTCAAGAAAATTCCGCAACACGTAAGATTGCAGAGGAAGCCAGAACCATTGCTGGAGAGACTCAACAGAATTTGCAACCGATTGCTAAAAAAGTCTACGAACATGATACAACTCTGGCTTTGTGGGACTTACAGAGAAAGGAAAGAAATCTGAAATTAAGACTGATTCCCGAGAGCGAAGGAGACAATCTAGTGGAGTTTCTAACACGAGAGTTTGCTGGTTTCTGGGAAGACTTGGAGGACGAAGAAATTAAAATAACAACAGCATTTAGACTGGGCAGAAGACAGAACAGAAAGACCCCGAGGGACTGCTTGATCACCCTCAGATCGAAGGAAGAAAGAGACAAAATATTAAAACTACATTACGGAAGGGCCTTGCAAATTGAAAACTCACCTATACAGATCTTTAAAGATATCCCTAAACACATCTTGGAGCTGAGAACCTTCTACAAGGACTTGGTCTATTTGCTGAAGAAGAACATCATCCCTTTCAGGTGGGAGTTCCCACAAGGACTGTCTTTTGACTATAAGGGAAAGAAGGTGAAAATAAAGACCATACAAGACAAAGAAAGATTCCTGGAAAGAAATCAAGAGGATCTACAGAAGGGAACGGTGGACCCAATTGCAGAACAAAGGAGAGCAATAGACATTCTTAATTTATCGTATGGACTTGACTCAGCACCATCAGAGGAAGAGCAAAAACTTGGAGCGGTCGGAGGAGTAACAGAAAAATAACAAGATGGCCCTGCAATTCCTTAGTTGGAATTGTAATGGGCTGAACATGCCTTTGAGGAGACGCCAAGTATTTCATATCTTGAAAAGAGAACAATTGGATTTGATTTGCTTACAAGAAACCCATATAACCAGAGCACACAGGAAATTATTAATAAATAAAAGATTAGGACAAGAATTCATCTCATCGGATAAAGTTAAGAAAAGAGGAGTCGTGATTTACGTAAAGGAAAAATGGGCCCCAAAAATGATGTTTAAAGACGAACAAGGAAGATATCTCGCAGTGGAAATACAAGTACAAGGAGAAAAATACTTAATAGTTGGAATTTACGCACCAAACGAGGGCAAAGCGGAATTTTTCAAGAAACTCCATGAAACTTTGACGGACTATCTGGACTACAATATGATAATCATGGGAGACATGAATGGTGTAGTCTCTACAAATATGGACAAGGCACAAAGACTGACAATCTCCAATGAAGGGAGACTTCCGAAGACTTTTTTTGAGATGACGGAAAATATGGACCTAATAGACATATGGAGAACAAGGAACCCTCTGGAGAGAGAGGGAACCTTCTTCTCCCAAGCAATGATGACCTGGACCAGAATCGACCAAATTTGGATCACTAGTGGGATGGCTCCAAAGATCAAGAAAATAGAAATCTGCCCAAAAACTTGCTCCGACCACAACGCCTTGAAGATGGAAATGAAACTTACAACAACTGGTCAATTCAGATGGAGGATGAATGACACCCTGTTTCGAGATAAAGAGATCCACATGAAGGCCCAAAAAACTCTAAAGGACTATTTTGAAATAAACCTAAAGGCCGATGTGGAAAAAAGAGTGATCTGGGACGCAAGTAAAGCTGTGATGCGAGGATTTTTGATTCAACAAAACTCAATTAAAAAGAGAAAGCAGAATGAGAAGAAGGAAAAGATTTTGGAAAAGATAAAAGAAGGAGAGAAAAAACTAAGATCAAAACCGAAGTCCCAGGAGATCTTGAGAGAGATTAAGTTATATCAAATACAATATATGGAATTGATGAATCAAGAGATTGAATGGAAGATAAAGCAAATGAAACAAAAGACATTCGAATCGGCAGATAAATGTGGCAAACTTCTGGCATGGCAACTGAAGAAAAGGCAGAAACTAAATACAGTTACAAGCCTAGAAGTGGACAGAAAGAACATATCTAAACCCAACGAGATTAGAAACTGTTTTTTGAGTTATTTTAAAAAACTTTATTCTCAAGGACCACAAAATGAAGAGGATATAGATAAATTCCTTAATAAATATGGATTACAAAAAATCTCTCATCAAAGCAAGGTGGATCTAAACCAGAGAATAACAGAACAAGAGATAGAGGGTGTCATTCAAGACATGCAATTGGGCAAATCTCCAGGGCCAGATGGATTGACTTCCAGATATTACAAATCTTTGAAGGAGTGGTTGGTTCATCCGTTAAAGGAAGTCTGCAACGAGATCTTAGAGGGGAAAAGGGCACCAGAATCGTGGAAAGAAGCGTATATTTCACTCATACCAAAGACAGAGACTGAAAAGACTCAACTTAAGAACTACCGCCCAATATCATTACTTAATGTGGATTACAAACTTTTTGCAGACATTTTGGCAAAAAGATTTAAAAGAGTGTTGATGGAGAAGATTCATAAGGACCAAGCAGGCTTTCTCCCAAAAAGACACCTATCAGACAATGTAAGGAATATAATAGACATTTTGGAAGTGCTAGAGGTGAAAATTAACACTAAAGCAGTGCTGATTTTTGTGGACGCGGAGAAAGCCTTTGACAATATTTCTTGGAGTTTTATGAAAAAGAATCTTCATGGGATGGGGGTAGGCCTAGGATTTGAGAATGGTTTGGGTGCGATATACTCTGAACAAAAAGCCAAGCTAATTGTAAATAATGTGGTAACTGAGGAACTCAGGATAGAAAAAGGAACACGACAGGGATGCCCAATTTCCCCATTGCTTTTTATTTCGGTTCTGGAGGTGTTGCTGAATATGATTAGAAATGACCAGCAGGTTAAAGGTGTACAGGTCGGAGATAAACATTATAAGTTAAGGGCATTTGCAGATGACTTAGTATTGACCCTACAAGAGCTTGACACTAGTACGAAAAGGGTGTTGGAGATAATCCAACAATTTGGCCAGGTAGCTGGATTTAAACTGAACAAACAAAAAACTAAAGTCTTAGAAAAAAATTTAACAGCCACGGAGAAGGAGAAATTTCAAGAAGAGACAGGATTGACACTGGTTAAGAAGGTGAAATACCTAGGGGTTTATTTGACATCAAAAAATTTGAATTTGTATAAGGACAACTATGAAAAATGCTGGTCAGAAATTAAAAAAGATCTAGAAATATGGTCAAATTTGAAATTGTCAATGTTAGGCCGAGTTGCAGTGATTAAGATGAATGTATTGCCTAGAATGTTATTTTTGTTTCAAACCTTGCAGATCCTTGACAAGATGGATTGTTTCAAGAGGTGGCAGAAAGATATTTCGAAATTTGTCTGGCAGGGCAAAAAGCCCAGAATTAAATTTAAAATACTGACAGATGCCAGTGAGAGCCAGTGTGGTGTAGTGGTTAAGAGCGGTAGTCACGTAATCTGGGTAACCGGGTTCGCGTCTCCGCTCCTCCACATGCAGCTGCTGGGTGACCTTGGGCCAGTCACACTTCTTTGAAGTCTCTCAGCCCCACTCACCTCACAGAGTGTTTGTTGTGGGGGAGGAAGGGAAAGGAGATTGTTAGCCGCTTTGAGACTCCTGAAGGGGAGTGAAAGGCGGGATATCAAATCCAAACTCTTCTTCTTCTTCTTCTAAAGAAAGAGGGGGATTTGCCCTGCCGGACTTAAAATTGTACTATGAAGCAGCAGCGTTTTGCTGGCTGAAAGAGTGGATGCTCCTCGAGAACACAGACATTTTGGATTTGGAAGGTTTTAATAATGCATTTGGTTGGCATGCATATCTATGGTATGATAAAATCAAGGTGCATAGGGCCTTTAAAAACCATATTGTCAGAAAAGCATTGTTTAATGTCTGGATAAGATATAAAGATCTGTTGGAAAACAAAACCCCTAGATGGGTGTCACCCGTGGAGGCTAAGGCATTGAAGAAACTCAATATGGAGGTCGGATGGCCGAAGTATTGGGAAATCTTGGAACAGGAGGGAGATAAACTGAAATTACAAAGTTATGAGAAAATGAAACTTAAAGTACAAGATTGGCTTCAATATTACCAAATAATGGAGATCTTTAAACAGGACAGGAAAATTGGCTTTCAGGTGGAAAAATCAAAATTAGAGACTGAACTGTTAGAACCCAATACTAAGAGCTTGTCAAGAATGTATAATTTGCTGCTGAAATGGAATACACAAGATGAAACAGTCAAATCGGCTATGATTAAGTGGGCACAGGACATTGGTCATAACATTATGTTTGCTGACTGGGAATGGTTGTGGAACACCGGTATTAAATTCACGGCATGTAATGCCTTAAAGGAAAACATTATGAAAATGATTTACAGGTGGTACATGACCCCAGTCAAGCTAGCAAAAATCTACCATTTGCCTGATAATAAGTGTTGGAAATGTAAAGAAACTGAAGGCACTTTCTATCACCTTTGGTGGACATGCCCGAAGATTAAGGCCTTCTGGGAAATGATATACAATGAAATGAAAAAGATACTTAAATGTACTTTCCCTAAAAAACCAGAGGCCTTTCTCTTGGGCATTGTCGGCCAATTGGTGTCAAAGAAGGACAGAACTTTCTTTATGTATGCTACAACAGCAGCAAGAATACTCATCGCAAAGTATTGGAAGACACAAGATTTACCCACCCTGGAAGAATGGCAGATGAAAGTGATGGACTATATGACATTAGCTGAGATGACTGGCAGAATCTGCGATCAGGGAAAGGAGACGGCGGAAGAAGAATGGAAGAAATTCAAAATCTACCTTAAGGACTATTATAAACTTGATGAATGTTAGAATGTCGAGGTTTGAGTAAGAAAGGGTTACAGCGATAGAAGACTAGATTGAAGGAAAGATTAAGAGGACAGAGGATTGACAGATACATTTAGAGTTGCTAAAAACTTTTGGACATTGGGATGCAGAAACGGGAGGTATGGGGAAGTCTGAGAAACACGGTTTATGAAAAAAAGGTTATGAAATTATACGTGTTTGTATGTCTTTTTATATGTTTGTATTGTCTTAAAAATTTTTGTAAAACCAATAAAAAAATTTATATAAAAAAAAATAAGTTACAAAACCAAAGTTTGACAAAAGACGGCAGACTACCAAAAACCATTTTTGAGCTAACAGACAACATGGACTTGATTGATATTTGGAGGACAAAGAACCCCCTAGGAAGAGAAGGAACATTCTTTTCTGAAGCCCATCTGACATGGACAAGAATCGACCAAATATGGATAACTAGAGGACTGGCACCTAAGACTAGAAAAGTGGAAATCTGCCCAAAAACCTGCTCCGACCATAATGCAATGAAAATGGAAATGAGACTAATTCCAACCGGCTCCTTCAGATGGAAGATGAATGACACCTTGTTAAGAGACCAGGAGATTATTAAGAAGGCCCAAAAGACTTTAAGAGACTATTTTGAGATAAACTTGAAGACCACAGTGGAAAAAAGAGTAATCTGGGATGCAAGTAAAGCTATTATGAGGGGGTTTCTGATACAACAGAATACGATAAAGAAAAGAGCACAGAATGAGAAAAAGGATAATATCTTGGCGAAAATAAGAGAAGGAGAGAAAAAGTTAAGATTGAAACCAAAGTCTCAGGAGATCCTGAGAGAAATTAAATTTCACCAAGCACAATACGCCAAACTGATAAATCAAGAAGTTGAGTGGAAAATTAAGTTAATGAAACAAAGGACATTTGAATCAGCAAATAAATGTGGGAAACTGCTAGCATGGCAGTTGAAAAAGAGGCAAAAATTGAACACGGTCACAAACCTAGAGATTGAAGGGAGAAATGTTCAGAACCCGGAGGAAATTAGAAAGTGCTTCCAGAGATACTTTAAACAACTTTATACGCAAGGGCCAGAAAAAGAGACTGAGATAGACCAATTTTTTTAAAAAAATGGACTACCAAAACTATCTCAGGAAAAGAGAACAATTCTGAACTATAAAATAACACAACAAGAAATTGAAGGTGCCATCCAGAATATGCAGCTAGGCAAGTCTCCAGGGCCAGATGGACTTACCTCCAAGTATTATAAGACATTGAAAGACTATTTGACACAACCATTAATGGAGGTTTGCAATGAGATTTTGGAGGGGAAGAAGGCACCGGAATCGTGGAAAGAAGCTTTCATCACATTGATACCTAAATTGGAAACTGAAAAGACTCAATTTAAGAACTACCGTCGCATCTCGCTACTGAATGTGGATTACAAAATTTTTGCAGACATTTTGGCAAGTAGACTTTAAAAAGTGTTAAATGAAGTAATTCATAAAGACCAGGCAGGTTTTCTCCCAGGTAGACACCTGTTTGATAACACTAGGAATATTATTGACATTTTGGAACTTTTGCAAACGAACATTAATACAAAAGCAGTGTTAATCTTTATAGATGCGGAGAAGGACTTTGAAAACATCTCATGGAAGTTCATGAAGAAAAACCTTGAAGGGATGGGAGTGGGACGGGGGTTTGAAAATGGGATAGAGGCAATCTACTCAGAACAAAAAGCTAAATTGATAGTTAACAATGTGGTGACAGAAGAGTTTAAGATTGAAAAAGGAACACGACAAGGTTGCCCTATTTCCCCTCTGTTATTTATCTCCGTTCTGGAGGTGCTTTTGAATATGATTAGAGGGGACCGGTTGGTTGAAGGGATTCAGGTCAGAGCCAAACAGTACAAACTTAAAGCTTTTGCAGATGACCTGGTTTTAACACTACAGGAGCCAGAATCTAGTACGAAAAGAGTTTTAGAATTGATTCATGAGTTTGGTCGGGTGGCGGGATTTAAACTAAACAAGCAAAAAACCAAGGTTTTGGAAAAAAAGTTGACATCTTTGGAATCAGAAAGGTTTCAGAAAGAGACAGATTTAAATGTGGTTAAAAAGGTGAAATACCTAGGGGTTAATTTGACTGCCTAAAATTTGAATTTATTTAAAGACAATTATGAAAAATGTTGGTCAGAAATTAAAAAGGATTTAGAAATTTGGTCAAGATTGAAACTTTCCTTGTTGGGCCGAATTGCTGCTATAAAAATGAATGTGTTGCTAAAAATGTTATTTTTGTTTCAGACCCTACAGATTGTGGACAGAGTGGAATGTTTTGGAAAGTGGCAGAGAGACATCTCTAAGTTTGTCTGGCAGGGCAAAAAGCACAGAATAAAATTTAAAATATTAACTGACGCAAAGGAAAGAGGGGGGTTTGCCCTGCCGGACTTAAGGTTATATTATGAAGCTGCAGCTTTCTGCTGGATGAAAGATTGGTTACTTATTGAGAACACTGATGTCCTGGATCTGGAAGGGTTCAATAATGCTTTTGGATGGCATGCTTATTTGTGGTACGACAAGGTAAAGGTTCATAAAGCTTTCAAGAACCATATTGTCAGGAAAGCGATATTTAATGTCTGGACAAAATACAAAGACTTATTAGAAAACAAGACCCCAAGGTGGTTGTCACCAATGGAAGCTAAGGCTCGGAAAAGACTCAATATGGAGGCCGAATGGCCGAAATATTGGGAAATAATAGAAAAAGTTGGAGATACTTGGAGGCTGCAGAGTTTGGAGAAATTAAAGGATAAAGTGCGAGATTGGTTACACTATGCTCAGATTAAGGAGGTTTTTAATTTGGACAAAAAGATAGGATTCCAGGTGGAAAAATCGAAATTAGAAACAGAATTGCTAGAACCTAAGACTAAGGTACTTTCAAAAATGTATAACTTGCTGTTAAAATGGAATACTCAGGATGAAACAGTTAAATCAGCCATGATAAAATGGGCGCAGGACATTGGGTACAACATCATGTTTGCTGAATGGGAAAGGTTATGGACCACCGGTGTGAAGTTTACGGCTTGTAATGCCTTGAAAGAAAATATTATGAAAATGATATATAGGTGGTACATGACCCCAGTCAAGCTGGCAAAAATATACCATCTGCATGATAATAAATGTTGGAAATGTAAGGAGACTGATGGAACATTCTTTCACCTCTGGTGGACTTGTCCGAGAGTGAAGGCCTTCTGGGAAATGATCTATAATGAGTTAAAAAAGGTATTTAAGTATACCTTCCCTAAGAAACCAGAGGCCTTCCTTTTAGGCATTGTTGGCCAGAAGGTGTTAAAGAAGGACAGAACTTTTTTTATGTACGCAACAACAGCAGCAAGAATACTCATCGCAAAATATTGGAAGACACAAGATTTGCCCACACTGGAAGAATGGCAGACGCAACTGATAGACTATATGGAGCTGGCCGAAATGACTGGCAGAATCCGAGACCTGGGAGAAGAGGCAGTGGAAGAGGACTGGAAAAAGTTCAAAGACTATTTACAAAAACATTACAAGCTATATGAATGTTAAGAAAATGCACGAAAGGAAATAACATGGCATCAGCAACTTAGTTGAAAGATGTTCAGTTTCGGTTTCAGTTTCTGTTAATTGGTTCTCGTGAGAAACTTGCAGATTCTAGCTTCACCAATTAACTCCAGCTGGTGGCAATTTACTCTTGGCAGAAAGCCCAGGTCTGCTTGACCTAGAAACTACTCACTCTGATTGGTTAACGAGCAGCACTCAACTCTGTTATCTAGGGATTGCTAGCACAGTTTGATGTGAGGTGTGTTAGGAGTTAGAAGTGCTGTGTATGGTTATGAGAGAGAGAGAGAAAGGAAGGAAGGATTTATTTTGCTTTTATTTGTATGCAGAAATTCTGCTGGTTTTATTTTTTCCTTTTAATAAATCCTGTAAATAGTTATTCTGAGTCTAGCTGACTAGTCATTACTGCCGCAACTAGCTTCTTTGCTGTGCAGGAAAACTCTGCTACGTTTGGGCTAAAGCCAGTAGGGCTATGCCTGACACTCCAAAGTTCCATGAGGTTATGGGCATTGTGCTGCCAGCCTGAGTTGCGGTGGTGTCAGCATCAACGGCGTTGGTTCCAGTAGTTCCAGAGGTTGTTGTTCCTGGCTGGTTCCTGACCGTGGTGAGCTGGTGACGCAGCGGACACAAGGACAACAGCTGCAGCGTGTGAGTGCTGGGTGCTGTGGTTCCTGTTCTCTCTCTCGGTGGTCGTGAGTAGCTGGTTCCGGGTTCCAGGGACATCGCTCTCAAGATGGCCTCACAACCAGTTCAGATGGCTTTTGAGCGTCTGAATGACTCCAATTACTTGCTGTGGTCGGAACGCATGCAGGCAGTGCTGCAGAGGGATCGTCTCTGGCAAGTGGTGAGTAAGTTTCCTACGAAGCCTGATGATGAAGACCTCGATAAAGACCAAAGAGCAAGGGCCACAATTGTCTTGGGGCTGGAAGATTCCCAGTTGCCGTATGTGAGGGGAATCAAGACAGCTAGAGGTGTGTGGCAAGCACTTAAAGAACTCCATGTGCGTGAGACAGCGGTTTCCAAGCTGTTCATTCGCAAGGCATTGTACAAGGCAATGTTACAGCCTGGGGTTACAATGCAGGAACACCTACACAGTTTACAGTTAAAGTTTTCTGCGCTACAGGAAAGAGACTGTGCGTTAGACCAGCAGGAGAAGGTGGCTATTATTTTGAGTTCTCTCCCGGAAAGCTGGGATAATTTAGTTTTGTCTCTAGAAGGCATACAGGAGCATGATTTATCAGTCAGTTACGTTACTGGGCGTTTGATTGAAGAATGGCAGAAGAGGCAAGAAAGGTCGGTGGCTGCAGAGGCTTCTACAGGTGGACGGTTTGGAAGGAGTTCTCATGCCGTGCCAGAGGTGGAGCAAAAGCAGCGTACTGGTGAGGAGTCAGCGTTTGCTGTTAGGCGTTGTTTCCGATGTGGGTCTTCAGCGCATCTAAAACGACAATGTCCAGAGTTGGTCAAGTCTCAGTGGCCGGTGCAGGAGCAGAGACGAGATCAGCAGCAGCAGCAGCGTAAAAAGAAATTCTTCAAACGAAAACAGTCGGCTCAGCTGGTGACCGGCGAGGTCAAGATTGCTGATGAGAAACAAGCGGTCTGGGTGGTCGATTCGGGAGCGTCTCGCCACATCGTGAATTCAGATGAATTGTTTGTTTCCAAGAACTCAGCACAGCGCAGCCAGGTGGCTCTAGCAGACGGAAGTACTTCCGAAGTGATTTCGGGGGGTGCAGTTTTTGTTCCTTGTCTTCGTGAATGCCTGCAAAATGTACTTTGTGTGCCGTCATTAAGGAGCAATCTGATGTCTGTAGATTGTTTGCTAAAAGCTGGGTTTAAAGTGCATTTTGAAGGAGACAGTTGCATTATTAAGAAGGCTGGTGAGATTTTAGGCACTGCTAAGTCAGAGGGAGGCTTGTTTTGGCTTAAAGCAGGATCTCAAGTTGCAGCAGTAGTCAGTAAATCTCAGCCTGCAGTGAATAACAAAGCTATACATGACAACTGTGTGCACTTATTGCATAGGAAAATGGGGCATGCTTGCTGGAAAAGTGTACTAAAAATGTCTGAATTGGCTGATGGGGGTAATTTAAAGAGTTGTAACAAGTACCTTGATTGTAATGTGTGTAAAAAGGTTAAAACCCACAGAGTCTCTTACCCCAGAAGTGACAGAGTTAGTGAGTCACCGCTACAGCTGGTTCACATGGACGTAATTGGTCCATTTGCTGTAAGCAGGGGTGGATCGCGTTTTTCACTAACAATTGTGGATGACGCCACGCGTTATTCTTGGGTTTTTCCCATGAAAAATAAGGGTGACGTGTTCACTAAGTTTAAAGGCTGGGTGGCATCTGTGGAAAGATTTCTGTCTGTTAAACTCAAAAGGATTCAGACGGACAGAGGTGGCGAATTTATGTCAAATGCCTTTAAAGATTGGTTACAAAAGCGTGGCATTGGGCATAGA
The DNA here is from genome assembly GCF_964188305.1 of Podarcis bocagei. Taxonomy (NCBI): domain Eukaryota; kingdom Metazoa; phylum Chordata; class Lepidosauria; order Squamata; family Lacertidae; genus Podarcis; species Podarcis bocagei. The sequence goes on from NC_138131.1 coordinate 10,949,160, forward strand.
AAAACGAACGTTTTTTCCCCAGAGGAGAATGGCGTTGCAGAGCGAAAAAACAGATCTTTACAAGATATGATGTTTGCCATGCTTGATGATGCTGATTTGCCCATGTCTTATTGGGGGGAGAGCATGCTCACCGCGTGTTATCTCCAAAATAGGCTCTTTCATCAAACAATAGGTACAACCCCATACTTTAAATTGTTTCAGAAAAAACCTAAAATTGACCATTTGCATGTGTTTGGATCAAAAGCCTGGGTATTAATTCCGAAGCAAATGAGAAAGAAGGGAGATCCTAAGACCAAACAGCTAGTGTTTGTGGGTTACCAGGAGCTGGGAAAAGGTTTCCGCTTTGCTGAAGGGACAAATGGCATTGTGATCTCCAGGAATGCCAGTTTTTGTGAACATAGTGGCTGGGAGAGACTACATGCCAATACTGAGGTTTGGTTTGAACCTTCCCAGGAGCTTCATGACTCTGAAGGTAGACACAGAGAATCAGAGTCTGAGGGGGAGGAAAGTTCAGATAAGAGCTCTCAAGAAAGTGGAAGACCAGTTGCTAAGCAACAAAAGAGAGGTCGTAGTTCTGAGGAGGAAAGTGGGTCAGAAGAAAAATTTTCTCCCAGAAGATCTAAAAGACAAAACAAAGGAGTGCCTCCAGTGCGTTTTTCCCCAGATACTGCAAATGTGTTTAGTGTAATTGCAGAACCCAAGAGTTTTCAGGAGGTGTTAAAGTTACCAAAAGAGGAGGCAGAGCTCTGGAAACAGGCAATGGAGGAAGAGATGTCCTCTCTGAATGAGCACAAGGTTTTTACACCAGTAGCAGCGCCTGAGGGGGCAAAGATTGTAGGCTGCAGGTGGGTGTACAAACTTAAACCTCTGGTGACAGGAGAGTACAAATACAAAGCTCTATACGGTCTTAAACAGGCTGCAAGATCTTGGAACAAATGTTTCCATGAGGCCTTAGTGTCATTTGGTTTCAAGCAGAGTACAGCTGACAATTGTGTTTATGTACGTGGTACAGGCAGTGATCAAGAGTTTTGTCTGATTTATGTAGATGATGTATTGTATGCCTGTAAAACAGATAAACAAACTAAAAGGTTTGCCAAGCAATTGTCCAGTAAGTTCAAAGTGAAGGACTTAGGCCCGGTTAGGACATATCTAGGGGTGGAAGTGTGCTGGGCCCAAGATGGCAGCTGCCTAATTAGTCAGCAGAACAAAGTTAAGCAACTACTGACTACATACAGGATGCAGGATTGCAAAGGGGCAGCGGTGCCTATGGATCCAGGTTTCATAAAAACACTTCACATAGATGAGAGTCCTGAATTTGAACATCCTGATGTATATCACTCTGTAATTGGAAGTTTATTGTATATAGCACAGTGGTCCAGACCTGATATTAGCTATGCAGTAGGCATATTAAGTAGATTGGTCTCAAAACCCACACTAAATGCCTGGAAAGGGGTAAAACAAGTTCTGAGGTATCTCAAACAGACAATTGGCTATATGTTACAATTAAATTCTTCAGAGGATGAAATGTTGAGTTGCTACTGTGATAGTGACTGGGGAAATTTGCCAGATAGAAAATCTGTCACAGGACTAGTCATAATGGTCGGTGGAGCTTTAGTCAGCTGGCGGTCACGCAAGCAAGACGTTGTAAGTGTGTCATCAACGGAATCAGAGTATGCCGCATTGAGTGAATTGTGCAACGAGGTGATTTATTTCAAGCATTTGATGGCAGATTTAAATGTAAATTGTGGAGAACCAGTACAAGTTTACATTGATAATCAAGCTTGTATAACCTTAAGTAAAACAGAGGGTTTCAAATCGCGTTCCAAACATATCTCTGTAAAATACCAAAATGTACGTTGCTGTGTACAAGACAATGTAATCACCTGTACTTATGTGTCAAGTGAAGAAAATGTAGCAGATGTGTTAACTAAACCATTGGCAAAGATAAAGAACAAGCGAATGTGCAAGGGTTTAGGTTTGCTGGAAAAATAATCTCCTACATAGGTGTATTTGGTGTTAATTGTTCAGCAGAATCTGTGAGGGGGTGTTCAGTTTCGGTTTCAGTTTCTGTTAATTGGTTCTCGTGAGAAACTTGCAGATTCTAGCTTCACCAATTAACTCCAGCTGGTGGCAATTTACTCTTGGCAGAAAGCCCAGGTCTGCTTGACCTAGAAACTACTCACTCTGATTGGTTAACGAGCAGCACTCAACTCTGTTATCTAGGGATTGCTAGCACAGTTTGATGTGAGGTGTGTTAGGAGTTAGAAGTGCTGTGTATGGTTATGAGAGAGAGAGAGAAAGGAAGGAAGGATTTATTTTGCTTTTATTTGTATGCAGAAATTCTGCTGGTTTTATTTTTTCCTTTTAATAAATCCTGTAAATAGTTATTCTGAGTCTAGCTGACTAGTCATTACTGCCGCAACTAGCTTCTTTGCTGTGCAGGAAAACTCTGCTACGTTTGGGCTAAAGCCAGTAGGGCTATGCCTGACACTCCAAAGTTCCATGACAGAACTTGACAGAAGAGTTTAAGATTGAAAAAGGAACACGACAAGGTTGCCCTATTTCCCCTCTGTTATTTATCTCCGTTCTGGAGGTGCTTTTGAATATGATTAGAGGGGACCGGTTGGTTGAAGGGATTCAGGTCAGAGCCAAACAGTACAAACTTAAAGCTTTTGCAGATGACCTGGTTTTAACACTACAGGAGCCAGAATCTAGTACGAAAAGAGTTTTAGAATTGATTCATGAGTTTGGTCGGGTGGCGGGATTTAAACTAAACAAGCAAAAAACCAAGGTTTTGGAAAAAAAGTTGACATCTTTGGAATCAGAAAGGTTTCAGAAAGAGACAGATTTAAATGTGGTTAAAAAGGTGAAATACCTAGGGGTTAATTTGACTGCCTAAAATTTGAATTTATTTAAAGACAATTATGAAAAATGTTGGTCAGAAATTAAAAAGGATTTAGAAATTTGGTCAAGATTGAAACTTTCCTTGTTGGGCCGAATTGCTGCTATAAAAATGAATGTGTTGCTAAAAATGTTATTTTTGTTTCAGACCCTACAGATTGTGGACAGAGTGGAATGTTTTGGAAAGTGGCAGAGAGACATCTCTAAGTTTGTCTGGCAGGGCAAAAAGCACAGAATAAAATTTAAAATATTAACTGACGCAAAGGAAAGAGGGGGGTTTGCCCTGCCGGACTTAAGGTTATATTATGAAGCTGCAGCTTTCTGCTGGATGAAAGATTGGTTACTTATTGAGAACACTGATGTCCTGGATCTGGAAGGGTTCAATAATGCTTTTGGATGGCATGCTTATTTGTGGTACGACAAGGTAAAGGTTCATAAAGCTTTCAAGAACCATATTGTCAGGAAAGCGATATTTAATGTCTGGACAAAATACAAAGACTTATTAGAAAACAAGACCCCAAGGTGGTTGTCACCAATGGAAGCTAAGGCTCGGAAAAGACTCAATATGGAGGCCGAATGGCCGAAATATTGGGAAATAATAGAAAAAGTTGGAGATACTTGGAGGCTGCAGAGTTTGGAGAAATTAAAGGATAAAGTGCGAGATTGGTTACACTATGCTCAGATTAAGGAGGTTTTTAATTTGGACAAAAAGATAGGATTCCAGGTGGAAAAATCGAAATTAGAAACAGAATTGCTAGAACCTAAGACTAAGGTACTTTCAAAAATGTATAACTTGCTGTTAAAATGGAATACTCAGGATGAAACAGTTAAATCAGCCATGATAAAATGGGCGCAGGACATTGGGTACAACATCATGTTTGCTGAATGGGAAAGGTTATGGACCACCGGTGTGAAGTTTACGGCTTGTAATGCCTTGAAAGAAAATATTATGAAAATGATATATAGGTGGTACATGACCCCAGTCAAGCTGGCAAAAATATACCATCTGCATGATAATAAATGTTGGAAATGTAAGGAGACTGATGGAACATTCTTTCACCTCTGGTGGACTTGTCCGAGAGTGAAGGCCTTCTGGGAAATGATCTATAATGAGTTAAAAAAGGTATTTAAGTATACCTTCCCTAAGAAACCAGAGGCCTTCCTTTTAGGCATTGTTGGCCAGAAGGTGTTAAAGAAGGACAGAACTTTTTTTATGTACGCAACAACAGCAGCAAGAATACTCATCGCAAAATATTGGAAGACACAAGATTTGCCCACACTGGAAGAATGGCAGACGCAACTGATAGACTATATGGAGCTGGCCGAAATGACTGGCAGAATCCGAGACCTGGGAGAAGAGGCAGTGGAAGAGGACTGGAAAAAGTTCAAAGACTATTTACAAAAACATTACAAGCTATATGAATGTTAAGAAAATGCACGAAAGGAAATAACATGGCATCAGCAACTTAGTTGAAAGATATATGAGAATAAGTGGAAGTTAATGATAAAGATGAAACTTGAAGTAATGTTATGTCTAAACCAAGTAGTTAAGCACTTGATAAAAAAAATACTTAAAGTTTGAGGCATAATGTATGAGAACTAGAAAATAAGAATTGAAATAAGGTAATAAATTGCTGTCTATAACTTTATTACGGAGAACGCAGGAAAGGGAGATGTGAGGAAGTCCAGATAGTCATGAAAAAACAATGTATGAACGGTTATGATCTTTTTTGTTCTATGTTTATGTTTCTGTTCACTTATGTATTCTTTCCTTGTTACTTTTTGGTGAAGGTATTGTATATGTCTGGTGATTTTCTTTTGTTCAAAACTTGCAGTAAAATATTTTATAAAAAAAAGAGAGATCCTAGTTGACCTTCCTGTCTGCGTCTCCCGGCAGGATACAGGCAAGGTCACTCTCGGCGATCCCACTCAGCGTGAGAGGGACACACCAACTCCTCCCTCCTCCCTCAGGGTGGGGAAAAGAGACAGACAGAAATCTACAGTGGTACCCCGCAAGACGAATGCCTCGCAAGACGGAAAACCCGCAAGACGAAAGGGTTTTCTGTTTTGGAGGCGCTTCGCAAGACGAATTTCCCTATGGGCTTGCTTTGCAAGACGAAAGCCCATAGGGAAATCTCCGGGGACCTGTTTTAAATTGCTGGCGGTCGGGAGCAAAGACTTTCGCCCACAGCCGGCCTTCAGAAGAGGTCCTGGACCTCTTCTGAAGGCCAGCGGGGGGCAAAAGTCTTTGCTCCCCCCCCGCCTGCCTTCCCGGGACAGCGGAGACTGCCGACCCCCAGCATTTTAAAATCTCCCCGGGACAGCAGGGGCTTTTAAAATGCTGGCGGTCGGCAGCAAAGCCCTCCTGTCCCCGGAGCTTGCGGGGCGGGAGGTGGGAAGAAGGGCTGTTCTTCCCACCGCCAGCCTTCAGAACAGCCTTCTGAAGGCTGGCAGTGGGAAGAAAAGCCCTTGTTCCCCCCCCCCCCCCAGCCTTCAGAAGAAGTTGGGGGACAGACTGTCCCTGGACCTGGTCTGAAGGCGGTTTCCCTAGGAACGCATTAATTGATTTTCAATGCATTCCTATGGGAAACCGTGCTTCGCAAGACGAAAAACTCGCAAGAAGAAAAAACTTGCGGAACGAATTAATTTCGTCTTGCGAGGCACCACTGTATTTACATTGCTTTATTTCTGTCACTACAGCAGTACAGAGAAACAGGTCTGCACTCTCCAGTCTCCAACAGTAGAGTAATAAACTCCACCCCTATACTTCCAGTACAGGTCAGATGACACTCTGAGCTAACATCCGGTGCTCAGTACAGTGAATAGACTGCCCCTTTGTTCCAATAGTACAGTCCCAAACATCAACATCCTGTTTTGCATTCCAGACACTTGCAGCTCGCTGTCGCATTGCTGCTTTTTCCTGACATCCTCCCCCAAAAGTATCAATGTGCATTGCGAGCAAAGCATTCTCCAGAGAAGAAAACAAACAGTTGTTATACACATAACAATCCCCTGTTGTTCCAGTTCCACCCTTGGAACTCCCCGCCACTGGTTTCCCCAGTGTACCTCTCTGGTTGTCTGGTTTCCAAGGAATGAGTGCATCTGCATTACCTTGGCTAGCAACTCTCTGTTGTGTCTTTGTCTCTGACTTTGACACAGCTTCAACCTGCCTTGAGTTGTTAACAACAGCAACACATGCAGCAGCTAAGTTAGCAAACTCTTTGGAATACCTCTTGGGTGGTACACCCTTTGTAGCTCTCTCAGACCTTCGTATGAGGTGCTGATCCTCTCTGCTCATTGGTTCAGCCTCTGGACTCTTTGGAGAACCAGATCCAATAGTAAACAGTGGTTCTTCCTCCATCTGTGAAGGCCTATCCATTGTGTAAGACTTTCTCTCAATGACTGTGTCAACTGAGCTCTGTGAGCTATCACTGTCATCATCACCACTGTAATCAGTAAATTCATCATCATCATCTGAATTGTCCTCTGTGGGAAATGTGTGAACAATTACTCTCTCCTCTTCAGGAGCACTCTCTAGAAACTTTGTGAGAATCACCTGACCAGATTCAGACAAAATTACTCTGTAGAGACCCTTTTCATATCCCACAAAAATGCCTCTGGCATTCTTTACTCCACTTGGAGTTTCTGATCTCACTTGAGACCCAAAAACCTTAAAATAGGCAACAGAAGGTTTTCTATGGAACAGCTTCTCAAAAGGAGAATTTCCCAACTCTTTTGAGACCTTTCTCAACCACGTGTGAACATAAGACATTAACGACTCCGCCCAATATTCATGTGGCAAATGTGAACTAAGCAATTGCGCATTCATCTCCTTTTGCAATTCTTTGTTCACCCGTACACAGACATCCCTGTTCCACGCTTCCGCTGAAACAGCAACCTGGTGGTTAATCTCTTTCTCATCCAGGAACGTCTGAAAATCCTGTAAAATAAAAATTGGCTTCTCATCTGTGAAGAGACAATCAATGTTAGCATCATGCACATTCTTAACCTTGTCGCAAAACTCCTTAAACCTTTCTAAGGCTTGTTTTGGATTCTCTAATGTATATACAGGATACAGGCAAGGTCACTCTCGGCGATCCCACTCAGCGTGAGAGGGACACACCAACTCCTCCCTCAGGGAGGGGAAAAGAGACAGACAGAAATCTATTTACATTGCTTTATTTCTGTCATTACAGCAGTACAGAGAAACAGGTCTGCACTCTCCAGTCTCCAACAGTAGAGTAATAAACTCCACCCCTGTACTTCCAGTACAGGTCAGATGACACTCTGAGCTAACATCCGGTGCTCAGTACAGTGAATAGACTGCCCCTTTGTTCCAATAGTACAGTCCCAAACATCAACATCCTGTTTTGCATTCCAGACACTTTCAGCTCGCTGTCGCATTGCTGCTTTTTCCTGACATTTTCTATTCTTAAGTCTAAATATGCTAATAAGTTTATAATGTTTCTAGTGTTGCTATAAATGTGCCTCCCGGGCAAAAAGCCAGCTTGGTCATTGTGTATCATCATCTGGAAGCCTTTTTTTGATCTTTCGGCTAAAATATTTGCATATAATTTATAATCGTTCTTTAGAAGTGCGATAACCTATAGTTGTTAATAAGTAGATTGTCCGTTCCCTGTTTTGGAATTAATGCAATAAGGCTGTCTTTCCAATAATCCAGCATGGTTCCGTCTTTTAAGATGTTGTTCATGATACTTCTTCATGGGTTCTGAATTAGGGTTTTGTTCTGGCTCTGACTGTGTCTCTGGCTCTGGCTGTGTCTCTGGCTCTGGCTCCGGCTCCAGCTCCGGCTCCGGCTCCGGCTCCAGCTCCAGCTCCAGCTCCAGCTCCAGCTCCAGCTCCAGCTCCAGCTCCAGCTCCAGCTCCGGCACTGTATCAAGTACTGTTGCAGACTCAGGCTGTGGCTCTAGGTTGTGGCTGCAGCTATGTTTTGCGCTCCGGCCCTGTATCAAGCCCTATTTCTGGCTCTGGCTCTGGCTCTGGCTCTGGCTCTGGCTCTGGCTCTGGCTCTGGCTCTGGCTCTGGATCTGGATCTGGATCTGGATCTGGATCTGGATCTGGATCTGGATCTGGATCTGGATCTGGATCTGGATCTGGATCTGGCTCTGGCTCTGGATCTGGATCTGGATCTGGCTCTGGCTCTGGATCTGGATCTGGATCTGGCTCTGGCTCTGGCTTTGATTCATGTTCTCCCTCTGACTCTGATTCAGGGTTTCGCTCTGGCTCTGGCTCTGGCACTCTATCAAGGACTGTTTCAGACTCAGGCTGTGGCTGTGGCTCTGCCTCTGTTTCAGGCTCAGGCTCTGTTTGAGGCTGTGTCTCTGTTTCAGGCTCCGGCACTGTATCAAGTACTGTTGCAGACTCAGGCTGTGGCTCTAGGCTGTGGCTGTGGCTGTTGCTCTGGTTCGGGCTGTGGCTCTTTTTCAGGCTCTGGTTCTGAATGAGGGCTTGGTTATTGCACTGGTTCAGGGTCTCGCTCTGTCTCTGGCTGTGTCTCTGTTGCACCTCGAATGGTGGTTTGTTTTTGTTGTTATTTTCTTTCTGGGGTAGGACAAATGTTTAGTTGGGGCGGGGATTATTTTAAGTTTAGCATAATTGTTTCTTGCTTTGTTTTTCTTTTAGTATTTTTTAAGGTTATTGTATAGTTTGTATTTTGCTTTTTAAGGGGAAAGGGTAAGGGCTGCCTGGGAGGGGGCCTCAGCCAACAGAATGGCTGGGGCAAGTTCCCTACGGGGGGTGTTTATTGGAACACCCAATCTCTGTTAGCGCGGGTGGGAGGAGCAGTTGCGTTAAGACCAGACCACGTCTTTACCGAAGATCTGGTTCTGACTCTGATTCTGATTCTCTGATTCTGGCTCTCTATCAAGGGCTGTTTCAGACTCAGGCTGTGGCTGTGGCTGTAGCTCTGGTTCTGGTTCTGGCTCTTTCTCAGGCTCTGGTTCTGAATGAGGGCTTGGTTCCGGCACTGCTTCAGGGTCTCGCTCTGGCTCTGGCACTCTATCAAGGACTGTTTCATACAGCTCACATCTTGGGCCCACTTTATCATTGAAGCCTTAACCTCCTCATCCATTACTTCGTAGTCTAAAAGAAGTCTATACATTTTTGCGATTATTTTGGTTTTACTATTCTTTTTTTAAAAAATTCTTTTTATTAGATTTCATTTACACATACAAAAAAGAAAAAACCAAATATATTCAACAGAGTAAAACAAAAACGCGGCTATACAATTCACACAGTAACTGTGTGAATTAACCAAGAAAAAAGAATTAGGCACTAAAAAGAAAAAAGAAAAAAGAAAGTAGAAAAAGAAAAAAAAGAAAAAAGAAAAAAAAATCACAGCACATTACAATTAACATACAACGTCGACTTCCTTCCCTACTGATTTCGGATTTCTACTTTCAAAGATTTCATTTTAACAGCTGGTATTTGTTTTTGGTTTGAAACATCGAAAGTTTTATAACAGACCTGCTGTAGTTGGTATGTTTCTAAAATTACCTTCAAAATAAACCATGAATTTGTTCCAATCTTCTTTTAACTTTGTATTTTTTTGATTTCTAATTCTTTGTGTCATTCTTGCCAATTCAATGAAGTCATATAATTTTAGTTGCCAATCCCTCACCGTTGGAAGGTTTGTGCTTTTCCAATTTTGGGCGATTAGCATTCTGGCTGCTGCTGTTGAATATTGGAATAAAATTTTATCTTTTTCTTCAATTTCTTTCCCAACAATCCCTAGTAAGAAGGCCTCTGGTTTTTTGGGGAATGTGTATCTAAGTATCTTTTTTAACTCATTATATATCTGATTCCAAATTTTTTTTGTTTCCTCACATGTCCACCACATATGTATAAAATTGCCTTCTTTTGTTTTGCATTTCCAGCAGGCCTTGTTTTCAGTTTTATACATCCTACTTAATTTTTCTGGTGTTAAATACCATCTGTATATCATCTTTTCTAAGTTTTCTCTAATTGCAGCGCTTGCCGTAAATTTTATTCCCTCGTTCCACAGTTTTGACCATTTTTCATATTCTATGTTATGCCCCAGATCTATCACCCACTTAACCATGACTTCCTTAATTTCTTCATCTTTTGTGTCCCATTCCAATAGTATATTATACATCTTAGACAGTATCTTGGATTTACTTTCAATTATTTCAATCTGGAATTTAGACTTCTTTTCATTCATTCCTATTTTTTTATCTTCTGTCCATTTTGCGTTAATCTGATGATATTGCAGCCAGCCCGTCAGCTTCTCCTTTAGCTCTTCATATGATCTTAATCTCCAGCTATCTTGAAATCTTACCAATAGGTCTTCATAAGTCAATTTCTGCTCTTCCAGGTTTCTTTTTTTAATTGCTAGGATATCTGTTGGGGACAGCCACCAGGGTTTTCTCCATTCTAACAATTTCTTATTTTTTTCCCAAACTTCGTACAGGGGACCTCTGATAATATGGCTCGAAAACCCTTTGTGTGCTTTTTCTTTATTTGACCAGAGGTAGGCATGCCAGCCAAACCTGTTATCTGCTCCTTCTAGGTCTAGTAAGTCAGTATTCTCTAGAGTTATCCAGTCTTTGACCCAGCATAGGCAGGCCGCTTCATAGTATAATTTTAAATTAGGTACTGCCAGTCCTCCTCTCTCCTTTCGATCTGTAAGTAGTTTAAATCTGATCCTTGGTCTTCTTCCCTGCCATATGAATCTTGAAAGAGTTTTCTGCCAGTCCTTAAATATTTTGGACCCTCTGATTACAGGAATATTTTGAAATAAGAACAGCATCTTGGGGAGTATGTTCATTTTTATCGCTTCCATCCTGCCCAGCCACGAGAGGTTCACTCTATTCCAGACATCCAGATCTTTTTTCACTTTATTCCATGTTGTCATGTAGTTGTCTTCAATTAAATTTATGTTTTTAGGTGTAAGCCAAATTCCTAAATATTTTATTTTTTTAGCCATTTTAATGCCATACTGTGTCTCTAATTTTTCTTTCACATCGTTTCTCGTATTCTTCATCAACATTTTTGTTTTAAATTTATTCAGTTTGAAGCCCGATAGTTTACCGTACTCCTCCAAAGTCTCCAGTGCTTTGCCGATGCTTTCTTGCGGCTCTTCTAGAGATAACATCAGGTCGTCCGCATATGCTTTTAATTTATACTCCTTAAATCCTATTTTAATCCCTTTTATCTCTGACCTTGACCTTATTTTATTTGCCAAGACTTCTAGAACCAAGATGAATAGAAGCGGGGAGAGAGGGCATCCCTGCCTTGTTCCTTTCTCGATTTTAAATCTGTTCGTAAGATTGTTATTTATTACCAATTTGGCATATTGATTTGAATATATTGCCTGTATTCCTTTTAAAAATTCGCCCTCAATCCCTGCCTTTTCTATGGATTTTAGTAGGAACCACCAGGAGACATTATCGAACGCCTTTTCTGCGTCTATGAAAATCAGAGACGCAGGTATGTTATTATTAATCTCCAAATATTCAATTATATTTACGACGTGCCTCACGTTATCTTTCAAGAATCTATTTGGGAGGAAACCCGCTTGATCTTTGTGAATTATGTTTGTTAGACATTTTTTCAATCTGTTTGCCAAGATGTCAGCGTATATTTTGTAGTCGTTGTTTAATAAAGATATTGGCCTATAGTTCTTCATATTCAGTTTGTCTGTATCTGGTTTGGGGATTAGTGTTATAAAGGCTTCCCTCCAAGATTCGGGTATTTTCCCTCCTCTTAAGATATTGTTCATAGTATCACAAAGCACTGGTGCCAGTTGGTTTCCCAAAACTTTGTAATATTTAGCCGATAAGCCATCCGGTCCTGGTGCTTTTCCCAATTTCATTTTTTTTATCGCATTCTGAGTCTCTTCCAAACTTATGGGTCTATTTAATTGAGTTCTTTCTTCTTCTGTAACGGTCTTCCCTGTGTAGCTCTCTAGATATCTTTCTATCTGGGCTGGGTCCTCTTCTCCTTTCTTATATAGCTCCTCATAGAATTTAAGGAAATTTTTTTGAATTCTTTTTGGGTCTACTATTAATTCTTCCTCTACCATTACTTTGTTTATAATGTTCTGTTTCTGTCTTTTTCTCAGTTGCCAGGCTAAGAATTTTCCCGTTTTATTCGCCGACTCAAAATATCTCTGCCTCATTAACTTAATTTTCCATTCTATTTCCTGATTCGTTAGCATTGAATATTGTGTTTGTAATATTTTTATTGTTTGTATGCTTTGTTCATCTTTCGGGTGTTCTATTAGTTTTTTCTCATGCTCCCTTAGCTGTCTAAGTATTTCATCTATCTTTTGCTGTTTTCTTTTCTTCTTATAATTGTTTTGCTGAATAAAGAGTCCTCTTAGAACCGCCTTGCTGGCGTCCCAGACTGTTTCTATATTTGTTCCTGTATTGAGGTTCATATCAAAATACTCTTTTAGCGTGGTTTTGGCTTTCTCTATAACCTCGTCGTTGTCTAGTAGGTATTAATTCAACCTCCATCTAAAGCCTCCTTGCGATTCTCCTTTTATTTCCAATATTATTGAGTTATGGTCAGAGAGGGTTCTCGGTTGAATTTCACATTTTATAGCTCTTAATGTAATTTCCCTCGAGGCCCAAATTTGGTCTATTCTTCCCCAGCTTTTATGTGCTTCTGAAAAGAAAGTGAACTGCTTCTCTATTGGGTGCTTATGTCTCCATATATCTGTAAGGTCCATGTTCTCTTCCAAATCTTGAAATGATTTCGGTAACTTTCCTTGTTTTCGTCTTCTCTTTTCTGTTTGTCTATCCATTTCTAGTGTCGGCACTGCATTGAAATCTCCCAATAATATCGTCTTGTTATTTCCTAATTCTAATAACACTTGTTCTACTTTTTTGAAAAACTCTAACTTATTTGAGTTTGGGGCATAGATGTTTACCACATTAATCTTCTCTCCCTGAAAGCTTATTTGAACCCCCAGTATCCTTCCTTCTTCATCCTTGTAGGTCAGTTTGGGTTCCCATTTTTCATTGACGTATGTTACCACTCCCCTTTTTTTTCCCCTCGCGGAGTTTATAAATTCTGTTCCCAAGTTCTTATTCACTAATACATGTTTATGTTTTTGGGCTACATGAGTCTCTTGTATACAAATTACATCCAGTTTTTTCTTTTTCAACACATTTACAATTTTATTCCTTTTTGTTTTTTCATTCAATCCGTTTACGTTCCATGTTAAAATTTTGAGATTCATTCTCACTTTTATCTATTAAGAAGTCAGTAATTTGTCGATTTAAGTTTTAATCGATTTAGATTCGGGTGTTTTGGACCTCTGTTTCCTCCTGCTCCTCACCTACCTCTTCTCCTTCATCTTCATCCCCCCCTCCCCCACCTCCCCCCCATCCTCCAACCTTCCCTCCGATCCCATACCTCCTTCTTCCTCCCTCTCTTCACCCTTCCCTCCATATCTCTCCACCGTCCCCCCGAGGTCTTTTTCATATCTGCGAAGAAATTTACTGACTTCCTGATTCTCTGTTATCTTGAATCTTTTTCCCTTGTAGAAAAAGGAGATCCCTTCTGGGAATTCCCATCTATGTTGTATACCATTTTTTTTCAAAGTATTAACTATCTGTTTGTAGCCCTCTCTCTTGCGAAGGAGTCTGATTGGTATTTCTTTAAAAATGATGATTGGTTTCCCATCAATTATCAATTTCTTCTGGTAACTTTCTCTCAGAATTATGTTTCTCATCTCTATCGATTTAAAGATCACCAAGCAGTCTCCTGAGATCTTTTTCGATCTGTTTTGTTTTGGTCTTATTTTTATTCTAAAGGCATTTTCTATTGTTTGCGCAACTTCGTCTTCTCTCAATACTAACCATCTCGCCAGTTCCTTTGTTATTTTTCCTTTTATATCTTCATCCCTTGCTTCCCCTATTCCTCTAAATTTTAAATTTAGCTGTTTTTGCTTCATTTCCATCAAAGCTAAATTATCCAGTACTTGGTCTTGACTTTTACTCAGTTCTCCAAAATTCTCCTTGATTTTTTCAACTTCTTTTCTCTGATCTTTCATCTCTCTTTGTACTTTTTTGTTTGAGTCCTCTAAGGACTTTGTTCGGACCGTTAGATCTTTAATTTTGTTTGACAATTCCCCTACCGCTTCCTCTATTTTTTTATCAAAGGATTCCTGCATTTCTCCTAGCTTTTTTTCCATGTGGGTTTCGTTCTGTCTAAATTCCTCTTTTATTTTCAGCCATAAGGCATCTAAGTCTCTTATTTCCTCTTGCCTTGAAGTTTTCCTCTCTATTGGTGTTCCCACCGACTTTTTCCCATCCCTTCCCGCCATCCGCCCAATCTGCTCCATCCTTCTCCCTCTATCTTTAGAGATGAACAGACATGTTTCTTACAGCTCTCCCCTAGGGGGCGCACAATCTTAAGTAATTTTGATTATCTCAAAGAAGGTTGCACTGGCCTGCTCCTTGGACAGGTCAGAACACTGTTGTTAAGTGCAGTAAAAAGGAAAAAAGAAAAAAAAACGAAGAAAGAGGGGGGTAGAACAGAGAAGTGAAAGGGAAGGGGATAGAGACAATAGGGGAAGGAAATGGGGGAAACGCACAAAAAGCCAAGAAACAATATGGGGAAAAAATTAGGAGTCTTTCTTTTAGTCTGACTTCAGCCACTTGTTTGGCTTAATCCAATTCTGCTTATTACCGGCAGTGTTCAGACTCTTGTCAGGTTGATATTTCCGTGGGAGCGGCCAAGACTAAAAAACAAGGGGGGGTGAGGGAAGGGGGGGCAAACGTGGGGAGGAAGGGGGAATAGGAGATAGAACCAGGCTTGAGGTCCCACAGGTTCCCAAGTCTCTGCAGGGCTTGAAAAATCCACGAGGGGGGTGACTAGATTGTGCTTCTAATTTTCAAACAAAAATGGAGTAGGAGGCGGGGCTTCTACTTCCTCTAGAAAAAAGAAAAAGGTGTTCCACAAGTTAATCGAACCTGAAGGAAGACGCAGTTTCCATAGCTCAAATTAAGTCCGAAGCTATAAATAGGTCCTTTAAAGTCCAGCCAAGTATCAAAGTTCCAACTTAGTTACTGCTCAATGGGGATAGAGTCTGGCGTCTCGTATATGCACGGTCTCGCGCCAGGCTCTCCTCCTGCTGCTAGCCAACTGCAAAAACGAGCAAGCACTGAAAAGCTTGAAAAGAAAGGCGAACGAAGGTCCGATATTGCTTTTACACCGCTATCAGGATTAGCGAGGCAGGTGGGGGGGGGGGGCAACAGGGCTCCTTTCTTCTGTGCCTTAAGTTGGTCGTCTCTCCTTTCCCCCTCCTGCCTTCTCCGTTTCCGGTTTTCGCCTCCGTTCAGTCTTTTTAATACTCCTTTTAAACCTCTCTCGGGACTCGCCCTTTACAGTCTATACAATACAATACAAAGTCTCCGAAGTTTTCTTTCCAGTTTGTTCTTTGTTACTTTCTTACTTAGATACTTTTGCCCAGTGAAATTCCCAGCGGGGACTTTCCCTTCTTCGTTTCTACAGCGGGTGAGTAACAGTTTCTTTGTTTCACTCTCCCGATTAACGTCCCAGCGCCATCTTAGATCCGAAATACAGGTCGGGCTCCTTAACTTAATCTGTTCTCATCCAACACGCCTTGGGCTCTATTTTTCAAATTTTCAATTCTGACAATTATTAAACAGCCCCAAAGGCGGTTGTTCTTAAAATCACGGAGATTTGTCGCCGCTTTTCAGCGGGAGCTCGAGGCATTGCTGCACGGGGTCCGGAGAGCTTACCATGTTGCGTCTCTCGTTCCCGTCGCTCCTGAGTCCATCCCAAAATAGAGAAAGCTCAAAAGAGCTTCGGGTTCCTCCGACGCCGCTGGTTGCGCTTCCCTCAAGGGGGCCCCCCTTGAGGTTTCGGGGGTCGCAGTGCCTTTGCGTTGCCCCTCAAAAAACCCCTTTGCAGTCCGGAGAAGTCGAGCAGCAACTTCTCCGCGCTCCCGTACTGCTGGCGATCCAAACCGGAAGTCCTATTTTGGTTTTACTATTCAGTAGTTCTCTTTCAAATCTTGAAGGCTCCTTTTCAAAACCTATCTGCTTATCCTGTCTGAACACTTCATTCACCTGGAAGTAATCTAGCCAAGTAGAAAAGTGATCTTTTATTTTTTCATAACTTATCAATATTAGTTGACCCTCCTCCTCCCCCCTTAATATTGTGTTATACGTTATCCAGTTCTCTTTGATGTTGTTGCTTTTTTTCTTTTAAAAAAAATTTTATTCAATTTTCATATGTAAAGAAATCAGCAAACATATACAATCCCTTCACCAAACAAAAAACAAACACAGAAACAAAACACACATCAACATAAATATAAAATATGAAAAACGTAACTGTTCATAACACATTTTCTGATACCTAACTGGACTTCCTCACATCTCCCTTCCCTGCGTTCTCTATGATAAAATTAAAAACAGCAAAATGTTACCTTGTTTCAGTTCTTATTTTGTACTTCTCAGAAATTATGTCTCTAAATTTCAAATAATTTTCGTCAAATACTTATCATCTTAATTTAAACATAATATTACCTCAAATTTCAACCTTTTCTTAAACATCACTTAGTCTCCTATATCTTTCAACTAATTTGCTGGTAACATATTATTTTCAATCGTGCATTTTCTTAGCATTCATACAGTTTGTACTGTTTTTGTAAATAGTCCTTAAATTTTTTCCAGTCCTCTTCCATTGTCTCTTCTCCCGAATCTCGGATTCTGCCAGTCATTTCTGCCAATTCCATGTAGTCTATCAGTTGCGTCTGCCATTCTTCCAGAGTGGGCAAATCTTGAGTCTTCCAATATTTTGCGATAAGTATTCTTGCTGCTGTTGTTGCGTACATTAAAAAAGTTCTATCCTTCTTTAACACTTTCTGGCCAACAATGCCCAAGAGGAAGGCCTCTGGTTTCTTAGGGAAGGTATACTTAAATACCTTTTTTAACTCATTATAGATCATTTCCCAGAAGGCCTTCACTCTCGGACAGGTCCACCAGAGGTGAAAGAATGTCCCTTCAGCCACCTTACATTTCCAACATTTATTATCAGACAAATGGTATATTTTTGCAAGCTTGACTGGGGTCATGTACCACCTATATATCATTTTCATAATATTTTCTTTCAAGGCATTACATGCCGTGAACTTTACACCGGTGGTCCATAGCCGTTCCCAGTCATCAAACATGTTGTACCCAATATCCTGAGCCCACTTTATCATGGCTGATTTAACTGTTTCATCCTGAGTGTTCCATTTAAGCAACAAGTTATACATTCTTGAAAGTACCTTGGTCTTTGGTTCTAACAGTTCTGTTTCTAATTTCGATTTTTCCACCTGGAATCCTCTTTTTGTCCAAATTAAATACCTCCTTAATTTGAGCATAGTGTAACCAATCTCGCACCTTGTCCTTTAGTTTCTCAAAACTCTGCAACCTCCAAGTGTCTCCAACTTTTTCTATTATTTCCCAATATTTCGGCCATACGGCCTCCATATTGAGTCTTTTCCGGACCTTAGCTTCCATTGGAGATAACCACCTTGGGGTCTTATTTTCTAACAAGTCTTTGTACTTTGTCCAGACATTAAATATTGCTTTCCTGACAATATGGTTCTTGAACACTTGATGAACCTTTACCTTGTCATACCACAGATAAGCATGCCATCCAAAAGCATTATTAAACCCTTCCAGATCCAGGACATCAGTGTTCTCTAAAAGTAACCAATCTTTCATCCAGCAGAAATCTGCAGCTTCATAATATAACCTTAAGTCCGGCAGAGCAAATCCCCCTCTTTCCTTTGCGTCAGTTAATATTTTAAATTTAATTCTGGGCTTTTTGCCCTGCCAGACAAACTTAGAAATATCTCTCTGCCACTTTCCAAAACATTCCACTCTGTCCACAATCTGTAGGGTTTGAAACAAAAACAACATTTTTGGCAACACATTCATCTTTATAGCGGCAATTCGACCCAACAAGGAAAGTTTCAATCTTGACCAAGTTTCTAAGTCCTTTTTAATTTCTGACCAACATTTTTCATAATTGTCTTTAAATAAATTCAAATTTTTAGCAGTCAGATTTACCCCTAGGTATTTCACCTTTTTAACCACATTTAAATCTGTCTCTTTCGGAAACCTCTCTGATTCCGAAGGTGTCAATTTTTTTTCCAAAACCTTGGTTTTTTGCTTGTTTAATTTAAATCCCGCCACCCGACCAAACTCATAAATCAATTCTAATACTCTTTTCGTACTAGATTCTGGCTCCTGTAATGTTAAAACCAAGTCATCTGCAAAAGCTTTAAGTTTGTACTGTTTTGCTCCGACCTGTATTCCTTCAACTAACCGGTCCCCTCTAATCATATTCAAAAGCACCTCCAGGACCGACTAAGGAGCTGCAGAGACATCCTGGATCAATCTGCTATTCCTTTGGTGGTGGCGTCTCTTTCTTTTGATCCTCTGGTCCCAAAGGTGTAGGTGCAGGTGCAGGTGCAGGTACAGGCGGAAGCGGTGGCCAAGACCCAGGTCCTGCTATTCCTTTCTGAAGGTCCTCTCCGTGGTCATTCAAAAACTTATCTTGATCCTCGGCTGTTTTAATGTTAATTTTCTTTCCTTTGAAACTGAAAGATAATCCTTGAGGGAATTCCCACCTAAAAGGAATTGAGTTACTCTTCAATAGTCTTGTTAATTCTGTATAGGTAGATCTCAGGTCCAGAAGTTGTTTTGGGATATCTTTGTAAATTTCTGCTCTATTGCCTTGAATTACAAGTGACTTTTCAAAATGAAGACTTAATATTTTGTCTCTCTCTTGCTTGGATCTCAAAATAATCAAACAATCTCTGGATCTATCTTTCCTTACCACTTTTCCCAGTCTGAAGGCGCTTACAATTTTAAAGTCCTTATCTTCTTCAATAGGCCAGAACTTTGAGAATTCTTTTGTCAAATAGTCAATTAAGTCCCCTTGTTCGCGTTCTGGAATCGCCCTCAGTCTGAGATTATTTTCCCTATTTCTAAGTTCAATCATAGACAGATAGGCCTGCTGTTCTCCGATCTGCTTATGCAGTGGCTTTACTTGTACCTGTAATGCTTCAGCCTTTTGATTGGCTTCCGCAGCTTTTTGATTGGCTTCCACAGCTAGTTTACGGATTTCTGCAGTAGCTTCCTGAATATTTCCAATTGCTTGTGTATGCTGAGCCACTTGTTCAGTCAGTTTGTTAATACTGGCTGTAGCTTGATCAATTTTGGCCGATTGTTCATCTGCTTTTTTGTCTATACTTTCTAATTTTCCCAAAATTTGTTCTAAAACTGCAGCAGATCCTCCTGCATCCATACCTTCTAACAGTGTCTGCTCAGTTTCTTCCTCTTGTGTCCCTAAGACAGCTGGGACAGATGATCTGCGTAGCTGTGAAGTCAAGGTTGATTGTGTTAATTGTTTAGCTTTCGCTTTAGCCGCTCTTGTTTTTCCCACGCCACTCATTCCACTCCTGTCTACGTACCAAGGTCAAACTGTATATGCTCCCATGGGAAACCACAAGTCCAGAGAGTAAACAACAAGGCAGTAGAGAATGAAAACAAAAAGCACGTCCCAGCCAGTTGTAAAACCAAAGTCCTCTAGGGGGAGTATAGAAGTACCTCAAAGGAAAGAACAGGATTGTGCCGCCATTAAAGTCCAAACAGCTTTAAAAAGTACCTTCAGCTCCCTTTTAACGAGCAGAGCTTGTCCCCAAAGTAAAACAAAGTCTCTAAAAAGGTGCGTGCAACAATGTCTCAAATGTATCCAGTCTAATAACGCTCCAATGTAGCAATTCCAGTGGTTAGACAGTATCCGCAATTTGACAGTTCTGCTTAACTTGGCAGCCCGAGTATTTGGGTTTTCTCAATCATTTGTAAATCCACCAGGAGGAGGGAAAGTCAATTCCAAAACCGACAGAAGATAAACCAAGTTTGCCCCTTTTAGTCTCTTAAAAGCAACTCAAATATTGCACAAATAAAGAAGCTCTAGAGCCACTTCAAAAGTTTCCAGCTTGTCAAAGTCTTTGCTTTAGTTCCTTAAGCACAGCCGGGAGACGGACTTCCTGGTGGCGTCTCCCGCTTTCACCAAATTTAATCAATTTAATCTCCAAATTCTTCAGCCCCTCTTACTCACGGGTTTGTAGTTTTAAGTCGAATATTCCAGGAAAAAAGGTCGGCGCTCATCGGCAGCAGCTACGCGGCTTCGCTTCCACAGAAAGAGCGATCGACTCACAGTACCGCACCAGCCCTTCCATGTTCCGGAGCCCCTTACGGGGTTCCTTCTTCGTTTCGGGGGGCGCCTCTGGTACCTGCCGAGTCCCACGGCCACAGGCTCACTCTACCTGTGGTTTTCCGATGTGGGTCTCCGCTTCGCCGTAGCGGACGACCCGTTTCTGCAGAGCTCCCCTTCACAGCGCAAAGGGGACCGCCATTGCCGTTTCGCACCGCCTCCGGAAGTCCCGATGTTGTTGCTTTTTTTAACAGCGATTGCTTCTAGTGGAGAGTTCCATCTTGGGGTTTTCTATTCCAAATATCTTTTGTATTTTCCCCATACCTTATATATAGCATTTCTTATTATATGATTTGAAAAACTCCTATGCGTCTTTATTTTCCCATAATTAAGATAGCCATGCCACCCCAAACGGGTGTTGAAGGAAAGCATTGCTTTTGCACATGACCATGGCATGATGGGAAGCATTGCTTCTGCACATAACTGTGGCATGATGGGAAGTCTTGCTACTAAGCTTTGTTCTGCTCATGCTGCACAAACCGTGCTGATGCTAAGACATTCCCTCATCACCCTGGTACGTTCTGTTCACCTTGAGGTTCACACCATATCAATCTGTACTTACCCCTCCTTGTACATTCCTTTTCGTACCACTCTGGTACGGGCAGTCCGAAACCATGCTTGTGTAAACTCCGCGTTCCTTTTCCCAACCTTTAACCTGTCTATGATTGTCTTATATGCAATAATTAATGTCTTATATGGAACCCTTGCTTTGTACTTATGTTAACCAATCAGCAACAAGCACACACGTGGCAAACGCTGTATAATATCCAATAAAAGGGAGTCTCCAAGGCTTGCTCGAGAGACGCCTCCCGTATGACACCTACCTACTCATCTGTCGTTCATTTCAACCCAACATCTGGTGACCCTCGACGTGCCAGATCCCTTTACGCAGCCTCATACTTCACTCAACTGGAAAAGTCTCAGTGCGCTACACCGTGAGTATGTGGGGGGGGGGAGCTTAAAAAGTCCCAAAAAGAGCATGCTAAAGAACTGTTTCATTTAGTCAGACAGAGAGTAGCAGGTGTGCATATTTCCTTGAAAGAAATTGAACGATTGTTATGTCATATTGCTTGTGAGTGCCCCTGGTACCCAGAAATAGGGTCCTTGGGGATGGAGACTTGGCATTCATTGTCTGCTCACTTGGCAGAAGTGTGCGGATGCCATCGCTAGATTAGGTCCCCAGGGGTCTCCGTCGGCACCCGCACCAGACAATTCCCCACCAACTGCCCTGCCACCTGCCCTTTTAGCCACAACAGACAATCTACCTCCTTACCCAAAGCTTTTGTCTCCATCGCAACTTTCTCTAACCCCCCCTTCGCCTCAGCCCACATCCCCCCCATCCTCCCTCCTTCGCCTGCTCCTACAGGAGCTGTGCGTGCTGCACTTTTTCAAGCTAGACAGGAAGGAATTCTTTCCTTGGAGGAGGAGGCGGGGTGGGCCGGGGAACTGCCATCTGCTTTCCCTATTTCTTATACTAACCCTGGCACTGCGCAACAACAAATTATGTATGAGACGCTTCCTTATTCTATTCTGAGAGAATTAAGGAAAGCCATTACTGATTCCGGCCTAAAATCCACTTATGTGACAGGAATGCTGGAGGGAATAGCAACTGGTTATACAATGCTACCTCAAGATTGGAAAGATCTGATGCGCATGCTGTTATCCCCGGCTCGGTATGTAGTTTTTGAAAATGAATTTAAGCATTGTGCAGTAGTCCTGGCTGATCCACAGCATTCAGCCAACCAACTCTTTGGTGCTGGTCCGTATGATAATATACCAGCCCAAGCGCAATTAACACCTTTACATTTTAGTCGCACCGCGACCTGTGTGCAATGCACCTTTCGCAAAGTCCCTGTCTCAGGACAACCACTTAGCTCCTTTGTTAATATTAAGCAACAACATTCGGAGCCCTACCATCAATTTATAGATAGATTGAAAGACTCAGTCACTAGGCAGATTGATGACGCTACAGCTCAAAATGAATTGATGAAAAAATTGGCTTTCGAAAATGCAAGTACTGACTGCAAAAAGGCTTTGCAGTCGATCATACATCACCCTAAATATGACCTGGCCGATATGATTCAAGCCCGTGCAGATGTTGGAAGCCAGAGTCATGCGATGTCCTTGCTTGCCGGTGCCATCCAGGCTGGCAACAAGCCCACTGGGAACTGCTTGAACTGCAAGCGCCCAGGTCATTTTGCTAAACAATGCAGAGCCCCTGGCGGGGGTGCAAACAGGAATGGTGATGCCAATAAGGCTCAGCCTTCCAAGAAATGCCCGAAGTGCGGTAAAGGCTATCATTGGGCAAATCAGTGGAGTTCGGGAAACTCCTTAGGGGCCCCACTCCCGGGCCAAGACAAATAGGGAGCCCTCCGCCGTTAGTCTCCACTATTAAAACCATCTCTGCTATCGATTATCTATTGATGCTTCATCATTACGGCAGTGAACAAGTGGACGACATGTGTTGTTTTAATATTACTGATAATTCCAAAGCCACCCAAAAGCAAATCTCTCATTTGCAAAATCTTACACACCACATTAAACAGGACGTTGGACTTTCTGGCCTGTGGGACTCATTCACCCAGTGGCTCACTGGCTGGTTGCCAAACCTGAATTGGCTTCGTAATCTCTTTCAATATGCCATTATTATAATATGTATATTGATTTTGCTATGTTGCTTCCTCCAATGCATTCCTGGACTCATAAGTCTTTTGTCTCGGTTTCTCTCTCCCCCTCAGCCACCCATTAAAATCATTGCTGCCTACTTTGCGAAATTGCAGCACCAGCAGTAAACATTAGGGGAGATGTGGCGAACTTATTTCGGGCATGCACTGGCATACCACGTATCCCGAAGTATTTTTGTCTTATTCACCCAGAACACCTCGCAAATAAGAAAAGAAAGGGGGAGATGAAGGAAAGCATTGCTTTTGCACATGACCATGGCATGATGGGAAGCATTGCTTCTGCACATAACTGTGGCATGATGGGAAGTCTTGCTTCTAAGCTTTGTTCTGCTCATGCTGCTCAAACCGTGCTGATGCTAAGACATTCCCTCATCACCCTGGTACGTTCTGTTCACCTTGAGTTCACACCATATCTGTCAGGGAACTGCCATCGCAGCCAAGAGTGGAGGTAAGGCTCCCCGACCATGCAGGAGAAGGGACCAGCAGAGGGAGAGAGAACACTCCCTTTGGGGAAGGTTATCAGCGTGACACCGGGGAGGAAGGGGACCAGGGAAGGACTTCGGAGAGAGGGCTCCAAGACTCTTCCACAGAGACCAGCGGGGAGAGTCCAGGACCTCCGCTGGCTACGCCTACTCTGCGCAGAAAGCTTCCGCGCAGGGAGGCTAGGCGGAGACTGGGCGTCAAGGAATTTTTATGTTGGAAGAAATTCAGGAAACGCCCACTGACGGATTCTGCCAGCGACTGACACAGCCACGGAGGAAGGGCTGTCCAGCCAGGGAAAGGTTTAGCCAGGCAACGTTGCCTAGAACTTCAGCATCCTTTACGCACGAGCAACCCCAATTCCCATTACAGCAATCCGTCAGTCCCTGACGTTGCTCGCGCACCACGACAGGACAGGCAGCATAATGAGTCAAACCGGAGGAGCAGGCGCCGGAGAGGGAGCAGCGGCAGCGCCAAATCTGGAGGAGAGAAACCGAGATTTGGAAAAGCAGCTTGCTGTGTTAGAGGCACGGCTAGATGAACGGAGGACTCAGGATGCCCGGGGAAGGCCCACCCCCATCGCAAAGAAGGTACCGGGACTGGTGCACAAGTTTGGGGGGAACCCAAGAGACTATAATGCATTCAGGACGGAGGTACAGTACTCGCTGGAACCGCAGTATGATGACTTTGCTGATGATGAGGGGAGAGTTGCTTACGTTATCGGGCATCTTCAGGACACTGCTAGGGAATGGATCCGGCCATTAATGGCGACGCAGAATGCTGCCCTAAAGGATCTTCGAAAAAATTTTGGCGCCATGGACGCCATGTTCGCAAGTGGAGTGGAGCAGAGTGTGACACGCAGGGAACTAATGGCGTGCAAACAAGGGGGCCAGACAGTTAGAGAGTACTGGTCGCGTTTTGCGATGCTTATCCATAAACTGGGGTGGGAACTGAGCTCGGAACCAGTGCAAATGCTGTTTGAGGAAGGCTTATCCCCCTCAGTGAAAGACGAACTTTCCCGCGCGCCCCGCCCTCAGTCGATGGATCAGCTGACTAAGGCTGTGCTTGCGATTGGAGTACGGCAAGAAGCGCGCGCGCAAGAGAGACGGGAGTGGAGAGGAGAGCGTTGGCATGACAACCGCATTCCTGAAATACCAGAGCCACTTTCCCAGCCCGAGGAACCAATGGAGATTGGGGGGGCACGAGCGCGCGGGGTTTCAAACTCCAACGAAGGACGAAAGAAGGAGGGGGAAGAGGGAAAAACAGCCAAGAAGTGTTTCCTCTGCCTACAGCCAGGGCATTTTGCCAGGGTCTGCCCTCAAAGGAAGGTATGGCAAGGAATGGTGGGGGCTGCTGACTGTGAGGAGGAGGGCGCTAAGGAGCAGGGAAACGGCAACGCTTGGCTGCCGATCAGCGGGCACAGCAGCCAGGCAAGCAACCAGTAAAAGTGCCCAAGCCAGACCCCCCCCCCAAGCAGCCATAGCCATAGAGGTGGTGCTAGAACTCCCTAATGGGCACCCAATCAAGGTTAAGGCACTGCTGGACTCAGGCAGTTCCTGTAATTTTTTCAGCAAGGATTTCGCGCTGGAGCACCAGTTACACTGGGCGGTGGGAGGCAGTCCGGTGTTCTTTGTGGACAGAAAGGACACTAAACAGCCCAGATTGGTCGTAGATTTCAGGTCCTTGAACCTTGTATCGGAACCCGTGACCTTCCCATTGCCCAGGATTGAGGGAAGGGGCTGAATGGAAAACCACCATGTTCACCCCTCTGGGAGCCTTTGAGTACCTCGTTATTGTTAGGATATTTCCGTTCCACCTTAAAAGGGAGCAGGCTTGGTAAATAACAGAGTCTGCGCATGTCCTGTTCACAGGATGTTTATGTTTGCTATTCCTTTCGATTTCAGCCGGTCAGAGACGCTGACTGAGAACGGTCATGTTTTTCTTTGTTCTGTTCTACGCTAAATAAAGTCTGTAAATATGCTAAATATGCTCTTCTGCGGTGCAGCTTTCTGCCTGTGTTTCTGCTGATAAACATTGTGCACAAGCCTGGAATGTGGCAATCTATTTCGAGGCTTCGTGTCGCTAACTGCTGGATCTGCCTGTCTACGGGAGATCGATGGACGTCCGGCAGCCGGCTTGGGGCCATGATGGACAATATCTCCCTGGCAGTTTCCCAACAACAAGGTTTCGGGCCCAGATTCACAGCACCTACAGGAGAGTAAAGCTGCAACAGACTGCGTTTGAGGTACGTGGGAAAAGCGAAAGAAAAGAGGGAGGCTTTTGGCTTTTCTGTTTACCTCGCAAGGAGCCTTTTGATCTCCGGCAAGGCTTAATTGGCCTGGGAGCTGCGCCAAAGAGTCTTCGTGATTAATGGCTCCCAAGATAAGGAGTCTCTGAAGTAAAGAAAGGCTCACGGCTCAAGTAAAAGGCTGGAATGGAGTTTTTCCACGCTTTTGAAGCTTCAGAGGCCACTCAGTGCCCTAAGTTACATGGGCAGAATTATGAAACCTGGGCAAAATGGTGTGAAAGTTTGCTGCGTCAGTTTAGGGTGTGGCATACCGTATTTGAGCCCCCCCCCCCAGTTCCTCTGACAGAGAGATGGAAAGCCGATGATTCGAAGGCGATAGACGTAATAGTCTTATCCGTATCTCTTGAGGAAATTAAGACGCTGGCTGGCAACACCACTGCACGTGGAATGTGGAATGCTTTGAAAAAAGCTCACAAGCCAGTCATCCCAGCCCAGAGTTTGACTGCATCGGAGGTCCTAGCTGTTTCCCAGAATGCGAGTGAATGCAGGGATGCTGAGGGCACCGGTTGCAAGCTGCAGGGGGAGCTGACCGTCACGTCATCCCAGGCAGCATTCCAGCCTCCAGGGGGAGCCAAGGAGTCGGCAGCTGAGAGCTCTGTTTCTCATGAGAACCAAGGTCATCGCCTTTGCAGAGGCCGGAAAGGCAAAGGTAAACATAGGCAGACGTCTGCAGATGGCCACAAGCAGAGGGAGGGTGAAGAGCCCGCGCCAGGGAAAAACAAGGCTATGTTTGCTGGCACAGCTTCACCAAAGGCTAAAGGCACGTCTGCTGGCCAGGAGCAGGGGGGCAAGCTGCAAAAGCCCACACCAGTGGAAAACAAGGGTTTGCTTGCTGTAATGACTGCTCCAACAGCCAAAGGCAGGTTTATTGTTGATTCAGGTGCGACCCGCCATGTCTCGAAGGATCGCCACCTGTTTATCTCCTTCAAGCCTCAAGAAGGTGAGATCCACCTGGCTGATGGAAGGACATTGCAAATTGCAGGAGAAGGGACTGTGAAACTTGCAAGTCTGCACACTACCATCAGTAATGTACTTTATGTTCCAGGAGCTGCGAGCAACTTGCTGAGTGTTCCACAGCTTACTGGGCGTGGTTTTCAGATTTCCTTCAAGAGGAGCGTCTGTGTCATCAGTAAAGGCAAAGAAGACTATTTGCATGCAAAGTTTATGGATGGTTTGTTCCATATAACTTATGATGACACTGTTGTTGTGTCTAATGCTGATTCTTGTTGTGTTGCACAAACTAACAAAGTTCTTCATGCAGGTTGCATTCACGATGCACATCGAAGGTTTTGTCACCTCTCTTGGAAGGCACTGGCCAAGATGCCAGAGGTGGTTGAGGGTTTGAACATCAAACCCTGTAAATTTCACATGAAATGTGTATCTTGTGCAGAGAACAAGGTGAAGGTTGCTCCAAAAGGCAAGGAGTCTAGCAGGCAGGCTTCCAAACCCTACCAGCTAGTGCATGCGGACCTGGTTGGGCCACTTGCGCCCTCTTTAGGAGGAGCAAGGTACTTCAAGGTTCTGATTGATTCTTTTTCCAGGTACATTCATGTGTTTTTGCTCGAACAGAAATCGCAAGCGTTTCCGAAGTTTAAGGCATTCTGTGCTTGGTTGGAAAATGTGCACGGTAAACGTATTGCCTGTTTGTTTACCGATCGGGGCGGGGAGTTTACTTCTCAGCAGTTTGAAGCTTTCCTGACTGAGAAGGGAATCCAGCATGACATGTCAACGCCCAGATCGCCATGGATGAATGGGCTTGCGGAGAGAGCAAATCAGACTTTGCTGCAAGGAATAAAAACCTTGTTGCATGATGCCAATCTCCCTGATAAGTTTTGGGGGGAAGCTCTGGGGAATTTTGTTTACGCGTTTAATCGCAGATTGTCATCACCCATTGGCTGTACTCCTTATGAGAAGATGTTTGGCAAGAAGCCCAACATCAAACACATGAAAATCTTTGGTTCTGACATGTGGGTACACTCCCCACAAACCAACAAGCTTGGGAAGCGTGGGGCACATGGTTTGTTCATGGGGTACGAAAAAGGTGCATACAGGGTATGGATGACTAACTCTAAGTCCATTAAGTTCACAAGGAGTGTTGAGTACAATCCTAAGTGGGGGGGAAATGTGGGAATTTTCCAGAGTTACCCAGAGGAGGATGAAGGTGATGTCAAGCAAGCAGCTAAAGCTGAGAAAGCTGCTGTGGATGATGATGATGATGAGGAGGAGGATGAGGGTGATGATGATGATGATGATCAGAGTTCGGATTCCAGTTCAGTGGGCGGCGCTGCTGCTGGTGTCAGTGACAGTGATGACACAGCAGACTACAAGAGCGCAAAGGCCTCAGTCAGACCATCCGATGCGTCTGACAATGAACTGGAAGAACCACTGTTCACCATTGGTCATTTTTCTCCTAAGAAAGAGGAGATGAGTCCAGAAGACTTGCGTCTAGTACGTAGGTCTGAAAGGGCGACCAAGGGCAGACCTCCAAAGAGGTATGCTGATGAGTTTGCTAAGACAGCAACTGCTGTTCTTAGTAGCTCAGAGAAGGTGTGGGAACCTTCAAGCTTCAAAGAGGTTCAGGAGTTAACCTCTAAAGATGCTGAGCCTTGGCTTAATGCCATGAAGGCTGAAGTTGATTCCTTGAACAGGAACCAAACTTGGGAACTGGTACCGGTAGTCCCAGGAATGAGACTGGTTGGCAGCAAATGGGTCTTCAAGGCCAAGACAGACCAGAATGGCAAGGTAGTCAGACACAAAGCCAGATTGGTTGCCAGAGGTTTTTCACAGGTACCAGGACCTACTCACCCACAGTCAAATATGAGAGCATTCGGCTGATGCTCAAGATCGCTGCGGAGGAGAAACTGCATGTTTCCAACCATGACATTAATACAGCTTTTTTGTACGGGATTTTGAACGAAGAGCTGTTCATGCTTCCACCTGATGGGGTGCAGATACAGAAGGGAATGGTCTGTAAACTGTGGAAATCCTTATATGGTCTTAAGCAGAGTGCCAGGTGTTGGAACACAAAGCTCACTGAGACATTGCTTTCTCTAGGTTTTCACCAGGGCAAAGCTGATCCATGTGTGTTTGTCAAGGAGGAGGGGCAAAACAAACTGTATTGTTTATGTTTTGTTGATGATCTTCTGATGTTTTGGAAGAATCAGGCTTTCTACCAAAGCACCCTAGCTCAGCTGAAGGAGCACTTTGACATGAAGGATCTTGGTGAGGTATCCAACTATCTTTCTCTGCAGGTGGAGAGGGACCAAGCAGGTAATTTTCTGGTACACCAAACACAGAAAATTGCTGATGTATTAATCAAGTTGAATTTGGTTGATGCAAACCCAGCAGACACACCGATGGTGACAGGTTACCAGGTAGACAGTACTGCTGAAGCGTTTTCTGACACAACGCTATACAGATGCATTCTAGGCAAGCTGAATTTCATTGCCAGATGTTCAAGACCTGACATAGCTGTAAGCTGTAATCTGTTTAGCAGACATGCCAACAATCCAACGGTTCAGGATTGGAAAGCTCTGAAGCGCATAGCCCGCTATTTGAAAGGGACTATGCACTACAGGCTGAGGTCCACCAGTCAGAAGACTGGAGGTCTTGAAATCTTTGCAGATGCAAGTTTTGGAAGTGACACCACGGATGGTACAAGCACTTCTGGAGTATGCTACATGTACAACCACTGCCTGTTTGACTGGTTGTGCAAGAAGCAAACAACAGTGAGCCTAAGTTCCTGTGAAGCAGAACTCAATGCTCTGTCATTTTCACTCATGGATTGTGAATGGTTCCTCTCCTTCCTCCTCGTCGGACGCCGGAAACCCCACAAACTCTTCTTCCTCATCTGTAGTGCCAAATTGCTCCTCCCAGAACCTCGCTACCGGTTTGGGCTTCCTTGGGAACCTGCTGTGAAACTCCCCCCGAGATCCTTTTTTTTTTTTAATAAATTTTTTATTGGTTTTCCACAATTTTTATAAACACAAACATTACACAATACAAACAAACAAACAAACACATAAACAAACATGTATAATTTCGAGTCCTTTTTTCTTTTTTTAAAAAATAAATATTTTATTCAATTTTCAAACATAAAATAAAAATCACACAATAAACACACAAATTCCCTTCCCCAAAAAAATAACAAACCAAAAAAGAAAACAGATACAATTACACCCACAAACAATATAGAAAAAGAAAAGTAAAGAAAAAAGAAAAAACACAACTATTCATAACCTTTTTTATATAACTAACTGGACTTCCTCACATCTCCCTTACCCTGCATTCTCTATAATAAAAGTATCAGCAAATTGTTACCATCTTTGATTTCTTATTTTGTACTTCTCAAATGTTATCTTTCTAACCTTAAAGCAAATTTTGTCAATTACTTAAAACTTAAAATAAACATAATATTACTTTAAGTTTCAATTCTTTCTTGCATCTCACTTAATTTTCAATATCTCACAATAAAGTTACGGGAACCATATTTTTCTAAATCGTGCAGTTTCTTAACATTCATACAATTTATACTGTTTTTGTAAATAGTCCTTGAACTTTTTCCAATCCTCTTCCGTTGTTTCTTCTCCCAAATCTCGGATTCTGCCAGTCATTTCAGCCAGTTCCATGTAATCCATCAATTGCGTCTGCCACTCTTCCAGTGTGGGCAAATCTTGTGTCTTCCAATATTTTGCAATAAGTATTCTTGCTGCTGTAGTCGCATACATAAAAAAGGTTCTGTCCTTCTTTAACACTTTCTGGCCGACAATGCCCAAGAGGAAGGCTTCTGGTTTCTTAGTAAAGGTATATTTAAATACCTTTTTTAACTCATTGTAGATCATTTCCCAGAAGACCTTCACTCTTGGACAAGTCCACCAGAGGTGAAAGAATGACCCTTCAGCCTCCTTACATTTCCAACATTTATTATCAGACAGGTGATATATTTTTGCCAGCTTGACTGGGGTCATGTACCACCTATATATCATTTTCATAATATTTTCCTTCAGGGCATTACATGCCGTGAATTTCATTCCGCTGGTCCATAACCTTTCCCAGTCCTCAAACATGATGTTATATCCAATTTCCTGAGCCCATTTTATCATAGCTGATTTAACTGTCTCATCCTGAGTATTCCATTCAAGCAGCAAGTTATACATTCTAGAAAGTACCTTGGTCTTTGGTTCTAACAATTCTGTTTCTAATTTCGATTTTTCCACCTGGAATCCTTTCTTTCTGTCTAGATTAAAAACCTCTTTAATTTGAGCGTAATGTAACCAATCTCGCACCTTATTCTTTAATTTCTCCAAGCTCTGCAACCTCCAATTGTCTCCATTTTTTTCTATTATTTCCCAATATTTCGGCCAGCCGGCCTCCATATTGATTCTTTTCCGGGCCTTAGCCTCAATTGGTGATAACCACCTTGGGGTCTTATTTTCTAATAAGTCTTTATACTTTGTCCAGACAATAAATATTGCTTTCCTGACAATATGGTTTTTAAACCCTTTATGAACTTTTACCTTGTCGTACCACAGATATGCATGCCAACCAAAAGCATTATTAAACCCTTCCAGATCTAGGACATCAGTGTTTTCTAAGAGTAACCAATCTTTCATCCAGCAGAAAGCTGCAGCTTCGTAATATAACCTTAAGTCCGGCAGGGCAAATCCCCCTCTTTCCTTTGCATCAGTTAGAATTTTAAATTTTATTCTGGGTTTTTTGCCCTGCCAGACAAACTTAGAAATATCTCTCTGCCACTTTCCAAAACATTCCACTCTGTCCACAATCTGTAGGGTTTGAAATAAAAACAACATCTTTGGCAATACATTCATCTTTATAGCTGCAATTCGACCCAACAAGGAAAGTTTCAATCTTGACCAAGTTTCTAGATCCTTCTTGATTTCTGACCAACATTTTTCATAGTTATCTTTAAATAAGTTCAAGTTTTTAGCAGTCAAGTTAACCCCTAGGTATTTCACCTTTTTAACCACATTTAATTCAGTCTCTTTCTGAAACCTTTCTGACTCCAAAGGTGTCAAATTTTTCTCCAAAACCTTAGTTTTTTGCTTGTTCAGTTTAAATCCCGCCACCCAACCAAACTCATGAATCAATTCTAAAACTCTTTTCGTACTAGATTCTGGCTCCTGTAATGTTAAAACCAAGTCATCTGCAAAAGCTTTAAGTTTGTACTGTTTCACTCCGACCTGTATTCCTTCCACCAACCGGTCCTCCCTGATCATGTACAAGAGCACCTCCAGGACTGAAATAAATAACAAAGGGGATATAGGGCAACCTTGTCGTGTTCCTTTTTCAATTTTAAACTCTTCTGACACCACATTATTAACTATCAATTTAGCTTTTTGTTCTGAATAAATTGCCTCTATCCCATTTCGAACCCCTGTCCAACTCCCATCCCTTCAAGATTTTTCTTCATAAACTTCCAAGATATATTGTCAAAGGCCTTCTCCGCATCTATAAAAATTAACACTGCTTTAGTGTTCATGTTTGTTTGCAAAAGCTCCAAAATGTCAATAATGTTCCTAGTATTGTCAGATAAATGTCTACCTGGGAGAAAGCCTGCCTGGTCCTTATGAATTACTTCATTCAAGACTTTTTTAAGTCTACCTGCCAAAATGTCTGCAAAAATTTTGTAATCCACATTTAGGAGTGAGATGGGACGGTAGTTCTTGAGATGAGTCTTTTCAGTTTCCAATTTGGGAATCAATGTGATGAATGCTTCTTTCCACGATTCCGGTGCCTTCTTCCCCTCCATAATCTGATTGCAAACCTCCATTAATGGTTGTATCAAGAGGTCTTTCAATGTCTTATAGTACTTGGAGGTAAGTCCATCCGGCCCTGGAGATTTGCCTAATTGCATATTCTGAATGGCACCTTCAATTTCTTGTTGTGTTATTTTATAATTCAGGATTGTTCTCTTTTCCTGGGATAACTTTGGTAGTCCATTAATTTTTAAGAATTGATCTATCTCAGTCTCTTTTTGCTGCCCTTGCGTGTAAAGTTGTTTGAAATATATCTGGAAACATTTTCTAATTTCCTCGGGGTTCTGGATGTTTCTTCCATCAATCTCTAAGTTTGTAACCGTATTCAGTTTTTGTCTCTTTTTCAACTGCCATGCTAGCAGTTTCCCACATTTGTTTGCTGATTCAAATGACCTTTGTTTCATTAATTTAATTTTCCACTCGACTTCTTGGTTTATCAATTTGGCATATTGTGCTTGGTGAAATTTAATTTCTCTCAGGATCTCCTGTGATTTTGGTTTTACTCTTAGTTTTTTCTCACCATCTCTTATCCTCTCCAAGATCTTATCCTTTTTCTCATTCCAAAGTCTTTTCTTTATCATATTCTGTTGTATCAGAAACCCCCTCATAACAGCTTTGCTTGCATCCCAGATTACTCTTTTTTCCACTGTAGTATTCAAATTTATTTCAAAATAATCTTTTAAAGTCTTTTGGGCCTTCTTCACAATCTCCTGATCTCTTAACAAGGTGTCATTCATTTTCCATCTGAAGGAACCGATTGGAATTAATCTCATTTCCATTTTCATAGCGTTATGGTCGGAGCAGGTTTTAGGGCAGATTTCCACTTTTATAGTCTTAGGTGCCAGTCCTCTAGTTGTCCATATTTGGTCGATTCTTGTCCATGTCAGATGGGCTTCAGGAAAGAATGTTCCTTCTTTTCCTAGGGGGTTCTTTGGCCTCCAAATGTCAATCAAATCCAAATTGTCAGTTAACTCAAAAAAAGTTTTAGGTAGTCTGCCGTCTTTCGTCAAATTTTGATTTTGTGACTTATCCATGTTTGTAGAGACCACCCCATTCATATCTCCCATCATAATGATGTTGGTATAATCCAGATAGTCCAGCATTGTCTCATGCAGCTTTTTATAAAATTCTGATTTCCCCTCATTCGGTGCATAAATTCCTAATATTAAAAACTTTTCTCCTTGAGTCTGTATCTCGATTGTCAAAATTCTTCCTTGCTCATCTTTGAATAAAAATTTTGGTGACAGGCTCTCCTTTGCATAAATCACCACTCCTCTTTTCTTGACTCTGTCCGATGAAATAAATTCTTGGCCTAGTCTTTTATTAATTAGCACTTTTCTATGGAGCCTAGTCACATGCGTTTCCTGCAAGCAGATAATGTCCAATTGTTCTTTTCTCAATACATGAAATATTCTTCTTCTTTTTTCCGGAGAATTCCCACCATTAATATTCCAACTGAGGAGCTGCAGAGACATCCTGGATGGCGTCTCTTTCTTTTGATCCTCTGGTCCCAACGGTGCAGGTACCGGTGCGGGTGCTGGTGCTGGCGGAGGTGGTGGTCAAGACCCAGGTCCTACTGCTCCTTTCTGAAGGTCCTCTCCGTGGTCGTTCAAAAACTTGCCTTGATCTTCTGCTGTTTTAATTTTAATTTTCTTTCCTTTAAAACTGAAAGATAGTCCTTGGAGAAATTCCCACCTGAAGGGAATTGAATTACTTTTCAGTAGTCTTGTTAATTCTGTATATGTAGATCTGAGGTCCAAAAGTTGCTTAGGAATATCCTTGTAAATTTCTGCTCTGGTACCTTGAATAACCAATGATTTTTCAAAATGAAGGCTTAATATTTTGTCTCTCTCTTGCTTGGATCTCAGAATAATCAATCTCTGGATCTATCTTTCTTCACCAATCTTCCCAGTCTGAAAGCACTTACGATTTTAAAGTCCTTGTCTTCAATAGCCCAAAACTTTAAAAATTCTGATGTCAGATAGCCTATTAAGTCCCCCTGTTCAAGTTCTGGGATAGCTCTCAATCTGAGATTGTTCTCCCTATTTCTCAGTTCAATCATAGACAGGTAGGCCTGCTGTTCACTTATCTGTTTGTGCAAAGGCTTTACCTCCACCTGTACTGCTTCAACCTTTCGGTTGGCTTCATCTGCTTTCTTATTTAAACTTTCCAATTGTCCCAAAATTTGTTCTAAAACAGCTGCAGATCCTCCTGTAGCCATATCTTCTAATGATGTCTGCTCAGTTTCCCCTTCATGTATCTCTAAAACAGCTGGGACAGATGATCTGCGTGGCTGAGAAGTTAAAGTTGTTTGCACTAGTTGTTTAGCTTTCGCTTTAGCCAATCTTGTTTTGCCCGTACCACTCATTCCAGTCCTGTCTACGTGCCAAGGTCAAACTGTGTAAAGTCCCATGGGAATCACAATTCCAGAGAGTAAACAACAAAGCAGTAGAGAATAAAAACAAAAAGTGGGTCTCAGACAGCTATAAGTCCAAAATCCTCTAGGGGGAGTGTAGCGATGCCTCAGAAAAGAAAATAAAGTTGTTCCGCCATTAAAGTCCAAACAGTTTTAAACCACAATGGAAGGATCCTTCAGCTCCCTTTTAGCATGCAGAGCTTTCCCAGAGTTGAAACAAAGTCTCTAAAGAGGTGCGAGAAACAGTTTCCCCATTTGTATCCAGTCTATAACGCTTCACTGTATCACTTTCAGTAGTTAAACAGTCTCAGCAATTTGACAGTTCTTTTTTAATCTGGCAGCCCATGAATTTGGGCTTCTCCGTCATTTGTAATCCACAAAAAGAGGATGGAGAATCCAGTCCGTAACCAACAAAAGTTAGAACAAAAGTTAACCCTCTTAATGTCTTAAAAACAAATTCAGATGTTGCACAAAAACCCCAACTTCTAAAAGTCACTTTGAAAAGATTCCAGCTTGTCAAGTTCTTTGGTTTAATTCTTTAAGCACTGCAAGGAGACGGACTTCCTGGTTGCGTCCCCCGCTTTCACCAAATTTAATCACTTTAGGTCCCGAAATTCTTAAATTCCCCTTACTCACGGGTTTGTAGTTTTGAATCAAATATTCCAGGAAAAAAGGTCGGCGCTCATCGGCAGCAGCTGCGCGGCTTCACTTCCGCAGAAAGAGCGATGAACTCACAGCACCGCGCCAGCCCTTCCACGTTCCGATGCCCCTTACGGGGTTCCTTCTTAGTTTTGGGGGGCGCTTCTGGTGCCCGCCGAGTCCCACGGCCACAGGCTCACTCTACCTGTGGCTTTTCTTTATGGGTCTCCGCTTCGCCATAGCGGGCGACCCTTTTCTGCGCAGCTCCCCTTCACAGCGCAAAGGGGACCGCCATTGCCGTTTCGCGCCACCTCCGGAAGTCTATTTGTTCTAATTCTGCTTTTTCATCTGGCGACATATTTTTAACTAATAGTTTTGTCTTGTTTAAATTCATTTTGAACCCCGCAACTTTACCGTAGCCATATATTATTTCCAAAGCCTTTCTTAAACTCTGTTTTGGTTGCTCTGTAGTTATAATTAAATCGTCAGCAAATGCCCTCATTTTGTAACTTCTATTTCCCAGCATAATCCCTTTTTCCACCTTGGGCCTGGGGGTGGGCCCCATACTCCACCTCAGCATATAAGGCTCCAAGGAGGCCTCGGGACATTGCTGCTGTTGCTTTGCTGGTGAGTCTTGGGGAGGACTGCCCCCCCCTGAAGCCCATTCTCCACCTTGGGCCTGGGGGCGGGCCCCATACTCCACCACAGCATATAAGGCTCCAAGGAGGCCTTGGGACATTGCTGCTGCCGCTTTGCCGTGAGCTTGTGGGGAGGACCGCTCCCCCCTGAAACCCTTTTCCACCTTGGGCCTGGGGGCGGGCCCCATACTCACCTCCGCAGCTTATGGGGCTCCAGGGAGGCCTCGGGTGTGTGGGGTGGGGTGGGTGTTTAGTTGAGTGGGGGAATTTGTTTAATTTAATTATGTTGTGTTTGTACCTTTTTTATAGTTTTGTTGTTCTGTTAGTTTGTTTTTTTGTATAGGCTTTAATTTGATTTTAAGGGGAGGGGTCAGGGCTGCCTGGGAGTGGGTCCCAGCAAACAAAATGGCTGGGGCAGTTTCCACAGGGGGGGATGCACTCGGACAACCGATCTCAGAGATCATGGGAGGAGTTACGCTAAGACCAGACCATGTCATTACCGAGGAAGCAGGCTTAGTTGTTGTCTGAGGACTATCCCTGCCTCCAGGTCTGGTCCTGACCGGAAGGATACTGGAATCAACAAGGGAAACCCACATGACCTGAAAGTGTTACTGTGCAATGCCAGGTCAATGATGAATAAAACCACTGCCATCCACGACCTGATTGTGGATGGAGGCTTTGACCTGGCATGTGTGACAGAGACCTGGTTGGATGAAGCAGATGGGCCTGTCCTTGCCGCTGCATGTCCACCAGGTTTCTCTTAAGCACAGCAACCCAGGCCTTGTGGGCGGGGAGGGGGGTTGCAGTGATTTTTAGGAAGTCATTAGTTTGCACCGGGTGTCCTATTGGAAAGACCCAGTTCTCTGAGTGCATGTTCTGGAAGTTGGGCAATAGGGGCAGTACAGGATTCCTATTGGTGTACCGACCTCCTCGCTGCACCAAGGATTCCCTGCCCGAGCTGCTTCAGGTCGTGGCAGATGTCCTCGTGGAGACACCTAGTTTGGTTGTCCTAGGGGATTTTAACATCCATGCCGACATGACCTTACAAGGGGCCGCTCGGGACTTCGTGGAAAGCATGGCCTCCATGGGGCTGTCCCTGAATAAGTCTGGCCCAACTCATAGCCACGGGCATGCCTTAGACCTGGTGTTCACCTCTATGGATGTTGGTGATCTGATATTAAGTAAAAGCGAAACCAAAGAAGTGCCATGGTCAGATCACTTCCTGGTGCAACTGGACTTCTCCGCAACCCTTCCCCTCTGCAGGGAGGTGGGACCGATTCGGATGGTCCGCCCCCACCACTTAATGAATCCAAATGGTTTCCAGAGAGCGGTAGTGGATGTTTTATCCCATGTTGATGGCCTTTCAGCTGATTCCCTGGTGGCCCGCTGGAATGTGGAGTTAACCTGGGCTATTGACTGTTTGGCTCCAAAGCGCCCTCTCCGATTGCATGGAGCCCGGACAGCCCCGTGGTTTTCCACGGATCTGAGGGCAATGAAACAATCGTTGAGACGGCTAGAGCGCCGGTGGCGGATAACCCATTCTGAATCTGACCGGACACGGGTTAGAGCTCAATGTCGAGCCTACCAAGTGGCGATAGCGACGGCGAAGAAGACTTTCTTCACCGCCTCTATTGCATCTGCGGAAAACAGCAGCAGGAGACTCTTTCAGGTGGTTCGCAATTTAGCGGAACCACCTGCTCCATCAGGGCCCAGTAGGGGCAACATGATCTCCTGCAATGACTTTGCAAAGTTTTTTGCAGATAAAGTCGCTCAGATTCGATAAGAGGTAGACTCCACCGTGGGAGCAGGGCCGGGGCGGGAGAGTGCTAGAGTCCTGTCTAGTCAAGTTGTGTGGGATCAATTCCAATCAGTTACCCCCGAGGATGTGGACAGGCTGCTTGGACGAGTGAAACCAACCACTTGTCTCCTTGATCCTTGCCCATCCTGGCTTATAAAAGCTAGCCGGGAAGGACTGGGCGATGGGCTTCGTGGGGTGGTGAATGCTTCCCTCCGTGAGGGAGCCTTCCCAGACTCGCTGAAAGAGGCGGTTATTAAACCGCTTCTTAAAAAACCATCTTTAGATGCGGCCACGATAGCCAACTATCGCCCAGTCTCAAATCTTCCATTCTTGGGCAAGGTGATTGAGCGAGTGGTTGCTGAACAACTCCAGGCACGCCTGGAAGAAGCGGACCATTTGGATCCCTTCCAGTCGGGATTCAGGCCTCATCATGGGACTGAAACTGCCTTGGTCGCACTGGTTGATGATCTCCGGCGGGCTAGGGACAAAGGTGAGAGCTGTTTCCTAGTTCTGCTGGATCTCTCAGCGGCGTTTGATACCATCGACCATAACATCCTACTGGACCATCTTGAGGGGCTGGGAGCTGGGGGCACTGTTATACAGTGGTTCCGCTCCTTCCTCCTGGGCCGTGTTCAGAAAGTGGTGGTGGGGGATGAGTGTTCAGACCCCTGGGCCCTCACTTGTGGGGTGCCTCAGGGTTCTGTCCTCTCCCCCTTGCTTTTCAACATCTACATGAAGCCGCTGGGAGAGATCATCAGGGGATTTGGGCTGGGTGTTCATCAGTATGCAGATGATACCCAGCTCTACCTCTCTTTCAAATCAAAACCAGTGAAGGCAGTGAAGGTCCTGTGTGAGTGCCTGGAGGCGGTTGGAGGTTGGATGGTGGCTAACAGATTGAGGTTGAATCCTGACAAGACAGAAGTACTGTTTTGGGGGGACAGGAGGCGGGCAGGTGTCCTGGTCCTGAATGGGGTAACTGTGCCCCTGAAGGACCAGGTGCGCAGCCTGGGAGTCATTTTGGACTCACAGCTGTCCATGGAGGCACAGGTCAAATCTGTATCCAGGGCAGCTGTTTACCAGCTCCATCTGGTATGCAGGCTGAGACCCTCTCTCCCTGCGGACTGCCTTGCCAGAGTGGTGCATGCTCTGTTTATCTCCTGCTTGGATTACTGCAATGCGCTCTATGTGGGGCTACCTTTGAAGGTGACCCGGAAACTACAACTCATCCAGAACGTGGCAGCTAGACTGGTGTCTGGGAGCGGCCGCAGAGACCACATAACACCGTCTTGAAAGACCTACATTGGCTCCCAGTAGGTTTCCGAGCACAATTCAAAGTGTTGGTGCTGACCTTTAAAGCCCTAAACGGCCTTGGTCCAGTATATCTGAAGGAGCGTCTCCACCCCCATCGTTCTACCCGGACACTGAGGTCCAGCACCGAGGGCCTTCTGGCGGTTCCCTCACTGCGAGAAGCCAAGTTACAGGGAACCAGGCAGAGGGCCTTCTCGGTAGTTGCGCCCGCCCTGTGGAACGCCCTCCCACCAGATGTCAAAGAGAACAACAACTACCAGGCTTTTAGAAGACATCTGAAGGCAGCCCTGTTTCGGGAAGCTTTTAATGTTTGATGTATTATAGTATTTTAATATTCTTTTGGAAGCCGCCCAGAGTGGCTGGGGAAGCCCAGCCAGATGGGCGGGGTATAAATAATAAATTATTCTTATTCTTATTCTTATTTTTATTATTCCCTAATTTGTTTACATAAAACTTCCAATGTTAATGTGAAAATTAAGGGGGATAGTGGGCCAGCTTGGTCATTGTGTATCATCATCTGGAAGCCTTTTTTTGATCTTTTGGCTAAAATATTTGCATATACTTTATAATCGTTCTTTAGAAGTGCGATAGGCCTATAGTTGTTAATAAGTAGATTGTCCGTTCCCTGTTTTGGAATTAATGCAATAAGGCTGTCTTTCCAAGAATCCGGCATGGTTCCGTCTTTTAAGATGTTGTTCATGATACTTCTTAATGGGTTCTGAATTAGGGTTTTGTTCTGGCTCTGGCTGTGTCTCTGGCTCTGGCTCCGGCTCCAGCTCCAGCTCCGGCACTGTATCAAGTACTGTTGCAGACTCAGGCTGTGGCTCTAGGCTGTGGCTGCAGCTATGTTTTGCGCTCCGGCCCTGTATCAAGCCCCATTTCTGGCTCTGGCTCTGGCTTTCATTCCGCTTTGGCTCTGGCTCTGGCTCTGATTCATGTTCTCCCTCTGACTCTGATTCAGGGTTTCGCTCTGGCTCTGGCTCTGGCACTCTATCAAGGACTGTTTCAGACTAAGGCTGTGGCTTTGGCTCTGCCTCTGTTTCAGGCTCAGGCTCTGTTTGAGACTGTGTCTCTGTTTCAGGCTCCGGCACTGTATAAAGTACTGTTGCAGACTCAGGCTGTGGCTCTAGGCTGTGGCTGTTGCTGTTGCTCTGGTTTGGGCTGTGGCTCTTTTTCAGGCTCTGGTTCTGAATGAGGGCTTGGTTATTGCACTGATTCAGGGTCTCGCTCTGTCTCTGGCTGTGTCTCTGTTGCACCTCAAACGGTGGTTTGTTGTTGTTGTTGTTGTTGTTTTCTTTCTGGGGTGGGACAAATGTTTAGTTGGGGCGGGGATTATTTTAAGTTTAGCATAATTGTTTCTTGCTTTGTTTTTCTTTTACTATTTTTTAAGGTTATTGTATAGTTTGTATTTTGCTTTTGAAGGGGAAAGGGTCAGGGCTGCCTGAGAGGGGGCCTCAGCCAACAGAATGGCTGGGGCAAGTTCCCTACGGGGTGTGTGTGTGTATTGGAACACCCAATCTCTTTTATCTTGGGTGGGAGGAGCAGTTGCGCTAAGACCAGACCACGTCTTTACCGAAGATCTGGTTCTGACTCTGATTCTGATTCTCTGATTCTGGCACTCTATCAAGGGCTGTTTCAGACTCAGGCTGTGGCTGTTGCTCTGGTTCTGGCTCTTTCTCAGGCTCTGGTTCTGAATGAGGGCTTGGTTCTGGCACTGATTCAGGGTCTCGCTCTGGCTCTGGCACTCTATCAAGGACTGTTTCAGACTTAGGCTGTGGCTGTGGCTGTGGCTCTGTTTCCATTCTTACAATGGAATGCACACAAAGCAATAGTCCTTTCTATATAAATTTTCCAATACATTCTGAAAACATAATAAATCCTTAATTGTTGTCCACCTCTTTTTAGTTCCTTTATCACTCGAATGCTAGCACGGAGTCAAAACTATTATTGTATTTTTGAACATATCTTGTATAACCATCCCATT
This sequence comes from Podarcis bocagei, assembly GCF_964188305.1. Classification (NCBI taxonomy): domain Eukaryota; kingdom Metazoa; phylum Chordata; class Lepidosauria; order Squamata; family Lacertidae; genus Podarcis; species Podarcis bocagei. Next base: position 10,990,393 of record NC_138131.1, read on the forward strand.
TTTCTGCAAATTTTTGCTTTGAGATTCCTGTGAGTTTGCTAGTCAATTGAGCCGTCTCCACCAATTCCTGTAATTTGATTTGCCAATCTGTTATTTTTGGAGCCTCGTGATCTTTCCATCCCTTGGCCACAAGTATACAAGCTGCTGCGGTTGCATACAAGAATACTTCTCTTAGATTTTTTGGGATATCTTTATCTAAAATACTTCATAGAAATGCCTCTGTTTTTTTCGTAAAAGTTATCCCCATCATCTTTTTTAATTCATCGTATATTCCCCCCCAAAAAAAAAAATCTTTATCTTTTCACACGTCCACCACATGTGGCTCATGTCACCGTTATTTCCTCCACATCTCCAACAAGCATTCGCCAATTTTTTATACATTCTTGATCATCTGGAAGGAGTGAGGTACCACCTATGAGCCATTTTCATCATGTTCTCTCTTATATTATAGCTGGCTGTAAATTTCAAATTTACATTCCATCAGTTTCCCCCATCTTTTAGCATAATTGGACGGCCCACATCTTGGGCCCACTTTATCATTGAATCCTTAACCTCCCCATCCATTACTTCGTAGTCTAAAAGAAGTCTATACATTTTTGCGATTATTTTGGTTTTACTATTCAGTAGTTCTCTTTCAAATCTTGAAGGCTCCTTTTCAAAACCTATCTGCTTATCCTGTCTGAACACTTCATTCACCTGGAAGTAATCTAGGCAAGTAGAAAAGTGATCTTTTATTTTTTCATAACTTATCAATATTAGTTGACCCTCCTCCTCCCCCCTTAATATTGTGTTATACGTTATCCAGTTCTCTTTGATGTTGTTGCTATTTTTAACAGCGATTGCTTCTAGTGGAGAGTTCCATCTTGGGGTTTTCTGTTCCAAATATCTTTTGTATTTTCCCCATACCTTATATATAGCATTTCTTATTATATGATTTGAAAAACTCCTATGCGTCTTTATTTTCCCATAATTAAGATAGCCATGCCACCCAAAACGGGTGTCATGACCTTCTAGATCTAAAATATCCCAATTTTTTAAATAAATACCCATCTTTCAACCAGAGAAGACATGAGGCTTCGTAATATAGCTTCAATTCCGGTAACCCGTAGCCACCTCTTTCTACAGTATCTATTAATATCTTATGCTTTACTCTTGGTCTTTTACCCTTCCACAAAAATTTAGAAATTTCTTTTTGCCACTTGTTGATACTGCTGGTCTTTCCTGTAATTGGAATCGTTTGGAATAGAAAGAGTAGCTTCGGTAAAACTATCATTCTAATTACAGAAATGCGGCCCAGGAATAATAAATTTAACCTTGTCCATGTCTCCAACTGTCTTTTGATATCTTTCCAACAATGGGTATAATTATCTTCATATAAGTTAATATTCTATGGTGTTATCCATAATCCTAAATACTTGATTTTGGGGTAGATTTTAATGTGTATTATTTGTTCTAATTCTGCTTTTTCATCTGGCGACATATTTTTAACTAATAGTTTTGTCTTGTTTAAATTCATTTTGAACCCCGCAACTTTACCGTAGCCATATATTATTTCCAACGCCTTTCTTAAACTCTGTTTTGGTTGCTCCGTAGTTATAATTAAATCGTCAGCAAATGCCCTCATTTTGTAACTTCTATTTCCCAGCATAATCCCTTTTATTTCTTTTTCCTCCCTAATTTGTTTACATAAAACTTCCAATGTTAATATGAAAATTAAGGGGGATAGTGGGCGACCTTGTCTGACCCCTTTCCTGATTTCACACTCCTGTGATAAATTTCCATTGATTATGATTTTAGCTTTTTGTTTTGATTATATTGCTTCAATCCCTTTTATATACTGTATACCAAAATCCATATGGTGTAATAGACCTTTCATAAATTTCCAGGATAACCTGTCGAAAGCTTTTTCTGCATCTATAGCCATTAAGACTGCCTTCTTTTCTGTCGGATTCTCAGTTGCAGTGAGAGGTAACTGGCCATTCTCCAGGCATCCGGCTTGAGATCCTGGTTGACCTTCGGACTTCCGGAGGCGCCGCGAACGGCGCGGTGAAGGAGAAGCTCCCCAGAAACGGGTCGTCCGCTACGGCGAAGCGGAGACCCACACCGGAAAACCACAGGTAGAGTTAGCCTGTGGCTGTGGGACTCGGCGGGCACCAGAAGCGCCCCCCGAAACGAAGAAGGAACCCCGTAAGGGGCTCCGGAACGTGGAGGGGTGGCGCGGTGCTGTGAGTCGATCCCTCTTTCTGAGGAAGTGAAGCCGCATAGCTGCTGCCGATGAGCACTGACCTTTTTTCCTGGAACATCCGATCTGAAAAGCTTTAACCCGTGAGTAAGAGGGATTGAAGGAATTTGAGACCAAATTAAATGTAAAATTCGGCCAAAGCGGGAGACGCAACCAGGAAGCCCGTCTCCCGGTTCTGCTTAAAGTTCCGAAGCAAAAGACTTTGATTTGCCTGAAGCCTTTGAAGTGGCGGAAAAAGTTTTCAATTCGTGCCTTGCTTGAGTTGCTTTAATAGAGACTAAGGGATTTAATTTCTTATGGTTCTGAACCTGCTCTACCTTCTCCCCGTGAGCTTAGAAATTTTACTGAGAAGCCAGGTGCTCGAACTGCCGGATTAATAGAACTGTCAGATTGTGTATTTTGTTGCTGCTATTTAGAACTGCTACATTTGAGCACTATTGGCTTGGATATATCGAAACATTGTTTCTGGCACTTTTTAGAGACATTGTTCCACTTTAAGGATTATCTCTGCTAGCTGCAAGAGAGCTGAGGGTCTTCTGGAAATATATGGCTGTTTGGACATTGCTAAAAAGTTTTGAAGTTTTGGTTATAACTTGCTTTAGGAGTAACAAATTTACCGCTTCCCTTGAGACACGAATGAACTCCCCCTAGAGGATTTGGGATTTACAACTATTTGGGACTTGTTTTTCTCCTTTTTTCTACTTTATTGTTTATTCTCTGGACTTGTGGATTCCCATGGGACTGTACACAGTTTGACCTTGGCACGTAGACAGGAGTGGAATGAGTGGCTTTGGGAAAACAAGATCGGCTAAAGCTAAAGCTAAACAATTAACGCAAACAACTTTGACTACACAGCTACGCAGATCATCTGCCCCTGCTATCTTGGGGGCACAAGAGGAAGAAACTGAGCAGACTTTGCTAGAAGGTATAGCTGCAGGAGGATCTGCCTCAGTATTAGAACAAATTTTGGGAAAATTGGAAAGTTTGGATTAAAAGGCAGATGAGCATTCAGCTAAAATTGATCAATTGGTCAGACCTCACCTAGAGTACTGTGTCCAGTTCTGGGCACCACAATTCAAGAAGGACACTGACAGAGGAGGGCAACCAGAGGAGGGCAACCAAAATGGTCAAAGGCCTGGAAACGATGCCTTATGAGGAACGGCTAAGGGAGCTGGGCATGCTTAGCCTGGAGAAGAGGAGGTTAAGGGGTGATATGATAGCCATGTTCAAATATATAAAAGGATGTCACATAGAGGAGGGAGAAAGGTTGTTTTCTGCTGCTCCAGAGAAGCGGACACGGAGCAATGGATCCAAACTACAAGAAAGAAGATTCCACCTAAACATTAGGAAGAACTTCCTGACAGTAAGAGCTGTTTGACAGTGGAATTTGCTGCCAAGGAGTGTGGTGGAGTCTCCTACTTTGGAGGTCTTTAAGCAGAGGCTTGACAACCATATGTCAGGAGTGCTCTGATGGTGTTTCCTGCTTGGCAGGGGGTTGGACTCGATGGCCCTTGTGGTCTCTTCCAACTCTATAATTCTATTCTATTCTATTCTAAGCTACAGCCAGTGTTAACAAATTGACTGAACAAGTTGCTCAGCATGCACAAGCAATTGGGAACCTTCAGGAAGCCACCACAGAAAATCGTAAATTAGCTGTGGAAGCCAATCAAAAAGCTGAAGCAGTAAAAGAGGAGGTAAAACCACTATACAAACAGGTTGGCGAACAGCAGGCCTACCTGTCTATGATAGAATTACGTAGTAGGGAAAACAACCTGAGACTGAGGTCAATTCCTGAATTTGAACAAGGGGATTTAATTGACTTTCTAACAAAAGAATTTGCTAAGTTTTGGCCCTTGGAAGAAGATAAGTTTAAAATTGTGACTGCTTTTAGACTTGGAAGAGTAGCAAGGAAAGACAAACCTAGAGACTGTCTGATTACCTTGAGATCCAAGGAAGAAAGAGGTAAAATATTAAGCCTACATTACGAAAAGTCACTTGTAATCCAAGGCAGGAGGGCAGAAATTTACAAAGATATCCCAAAACAACTTTTGGATCTCAGATCTATATACACAGAGCTTGCTAAACTGCTGAGGAGCAACTCGATTCCTTTTAGGTGGGAATTTCCCCAAGGACTATCTTTTACATTTAAAGGGAAGAAAGTGAAAATAAAAACAGCCGAGGACAAAGAAAAGTTTCTGAACGACTACGGAGAAGACCTTCAGAAAGGGATTTTTGGAATTCCAGGGCCTGGGCCTTTGCCTGCACCTACACCCTTGCCTATACCCACACCTTTGGGGCGGTACGAAAAGGAATGTACAAGGAGGGGTAAGTACAGATTGATATTGTAATGGGAATTGGGGTTGCTCGTGCGTAAAGGATGCTGAAGTTCTAGGCAACGTTGCCTGGCTAAACCTTTCCCTGGCTGGACAGCCCTTCCTCCGTGGCTGTGTCAGTCGCTGGCAGAATCCGTCAGTGGCCGTTTCCTGAATTTCTTCCAACATAAAAATTCCTTGACGCCCAGTCTCCGCCTAGCCTCCCTGCGCGGAAGCTTTCTGCGCAGAGTAGGCGTAGCCAGCGGAGGTCCTGGACTCTCCCCGCTGGTCTCTGTGGAAGAGTCTTGGAGCCCTCTCTCCGAAGTCCTTCCCTGGTCCCCTTCCTCCCCGGTGTCACGCTGATAACCTTCCCCAAAGGGAGTGTTCTCTCTCCCTCTGCTGGTCCCTTCTCCTGCATGGTCGGGGAGCCTTACCTCCACTCTTGGCTCCGATGGCAGTTCCCTGACAGATATGGTGTGAACTCAAGGTGAACAGAACGTACCAGGGTGATGAGGGAATGTCTTAGCATCAGTGCGGTTTGAGCAGCATGAGCAGAACAAAGCTTAGAAGCAAGACTTCCCATCATGCCACAGTTATGTGCAGAAGCAATGCTTCCCATCATGCCATGGTCATGTGCAAAAGCAATGCTTTCCTTCATCTCCCCCTTTCTTTTCTTATTTGCGAGGTGTTCTGGGTGAATAAGACAAAAATACTTCGGGATACGTGGTATGCCAGCGCATGCCCGAAATAAGTTCGCCACATCTCCCCTAATGTTTACTGCTGGTGCTGCAATTTCGCAAAGTAGGCAGCAATGATTTTATTGGGTGGCTGAGGGGGAGAGAGAAACCGAGACAAAAGACTTATGAGTCCAGGAATGCATTGGAGGAAGCAACATAGCAAAATCAATATACATATTATAATAATGGCATATTGAAAGAGATTACGAAGCCAATTCAGGTTTGGCAACCAGCCAGTGAGCCACTGGGTGAATGAGTCCCACAGGCCAGAAAGTCCAACGTCCTATTTAATGTGGTGTGTAAGATTTTGCAAATGAAGAATGTTCGTTTTTTGAGACTTCCGGTTTGGGATCGCAAGCAGCTTTTGGGTGGCTTTGGAATTATCAGTAATATTAGAACAACACATGTCGTCCACTTGTTCACAGCCGTAATGATGAAGCATCAATAGATAATCGATAGCAGCGCGGTTCTGCAGAAGACCATGCTGGAGTTCACTCTGCTCTTTATTTAGAAGAAGTAAAATTCAGGGCTTTTGCTGCAGAACAAGCTAAAGAGTTAATGTTCCTACTATTGCGTGCAGCCAATCCAGGGACTCCTAGGAGAGAAACAGCTAAAGAGATATATTCAGACCTACTGGGAAGAGAAATTGAATCGTCACAATCGTTAGTCAATGCAATAGAGCGGCGATATCGAGAGCGGGTCAAATGATGCTTTTTGGGTAATACGATGGACAAACGGCTTAAGCAGCAGGGTGTGCCATGGCTGATGTTTGCTGGAATGTAATTAAATGTATAGCCAGGACACGTCCAGAACCAGACAGCAGGTAGTTCTTTGTATTTATATACATAAGAAATATTGACATAATTAGAGCAGTGGAAATTATCCTTGCCCATTTCCACACAGTTGGATTTTGTGCAATTGACCATACGGGCACAGGTGACATTAAAAGAAGCCACGTATGGGGTCAACAAATCAATGGCCAAAGGTGGGCGTCGGCGCACTTGGTTACCCCAGTTGTGGTAACCGGAATAACCAAGGGTGCGGAGAGAATCGTTTTGGGGTAGGGATGAGAAAAACCAGGTATCATTTTGTATGTCAAAAGGGTCATGGCAAACAGGGATAAGGCAGGAGCCAAGGATTTCACCTATTGATACCTGTTGGGTTAGGCAAAAGGAAGAAATATTGAGGGTCTTTGCAAAAGATTCCCACACATTTGTTGGTGTGGAGTTACCGCTATTAAGAGCGGAAGCAGAAAGAGGCAAAAACAAAACGCTGAAAATGAGCACTAAAGCAAGTAGCTTTCCCCCCGTTATGGGCCATTGTTCTACCCATACCGGGGTGGTTGATTTCCAGTGGAGGGGGAGTGCAAGCTTACTCATTTAATTGAATGGTAGCTTGTAATTGTTGTAGTAAGTCTCTGCCCCACAGATTGAGATGGATTTTTAACACACAGGGCTGGATATATGCAATGGTTTCAGAGCTATCAGGCAGAGAAACAGGCAGCCACTGTACGCTTTGGGAAGAGGTTTGAGGTCCACCTACACCCCAAACTGCAGAGGCAGACTCAAGGGGCCACGTGGGGTCCCAGTGTTACCGGAAAAATCCGAGGGCTCCCTTGGACAAAAACAAAGACACCAACCAGGATAACTTGGAGGAAAACAGCAGCCTGTAGGCTTGGCCTTTATTGAACTGTTGCAACAGGGTGTTCCCCTCACTCGCAAGAGAGAGGAAAGACCCAGAAAGATGGTGTGCAAGACCTTATAAAAACTTTTGAAATTCCCATCCTCTAGGTCAAGCCCACCCCCAGAAACATCATGCATACATTACAGAAAGGAGGGGTTGAGGGAGGAGTTTTGGTGGTAACCTGAGTGTCCTGTCACCTGGCTGGTTCCTCCTTTCCCCCTGCCCATGAGTCACTTCCAGGAGACAAAGGGGAGTTTGCAGTTTCCTGCCCCCAGAGGGAAGATCTGATTATTGTCCTTTGTTTCAGTCCATGCTGAATCCACTACCATATGCAAGTTCTTTGTGATTTTGATTGTCTTCTGTCTGGGATTATCAGGGTTGACATAGCAACTGGGCAGGGCTCCTGTGGATGTGCTGGGATGGTGAAGAGATTATGGATGACCAGAACCAAGTCACCCCCCTTTGATAGTCCTTGTCATATGGAGTAATATAAAAATGGAACAGTGCAAATCCGATGTATGGTTGATTTTCTATGAATTTATAACAGAAATGTGGCGTATGTAATGTGTGAGTGTGAGTGTGTGTGAAGTTTGTACAAACAGAATGATTGGGGGGGGGTTCCTGCTACAGTTCGCCCCTTCGGAGATAAGATTGCAAAGGTGGCTACTTTATTTAAGGTGGTAAATATTAACCTGCTATTCTCCGTCCCAAGTGTGTGTGTCCATGTGAACCTGAAAGGGACTTGGATATCATGCTTCTTTAAGGATATTTGCATAGAAATATAATGGTGTAACAGTGCACATAGTTAGACATAGGATATCACGTAAAATTAATATTTTGTTGCTCAGTTACTTGTGGTATTCTAGCACCTTGGAAGAAATATTTTCTCAATAGTGGTCTATGCTTTACATTTAGCAGGAAGGTCCACTAATGACTGAAAAGTGCAGTTTGCTTCCCCCCCGCCATTTTTGTGTTCTCAGGTGTCAAGGTAGCTCATCTGTGGTCTCACATCGGCATGGTGTCACAGTAGTGGCAATCCCTGGTGAATCCCCTTAGGGCTTTCATATTTACCATGTTGCCTGGCACCCACCACAGCTGGCACAGGTTTTGGACACGTCATGAGAGAAATGTCTTCGCCTTGGCCATTCCATGGGATTTCTTTTTATTATTATAGGCTCTGGTCTTGCAGTCATGGGGAGTTGCTCACTTGCACTTTAAGGACCAAAAAGCTAATTGCAGCCTGGATACACTTGCCCAATTCAAACTGAGTCCAATTTGAATTTTTTTCTTGCCCCATGGTTCTCAACTCTTCAAACCAATCTGTTAAAAGAAAACCATTCTTAAAAGGGCATTTTGTCCAAATAAGTCAATTTAACTCTATAAGGGATCATTCCTGCTAAACCAAAGCATATGCACCTTCATGTACCTGGTGTTTTATGGATCCAAAAGCTTGTCCTTGGCAAAACGAGGTTTAACACATTTTAAAATGGATAGGGAAAGTTGGCAGAGTGTCAGGTGGAACAATGAAATGTGATTATAAATTGATCTAAACATTGGACTACACAATAGTGTGAGCTATTAGAAAGTATAAAATGCATGAGAATTCTCCATTGGTGTGTAAGCAATAAGACATTAAACATAAAAACAGTTACACACAAAAAATTGCCCCCCTTTGTGGAAATCACACTGTCAGACACATTTCACAGCAAGATTTCACAGCAAGATTTGTACTACCAAGAAGACATACAACTACTGGAAATTGCAGAAATGTCCGCGCCTGTGTCAATCAAGCCTTCCAGAACCTTGCCATTTATCTTGTACTTACGAAGAAGTTTCTGATGACCAATCCGCTGGATTACAGCTAACAGCTGTGGAGAAAAAGGAGAGAGCTCGTGCAAATTACTATCAATAATAGAAACAGTAGGGTGAGAAGGGAGCACCACCAAATGCGCCCAGGACTCACCCTTTTTTAACTGCATGGGCATGTGGCTCCAAAGTTGAACCATTATTGTGCCCACATAGTCAGGATCCAGAACTCCTGGAATAACCTGGATTCCTTCTTTTGCTGCAGAAAATTTGGGTAAAATTAAACCTGCGACTTTAGGAGGTAGTTGGGTGGGCATAAGCACAATTTCACCAGGTAAAACAGTGTCTTTGGTTTCTTGATTAATTAAGTCGATGGTAAAATCAGAGCGTGTATCCTTTGAGATGTTTTAATAGTAGAGACTAATGGCGGAGGGCTCCCTATTTGTCCTGGCCCGGGAGTGGGGCCCCTAAGGAGTTTCCCGAACTCCTGCACTGATTTGCCCAATGATAGCCTTTAACGCACTTCAGGCATTTCTTGGAAGGCTTAGACTTATTGGCATCACCATTCCTGTTTGCACCCCCGCCAGGGGCTCTGCATTGTTTAGTGAAATGACCTGGGCGCTTGCAGTTGAAGCAGTTCCCAGTGGGCTTGTTGCCAGCCTGGATGGCACCGGCAAGCAAGGACATTGCATGACTCTGGCTTCCAACATCTGCACGGGCTTGAATCATATCGGCCAGGTCATATTTAGGGCGATGTATGATCGACTGCAAAGCCTTTTTGCAGTCAGTACTTGCATTTTCGAAAGCCAATTTTTTCATCAATTCATTTTCAGCTGGAGCGTCATCAATCTGCCTGGTGACTGATTCTTTCAATCTATCTATAAATTGATGGTAGGGCTCCAAATGTTGTTGCTTAATATTAACAAAGGAGCTAAGTGGTTGTCCTGAGACAGGGACTTTGCGAAAGGCACGTTGCACACAGGTCTCGGTGTGACTAAAATGTAAAGGTGTTAATTGCACTTTGGCTGGTATATTATCATACGGACCAGCACCAAAGAGTTGGTTGGCTGAATGCTGTGGATCAGCCAGGGCTACTGCGCAATGCTTAAATTCACTTTGAAAAACTACATACCGAGCCGGGGATAACAGCATGCGCATCAGATCTTTCCAATCTTGAGGTAGCATTGTATAACCAGTTGCTATTCCCTCCAGCATTCCTGTCACATAAGTGGATTTTAGGCCGGAATCAGTAATGGCTTTCCTTAATTCTCTCAGAATAGAATAAGGAAGCGTCTCATACATAATTTGTTGTTGCGCAGTGCCAGGGTTAGTATAAGAAATAGGGAAAGCAGATGGCAGTTCCCCGGCCCACCCCGCCTCCTCCTCCAAGGAAAGAATTCCTTCCTGTCTAGCTTGAAAAAGTGCAGCACGCACAGCTCCTGTAGGAGCAGGCGAAGGAGGGAGGATAGGGGGGGATGTGGGCTGAGGCGAAGGGGGGGTTAGAGAAAGTTGCGATGGAGGCAAAAGCTTTGGGTAAGGAGGTAGATTGTCTGTTGTGGCTAAAAGGGCAGGTGGCAGGGCAGTTGGTGGGGAATTGTCTGGTGCGGGTGCCGACGGAGACGCCTGGGGACCTAATCTAGCGACGGCATCCACACACTTCTGCCAAGTGAGCAGACAATGAATGCCAAGTCTCCATCCCCAAGGACCCTATTTCTGGGTACAAGGGGCACTCACAAGCAATATGACATATCAATCGTTCAATTTCTTTCAAGGAAATATGCACACCTGCTACTCTCTGTCTGACTAAATGAAACTGCTCTTTAGCATGCTCTTTTTTTGGACTTTGTAAGCTCCCCCCCCCCCCCACATACTCACAGTGTAGCGCGCTGAGACTTTTCCAGTCGAGTGAAGTATGAGGCTGTGTAAAGGGATCTGGCACGTCGAGGGTCACCAGATGTTGGGTTGAAATGAACGACAGACAAGTAGGTAGGTGTCATACGGGAGGCGTCTCTCGAGCAAGCCTCGGAGACTCCCTTTTATTGGATATTATACAGCGTTTGCCACGTGTGTGCTTGTTGCTGATTGGTTAACATAAGTACAAAGCAAGGGTTCCATATAAGACATTAATTATTGCATATAAGACATTAATCATAGACAGGTTAAAGGTTGGGAAAAGGAACGCGGAGTTTACACAGGCATGGTTTCGGACTGCCCGTACCAGAGTGGTACGAAAAGGAATGTACAAGGAGGGGTAAGTACAGATTGATATGGTGTGAACTCAAGGTGAACAGAACGTACCAGGGTGATGAGGGAATGTCTTAGCATCAGCACGGTTTGTGCAGCATGAGCAGAACAAAGCTTAGAAGCAAGACTTCCCATCATGCCACAGTTATGTGCAGAAGCAATGCTTCCCATCATGCCATGGTCATGTGCAAAAGCAATGCTTTCCTTCAACACCCGTTTTGGGTGGCATGGCTATCTTAATTATGGGAAAATAAAGACGCATAGGAGTTTTTCAAATCATATAATAAGAAATGCTATATATAAGGTATGGGGAAAATACAAAAGATATTTAGAACAGAAAACCCCAAGATGGAACTCTCCACTAGAAGCAATCGCTGTTAAAAAAAGCAACAACATCAAAGAGAACTGGATAACGTATAACACAATATTAAGGGGGGGGGAGGAGGTTCAACTAATATTGATAAGTTATGAGAAAATAAAAGATCACTTTTCTACTTGGCTAGATTACTTCCAGGTGAATGAAGTGTTTAGACAGGATAAGCAGATACATTTTGAAAAGGAGCCTTCAAGATTTGAAAGAGAACTACTGAATAGTAAAACCAAAATAATCGCAAAAATGTATAGACTTCTTTTAGACTACGAAGTAATGGATGAGGAGGTTAAGGCTTCAATGATAAAGTGGGCCCAAGATGTGGGCCGTCCAATTATGCTAAAAGATGGGGGAAACTGATGGAATGTAAATTTGAAATTTACAGCCAGCTATAATATAAGAGAGAACATGATGAAAATGGCTCATAGGTGGTAGGTACCTCACTCCTTCCAGATGATCAAGAATGTATAAAAAATTGGCGAATGCTTGTTGGAGATGTGGAGGAAATAACGGTGACATGAGCGACATGTGGTGGGCGTGTGAAAAGATTAAGATTTTTTTTGGGGGGGGGATATACGATGAATTAAAAAAGATGATGGGGATAACTTTTACGAAAAAAACAGAGGCATTTCTATGAAGTATTTTAGATAAAGAGATCCCAAAAAATCTAAGAGAGGTATTCTTGTATGCAACCGCAGCAGCTCGTATATTTGTGGCCAAGGGATGGAAAGATCACGAGGCTCCAAAAATAACAGATTGGCAAATCAAATTACAGGAATTGGTGGAGACGGCTCAATTGACTAGCAAACTCAGAGGAATCTCAAAGCAAAAATTTGCAGAAAAATGGGATGGTTATACAAGATATGTTCAAAAATACAATAATAGTTTTGACTCCATGCTAGCATTCGAGTGATAAAGGAACTAAAAGGAGGTGGACAACAATTAAGGATTTATTATGTTTTCAGAATGTATTGGAAAATTTATATAGAAAGAATTATTGTTTTGTGTACATTCCATTGTAAGAATGGAAACAGAGCCAGAGCCACAGCCACAGCCTAAGTCTGAAACAGTCCTTGATAGAGTGCCAGAGCCAGAGCGAGACCCTGAATCAGTGCCAGAACCAAGCCCTCATTCAGAACCAGAGCCTGAGAAAGAGCCAGAGCCAGAACCAGAGCAACAGCCACAGCCTGAGTCTGCAACAGCCCTTGATAGAGTGCCAGAATCAGAGAATCAGAATCAGAGTCAGAACCAGATCTTCGGTAAAGACGTGGTCTGGTCTTAGCGCAACTGCTCCTCCCACCCACGATAAAAGAGATTGGGTGTTCCAATACACACACAGGAACTTGCCTGTAGGGAACTTGCCCCAGCCATTCTGTTGGCTGATGCCCCCTCCCAGGCCGCCTTGACCCTTTCCCCTTAAAAAGCAAAATACAAACTATACAATAACCTAAAAAAATAGTAAAAGAAAAACAAAGCAAGAAACAATTATGCTAAACTTAAAATAATCCCCGCCCCAACTAAACATTTATCCCACCCCAGAAAGAAAATAAAAATAACAACAACAACAACAACAACAACAACAACAACAACAACAACAACAACAACAAACCACCGTTTGAGGTGCAACAGAGACACAGCCAGAGACAGAGCGAGACCCTGAATCAGTGCAATAACCAAGTCCTCATTCAGAACCAGAGCCTGAAAAAGAGCCACAGCCCAAACCAGAGCAACAGCAACAGCTACAGCCTAGAGCCACAGCCTGAGTCTGCAACAGTACTTGATACAGTGCCGGAGCTGGAGCTGGAGCCGGAGCCAGAGCCAGAGACACAGCCAGAGCCAGAACAAAACCCTAATTCAGAACCCATTAAGAAGTATCATGAACAACATCTTAAAAGACGGAACCATGCCGGATTCTTGGAAAGACAGCTTTATTGCATTAATTCCAAAACAGGGAACGGACAATCTACTTATTAACAACTATAGGCCTATCGCACGTCTAAAGAACGATTATAAATTATATGCAAATATTTTAGCCGAAAGATCAAAAAAAGGCTTCCAGATGATGATACACAATGACCAAGCTGGCTTTTTGCCCGGGAGGCACATTTATAGCAACACTAGAAACATTATAAACTTATTAGCGTATTTAGACTTAAGAATAGAAAAGAAGGCAGTCTTAATGGCTATAGATGCAGAAAAAGCTTTCGACAGGGTATCCTGGAAATTTATGAAAGGTCTGTTACACCATAACGGATTTTGGTATAAAGTATATAAAAGGGATTGAAGCAATAGAATCAAAACAAAAAGCTAAAATCATAATGAATGGAAATTTATCACAGGAGTGTGAAATCAGGAAAGGGGTCAGACAAGGTCGCCCACTATTCCCCTTAATTTTCATATTAACATTGGAAGTTTTATGTAAACAAATTAGGGAAGAAAAAGAAATAAAAGGGATTGTGCTGGGAAATAGAAGTTACAAAATGAGGGCATTTGCTGACGATTTAATTATAACTACGGAGCAACCAAAACAGAGTTTAAGAAAGGCGTTGGAAATAATATATGGCTACGGTAAAGTTGCGGGGTTCAAAATGAATTTAAACAAGACAAAACTATTAGTTAAAAATATGTCGCCAGATGAAAAAGCAGAATTAGAACAAATAATACACATTAAAATCTACCCCAAAATCAAGTATTTAGGGGACTTCCGGAGGCGGCGCGAAACGGCAATGGCGGTCCTCTTCAGCTGCTGAAGAGGGGCTCCGCGGAAAAGGGTCGTGCGCTGCGGCACAGCGACGACCCACTCAGAAAAACCACGGGTAGAGTGAGCCCGTGGCCGTGGGGTTCGGCGGGCACCAGGAGCGACCTCAGAAGCGCAGAAGGGACCCCGTAAGGGGCTCCGGAACGTGGAGGGGGTAGCGGTGCTGTGAATCCATCGCTCTTTCCGCGGAAGTGAAGCCGCGCGGCTGCTGCTGATGAGCGCTGACCTTTCTTCTTTGAACATCTGATTTGAAACAACATACTCGTGAGTAAGAAATCCGAGACTTTATTTGAACCTAAATTTGTGAATTTCGGCTGAAAGCGGGAGACGCTAAAAAGGAAGTCAGTCTTCCGGCTCTGTTTAAAGTATTGAGCAAAGACTTACTAAAGCGGAAGCGCTGAAAGGAGTTTAAAAGAAGTTGGAATATACCCTGCAAATTCAGATTTGACTGTTTAAAAGCTAAGGAAAAGTTAAAACTGTATTATAAGCGGACAGAAACCGTGATTTTCCTCTCTACCTTTTGTGGATTACAAAGTTACGACACCCAGCTCTCGGGCTGTCTGGATACAAAGTAACATCAGACTGCGGCAACTGTATATAAAAATATAAAGTCACATCGGGCTACTTTGTAAGTTATAAAAAAGGAACTGTTGCATGCACCTTTGTAAAGAACTTTTACTCTCTGCAGTTAAAAAGTGAATTTAGAGGGCTCCCCCCTTGTCTTGGATTTTACCTAACTTTTTCTTTGGGAACTTAATGGTGGAAACTTTTTATCCTTCTCCCTAATTTCTGGGGAGCTCCCCCTGCTGGATTGTGGAATTATTAGTCTCTGAGAACTGCTGGTTGTTTTGGAATTTTTACGTCTGGATGTTTACTTTTTGGATTGCTTTTCCCATGGGATTTACAATTTGACCTTGACATTTGGACAGCTGTGGAATGAGTGGTGCAGCAAAAACAAGGGCTGCCAAGAAAGCAAAACAAACTGAACTCTTGCAATCAACTTTGCCTGTGCAGCCACGTAGATCATCTGTTCCAATTGTGACAGGTCTGCAAGAAGGACAACCCAAACAGCCAGCTTTTGGGGATATGGCTGCAGGAGGGCTAGACCCTGTTTCTAAAGAAATATTGGATCAGCTGGCAGCATTAAATAAGAAAGCTGATGAACAAGCAGCTAAATTTGAGGAACAAGCGGCTAAATTCGACCAGGTGACAGCTACAATTAATAGACTGACAGATCAAGTCGCTCAAAATACACAGGCAGTAGGCAACATTGAAAAGATTACAACAGAAAATCGAAAATTAGCCGAGGAAGCAAATACAAAAGCAGACCAAAATAAAAAGAGGATAGAGGAATTAAGAGGGGAAGTAAGACCACTGAGCAGACAGGTTACTGAACAGCAAGCGTACCTGTCCATGGCGGAACTGAAAAACAGGGAAAGTAATCTCAGGCTTAGAAACATCCCAGAACTAGAAAAAGAAGATCTGATTGGCTTTTTGACAGCAGAAATATCCAAGTTCTGGGGTCTGGCAGAAGAGAAGGACTTTAAAATTGTCACCGCTTTTAGACTGGGAAGAGTGGCCAAGAAGGACAAACCAAGAGATTGCTTGATCATTTTGAGATCCAAGCAAGAAAAAGATAATATACTCGGCCTGCATTTTAAAAATTCATTGGTGATTCAGGGAAAGACAGCAGAAATCTTCAGAGACATACCAAAACAGTTGTTGGATTTAAGAACTACATACAAAGATCTGGCAAGTTTACTGAGAAACAACACAATCCCCTACAGGTGGGAATTTCCTCAAGGACTATCTTTTACTTTGAAAGGGAAGAAGGTAAGAATCAGAACAGCAGAGGAGCAAGAAAAGTTCCTAAACGATCACGGGGAGGACCTTCGGAAAGGAATAGCAGGTACTTGGCCACCTCCTACGCCTGGTGCAAAACCAGATCCACTTCCAGGCATAGACGACAAGGGAGACAACCCTATTGGTTGACAAATTGATCCAGGATGTCTCTGCAGCTTTTTAGTTGGAATATTCATGGCGCAAATTCTCCCGAAAAAAGGAAAAGGATTTTTCATATATTGAGGAAGGAACAATTAGACGTCATTTGTCTTCAAGAAACACATGTGACTAGGCTCCACAGGAGAGTGTTAATCAATAAGAGACTAGGCCAAGAATTTATTTCATCAGACAAGGTTAAAAAAAGAGGAGTAGTGATATATGCAAAGGAGAGCCTAGCACCAAAGTTTGTGTATAAAGATGAACAAGGAAGAATTCTGGCGATTGAAATACAATCACAAGGAGAAAAATTTTTGATAGTAGGAATTTACGCACCAAACGAGGGGAAATCGGAATTTTATAAGAAGCTGCATGAGATAATGCTGGACCACATTGACTATACTAACATCATTTTGATGGGAGATATGAATGGGGTTGTCTCCACATACATAGATAAGTCACAAAATCAAAACTTGACTAAAGATGGCAGACTACCAAAGACTTTCTTCGAACTTACAGACAATATGGACTTGATTGGTATTTGGAGGACAAAGAACCCTCTAGGTAAAGAGGGAACATTCTTTTCTGAGGCCCACCTATCCTGGACAAGAATTGACCAAATTTGGATGTCTAGAGGACTGGCACCTAAGACTAAAAAAATAGAGATCTGCCCCAAAACTTGCTCCGACCACAACGCTCTGAAAATAGACTTGAGACTTACACCAGCTGGATCCTTCAGATGGAGAATGAATGACTTTTTGTTTAGAGATCAGGAGATTGTAAAGAAGGCCCAAAAAACGTTGAAAGACTACTTTGAAATAAATTTGAATACTTCGGTGGAAAAGAAAATAATCTGGGACGCGAGTAAAGCTGTTATGAGAGGGTTCCTGATACAACAGAATACCATCAAGAAAAAACTCTGGAATGGTAAAAAGGACAAGATTTTGGAGAAGATAAGAGACGGAGAGAAAAAGCTGAGACTAAATCCAAAATAAAAAGAAGTTCTAAGAGAAATAAAATTCCATCAAGCACAATACGCGAAATTGATAAATCAAGAAGTTGAATGGAAAATTAAACAGATGAAACAAAGATCATTCGAATCGGCAAATAAATGTGGGAAGCTGCTGGCATGGCAGCTGAAAAAGAGACAAAAATTGAACTTTGTTACCAATCTGGAGGTTGAAGGAGAATGTATTCAGAAACCAGAAGAAATTAGAAAGTGTTTCCAGAGATACTTCAAAAAATTGTTTACTCAAGGACCCCAAGTAGAGACCGAGATAAACAAATTTTTAAAAAGCCATGGCCTGCAAAAACTAACACAAGATAAACAAACAGCCCTGAATTATAAAATAACACAACAGGAAATTGAAAGTGCCATTCAGAATATGCAATTAGGCAAATCCCCAGGCCCAGATGGACTTACCTCCAAATATTATAAGACATTGAAGGAATATTTGACCCAGCCACTAATGGAGGTATGTAACCAAATTATGGAAGGGAAGGGGGCACCAGAATCGTGGAAAGAGGCATTCATCACTTTGATACCAAAATTGGAATCTGAAAAGACTCAACTTAAGAACTACCGTCCCATCTCACTCCTAAACATGGATTACAAAATTTTTGCTGATATTTTGGCAAATAGACTGAAAAAAGTTTTAAACGAAGTAATTCATAAGGACCAAGCAGGCTTTCTCCCTGGTAGGCATTTGTCTGACAACACCAGGAATATTATTGATGTTTTGGAGTTACTACAGACAAATTTGAGCACGAAAGCAGTTTTGATTTTCATAGACGCTGAGAAGGCCTTTGACAATATATCCTGGAAATTTATGAAGAAAAACCTGGAAGGGATGGGAGTGGGAAGGGCGTTCCAAAATGGTATTGAAGCAATCTACTCAGAACAAAAAGCTAAATTGATAGTAAACAATGTGGTGACAGAGGAGTTCAAAATTGAAAAAGGGACACGACAGGGGTGCCCCTTATCACCCTTGTTATTTATTTCTGTCCTGGAGGTGTTGCTGAACTTGATTAGGAAGGACCAGCGGGTGGAAGGAATACAGGTCAGAGGAAAACAATATAAACTGAAGGCTTTCGCAGATGATTTGGTTTTGACACTACAGGAGCCAGAACCTAGTACAAAAAGAGCTTTAGAACTAATTTCTGAGTTTGGTCGGGTGGCGGGATTCAAGTTGAACAAACAAAAAACTAAGGTCTTGGCAAAAAACTTGACACCTTCAGAAATAGATGGGTTTCAGAAGGAAACAGAATTAAATGTGGTTACAAAAGTGAAATACCTGGGGGTTAATTTGACTGGGAAAAATTTGAATTTGTTCAAAGATAATTATGAAAAATGTTGGTCTGAAATTAAAAAGGACTTAGAAACTTGGTCAAGATTGAAACTTTCCTTGTTGGGAAGAATTGCAGCAGTTAAGACGAATGTATTGCCAAGAATGTTGTTTCTGTTCCAAACCCTCCAGATCGTGGACAGAGTGGAGTGTTTTGGAAAGTGGCAGAGGGATATTATGAAGTTTGTCTGGCAGGGCAAAAAGCCCCGAATAAAATTTAAAATACTAACAGATGCAAAGGAAAGAGGGGGATTTGCCCTGCCGGACTTAAGGTTGTATTATGAAGCTGCATCCTTCTGCTGGATGAAGGATTGGTTTTTGTTAGAAAACGCTGATGTCCTAGATCTGGAAGGGTTTAACAATGCTTTTGGGTGGCATGCATATCTGTGGTACGACAAGGTAAAGTTTCACAAATTGTTCAAAAACCATATTGTCAGGAAAGCTTTATTCATTGTCTGGACTAAATATAAGGACTTACTTGAAAATAAGACCCCGAGGTGGTTATCACCGATGGAGGCTAAGACCAGAAAACTAATTAACATGGAGAGTGGCTGGGTAAAATATTGTGAGATAATAGAAAGAGTTGGCGATACTTGGAGGTTGCAGAGTTTTGAAAAATTGAAAGGAAAGGTGCGAGACTGGTTTCACTATGCCCAAATTCTAGAGATTTTTAAAAAGGATAAAAAAATTGGTTTCCAGGTGGAAAAATCAAAATTAGAGTCAGAACTACTTGAACCTAAGACGAAAGTGCTTTCAAGAATGTATAACTTGCTGCTTAAATGGAACACTCAAGATGAGACAGTTAAATCAGCCATGATAAAATGGGCACAAGACATTGGGTACAACATTATGTTTGAAGACTGGGAAAGGTTATGGACCACCGGTATGAAATTTACGGCATGTAGTGCCTTAAAAGAAAACATTATGAAAATGATGTACAGGTGGTACCTGACCCCAGTCAAACTTGCAAAGATATACCATCTGTCTGATAATAAATGTTGGAAATGTAAGGAGGCTGAAGGAACATTCTTTCACCTCTGGTGGACATGCCCGAGGGTGAAGGCTTTTGGGGAAATGATTTATAACGAGTTGAAAAAGGTATTTAAGTATACCTTCCATAAGAAACCAGAGGCCTTCCTCCTGGGCATTGTAGGCCAGAGAGTGTCAAAGAAGGATAGAACTTTCTTTTTATATGCAACTACAGCAGCAAGAATTCTTATAGCCAAATATTGGAAGGCACAGGAGCTACCCACGCTGGAAGAGTGGCATACGCAACTGATGGACTACATGGAACTAGCCGAAATGACTGGCAGAATCCGAGACCTGGGAGAAGAGGCAGTGGAAGAGGATTGGAAAAAATTTAAGGACTATCTACAAAAACATTATAAGTTATATGAATGTTGAGAATTTGCTAAGTTTTGGGAAAAACATGCTTCAGTATTGAGATCGGAAAATGATGGAAATTAAGTTATGACTGTGAAAAGTTTAAATTTTAGAGTATATAATTAGATGAAAGTACAAAAACACATGAAACAAGGTATCAATTTGCTGTTTATTTTTTATTGCAAAGAAAACAGGGGATGGAAGATGTGGGGAAGTCCAGTTGATTATGAAAAAAGATTTGGAAAAGTGAATTTTCTTGTATTTAATTTTTTCTTTCTTTCTGTAAAATCGCTTCTGTTGTGTCATTGACGATGTATTCTGACCTTGGAAAAAAGCAAATAAAAATATTATTAAAAAATAAAAAAAACAAAAACAAAATCAAGTATTTAGGATTATGGATAACACCAAAGAATATTAACTTATATGAAGATAATTATACCCATTGTTGGAAAGATCAAAAGACAGTTGGAGACATGGACAAGGTTAAATTTATTATTCCTGGGCCGCATTTCGGTAATTAAAATGATAGTTTTACCGAAGCTACTCTTTCTATTCCAAACGATTCCAATTACAGGAAAGACCAGCAGTATCAACAAGTGGCAAAAAGAAATTTCTAAATTTTTGTGGAAGGGTAAAAGACCAAGAGTAAAGCATAAGATATTAATAGATACTGTAGAAAGAGGTGGCTACGGGTTACCGGAATTGAAGCTATATTACGAAGCCTCATGTCTTCTCTGGTTGAAAGATGGGTATTTATTAAAAAATTGGGATATTTTAGATCTAGAAGGTCATGACACCCGTTTTGGGTGGCATAGCTATCTTAATTATGGGAAAATAAAGACGCATAGGAGTTTTTCAAATCATATAATAAGAAATGCTATATATAAGGTATGGGGAAAATACAAAAGATATTTGGAACAGAAAACCCCAAGATGGAACTCTCCACTAGAAGCAATCGCTGTTAAAAAAAGCAACAACATAAAAGAGAACTGGATAACGTATAACACAATATTGATAAGTTATGAAAAAATAAAAGATCACTTTTCTACTTGGCTAGATTACTTCCAGGTGAATGAAGTGTTCAGACAGGATAAGCAGATACGTTTTGAAAAGGAGCCTTCAAGATTTGAAAGAGAACTACTGAATAGTAAAACCAAAATAATCGCAAAAATGTATAGACTTCTTTTAGACTACAAAGTAAT
The DNA here is from genome assembly GCF_964188305.1 of Podarcis bocagei. Lineage (NCBI taxonomy): Eukaryota > Metazoa > Chordata > Lepidosauria > Squamata > Lacertidae > Podarcis > Podarcis bocagei. The sequence goes on from NC_138131.1 coordinate 11,011,473, forward strand.
GGATGAGGAGGTTAAGGCTTCAATGATAAAGTGGGCCCAAGATGTGGGCCGTCCAATTATGCTAAAAGATGGGGGAAACTGATGGAATGTAAATTTGAAATTTACAGCCAGCTATAATATAAGAGAGAACATGATGAAAATGGCTCATAGGTGGTACCTCACTCCTTCCAGATGATCAAGAATGTATAAAAAATTGGCGAATGCTTGTTGGAGATGTGGAGGAAATAACGGTGACATGAGCGACATGTGGTGGACGTGTGAAAAGATTAAGATTTTTTTGGGGGGGGATATACGATGAATTAAAAAAGATGATGGGGATAACTTTTACGAAAAAAACAGAGGCATTTCTATGAAGTATTTTAGATAAAGAGATCCCAAAAAATCTAAGAGAGGTATTCTTGTATGCAACCGCAGCAGCTCGTATATTTGTGGCCAAGGGATGGAAAGATCACGAGGCTCCAAAAATAACAGATTGGCAAATCAAATTACAGGAATTGGTGGAGACGGCTCAATTGACTAGCAAACTCAGAGGAATCTCAAAGCAAAAATTTGCAGAAAAATGGGATGGTTATACAAGATATGTTCAAAAATACAATAATAGTTTTGACTCCATGCTAGCATTCGAGTGATAAAGGAACTAAAAGGAGGTGGACAACAATTAAGGATTTATTATGTTTTCAGAATGTATTGGAAAATTTATATAGAAAGAATTATTGTTTTGTGTACATTCCATTGTAAGAATGGAAACAGAGCCAGAGCCACAGCCACAGCCTAAGTCTGAAACAGTCCTTGATAGAGTGCCAGAGCCAGAGCGAGACCCTGAATCAGTGCCAGAACCAAGCCCTCATTCAGAACCAGAGCCTGAGAAAGAGCCAGAGCCAGAACCAGAGCAACAGCCACAGCCACAGCCTGAGTCTGCAACAGCCCTTGATAGAGTGCCAGAATCAGAGAATCAGAATCAGAGTCAGAACCAGATCTTCGGTAAAGACGTGGTCTGGTCTTAGCGCAACTGCTCCTCCCACCCACGATAAAAGAGATTGGGTGTTCCAATACACACACAGGAACTTGCCTGTAGGGAACTTGCCCCAGCCATTCTGTTGGCTGATGCCCCCTCCCAGGCCGCCCTGACCCTTTCCCCTTAAAAAGCAAAATACAAACTATACAATAACCTAAAAAAATAGTAAAAGAAAAACAAAGCAAGAAACAATTATGCTAAACTTAAAATAATCCCCGCCCCAACTAAACATTTATCCCACCCCAGAAAGAAAATAAAAATAACAACAACAACAACAACAACAACAACAACAACAACAACAACAACAAACCACCGTTTGAGGTGCAACAGAGACACAGCCAGAGACAGAGCGAGACCCTGAATCAGTGCAATAACCAAGCCCTCATTCAGAACCAGAGCCTGAAAAAGAGCCACAGCCCAAACCAGAGCAACAGCAACAGCTACAGCCTAGAGCCACAGCCTGAGTCTGCAACAGTACTTGATACAGTGCCGGAGCTGGAGCTGGAGCCGGAGCCAGAGCCAGAGACACAGCCAGAGCCAGAACAAAACCCTAATTCAGAACCCATTAAGAAGTATCATGAACAACATCTTAAAAGACGGAACCATGCCGGATTCTTGGAAAGACAGCTTTATTGCATTAATTCCAAAACAGGGAACGGACAATCTACTTATTAACAACTATAGGCCTATCGCACGTCTAAAGAACGATTATAAATTATATGCAAATATTTTAGCCGAAAGATCAAAAAAAGGCTTCCAGATGATGATACACAATGACCAAGCTGGCTTTTTGCCCGGGAGGCACATTTATAGCAACACTAGAAACATTATAAACTTATTAGCGTATTTAGACTTAAGAATAGAAAAGAAGGCAGTCTTAATGGCTATAGATGCAGAAAAAGCTTTCGACAGGGTATCCTGGAAATTTATGAAAGGTCTGTTACACCATAACGGATTTTGGTATAAAGTATATAAAAGGGATTGAAGCAATAGAATCAAAACAAAAAGCTAAAATCATAATCAATGGAAATTTATCACAGGAGTGTGAAATCAGGAAAGGGGTAAGACAAGGTCGCCCACTATCCCCCTTAATTTTCATATTAACATTGGAAGTTTTATGTCAACAAATTAGGGAATAATAATAATAATAATAATAATAATAATAATAATAATAATAATTAATAATAATTTATTTATACCCCGCCCATCTGGCTGGGCTTCCCCAGCCACTCTGGGCGGCTTCCAAAAGAATATTAAAATACTATAATACATCAAACATTAAAAGCTTCCCGAAACAGGGCTGCCTTCAGATGTCTTCTAAAAGCCTGGTAGTTGTTGTTCTCTTTGACATCTGGTGGGAGGGCGTTCCACAGGGCGGGCGCAAATACCGAGAAGGCCCTCTGCCTGGTTCCCTGTAACTTGGCTTCTCGCAGTGAGGGAACCGCCAGAAGGCCCTCGGTGCTGGACCTCAGTGTCCGGGTAGAACGATGGGGGTGGAGACGCTCCTTCAGATATACTGGACCAAGGCCGTTTAGGGCTTTAAAGGTCAGCACCAACACTTTGAATTGTGCTCGGAAACGTACTGGGAGCCAATGTAGGTCTTTCAAGACCGGTGTTATGTGGTCTCTGCGGCCGCTCCCAGTCACCAGTCTAGCTGCCGCGTTCTGGATGAGTTGTAGTTTCCGGGTCACCTTCAAAGGTAGCCCCATGTAGAGAGCATTGCAGTAATCCAAGCGGGAGATAACCAGAGCATGCACCACTCTGGCAAGGCAGTCCGCAGGCAGATAGGGTCTCAACCTGCGTACCAGATGGAGCTGGTAAACAGCTGCCCTGGATACAGATTTGACCTGTGCCTCCATGGACAGCTGTGAGTTCAAAATGACTCCCAGGCTGCGCACCTGGTCCTTCAGGGGCACAGTTACCCCATTCAGGACCAGGGAATCCTCCACATCTGCCCGCCTCCTCTCCCCCAAAAACAGTACTTCTGTCTCGTCAGGATTCAAACTCAATCTGTTAGCCGCCATCCAACCTCCAACCGCCTCCAGGCACTCACACAGGACCTTCACTGCCTTCACTGGTTCTGATTTGAAAGAGAGGTAGAGCTGGGTATCATCCGCATACTGATGAACACCCAGCCCAAATCCCCTGATGATCTCTCCTCGCGGCTTCATGTAGATGTTGAAAAGCAAGGGGGAGAGGACAGTATGCTAATATGCCGGCCAAGAGTGTAAAAAGAGGTTAAACATGGAGCCTGGCATGCTTCCGCTTGCGCAGCTTTGCTGTTGTCCGTGCCGATCCAAAAATCCTTCCTGCCTCTCTCTCTTGCCGGTAGCAGAGCGCACACAGCGGCGAGAAGCAATTGCAGCGTGTGAGTAATAAATTCAGGGCAGACACAAAGGCGTTCCTTATCTTCTTCTTAGCCTTTAATCATGTAGAATAACAGCATAAATTCAGACCTGGCAAAAGTTCTGCCATTCTCTCCCTCTCGCATAGCGTACCAGAGGCAGACTGAAACACTCAGAGCAAACCACTCCCTTAAGTGTTTCTAACCACGCCTCAGGAAAGAGACGTCACACAGAACTCTTTAACCCTGTGAGTTCTGAAACCAATAACACCCCCTCTCGTCTTGAATCCTGAGGGAAACTGTGAACCTCTGTTTACAGACCTCTTTGAGTTCAACTCACCTCCCATTGCCTTTTGCCTCCCACTGGCATCTATCACAGGCAATTGTTGAATCCCTTCCACACTCCCAGAATCACACTGTGCGAAACCAACCCACGCACTGGTGACCTGAAACCTCTCAGGTGGAATCCCCTTTGTGGTGCGAGTTGACCGCCGGAGCATAACCTCGGGCGCTCCTCCTGACCCACTGGGATCAGCAAGTGTGTCTCCCAGCACAGAAGACTCCCCCTCTGACTTGCTGCGTCTTCGGGCCTCCTGCACTTGGCTAACAGGAGATGAAGGCTCGCTCTTGGGTTCCCTCTTAACCTGTGGAGAAACCCACCCCTGTGCTTGACCATCATCAGCAACCTGGTCTTCAGCAACAGGCTCCGCCTCTGCCTCTCCTTCCTCCCTTTCTTCCTCCCCCTCAGAATCGGACAAGCATTCTGAGAGAAAATCAGAACCAACCCTAGGCCGTGACCAAACACCCTGCTCAAAGTACTCAGCATGCTTGCTGACCAGCAGCTTGGTCTGATCACCCTCTGGGTATGCAAACTTCCACCCATTTGTTGCAGGATCATACCCACAGAAGATCATGTCCTGGTACCTAGGACCACCCTCCTTCCGTTGCGCTGTTGGTATTGGCACTGAAGCCTTGGAACCAAACGAACGGAAGAAATGCACCTGTGGCTTCCTCTTGTGCAACAGAAAATACGGTGTGTCACCTACAGTGTGATTGTAGGACCTGTTAAAAACAAAGCTGGCAAATTTCCAAGCTTCACTCCAAAAGCTCTGAGGCAGCCCAGAGTCACACAGTAAAACCCTGACAGCTTCAGCCAGTGTTTCACTCCTGTGCTCTGCCATGCCTCTCTCTTGAGGAGACTTTGCACCCGTCACCTGGTGACGAATTCCCTTTTGCTTGAAAAACTCCTTCAGAGCAGACCCAGTGAACTGTGACCCACGGTCACTCCTGAACTCTTGCACTTTGGTGGAGAACCTTAGTTCCACCTCCGCAACCCAATCCTGGATAAGTTGCGCCGCTTCCCCCTGCGTTCTGAGAGAGAAACACCATAAATTCCGAGAAAAATCATCTGCCATCGTTAGCAAAAACCTGGCCCCTCCCAGACTCTCACACTTCATGGGTCCTGCAAGGTCTGTGTGAACCAACTCAAAAGGTTTTGTGGTTACCCTCTTTACCCCGGGAAACCTGCACCTTTGAACCTTGCTGCATGCCCTGCACTCTAGGGATCCCTCACATGGTGTGATTTTACAACCCTTGGTGCAGCCGGGCAACCTCTTAACATCTTCCAAACAAGCATGAGACATTCTCTTGTGCCATATATGAACACATGAATCATGGCTGGGAACACTAGCACACTGCGCCTGTGCTTTTCCGGCATTCCCCCCACCCTCTAGAGGTGTTTCCAGAACAAAGAGATTGTTCTTGCATGCCACGTTGACAAGTTGTCTCCCCCCTCTGAAAATGGAACAGGCATCATTTTCAAAACAAATTTTGTATCCTTGTGTCATAAGAGCTGGTACAGATAACAGGCAACAATTCATCTCTGGCACAATGTAGCACTCCAGCTCCTCCTGCAAAACAGAAATATACACATCAGCAACATTAGAAACTGACTTTTGTGTCCCATCAGCTAACGTAACAGTCGTTCCAACTGAAACAGCCCTGCAATTCCGCAGCTCCCCAGCAGATGGCGTCCCAATGAGGTGATGACTCGCTCCTGAATCAACAACCCACTGCACATCTGTGTCCCTGCTGGTATTGTTTTTCAAAGTTGCCAGAGAAGCCGTGAGATGATAACAGTCTCCCTTCTCTGAGTCACATCCTTCCTTCGCGTTCCCACGCTGGCCTCCTCTCCGAGACTGGTTCCCATGGGAAACGACCTTGGAGACATCCTGCCCGGCCTCTCTGCTCCTCTGCGGACAAGCCCGTTTAAGGTGGCTGTTAGACCCACAGAGATAACATTGACGAGTGGAAAAAGCCTGAACACAGCTCTCATCTGGCTTGCCCCCCCCTCTGCAACCGGTGGAGCTTCCTGCGCCAGACCTGCCCTCTCAGACACGCCTCTCCTGTTCGTCCGAAAGACGCCCTGTCACGTACGAGAGAGTCAAATCCTGTAGACTCATGGATTCCATAGACAGACACAAATTGTCATAGCTTTTGTCCAGAGAGCTGAGCAAAATATAAACCTTCAGCTCCTCTGAGAAGTTGACTTGCAACAACGGCAACTCATTGAAAACAGAGAGCATCTCAGTAACATGCTGTCTGATGTTCCCACCGGGACGCAGCTTCATCTCAAACAAGCATCTGGTGGTGTGGATCTTTGCACCAGCCGTGGTTCTGTGGTGCACCCTCTCAAGAGCTTGGTAGGCCTCCTGAGCAGTTTCAAGCCCTTCAACCAGGGGAAGTTGGGAGCCCTCCAAACTGAGCACTATTGCCCCCAGGGCTTTCTGGTTTTTCCTCTGCGACGCGTGAGCAGCCGCTATGTCTGCCGCCGCTGCTCCTGCTGCAGGTGGTGGTAGAGGGGGCCCCTGGGTCGCCTCCCACAACCCCTTGGCTACCAGCCAGGCCTTTAGCTTCCGGCTACATTCAGCCCAATTCTGTCCGTTTAATTTTTCGAAGGGAACGGAGAATGATTCACGATCGTCTGCCATCTCCTCAACCGGGGGCTAAGCGTACTCATGTCACGGCAGTGGCTTCCTCCGCCTCCCGGCTCCGGCAGACCATTCCTCCCCAGCGAGCTCCTTCCAGCTTCAAAGACACAGCTCCAGAGCTCCAGCTGGACCCAGCAACCTTTCAACCAGCTTGCTGGCTTCCCCCACACGTGGGACGTTCCTGCAACAGCTTCAAAGCGTTGGCAAACTGTCCATAACCTATGCTAATATGCCGGCCAAGAGTGTAAAAAGAGGCTAAACATGGAGCCTGGCATGCTTCCGCTTGCGCAGCTTTGCTGTTGTCCGTGCCGATCCAAAAATCCTTCCTGCCTCTCTCTCTTGCCGGTAGCAGAGCGAACACAGTGGTGAGAAGCAATTGCAGCGTGTGAGTAATAAATTCAGAGCAGACACAAAGGCGTTCCTTATCTTCTTCTTAGCCTTTAATCATGGAGAATAAAAGCATAAATTCAGACCTGGCGAAAGTTCTGCCATTCTCTCCCTCTCGCATAGCGTACCAGAGGCAGACTGAAACACTCAGAGTCAAACCACTCCCTTAAGTGTTTCTAACCACGCCTAAGGAAAGAGACGTCACACAGAACTCTTTAACCCTGTGAGTTCTGAAACCAATAACAGACAGAACCCTGAGGCACCCCACAAGTGAGGGCCCAGGGGTCTGAACACTCATCCCCCACCACCACTTTCTGAACACGGCCCAGGAGGAAGGAGCGGAACCACTGTATAACAGTGCCCCCAGCTCCCAGCCCCTCAAGACGGTCCAGTAGGATGTTATGGTCGATGGTATCAAACGCCGCTGAGAGATCCAGCAGAACTAGGAAACAGCTCTCACCTTTGTCCCTAGCCCGCCGGAGATCATCAACCAGTGCGACCAAGGCAGTTTCAGTCCCATGATGAGGCCTGAATCCCGACTGGAAGGGATCCAAATGGTCCGCTTCTTCCAGGCGTGCCTGGAGTTGTTCAGCAACCACTCGCTCAATCACCTTGCCCAAGAATGGAAGATTTGAGACTGGGCGATAGTTGGCTATCGTGGCCGCATCTAAAGATGGTTTTTTAAGAAGCGGTTTAATAACCGCCTCTTTCAGCGAGTCTGGGAAGGCTCCCTCACGGAGGGAAGCATTCACCACCCCACGAAGCCCATCGCCCAGTCCTTCCCGACTAGCTTTTATAAGCCAGGATGGGCAAGGATCAAGGAGACAAGTGGTTGGTTTCACTCGTCCAAGCAGCCTGTCCACATCCTCGGGGGTAACAGATTGGAATTGATCCCACACAACTTGACTAGACAGGACTCTAGCACTCTCCTGCCCCGGCCCTGCTCCCACGGTGGAGTCTACCTCTTATCGAATCTGAGCGACTTAATCTGCAAAAAACTTTGCAAAGTCATTGCAGGAGATCATGTTGCCCCTACTGGGCCCTGATTGAGCAGGTGGTTCCGCTAAATTGCGAACCACCTGAAAGAGTCTCCTGCTGCTGTTTTCCACAGATGCAATAGAGGCGGTGAAGAAAGTCTTCTTCGCCGTCGCTATCGCCACTTGGTAGGCTCGACATTGAGCTCTAACCCGTGTCCGGTCAGATTCAGAATGGGTTATCCGCCACCGGTGCTCTAGCCGTCTCAACGATTGTTTCATTGCCCTCAGATCCGTGGAAAACCACGGGGCTGTCCGGGCTCCATGCAATCAGAGAGGGCGCTTTGGAGCCAAACAAACAATAGCCCTGGTTAACTCCACATTCCAGCGGGCCACCAGGGAATCAGCTGAAAGGCCATCAACATGGGATAAAACATCCCCTACCGCTCTCTGGAAACCATTTGGATCCATTAAGTGGCGGGGGTGGACCATCCGAATCGGTCCCACCTCCCTGCAGAGGGGAAGGGTTGCGGAGAAGTCCAGTTGCACCAGGAAGTGATCTGACCATGGCACTTCTTTGGTTTCGCTTTTACTTAATGTCAGATCACCAACATCCATAGAGGTGAACACCAGGTCTAAGGCATGCCCGTGGCTATGAGTTGGGCCAGACTTATTCAGGGACAGCCCCATGGAGGCCATGCTTTCCACGAAGTCCCGAGCGGCCCCTTGTAAGGTCGTGTCGGCATGGATGTTAAAATCCCCTAGGACAACCAAACTGTTGGTTTCTGCTCTCTTCACTGTGCAGCGAAGTGCTTGTCACAAGACAATTGTAGATAGGTAGCCGTGTTGGTCTGCCATAGTCAAAATAAAAAAATTCCTTCCAGTAGCACCTTAAAGACCAACTAAGTTAGTTCTTGGTATGAGCTTTCATGTGCATGCACACTTCTTCAGATACACGCGTATCTGAAGAAGTGTGCATGCACACGAAAGCTCATACCAAGAACTAACTTAGTTGGTCTTTAAGGTGCTACTGGAAGGAATTTTTTTATTTTCACAAGACAATGTTTACATTCCACAGTCAGAGTACTGTTGGGTTTTCCCACGGGAATGGGAAGCTGGATGTGACGTACACTGGTTTCCTGTTTTTCACTGTTCTCTCGGTGTTCGTTATTCCGAGGAGAAGGACGGTTGCTTCTGTGCTCCAGCAGAGGCAAGATGCATGTTTGTAATTTCTCAATACTGAACTGAAAATAAAGCAACGTTAAGCATGTGGCACGTACTGCTCATCATTCCGTTGTGCAAAGGACTCTGCAATAACAACACAAACTAGGTGTCTCCACGAGGACATCTGCCACGACCTGAAGCAGCTCGGGCAGGGAATCCTTGGTGCAGCGAGGAGGTCGGTACACCAATAGGAATCCTGTACTGCCCCTATTGCCCAACTTCCAGAACATGCACTCAGAGAACTGGGTCTTTCCAATAGGACACCCGGTGCAAACTAATGACTTCCTAAAAATCACTGAAACCCCCCCTCCCCGCCCACAAGGCCTGGGTTGCTGTGCATAAGAGAAACCTGGTGAACATGCAGCGGCAAGGACAGGCCCATCTGCTTCATCCAACCAGGTCTCTGTCACACATGCCAGGTCAAAGCCTCCATCCACAATCAGGTCGTGGATGGCAGTGGTTTTATTCATCATTGACCTGGCATTGCACAGCAACACTTTCAGGTCATGTGGGTTTCCCTTGTTGATTCCAGTATCCTTCCGGTCAGGACCAGACCTGGAGGCAGGGATAGTCCTCAGACAACGACTAAGCCTGCTTCCTCGGTAATGACATGGTCTGGTCTTAGCGTAACTCCTCCTCCTACCCATGATCACTGACATTGGTTGTCCGAGTGCATCCCCCCCTGTGGAACCTGCCCCAGCCATTTTGTTTGCTGGGACCCACTCCCAGGCAGCCCTGACCCCTCCCCTTAAAATCAAATTAAAGCCTATACAAAAAACAAACTAACAGAACAATAAAACTATAAAAACAAAAAACAAAGTTACAAACACAACATAATTAAATTAAACAAATTCCCCCACTCAACTAAACACCCACCCCACACCCCCGGGCCTCCCTGGAGCCCCATAAGCTGCGGAGGTGAGTATGGGACCCGCCCCCAGGCCCAAGGTGGAAAAGGGCTTCAGGGGGGAGCGGTATTCCCCAAGACTCACCAGCAAAGCAACAGCAGCAATGTCCCGAGGCCTCCTTGGAGCCTTATATGCTGAGGTGGAGTATGGGGCCCACCCCCAGGCCCAAGGTGGAAAAAGGGATTATGCTGGGAAATAGAAGTTACAAAATGAGGGCATTTGCTGACGATTTAATTATAACTACAGAGCAACCAAAACAGAGTTTAAGAAAGGCGTTGGAAATAATATATGGCTACGGTAAAGTTGCGGGGTTCAAAATGAATTTAAACAAGACAAAACTATTAGTTAAAAATATGTCGCCAGATGAAAAAGCAGAATTAGAACACATAATACACATTAAAATCTACCCCAAAATCAAGTATTTAGGATTATGGATAACACCAAAGAATATTAACTTATATGAAGATAATTATACCAATTGTTGGAAAGATATCAAAAGACAGTTGGAGACATGGACAAGGTTAAATTTATCATTCCTGGCTGCACCCCCCATAAATCCCAGGGGGGAAACCCTGGGGGATAGGCTTCCCGGCAGCGTGGGAGCGGCTTTTGCACAGCTTGGAGTTTTTTCGCAACAGCGGAAAGACGCCCAGGGTGGAGCCGCGAGCGCACGAACGGGAGAGCACCGACTCCGTGCTGCAATGCCTCCAGCTTCTGCTGAGAAGGGCGATAAATCTTCGTCAGATAAGAAAGGACTCTCCAGTGTGTGGTGTGCTGAGGTATTTAGAGAATTTGGAAACTAAACTGAGAGAGTCCGGGATGATTAAGGATTTACAAAAGGAATACACCCGTTGGTGAGCGGAAAATGACGCAGACAATTATATCGCAGACAGTTTAAAAGGGCAATATCTACAAACGGCCGGACTGAGTGAGTATTGAATGCTGCAGCAATTCTTGACAATTTGAAATAATTATTGGCCATAAAGTTGGCCTAAAAAGAAGATATAAAGCAACAAAAGAGGGTGCCAGTTGGATGAGAAGCTTGTCGGATGGGTTTTTCCTTTTTAATGTTTTGTAAACACACTGTTTCTTTTTATGGAGGACAAAGCCGCAGAGAAATTTTGGACTTAAAAGTTAGGAGAAGGGGACTGAAGGCGGCATAGAGATAAAGAGACAAATAAGGATACTTTAATAGGAGCTCCGTGGGAGAAACCGTGGAGGAATTAAACAAAGCGAAGAGTACTAAACGCTAAGGGGACTCCCCCACGTGGGTTCTGCTTCCCTCGCCCATTTCCTCCCTAGTTGGATTTATTGTTTGCTGCTACCCGACGTCCTCGCCCACCCTGCTGGACCTTTCTCCTCCTCTGCTTTGTCCCCCTTGCCCCTCACTTCTATACTCCTCTTCCTACATTTAACTAAGGCAATGGACAGATTGGTGGACCTTTCTTTATTTGCTGAGGAAAGAGAAATGGATTATAAAACCTAAAAGTGGCTTTGCCTTTTAGACTGGAAGGAAAATAGACTTTTAGCGTGACAACATTGGCTAAACAGCTAATCTAAAACGGTCTCATAGCCTAATAGATTTATTGGCTCTCACCTTAATAGACTCTGGGGAGCTTTCACTTAATATAGTAAGCTTAATAGTCTCATTTGTTTATTATTGGTTTAAGTGGACTACTCTAATAAGGGACAAAGTACTCCGGTTTGAGAGTTATCACTAAGATTTACAACACCTTCCTTTACACGGATTAGGCCAGCAAGTGGCTGAAGCTTGGAGAAACCAAATCGGATCGATCAGAAGGAGATAAAAAGCATAGACAAACTTGAGAAGACACCTTAACACCCTAAGTGTTAAAAACCCACATATATGTTAAAGAAGGCTTAGTTTGATTATCTGAAGAGAAGGAGATTGTGAGCCCCTAAAGGGGAGAGACCTAGTGACAACACATATAGTGGAAATAAGGTTTAAGATGTTGGGGAAAAATGGGAAAAAGGGGGGAGGAACCCCAACGGATAGAAAGACATCTAGACAAGAGGAAATTAAAGACCTTGATATTCTATGGCTTAAAATCAAAGAGGAGTTTAAACAAAATGAAAGCCATCTAGAAAGTAAACTAGAAGAAATGCAGGAGATGATAGATAGGAGGATAGAAGGAGCAGTAGGAGAACTCTCCATAAAAATTCAAGAACTATCTGTCAAATCCAAAGCATTTGAGGAAACCAATAAAAAACTGCAAAAAGACATGAGAGAACAGAAAAAAGAGACTGAAAAAATAAAGGAAGAGATGAGAGAGGTGAATAAAACGCAAGAACAAATCTGGGATAATATTGCTATGACAGAAATGCGACAGAAACAATTGCACCTAAAATTTAGAGGAGTAGAGGAAGAGACAAATGAGAATATAAAGGAAAAGATGACCAAAGAGTTAGCAAAATGGTTAGATCTGAAAGAGGAAGATGTCGCATACACAATTGAAAACTCTTTCAGAATAAAAATGAGAATAGCCCAAAATAGGACAAAAAGACCTCTTGGAGACTGTTTAGTAATATTTAACTCAATTGAGATGAAGAATTTAATATTAAAAACGAGTTATCATAAAAAGCTAATAATTGGTGGCAGGCCAATAATTGTTCTGAAGGAAATCCCAGTTAGAATTTTACGCAAAAGGGAGGGATATAGACAAATAGTGGCAGTCCTGAAAAGAAACAGGATACGATACAGATGGGAATTTCCTGAAGGAATTGCTTTCTTCTTTAAGGATAAGAAATTCAAGTTGACAGACCAACAGGAAGTGGAAAAATTTATGAGGAGATATGAGAAAGAACTTGGCAAGGCAGAAGATAATACCAGAGACAGAGAAGGAGGTGGGGGTGGGAGGGGGAGGGGGGAGGGGGGGAGGTTGGGAGGGGGGAAGGAGGGAGAGGGCGGGGGGAGGGGAATGAAGAGGGACTAGAGAGCGGCGAAGAAGCGGAGGAAGTGGAGGAAGAAGGTTAGGAAGAGAAAGAGGAGCAACCAGAACTTAGTTTTAGTAATGTCTTTGAAGTTTTTGTCCTGGAATGTAAATGGTGTAAATGAAAAATCCAAAAGGAATAAAATAATGAAAGTTTTGAGGAACAAAAATTATGATGTGATATGCTACCAAGAGACTCATAGAGCTAAAAAACATAAACATGTATTGATTAATAAAAAGTTGGGGGTGGAATTTATTAACTCTGATGTCAGTAAAAAAAGAGGACTGGTGGTTTATGTTAAAGAGAAATGGGAACCGACACTAATATGTAAGGATGATGTCAGGGAACTGCCATCGGAGGAACAGGTGGGGAAAGGGCTCACGGAGGCTGAGAGAGACTCAGCAGCTAAAGCAGGAACTAGCAGGGAGAGAGGTGGATCTCTGAGGGAAAGCGAGCAAGAGGGAGGGCTCAGGGACACGTCCAGCGAGAACAGTGGGAAAGTGTCTGAAGCTCCCATAGGGAGACCCATTCCTCGCCGGAAACTGTCACGCCGCGAGTCCCGAAGACGTGTTTCCGTTAAGGAGCTTTTATGCTGGAAGCGCTTCCGAAAACAACCACTGTCGGAATCTGCAAGCGACTAGAGCAGACATGTCTGAGGAGCTCTGTCACAGACAGAGGTTTGTGGAGTTGCACAAACTCTGAGGGACTACGATTTTACGCACAAGCAGCTCATCATCCCATCACAGATGAAGAGGGAAGAATTCTGGGAGTTCAAATTAATCATCAAGGAGAAAAATTTAATGTAATAACGGTCTATGCCCCCAATACAAAAAAAAGCAGAATTCTTTTAAAAATTGGAACAAATGTTATTAGAATTAGAGAGCCACAAATTAATTCTTTTAGGAGACCTAAATGGAGTCCCCGACCCTGAAATGGATAGGAGTGAAAAAAAGAGAAAGACGAACCAAGGGAAACTCCCAAAATCATTTAAAGATTTACAGGAAAATTTAGATCTGGTTGATATTTGGAGGTACAAAAACCCAACAATAAAACAATTTACACACTTTTCAGATGCACATCAGAGTTGGGGCAGAATCGATCAGATTTGGATTTCAAGAGAGTTATTATTAAGAACAAGGAAATGTGAGATAGAACCTAGAACACTCTCCGATCACAACCCAATTATTTTGGAAATAAAAGGTAGATCATTGGGACAGTACAGGTGGAGAATGAACGAATACCTATTAGAAAACGAAGAGATTATTGAGAAAGCAAAAAACACCCTGAAAGAGTATTTTGAATGGAATTTAAACAAAGGAACCAAAATTGACATAGTCTGGGAAGCAAGTAAAGCGGTCCTCAGGGGATTCTTGATTCAGCAGAATAGTTATAGAAGGAAGTTAAGAGAATTAAAAAAGGAAGAAATAGTGAAACTGAAAGAATGTGAGGAAAAATTAATAATAAACCCAGAGGATGAAAAGCTGAAACAAATATCTAAAGTGCTGCAAACTCAATCCTCAACATTATTAGGGCAAGAGGTAGAATGGAGGATAAAATCAATGAAACAAAAATACTTTGAATCTGCAAACAAGACGGGGAGATTGTTAGCATGGCAACTAAGGAAAATGAAAAAACAAATGGTGATTAATAAGATTAAAATAGAGGAACATATAATAGAAGACCCAAATGAAATAAAGGAAAAGTTTCTTCAGTTCTATGAAACCTAGTACAAAAGAAAGGAGGATGAAGATACAATAGAAATAGAAAGATATTTGGAGAAAAATGGGGGTGAGCGGCTGACAGATGATGAAAAATCCCATCTAAATAAACCAATAACGACGGATGAGGTAAAGGAGGCTATTAAAAAAATGAAACCAGGGAAAGCTCCAGGTCCAGATGGTCTGTCACAAAAATATTATAAAGTCCTGGAGGAATATGTAACACCTGTCTTATGTGACGTATTTAATAACATCTTACAGGGAGGGAGGATACCGGACTCGTGGAGAGATGCCCATATTACCCTAATACCAAAGCCGGAGGCGGATAAACTTGACGTAAAAAATTATAGGCCGATATCACTACTCAATAACGATTATAAAATATTTGCTGAGATAATGGCAAAAAGACTGAAAAAATATTTGACAAAATCAATTCATAAAGACCAAGCCGGTTTTTTGCCAGGCAGACAGCTGAAGGACAACATAAGAAATATAATAAACATCATTGAATATTTAGAGTTTAAAAATGAAATTCCTGCAGCTCTGGTATTCGTCGACGCTGAAAAAGCTTTCGACAATGTATCCTGGTGTTTCCTTGTAAAGTGTATGGAAAGGGTAGGGATAGAGGGGCCCTTCTTGGAGGGTATCAAAGCAATTTATTCGAGCCAAAGAGCGAAATTAATTATTAATAATAACTTAACAGATTCATTTATGATATCAAAGGGTACAAGACAGGGGTGCCCTCTGTCCCCCCTCCTGTTTATTATGGTACTGGAGATAATTGCAAGTAAAATAAGGGAAACACCGGAAATAAGAGGAATTAAACTTGGAGTGAAAGAATATAAATTAAAGGCATACGCCGATGATTTAGTGATATCATTAGAAGAGCCATTAAAAAGTGTGGAAAAGGTCTTGGAAGTGCTTGAGGAGTTTGGGAAGTTATCTGGGTTTAAGTTAAACAAAAATAAGACAAAAATACTGACTAAGAACTTGGCGGAAGACTTAAGAAATCAATTAGAACAACAAACAGGAATTAAGGTAGTGAAAAAGGTGAAGTATTTGGGTATTTGGGTAACTACAAAAAATATAAATTTAGTGGAAAATAATTACAAAAAAAACCTGGAGTGAGATTAAAAAAGATTTAGACATCTGGAGTAGATTAACACTCTCCTGGGAGGGACGAATGGCAGCCATAAAAATGAACATCCTTCCAAAAATATTATTTTTATTTCAGAATATTCCAGTAATTAGAGGAACAACAATGTTTAAGGAATGGCAGAGGACCCTGTCCAGGTTTATCTGGCAGGGGAAGAGAGCAAGAATTAAGTTTAAACTGCTCACAGACAGGAGAGAAAGAGGGGGGTTTGCCGTCCCGAATTTGCAATTATATTATGAGGCTGCATGCCTATGTTGGGTTAAGGACTGGATAGTTCTGGAAAACTTAGATGTGTTAGACCTGGAAGGATTTGATGCTAGATTTGGCTGGCACGCCTATTTATGGCAAGATAAAGAAAGGGTGCATAAGGGTTTCTCCCACCATATTGTTAGAGGAGCGTTGTTAGAGGTTTGGAATAGAACTAAAAGACTGTTGGAAAAGGGCATACCTTGGTGGTTATCTCCAGTTAATATCTCATCCCTTAAAAATTTAAACACGAGAAGCCAAAGATGGACCTACGAAGATCTCCTGACCAAATCGGATAAGGGGTGGAGAATTAAATCATTTGAAGAACTAAAAGATAAGTCAATAGGGTGGTTACAGGTTCACCAAATTAATGCCCTATGGAATGAACACAAAAAAATAGGGATGAATGAGAAAAAATCAAAATTCCAAGTGGAAATATTAGAAGGAAAGAGTAAGCTTCTATCCAAAATGTACAATCAATTACTGGAATGGGATACAAAAGACGAGGAGGTGAAGGAGGTCATGATAAAGTGGGCCATAGATTTGGGATATAGTTTAGAATATGAGAGATGGGTGAAACTTTGGACTAAGGACATGAAATTTACAGCATGCGTTAGCCTCCGTGAAAATATGGAAAAAATGATGTATCGTTGGCATATTACTCCTGTTAAGCTTGGAAAAATGTACAAGACTGGAGACAAAAGATGTTGGAAATGTAAAAAAAAAGAGGGCGACTTCCATCATATGTGGTGGTCATGTGAAGAAGTGAAGAGGTTCTGGGGTTCTATCTATGATGAATTGAAAAAGATACTGAAATACACATTTCCTAAAAAACCAGAAGCATTTCTTCTGGGAATGGTCGGTGAGGAGATTAGAAAAGAAGATCAAACCATGTTCCAGTATGCAACGACAGCAGCTAGACTGCTGTTGGCACAGAAATGGAAATCATCTAAAATCCCAACTATTAGTGAATGGCAAAACAAGCTATTTGAGTACTCTGAGCTAGCAAAAATGACACAGAAGATCAGGCATCAGAGTAATAAAATCTTTATTAATGATAGGAATAAATTTATATCATACATGGAGAAAAACTTAGGTAACATTAAAATAACAGTAGGTGAATTATAGAATCTGCGAAGTAAAGATAAAGGTAGAAAGAAGGAACTGCAAGAAGGGTATCAATGGGATATAGCTTAAATCGTGGTGGAGGGAAGTCAGACTGATGTTATGATAATTAATACTTTTGGAGAAATGTATTTACGTCTTGATATTTTATTGTCTACATCTGTTTATTTTGCGATGTCTTTTTTTTTCTTTCTTCTTGTGATTTTAAAAGAGTGAATATTGGAAATAAAAGTTATTAAAAAACTAAAAAAAAAAAGAATTATCATTCCTGGGCCGCATTTCGGTAATTAAAATGATAGTTTTACCGAAGCTACTCTTTCTATTCCAAACGATTCCAATTACAGGAAAGACCAGCAGTATCAACAAGTGGCAAAAAGAAATTTCTAAATTTTTGTGGAAGGGTAAAAGACCAAGAGTAAAGCATAAGATATTAATAGATACTGTAGAAAGAGGTGGCTACGGGTTACCGGATTTGAAGCTATATTACGAAGCCTCATGTCTTCTCTAGTTGAAAGATTGGTATTTATTAAAAAATTGGGATATTTTAGATCTAGAAGGTCATGACACCCGTTTTGGGTGGCATGGCTATCTTAATTATGGGAAAAGAAAGTCGCATAGGAGTTTTTCAAATCATATAATAAGAAATGCCATATATAAGGTATGGGGAAAATGCAAAAGATGTTTGGAACAGAAACCCCAAGATGGAACGCTCCACTAGAAGCAATCACTGTTAAAAAAAACAACAACATCAAAGAGAACTGGATAACGTATAACACAATATTAAGGGGGGGAGGAGGGTCAACTAATATTGATAAGTTATGAAAAAATAAAAGATCACTTTTCTACTTGGCTAGATTACTTCCAGGTGAATGAAGTGTTCAGACAGGATAAGTAGATACGTTTTGAAAAGGAGCCTTCAAGACTTGAAAGAGAACTACTGAATAGTAAAACCAAAATAATCGCAAAAATGTATAGACTTCTTTTAGACTACGAAGTAATGGATGAGGAGGTTAAGGCTTCAATGATAAAGTGGGCCCAAGATGTGGGCCGCCGAATTATGCTAAAAGATGGGGGAAACTGGTGGAATGTAAATTTGAAATTTACAGCCAGCTATAATATAAGAGAGAACATGATGAAAATGGCTCATAGGTGGTACCTCACTCCTTCCAGAAGATCAAGAATGGATAAAAATTTGGCGAATGCTGGTTGGAGATGTGGAGGAAATAACGGTGACATGAGCCACATGTGGTGGACGTGTGAAAAGATTAAGTTTTTTGGGGGGGAGGGGAGAATATACGATGAATTAAAAAAGATGATGGAGATAACTTTTACGAAAAAACCAGAGGCATTTCTATGAAGTATTTTAGATAAAGAGATCCCAAAAAATCTAAGAGAGGTATTCTTGTATGCAACCACAGCAGCTCGTATACTTGTGGCCAAGGGATGGAAAGATCACGAGGCTCCAAAAATAACAGATTGGCAAATCAAATTACAGGAATTGGTGTAGACGGCTCAATTGACTAGCAAACTCAGAGGAATCTCAAAGCAAAAATTTGCAGAAAAATGGGATGGTTATACAAGATATGTTCAAAAATACAATAATAGTTTTGACTCCGTGCTAGCATTCGAGTGATAAAGGAACTAAAAAGAGGTGGACAACAATTAAGGATTTATTATGTTTTCAGAATGTATTGGAAAATTTATATAGAAAGGATTATTGTTTTGTGTACATTCCATTTTAAGAATGGAAACAGAGCCAGAGCCACACCCACAGCCTAAGTCTGAAACAGTCCTTGATAGAGTGCCAGAGCCAGAGCGAGACCCTGAATCAGTGCCAGAACCAAGCCCTCATTCATAACCAGAGCCTGAGAAAGAGCCAGAGCCAGAACCAGAGCAACAGCCACAGCCACAGCCTGAGTCTGAAACAGCCCTTGATAGAGAGCCAGAATCAGAGAATCAGAATCAGAGTCAGAACCAGATCTTCGGTAAAGACGTGGTCTGGTCTTAGCGCAACTGCTCCTCCCACCTGCGATAACAGAGATTGGGTGTTCCAATACACACACACCCATTCTGTTGGCTGAGGCCCCCTCCCAGGCAGCCCTGACCCTTTCCACTTAAAATGCAAAATACAAACTATACAATAACCTAAAAAAATAGTAAAAGAAAAACAAAGCAAGAAACAATTATGCTAAACTTAAAATAATCCCCGCCCCAACTAAACATTTGTCCCACCCCAGAAAGAAAACAACAACAACAACAACAACAAACCACCGTTTGAGGTGCAACAGAGACACAGCCAGAGACAGAGCGAGACCCTGAATCAGTGCCATAACCAAGCCCTCATTCAGAACCAGAGCCTGAAAAAGAGCCACAGCCCAAACCAGAGCAACAGCCACAGCCACCGCCTAGAGCCACAGCCTGAGTCTGCAACAGTACTTGATACAGTGCCGGAGCCTGAAACAGACACAGCCTCAAACAGAGCCTGAGCCTGAAACAGAGGCAGATCCACAGCCACAGCCTGAGTCTGAAACAGTCCTTGATAGAGTGCCAGAGCCAGAGCCAGAGCGAAACCCTGAATCAGAGTCAGAGGGAGAACATGAATCAGAGCCAGAGCCAGAGCCAGAGCCAGAGCCAGAGCCAGAGCCAGAGCCAGAGCCAGAGCCAGAGCCAGAGCCAGAGCTGAATGAAAGCCAGAGCCAGAGCCAGAGCCAGAGCCAGAAATAGGGCTTGATACAGGGCCGGAGCACAAAACATAGCTGCAGCCACAGCCTAGAGCCACAGCCTGAGTCTGCAACAGTACTTGATACAGTGCCGGAGCTGGAGCCAGAGCCAGAGCCAGAGCCAGAGACACAGCCAGATCCAGAACAAAACCCTAATTCAGAACCAGAGCCTGAAAGAGAGCCAGACCCTGAAACATAGCTGGGTCAGAGGCAGTGGAAGAGCCATCATGAGACCCTGAATCAGAGTCAGAACCAGATCTTCATTCAGAACCAGACCCTGAAAGAGAGCCAGAGCCACAGACAGAGCCACAGACGGAGCCTAGAGCCACAGCCGAGATCCACAGCCTGAGTCTGAAATAGTGCTTGATAGAGTGCTGGATCCTGAAACAGAGACACTGTCTGAAACTGAGCCTGACGCTTAAACGTAGCCAGGGGCAGAGGGAGAGGCAGAGCCTGATACAGTGCTTGATACAGCCTAGGAGCCTGAAGCAGAGACACAGCCAGATCCAGAGACACAGCCAGAGCCAGAACAAAACCCTAATTCAGAACCAGAGCCTGAAAGAGAGCCAGAGCCAGAAACAGTGCTTGATAGAGTGCCAGAGCCTGAAACAGAGGCAGAGGCAGATACAGGGCTTGAAACAGCGTCAGAGCCTGAAACAGAGAAACAGCGTGAAACAGAGACAAAGGCTGAGACACAGGCCGAGCCTGAAATAGAGCTAGAATAAGTGCTAGAGCCAAAGACTGACACAAAGCCTAATAAAGAGCAGAAGCCTGAGCCTGAGCCTGAAACAGTGCTTGATACAGTGCCACAGCCTGAAACAGAACCAAAGCCACAGCTACAGCCATAGTGCCACAGCCTGAGTCTGCAACAGTGTTTGATACAGCGCAGGAGCCTGAAACAGAGACACAGCCTGAAACATAACCTGAGCCTGGTTATTAGCATGGCAATTAAAGAAGAGAGCCCCCGGTGATGACCTTATATCCATTGATGCCATCAAAGCAAATAAAGATTGGTGGATCCCACTTTTAGCAGCACTTTACACGTATATAAACAAAACTGCAAAATTTCCCTCAAGCTGGAGCTCAGCGTTGATTGTATTAATACATAAGAAAGGCCCACGTACAGAGCCGAGCAACTTTAGGCCAATCATCTTGCTAAATGTCATTGGGAAGAATTACTCGGGGTACCTGCTAAACAAACTATCGAAATGGATGGAGGACAACAATATCATTGCCGATGAACAGGCGGGTTTTCGCCCTGGAAGATCTACTACAGACCAAATATTAACCTTGAATCACCTGGCGGAAAAGTATGCCGGCAAAGCCCCAAAGGTTCTTCATGTGGCTTTTATTGACCTTAAGCAGGCATTTGATCGAATCTCTAGAAAGCAGTTATGGACAAAACTGGCTGCTACAAAGATCGATCGTCGTCTCCTTCATCTGATTATCAGCCTCCATACCAACACCTTCCTGAGAATCAGGCTAGACAATAAAGGCCTAGTCTCCAACCCTGTTACCACCAATAGAGGGGTAAGACAGGGTTGTCTATTGGCCCCAGCATTGTTTAATTTTTACATTAACTCACTGGTGACTCACATGGCCAATGATGCTTTCCACCCCCACCCCCACCCCATTAGCAGGCCGATCTTTGAATGTTCTTCTGTATGCGGATGACGCCGCACTTCTTGTCAGATCCCCTATTGGACTGAGGAGAATGTTGCAAGCTCTACATGAATACTGTGATCAGCATGAGCTCCAACCCAACTATGCTAAGACCAAGATGATGGTCTTCTCCGCCCGACCGAGACTCCATCGATGGTCGATGAACGGGATCCCCTTAAGTGTAAAGGGAAGTCTTCTTTCTGCACATAGCTGTTGGTTCTCTTTCTGCACAAAACTGCTCCATTATGGGAAAGCCTTGCTCCTCTTTTCTCTTGCTTTCTGAGAAGTCTTGCTTGTAGGCTTTTCCCTGCTTTTGCACACACTGTACGAACCTGCTCTTCATGCCTAGCTGACCACATCTACAGAACTTGATTGTTACATTGTTTCATGCTATGATCAATCATTAGTAACAGACATCCTAAGCTCATGGAAAACAAACTGTACCTGCTCTTCATGCCTAGCTGACCACATCTACAGAACTTGATTGTTATATTGTTTCATGTTATGATCAATCATTAGTAATTGTTTGTGCCATATTAATCTCTAGTTACAATTTAATTAGGAGGCTTCATGCCTGTCTAGTTCTAGCTCCGATTCTCAGCCTTTAATGTATCAGTGATAAATGATCATATGTAAATCCCACCTCTCACATTTAATCCTCACCTTGTACTTATGTTAACCAATCACAAGTTTCTGTGTGTATGTATCAACCAATCAGCCACAGGCTCAGCTGTGGCAATGCTTGCAATATTCAATAAAATAGGCTCCCAGGGCCCGCCCTGACAGATGCCTCATGTTACACCTGCCTCTCTCGTCTCCCGTGATTTTTCATTCCTACATCTGGTGACCCCGACGTGCCAGATCCCTTGCGCAGCCGAGCAGCCAGCCAGCCTCATACTTCACTCGACTGGAGAAGTCTTAGCCGGCTACACCGTGAGTATGGGGGGGGGAGCTTACAAAGTCCCAGAAAGTGCATGCTACTGAACTGCTTCATTTAGTCAGACAAAGAGGTGCAGGTGCTCATGTTTCTTTAAAGGAAATTGAACGTTTGTTATGTGAGATTGCATTTCAATGTCCCTGGTACCCTGAGGCGGGCTCCTTGGGGGTAGAGGCTTGGCAAAAGATTGGAAAAACTCTTTTTGCAGAACCCAGGCTCATTGTCTGCTTACTTGGCAGAAATGTGCTGATGCCGTGGCAAACTTAGGGCCCCTGGCCTCTCAGGCGTCTCCCACGGCTCCTGCACTTCTAACTATTGCAGACAATCCCCCTCCTTACCCCAAGCTTTTGCCTCCTGCACAATCCTGCCAATCCCTCCCGCCTTTGCCTGCTTCCACCCCATCCACCCCCCTTCCCCCCTCCTGCGTCTGCTCATACATGAGCTATGCCTCAGCCCACACCCATTCCCCCTTCCCCCCTCCTGCGTCTGCTCATACAGGAGCTATGCCTCAGCCCAAACCCATTCCCCCTTCCCTCCCTCCTGTGTCTCCTTTGCCTGCATCTGCTCCTACTGGAGCTGTGCGTCTAGCACTTTCCCAGGCAAGGCAGAAAGGGCTCCTATCCTTAGAGGAAGAGTCTGAGTGGGCTGGGGTGTTGCCATCTGCTTTCCCTATTTCTTATGCAAACCCAGGCACAGCGCAACAACAGGTGCTATATGAAACCCTTTCTTATTCTGTAATGCGAGAATTAAGAAGGGCCATTGTTGATTCTGGTTTAAAATCCTCCTATGTAACAGGAATGCTGGAGGGAATAGCGAATGCTTATACAATGCTTCCTCAGGACTGGAAGGATCTGATGCGCATGCTTTTGTCCCCTGCTCAGTATGTAGTTTTTGACAGTGAATTTAAACATAACGCCTCGACCCTGTCTGATCCACAACATACAGCTAACGAACTTTATGGTGCTGGTCCGTTTGATAATATAGCAGCCCAGGCGACGCTGACACCTGCACATTTTATCACACCGCGACCTGTGTACAGCGCGCCTTTCGGAAAGTCCCTGTCTCAGGGCAACCACAGAGCTCCTTTGTCAATATTAAGCAACAGCATTCGGAGCCTTACCATCAATTTATAGATAGATTAAAAGAATCGGTTACCCGGCAGATTGATAACACCACGGCTCAGAATGAGTTGATGAAAAAATTGGCTTTTGAGAATGCTAACACGGATTGCAAAAAGGCTTTGCAGTCAGTCATACATCGCGTTAAATATGACCTTGCTGATATGATTAAAGCCTGTGCAGATGTTGGAAGCCAGAGTCATGCGATGTCCTTGCTTGCTGGCGCGATCCAAGCTTCCAATAGGCCTACAGGTAATTGTTTTAACTGCAAGCGCCCTGGCCATTTTGCTAAGCAATGCAGAGCCCCCGGCGGGGGCTCATGCAAAGACACTGCTACCAACAGAACCAGACCCTCCAAAAAATGCCCGAAATGCGGTAAAGGCTATCATTGGGCTAATCAATGCAGGAGTCCGGGAAACTCCATTGCGGCCCCACTCTCGGGCCAGGACAATTAGAGAGTTTTCCGCCTTTAGTTTCCACTGCTGAAAAACTTTCTAAACATACACCTTCTGAATTTGCCATTGATTTGATAAATCAAGAGAACAAAGACACTGTTTTACCTGGTGAAATTGTGCTCATGCCTTCCCAATTGGCAGGTCCACTACCTCCTAAAGTCGCAGGTCTAATTTTACCAAAATTTTCTGCGGCGAAAGAAGGGATCCAGGTTATTCCTGGTGTTCTGGATCCTGACTATGTAGGCACAATAATGGTTCAATTTTGGAGCCATATGCCCATGCAGTTAAAAAAGGGTGAGTCTTGGGCACATTTGGTGGTGCTCCCTTCTCATCCTACTGCTTCTATTATGGATAGTAATTTGCAAGAGCTCTCTTCTTTCCCCCCACAGCTGTTAGCTGTTATCCAGCGGATTGGTCATCAGAAACTTCTTCGTAAGTATAAAATCAATGGAAAAGTTCTGGAAGGCTTGATTGACACAGGCGCGGATATTTCTGTAATTTCCAGTGATTGCTGGGACCCCACGTGGCCCCTTGAGTCTGCCTCTGCAGTCTTGGCTGTGGGTGGCCCACAAAATTCTTCCAAGAGCGTACAGTGGCTGCCTGTTTCTCTGCCTGATAGCTCTGAAACCATTGCATACATCCAGCCCTGTGTGCTGAAAATCCACCTCAATCTGTGGGTAAGAGACTTACTGCAACAATTACAAGCTACCATTCAATTTAATGAGTAAGCTTGCGCTTCCCCTCAGCTGGAAATCTACTAGTCCTGTATGGGTAGAACAATGGCCCATTTCAGGAGAAAAATTACTTGCCTTAAAACAACTGGTGAATGAGCAATTATTGGCAGACCATATAGAGCCTTCAGTCAGCCCCTATAATACCCCTGTTTTTGTCATAAAGAAGAAGAGTGGCAAATGGAGATTTCTCCAAGATCTGAGGAAAATTAACCAGATCCTTGAACCCATGGGGCCTTTACAGTGTGGTATGCCTAATCCAAATATGATTCCACATTCATATCAATTGGCTATAATAGACTTGCAGGATTGTTTCTTCTCCATTCCCCTACAGGAGAAGGATTGCAAATTCTTTGCTTTTACTATTCCTGTACTAAATAATTGTCAGCCCAGGGAACGATATCAATGGAAGGTTTTACCACAAGGAATGTTGAATTCCCCTACCATGTGCCAATATTATGTGAATCAAGCCCTTCAGCCCTTCCGTTTGCAGTATCCACATCTCTTGATTTTCCATTACACAGATGACGTGCTTATTAGTGGACCACGCCTCCCCCCCACTGGAAACGTGATTTGACAAATTGTTTGTCACTTTATGGTTTGAAAATTGCTCCAGAAAAGATCCAGGAATCTTCTCCCTTTCATTATTTGGGACATAAAATGATAGCTAGCTATTCTATTCCCGTTGTCCCTGAACTTCATGTTCCTAAAACAATGAAATATGTCCAGTTGCAGCAATTGCTGGGTAATATCAACTGGATAAGACCCTATTTTAAGATCCCACTCGAAGTTTTACGGCCGCTTTTTTCAGCCTTAAAAGGCCATCACTCTCCTGGCGCAAAAATCACCTTGACCCTTTCTCAACAGCAGACTGTTGCCCAGTTAAAGGAAATCATGCGTCTCCACTGGGTTGATCGAGCAATCCTTAATGTTTTGCCCGATGTAGTCATAATGACAGATTCTGTCCAACCTTTTGCGGCCGTTATTCAGTCAGGCCCATCGAAAGTTCATATAATTGAATGGCTGTATTTACATCATACGCCAAAGAACACGGTAACTCCTTTAGTGGATCTCCTTGCTCAGCTCATCAGCAAGGGACGCCGTCGCTGTAAAAGCCTTTTTGGCGTTGATTGCCATCAAATTATTGTGCCCATGCCCTTAGAACAATGGGAAACTGCTCTCTCCACTAGCATGGATTTGCAGTGCGCTTTAGCCGACTTTGTTGGCCAAGTGGGTTGCCATATTCCAGCCGACCCTCGCCTGCAAATGAGCAAGCAAATCTCCCTGTCCTTTTCTTCCATATTATCTCCTGTCCCTCTGGATGCCCTTACTGTCTTTACTGACGGATCCCCCTCCAGGGGGGTGGTTGCCTGGCAACAAAATGAAGCATGGCACAGCCTTTACACACTTCCACAAAAGTCTGCCCAGCGTTCTGAGTTAGCAGCTGCTGTCAGAGCTTTGCATCACTTTTCAAAACAACCTTTTAATTTGATTGTGGACAGCCTTTATGTCACAAATGTCATAACTCGCCTACAGGGCAGTTATGTGAGTCCTTTATTGGATGACAACTTGTTGAGCCTTTTCCTTTCCTTACAATTGCTTCTTTCCAATCGCTCCCACCCTTTATTTGTGGTGCACATTCGCTCTCACCAACCCTTTCCAGGCTTTATCACTGATGGTAATGCAAAAGCAGATTCCTTGCTTAGAGCTTTGCCTGTTTCTCCTATTGAAAGTCATGCCTTTCATCATCAAAATGCAAAAGCCCTTAGCCGCCAGTTCCAAATCCCGTTGGAAGCGGCACGTGCAATCATCCAGCAATGCCCTCAATGCTCTAATCAGATTGGCCACCCCAGCCCTGGTGTTAATCCCCGTCGACTGGAAGCCAACCAATTGTGGCAAATGGATGTAACTCACTTTGCCCCCTTTTCACCTTGGAAGTTCATACATGTTTGCATTGATACATTTTCAGGTTTTATTTGGGCCACCCCTCAAAGGGGTGAGCAAGTTAAGCATGTTTGCAATCATCTTGTTCGCACCATGTCAGTCATGGGCAAGCCCCATTCTTTAAAAACTGACAATGCCCCAGCGTACTGCGCAAAATCCTTTGCTCAGTTCTGTGAAACTTGGAATATTCGTCATTTATTTGGCATCCCCTACAATTCACAAGGCCAAGCGATCGTTGAACGTGCCAATCGCACCTTAAAAACAGCCTTAATTCGACAGGAAAAGAAGGCCAGAGTCCCAGCCTCGCTCTCCGAAAAGGAAGGCTGGTTGGCCAGTGTTCTCTTTACTCTCAACCATTTGAATCTCTCCATACAGGATCATCAATCTTATACTCGCCTGCAGAAGCATTTTCAACAAACAGAGATACTCCCAGCCCCACTGGTCCGCTATAAGATATTGCCCTCCAACGAATGGAGTGAACCTGTAAAACTGATCACCTGGGGAAAGGGTTACGCTGCAGTTTCTACTCCACAGGGTGCTCGCTGGGTTCCTGCACGCTGCATTCGTCTGCACCATGGCGTGGCGACAGACCCTTCCGGATCCAATACCACAGTTCGATCGCAAACTACAGATCGCCCAGGATGTGACGTCCAGCCCCCCCAGGATTCGCAAGCGGGGAAATCGTAATGGACCTGTGACATGGGGCCAAATAAAGTCGCTCTCATTTCAGGCTGAACAGCTTAGAAAGGAAAAGCAGCTTGAAGCCACACCTGAGAATTTGCTTATGTGCATTATTTCTTGCCTTAACATTAATTCAATGGTAGTGATCGTTCTCAGCATTTTGTTTTTGCCCCTTTCCGCTGCCGCTCCTAAGAACGGTGGTTCCACACCGATGAATGTGTAGGAGTCTTTTGCAAAGACCCTCAATGTTTCTTCCTTTTGTCTAACCCAACAGGTATCTATAGGGGAAATCCTTGGCTCCTGCCTTATCCCTGTTTGCCATGACCCCTTAGAACTGCAAAAGGATACCTGGTTTTATTCATCTCTACCCCAAAATGATTCTCTCCGCACCCTTGGTTATTCCGGCTACCATAACTGGGGTAACCAAGTACGCCGACGCCCACCTTTGGCCATTGATTTATTGACCCCATACGTGGCTTCCTTTAATGTTACTTGTGCCCGTATGGTGAATTGCACAAAAACCAACTGTGTGAAAATGGGCAAGGATAATTTTAATTGCTCTGATTATGTAAATATTTCTTATGTATATAAATACACAGAGCTGCCTGAAGGCTGGTTCTGGTCGTGTCCAGGCTATACATTTAATTACATTCCTGCGAACATTAGCCATGGCACACCTTGCTGTATAAGCCGCTTGTCTATCATATTAACCAAAAAACATCATTTGTCTCGCACTAGATATCGCCGCTCTGTTGAATTAACTAACGATTGTGATGATTCAATTTCTCTTCCCAGTAGGTCTGAATATATCTCTTTAGCTGTTTCTCTCCTAGGAGTCCCTGGATTGGCTGTACGCAACAGTAGAAACATTAATTATTTAGCTTGTTCTGCAGCAAAAGCACTGAATTACACTTCTCAAGCCCTTCATCTTCTGAATAAAGAGCAAAGTGAGCTCCAGCATGGGCTTTTACAGAATAGTGCTTTAAATATCTGGGACAAGTAATACGGTCAAATAGGTCTTTTCTGGCCCATAGAGACTATATAACAACTAACGCATCTAAAGCAGCCATCCAGATTAGATCCTTATATACCAAGAATCAGGCTCAATCAGTGAAGATAGCTTTGAGACTCTTTCAAATGAACGTCCTGTCACGGCTAAAATGGCCGCTGTTTCTTTAATGCGAATAAAGCTGGGTCAGCATGACTCAGCGGTCTGCACCGAGTTGTATATATAAGTTAGAAATGTTAGTTTGGGCTGTGGCTGGTGTTTGGGTTGGTTGGTGCTGGTGTGTATTCAGTCGTGTTTTGCACAAGGACTTTTAAGAATAAAACTCTGCAAGGATATTCTCGTGGACTCTTTTGTGCCGACAAGGGTCCGAGGACCAGGCTGAGGAGACAAAGGGAGGACAGAACCCTTTCCATCTTTTTTTGCTTTTTACAAACACTGACAGGTTATGGGCCCAGTGTTTCTGAGCATGTGCAGAGTGCAAAACGACTAACAGCATTTCAGCAAGGAGCTGGTGAGTCCTGGTGGTGTACGGAGACAGTGGCTGTGCGTTGGAGCAGTTGGTGGCAAGCTGTAACTGTCTGCAGCGGCGCTGGAGCGGCTAGGATCTGAGGATCAGGGAAGCACTCAGCGTCGGCTACTGGAACAGTTTGAACTGCTAGAGGACCACAGTAGGCGACTCACAGAGCGGCTACACCAGTTGCAGAGCCAGGCGGGACCTGAGGGTCAACAGAGGTAGCAGCTAGAAGCCGGTGAGTGCCAGCCAGGACCATCCAGTGGGACTCTAAAGAGAGAGTCAGGAGAGATTGCTGGAGACCCCACAAAAGGGGCTCAGCAAGCACCAGCAGAGATGGCAGATTTCCAGTCTTCCCAAGTTGTAAATATTGGGGGAGGCATCCCTTTTGAACTTCTCTCAGAGAGCAACTGGCTGAGTTGGTCAATTAAAATGCAGCAGTTGTTAAGGAGAGATGGACTATGGGACTGTGTTGAAACTGAGGTTTTGAGAACTGACTCTGCTGAGAAAAAACGGCTAGATGAAAGGGCCCATGCCCAAATTATGCTGTGTTTGAGCAACTCTCAGTTATTGCATGTAGCAAATGCCAGCACAGCGTTTGAGTGCTGGAATTTATTAAGGGCAATGCATGTCAGAGAAACTGCTGGAACTATAATTTCTCTGACCAGAAGGCTGTTCAGGACTGTTATGAAAGAAGGTGAGAGTTTGGCAACTCATCTTCAAACGCTGAAATCTCTGTTTCTTCAACTACAGCAGAGAGGTAAGCGTTATGATGAGACTGACCAAACCTACATTATCCTTTCAAGTTTTCCTGAAAGCTGGTTGCCTGTGATTAACAGCATGGAGAGTATGCGTCCCCGAGATCTGACCCTTGAGTATGTGGTTGGCAGATTGACCGAAGAAGCAGAAAGAAGGTCAGATAGACAGGCTGAACTCCAAGAACGGAGGAGTTACAGCCGAGGGGGCCAGCAGCAGAATCTGCCAATGGAGCAACGCCAAGGTTTGGACTTGGCCATGGCGGTGAGGAGATGCTATAGATGCAACCAACCCGGGCATCTCCAACGTCAATGCAGGGCAAGACTTCCAGGAGACGACATGGAGCAGAGACAGCAATCGACACAGAAACGTAAGCAGAAGGGGTTCTCTTCAGGGAAGAAGAACATGCGTTCTGCTCAGTTTGTGTCTGCATTTTCTCGAGAGGAGAGAAAGATACCTCGAGGAACATGGTTGCTGGACTCTGGCAGCAGCAGGATTATCTGCAATAGTCGGGAGGGCTTTAGGACCCTGGAGAAGCCAGCTGATGGAAAAGACTCAATTTATCTTGCTGATGGTCGTAGAAGCAAGATTGATGGCCAGGGAACATGTTTCCTGCAGTGCTTGAACACTACTCTACCAGAGACTCTGTTTGTCAGCAGTTTGGACTATTGTTTACTGTCTGTAAGCTGTTTGATTAATGCAGGGTCTAGTGTTAAGTTCGCGCAGGATGGCTGTCTGATAAATAATGGAACTCAGGTATGTGGCCATGCAAAGATGGAAAATGGGTTATATGTAATGCAGGACAAGCCTGTTAAAGCAGCCCAGGTGGTTCAGGATAATTTGCCAGTTCATAAGGGGTGTGTATATGAACTGCACAGAAAACTGGGTCACGCCAATTTCCGTGTGCTTTCAGAGATGCAAAAGGTGTGCAAGAACCTAAAAGTAAATAGCTGTAACTGTTTCCTAGATTGCAATGTATGTAAAATGGCCAAATCTAAGAGGAAGCCTGTGGCTTCTAAAAGCGACAGAGTATCTAAAGAGGTTTTAGAACTTGTCCATTGTGACGTAATAGGCCCTTTTCCACAGAAGACTGAAGGGGGCGCCAGATATGCTTTTCTGGTAATAGATGACAAATCACGTTTTAGTTGGTTGTTTTTGTTAAAGCAGAAATCTGAGTGTTTCCCCACATTCAGAGAATGGGTTGCCCAAGCTGAAAAGCTCTTTGCTCGCCCTGTTGTGCAGTTGCAAACAGATAGGGGCGGAGAATTTCTGAACAAACAATTTGGGACATGGTTGCAACGTAAGGGGATCACTCACCGTTTGACTAACCCTTATAGCCCTGCTGAAAATGGTCTGTGTGAAAGACGTGGGGCTGTGATACAGTCAGTAAAGGACTGCCTGCTAGTGGATGCAGGATTGGGCCACAACCATAGGCTGTGGGGCGAGGCTTTTCTGACCGCAAACTTTTTGATTAATAGAACCTGGTCTAACTCTATAAAAGATATACCATATCGTATGTTGTTTGGGAAAGAACCAGAGTGGACAATGCTCCATAATTGGGGTTCTTGGGCACATGTAAACATTCCCAAAGCTCAGCGCCAGAAAGGGGGCGCTAGAGCGCAGAAACTGTGGTTTGTGGGATATCAGTCCTATGGCAAAGGGTGGCGTTTCAATTTATGCCCAGGACGCGTGGTTCTGTCACGAAGTGCAGACTTCGCTGACCAGGACAGATGGACTGCGATCCATGCCAACCCTGACTGCCTACTGCCCCTGCAAGTAAGAGAAGAGGCTTCTTCTCAGCCATTGGCAACACAGGAGCAGGATGAGGAAGAGGCACAGATTTCCCCAAAAGATGTGGCAATAGATAATACTTCTCTAGAGGAAGAGGAAGAAGAGCCAGAGATAAGGGGGGAAGAAGAAGTAGTTGTGCCTAGACGCTCCCAGCGTTCAAACAAGGGTGTACCTCCTCAACGTTTGACCCTAGGAGGAGTGAGAGTATGCAATGTGAGTTGTGTGGAACCACAAAGTTATCATGAAGTCTTAGACTTACCCCCTGGGGAACGTGCTTTGTGGGAACAAGCTATGAAAGAAGAAATGGACTCTTTTAAACGTAACGAAGTGTTTGAGGTCATAATGCGGCCACCTGGTGGCAGAGTGGTGTCATGCAAGTGGGTTTACAAAAGGAAAACCCTTGCATCTGGGGAACCACGTTTTCGAGCCAGATTAGTAGCCAGAGGGTTCACTCAGATTAAAGGGGAGAGTTATGATGAAGTGTTTTCTCCCACGGTAAAGAGTGAAACTTTTCGTTTAATGCTTTCCATTGCTGCTGTAAGACAACTAGCAGTGCACCATTTTGATGTTGATGCTGCATATCTGCATGCAAATTTAGACCATGAAGTGTTAATGAGACAACCCCCTGGGTTTGAAGAGGGGAATGGTGCAGTCTGGCGTTTGAGAAAGGCTGTTTATGGTCTCAAACAAAGTGGAAGGTGTTGGAACCAGTGTTTAAATGAAGCCCTTGTAAAAATTGGTTTTAAAAGGAGTGTGGCTGATCCATGTCTGTACACCAAGGGGACAGGCAACAAATATCTAATGCTCTTAGTCTTTGTTGATGACTTGCTTGTGGCAGGGAGTTCCACAGATGAGATCCAGAAGCTCACAAGTCAATTGGAAAAGAGGTTTAAGCTTAAAGCCTTAGGGCCTGTAAGCAATTACTTGGGAGGAGAAGTAAGGCAGGAAGCTGGTGGAAGCTTCCTGTTGAGCCAGAAAGAGAAAATTCTTCATTTGATAGAGCAGTTTGGCATGAAAAACTGAAAGCCAGTTCAGACTCCCATGACACCAGATTTCCCAAAGACAGTGTGTGATGATGAATTTGATCAGCCTGAGTTGTATCACTCAAAAAATAGGATCACTGTTGTATTTAAGCCAGTGGTCAAGGCCAGACATTGCATGTGCTACAAATGTTCTGAGCCAACGTGTATCTAAACCCAGTACTGCCGATTGGTGTGCTTTGAAAAGGCTTATCAGATATCTAAAGGGGACATTAATGTATGTTTAAAGATATCTAGTACACAAGATGAAAAACTAGAAGTATTTGTTGATGCGGACTGGGGAAGCTGTGTAGCTACTAGAAAATCTACAAGTGGAATGGTTATGATTCCATAATTGGATGGAGGTCAAAGAAACAAGGATTTGTTGCGACCTCATCCTGTGAGGCAGAATATGGGAGCCTGTCGCTAGCATGCAATGAAATCATGTGGTTTATACAGATACTGAAAGATCTACATTGTAAAGTAGATTTGCCTATCCAAGTGTATGAAGATAGCCAATCATGCATTGCATTAGCGGGCTCAGAAATAATGAAATCCGCATCAAAACATATTGCTATCCGTTATGTGAATGTGAGAGATTGTGTACAGAATTGGGTAATCAAACTGGAGTATTGTCAATCACAAGATAATATTGCTGATTTGTTTACCAAGCCTTTGCCAGCAACATGTCATAATGAATTGATGACAAAACTGGGTTTGTGTATATAACGTATTTTATGTATGTATTGTTTCTGTTGGGGTTTTTCGCATTTAAGAAACAGAAGGGGTGTCACGGCTAAAATGGCCGCTGTTTCTTTAATGCGAATAAAGCTGGGTCAGCATGACTCAGCGGTCTGCACCAAGTTGTATATATAAGTGAGAAATGTTAGTTTGGGCTGTGGCTGGTGTTTGGGTTGGTTGGTGCTGGTGTGTATAGTTATTCAGTCGTGTTTTGCACAAGGACTTTTAAGAATAAAACTTTGCAAGGATATTCTCGTGGACTCTTTTGTGCCGACAAGGGTCCGAGGACCAGGCTGAGGAGACAAAGGGAGGTCAGAACCCTTTCCATCTTTTTTTGCTTTTTACAAACACTGACAAGTCCTCCCCCTTCTTTTGGTGGGCATCTCTTTAGGCTCCCGTAGGGATTTTTTGAAATTGGATTCTATCCAAACGCGATTCCTTAGAGCCATCCTTAGGATTCCCCCCTCGGTAGCGGGTGCGGTTATGAGATTAGAAGTCGGCTGGCAAGCTCTACGGCATGTGGCCTTGAAGACGAAGCTCTGGCTATGGCTCAAGCTTTGTTTTAAACCAGTGGGTATTGCCCCCTTGATATTGAGGGACGATTTCCAATCATCGTGGGAAAGGGAGGTCACTAACGAGGTTCAATCCTGCGGATTGTCTCACCTTTACTTTGAGTCTATGACGTACAATCAAGCTAGAGCTGATTTTAATGTGTATTATTTGTTCTTTTTTAATATTTTATTCAGTTTTCAAACATAAAATAGAAAATCACATATCAATATAGAAGTAAAAGAAAAAAGAGAAAAGAAAGGAAAAAGAAAAAGAAAGAGTAAAACACAACTGTTCATAATATTGTATTGTATACCTAACTGGACTTCCTCACATCTCCCTACCCTGCATTCTCCATAATAAAAGTGCCAGCAAATTATTACCTTGTTTCGGCTCTTATTTTATACCTCTCAGATGTTATACTTCTAATCTTAAAGTAATTTTTAACAATTACTTATAACTTAAATTGAACATAACATTATTTTAAGTTTCGACCTTTTCTTGCATATCACCTAACTTTCTAAATCTTTCAGACGAGTTGCTGGAACCATGTTTTCCTGAATCGTACAATTTCTTAACACTCATACAATTTGTATTGTTTTTGTAAATAGTCTTTAAACTTTTTCCAATCCTCTTCCATTGTTTCTTCTCCCAGATCTCGGATTCTGCCAGTCATTTTGGCCAGTTCCATATAGTCCATCAATTGCGCCTGCCACTCTTCCAGTGTGGGCAAGTCTTGTGTCTTCCAGTATTTTGCGAGAAGTATTCTTGCTGCTGTTGTTGCATACATTAAAAAAGTTCTATCCTTCTTTAACACTTTCTGGCCGACAATGCCCAAGAGGAAGGCCTCTGGTTTCTTAGTGAAGGTATATTTAAATACCTTTTTTAGCTCATTGTAGATCATTTCCCAGAAGGCCTTCACTCTTGGACAGGTCCACCAGAGGTGAAAGAATGTCCCTTCAGCCACCTTACATTTTCAACATTTGTTATCAGCTAGGTGATATATTTTTGCAAGTTTGACTGGAGTCATGTACCACCTATATATCATTTTCATAATATTTTCCTTCAAGGCATTACATGCCGTGAATTTCATACCAGTGGTCCATAACCTTTCCCAGTCTTCGAACATAATGTTGTACCCAATATCCTGAGCCCATTTTATCATGGCTGATTTAACAGTCTCATCCTGAGTGTTCCATTTAAGCAGCAAATTATACATTCTAGAAAGTACCTTTGTCTTTGGTTCTAACAATTCTGTTTCTAATTTCGATTTTTCCACCTGGAATCCTATTTTTTTGTCCGAATTAAAGACCTCTTTGACTTGAGCGTAATGTAACCAATCTCGCACCTTATTCTTCAATTTCTCCAAACTCTGCAATCTCCAATTGTCTCCAATTTTTTCTATTATTTCCCAATATTTCGGCCAACTGGCCTCCATATTGAGTCTTTTCCGGGCCTTAGCCTCCATTGGTGATAACCATCTTGGGGTCTTATTTTCTAATAAGTCTTTATACTTTGTCCAGACAATAAATATTGCTTTCCTGAGAATGTGGTTTTTGAACACTTTATGAACTTTTACCTTGTCGTACCACAAATATGCATGCCATCCAAAAGCATTATTGAACCCTTCCAGATCTAGGACATCAGTGTTTTCTAAGAGAAACCAATCCTTCATCCAGCAGAAAGTTGCAGCTTCATAATATAACCTTAAATCTGGCAGGGCAAATCCCCCTCTTTCCTTTGCATCAGTTAGAATTTTAAATTTTATTCTGGGCTTTTTGCCCTGCCAGACAAACTTCGAGATATCTTTCTGCCACTTTCCAAAACATTCCACTCTGTCCACAATCTGTAGGGTTTGAAACAAAAATAACATCTTTGGCAATACATTCATTTTTATAGCTGCAATTCGTCCCAACAGGGAAAGTTTCAATCTTGACCAAATTTCTAAGTCCTTTTTAATTTCTAACCAACATTTTTCATAGTTATCTTCAAATAAGTTCAGATTTTTCGCAGTCAAGTTGACCCCTAGGTATTTCACTTTTTTAACCACATTTAAGTCTGTCTCTTTCTGAAACCTTTCTGATTCCAAAGGTGTCAAATTTTTCTCCAAAACCTTAGTTTTTTGCTTATTCAATTTGAATCCCGCCACCCGACCAAACTCCTCAATCAATTCCAAAACTCTTTCCGTGCTAGATTCCGGCTCCTGTAATGTTAAGACCAGGTCATCTGCAAAAGCTTTAAGTTTATACTGTTTCACTCCGACCTGTATTCCTTCCACCAACCGGTCCTCCCTGATCATGTACAAGAGCACCTCCAGGACTGAAATAAATAACAAAGGGGATATAGGGCAACCTTGTCGTGTTCCTTTTTCAATTTTAAACTCTTCTGACACCACATTATTAACTATCAATTTAGCTTTTTGTTCTGAATAAATTGCCTCTATCCCATTTTTGAACCCCTGTCCCACTCCCATCCCTTCAAGATTTTTCTTCATAAACTTCCAAGATATATTGTCAAAGGCCTTCTCCGCATCTATAAAAATTAACACTGCTTTAGTGTTCATGTTTGTTTGCAAAAGCTCCAAAATGTCAATAATGTTCCTAGTATTGTCAGATAAATGTCTACCTGGGAGAAAGCCTGCCTGGTCCTTATGAATTACTTCATTCAAGACTTTTTTAAGTCTACCTGCCAAAATGTCTGCAAAAATTTTGTAATCCACATTTAGGAGTGAGATGGGACGGTAGTTCTTGAGTTGAGTCTTTTCAGTTTCCAATTTGGGAATCAATGTGATGAATGCTTCTTTCCACGATTCCGGTGCCTTCTTCCCCTCCATAATCTGATTGCAAACCTCCATTAATGGTTGTATCAAGAGGTCTTTCAATGTCTTATAGTACTTGGAGGTAAGTCCATCCGGCCCTGGAGATTTGCCTAATTGCATATTCTGAATGGCACCTTCAATTTCTTGTTGTGTTATTTTATAATTCAGGATTGTTCTCTTTTCCTGGGATAACTTTGGTAGTCCATTAATTTTTAAGAATCGATCTATCTCAGTCTCTTTTTGCTGCCCTTGCGTGTAAAGTTGTTTGAAATATCTCTGGAAACATTTTCTAATTTCCTCGGGGTTCTGGATGTTTCTTCCATCAATCTCTAAATTTGTAACCGTATTCAGTTTTTGTCTCTTTTTCAACTGCCATGCTAGCAGTTTCCCACATTTGTTTGCTGATTCAAATGACCTTTGTTTCATTAATTTAATTTTCCACTCGACTTCTTGGTTTATCAATTTGGCATATTGTGCTTGGTGAAATTTAATTTCTCTCAGGATCTCCTGTGATTTTGGTTTTACTCTTAGTTTTTTCTCACCATCTCTTATCCTCTCCAAGATCTTATCCTTTTTCTCATTCCAAAGTCTTTTCTTTATCGTATTCTGTTGTATCAGAAACCCCCTCATAACAGCTTTGCTTGCATCCCAGATTACTCTTTTTTCCACTGTAGTATTCAAATTTATTTCAAAATAATCTTTTAAAGTCTTTTGGGCCTTCTTCACAATCTCCTGATCTCTTAACAAGGTGTCATTCATTTTCCATCTGAAGGAGCCGATTGGAATTAATCTCATTTCCATTTTCATAGCGTTATGGTCGGAGCAGGTTTTAGGGCAGATTTCCACTTTTCTAGTCTTAGGTGCCAGTCCTCTAGTTGTCCATATTTGGTCGATTCTTGTCCATGTCAGATGGGCTTCAGAAAAGAATGTTCCTTCTTTTCCTAGGGGGTTCTTTGTCCTCCAAATGTCAATCAAGTCCATTAAAACTGAAAGATAGTCCTTGGGGAAATTCCCACCTGAAGGGAATTGAATTACTTTTCAGTAGTCTTGTTAATTCTGTATATGTAGATCTGAGGTCCAAAAGTTGCTTAGGAATATCCTTGTAAATTTCTGCTCTGGTACCTTGAATAACCAATGATTTTTCAAAATGAAGGCTTAATATTTTGTCTCTCTCTTGCTTGGATCTCAGAATAATCAAACAATCTCTGGATCTATCTTTCTTCACCAATCTTCCCAGTCTGAAAGCACTTACGATTTTAAAGTCCTTGTCTTCAATAGCCCAAAACTTTAAAAATTCTGATGTCAGATAGCCTATTAAGTCCCCCTGTTCAAGTTCTGGGAAAGCTCTCAATCTGAGATTGTTCTCCCTATTTCTCAGTTCAATCATAGACAGGTAGGCCTGCTGTTCACTTATCTGTTTGTGCAAAGGCTTTACCTCCACCTGTACTGCTTCAACCTTTCGGTTGGCTTCCGCGGCTTTTTGGTTCGCTTCCTCAGCTAATTTACGGTTTTCTGCAGTTATTTCCTGAAGATTCCCAATTACTTGTGTATGTTGAGCAACTTGTTCAGTCAATTTACTGATACTGGCTGTAGCTTGGTCAATTTTAGCCGAATGCTCATCTGCTTTCTTATTTAAACTTTCCAATTGTCCCAAAATTTGTTCTAAAACAGCTGCAGATCCTCCTGTAGCCATATCTTCTAATGATGTCTGCTCAGTTTCCCCTTCATGTATCTCTAAAACAGCTGGGACAGATGATCTGCGTGGCTGAGAAGTTAAAGTTGTTTGCACTAGTTGTTTAGCTTTCGCTTTAGCCAATCTTGTTTTGCCCGTACCACTCATTCCAGTCCTGTCTA
This sequence comes from Podarcis bocagei, assembly GCF_964188305.1. Lineage (NCBI taxonomy): Eukaryota > Metazoa > Chordata > Lepidosauria > Squamata > Lacertidae > Podarcis > Podarcis bocagei. The sequence goes on from NC_138131.1 coordinate 11,049,808, forward strand.
CGTGCCAAGGTCAAACTGTGTAAAGTCCCATGGGAATCACAATTCCAGAGAGTAAACAACAAAGCAGTAGAGAATAAAAACAAAAAGTGGGTCTCAGACAGCTATAAGTCCAAAATCCTCTAGGGGGAGTGTAGCGATGCCTCAGAAAAGAAAATAAAGTTGTTCCGCCATTAAAGTCCAAACAGTTTTAAACCACAATGGAAGGATCCTTCAGCTCCCTTTTAGCATGCAGAGCTTTCCCAGAGTTGAAACAAAGTCTCTAAAGAGGTGCGAGAAACAGTTTTCCCATTTGTATCCCGTCTATAACGCTTCACTGTATCACTTTCAGTAGTTAAACAGTCTCAGCAATTTGACAGTTCTTTTTTAATCTGGCAGCCCGTGAATTTGGGCTTCTCCGTCATTTGTAATCCACAAAAAGAGGATGGAGAATCCAGTCCATAACCAACAAAAGTTAGAACAAAAGTTAACCCTCTTAATGTCTTAAAAACAAGTTCAGATGTTGCACAAAAACCCCAACTTCTAAAAGTCACTTTGAAAAGATTCCAACTTGTCAAGTTCTTTGCTTTAATTCTTTAAGCACTGCAAGGAGACGGACTTCCTGGTTGCGTCCCCCGCTTTCACCAAATTTAATCACTTTAGGTCCCGAAATTCTTAAATTCCCCTTACTCACGGGTTTGTAGTTTTGAATCAAATGTTCCAGGAAAAAAGGTCGGCGCTCATCGGCAGCAGCTGCGCGGCTTCACTTCCGCAGAAAGAGCGATGAACTCACAGCACCGCGTCAGCCCTTCCACGTTCCGGAGCCCCTTACGGGGTTCCTTCTTTGTTTTGGGGGGCGCTTCTGGTGCCCGCCGAGTCCCACGGCCACAGGCTCACTCTGGCCCTTGTGGTCTCTTCCAACTCTATGATTCTATGATTCTATGATTCTATGATTCTATGATTCTATACCTGTGGTTTTTCTTTATGGGTCTCCGCTTCGCCGTAGCTGACGACCCTTTTCTGAGCAGCTCCCCTTCACAGCGCAAAGGGGACCGCCATTGCCGTTTCGCGCCACCTCCGGAAGTCTATTTGTTCTAATTCTGCTTTTTCATCTGGCGACATATTTTTAACTAATAGTTTTGTCTTGTTTAAATCCATTTTGAACCCCGCAACTTTACCGTAGCCATATATTATTTCCAACGCCTTTCTTAAACTCTGTTTTGGTTGCTCTGTAGTTATAATTAAATCGTCAGCAAATGCCCTCATTTTGTAACTTCTATTTCCCAGCATAATCCCTTTTTCCACCTTGGGCCTGGGGGTGGGCCCCATACTCCACCTCAGCATATAAGGCTCCAAGGAGGCCTCGGGACATTGTTGCTGTTGCTTTGCTGGTGAGTCTTGGGGAGGACCGCTCCCCCCTGATGCCCTTTTCCACCTTGGGCCTGGGGGCGGGCCCCATACTCCACCTCAGCATATAAGGCTCCAAGGAGGCCTCGGGACATTGTTGCTGTTGCTTTGCCGGTGAGTCTCTGGGAGTACCGCCCCCCCTTAAGCCCATTCTCCACCTTGGGCCTGGGGGCGGGCCCCATACTCCACCACAGCATATAAGGCTCCAAGGAGGCCTTGGGACATTGCTGCTGCCGCTTTGCCGTGAGCTTGTGGGGAGGACCGCTCCCCCCTGGAAGCCCTTTTCCACCTTGGGCCTGGGGGCGGGCCCCATACTCACCTCCGCAGCCTATGGGGCTCCAGGGAGGCCTCGGGTGTGTGGGGTGGGGTGGGTGTTTAGTTGAGTGGGGGAATTTGTTTAATTTAATTATGTTGTGTTTGTAACTTTGTTTTTTGTTTTTATAGTTTTATTGTTCTGTTAGTTTGTTTTTTGTATAGGCTTTAATTTGATTTTAAGGGGAGGGGTCAGGGCTGCCTGGGAGTGGGTCCCAGCAAACAAAATGGCTGGGGCAGTTTCCACAGGGGGGGATGCACTCGGACAACCGATGTCAGTGATCATGGGTAGGAGGAGGAGTTACGCTAAGACCAGACCATGTCATTACCGAGGAAGCAGGCTTAGTTGTTGTCTGAGGACTATCCCTGCCTCCAGGTCTGGTCCTGACCGGAAGGATACTGGAATCAACAAGGGAAACCCACATGACCTGAAAGTGTTACTGTGCAATGCCAGGTCAATGATGAATAAAACCACTGCCATCCACGACCTGATTGAGGATGGAGGCTTTGACCTGGCATGTGTGACAGAGACCTGGTTGGATGAAGCAGATGGGCCTGTCCTTGCCGCTGCATGTCCACCAGGTTTTTCTTATGCACAGCAACCCAGGCCTTGTGGGCGGGGAGGGGGGGTTGCAGTGATTTTTAGGAAGTCATTAGTTTGCACCGGGTGTCCTACTGGAAAGACCCAGTTCTCTGAGTGCATGTTCTGGAAGTTGGGCAATAGGGGCAGTACAGGATTCCTATTGGTGTACCGACCTCCTCGCTGCACCAAGGATTCCCTGCCCGAGCTGCTTCAGGTCGTGGCAGATGTCCTCGTGGAGACACCTAGTTTGGTTGTCCTAGGGGATTTTAACATCCATGCCGACACGACCTTACAAGGGGCCGCTCGGGACTTCGTGGAAAGCATGGCCTCCATGGGGCTGTCCCTGAATAAGTCTGGCCCAACTCATAGCCACGGGCATGCCTTAGACCTGGTGTTCACCTCTATGGATGTTGGTGATCTGATATTAAGTAAAAGCGAAACCAAAGAAGTGCCATGGTCAGATCACTTCCTGGTGCAACTGGACTTCTCCACGACCCTTCCCCTCTGCAGGGAGGTGGGACCGATTCGGATGGTCCGCCCCCACCACTTAATGGATCCAAATGGTTTCCAGAGAGCGGTAGTGGATGTTTTATCCCATGTTGATGGCCTTTCAGCTGATTCCCTGGTGGCCCGCTGGAATGTGGAGTTAACCAGGGCTATTGACTGTTTGGCTCCAAAGCGCCCTCTCCGATTGCATGGAGCCCGGACAGCCCCATGGTTTTCCACGGATCTGAGGGCAATGAAACTATCGTTGAGACGGCTAGAGCGCTGGTGGCGGATAACCCATTCTGAATCTGACCGGACACAGGTTAGAGCTCAATGTCGAAGCCTACCTAGTGGCGATAGCGACGGCGAAGAAGACTTTCTTCACCGCCTCTATTGCATCTGCGGAAAACAGCAGCAGGAGACTCTTTCAGGTGGTTCGCAATTTAGCGGAACCACCTGCTCCATCAGTGCCCAGTAGGGGCAACATGATCTCCTGCAATGACTTTGCAAAGTTTTTTGCAGATAAAGTCGCTCAGATTCGATAAGAGGTAGACTCCACCGTGGGAGCAGGGCCGGGGCGGGAGAGTGCTAGAGTCCTGTCTAGTCAAGTTGTGTGGGATCAATTCCAATCTGTTACCCCCGAGGATGTGGACAGGCTGCTTGGACGAGTGAAACCAACCACTTGTCTCCTTGATCCTTGCCCATCCTGGCTTAAAAAAGCTAGCCGGGAAGGACTGGGCGATGGGCTTCGTGGGGTGGTGAATGCTTCCCTCCGTGAGGGAGCCTTCCCAGACTCGCTGAAAGAGGCGGTTATTAAACCGCTTCTTAAAAAACCATCTTTAGATGCGGCCACGATAGCCAACTATCGCCCAGTCTCAAATCTTCCATTCTTGGGCAAGGTGATTGAGCGAGTGGTTGCTGAACAACTCCAGGCACTCCTGGAAGAAGCGGACCATTTGGATCCCTTCCAGTCGGGATTCAGGCCTCATCATGGGACTGAAACTGCCTTGGTCGCACTGGTTGATGATCTCCGGCGGGCTAGGGACAAAGGTGAGAGCTGTTTCCTAGTTCTGCTGGATCTCTCAGCGGCGTTTGATACCATCGACCATAACATCCTACTGGACCGTCTTGAGGGGCTGGGAGCTGGGGGCACTGTTATACAGTGGTTCCGCTCCTTCCTCCTGGGCCGTGTTCAGAAAGTGGTGATGGGGGATGAGTGTTCAGACCCCTGGGCCCTCACTTGTGGGGTGCCTCAGGGTTCTGTCCTCTCCCCCTTGCTTTTCAACATCTACATGAAGCCGCTGGGAGAGATCATCAGGGGATTTGGGCTTGGTGTTCATCAATATGCGGATGATACCCAGTTCTACCTCTCTTTCAAATCAGAACCAGTGAAGGCAGTGAAGGTCCTGTGTGAGTGCCTGGAGGCGGTTGGAGGTTGGATGGCGGCTAACAGATTGAGGTTGAATCCTGACAAGACAGAAGTATTGTTTTGGGGGGACAGGAGGCGGGCAGGTGTGGAGGATTCCCTGGTCCTGAATGGGGTAACTGTGCCCCTGAAGGACCAGGTGCGCAGCCTGGGAGTCATTTTGGACTCACAGCTGTCCATGGAGGCACAGGTCAAATCTGTATCCAGGGCAGCTGTTTACCAGCTCCATCTGGTATGCAGGCTGAGACCCTATCTCCCTTGCGGACTGCCTTGCCAGAGTGGTGCATGCTCTGGTTATCTCCTGCTTGGATTACTGCAATGCGCTCTACGTGGGGCTACCTTTGAAGGTGACCCGGAAACTACAACTCATCCAGAACGCGGCAGCTAGACTGGTGACTGGGAGCGGCCGCAGAGACCACATAACACCGGTCTTGAAAGACCTACATTGGCTCCCAGTACGTTTCCGAGCACAATTCAAAGTGTTGGTGCTGACCTTTAAAGCCCTAAACGGCCTTGGTCCAGTATATCTGAAGGAGCGTCTCCACCCCCATCGTTCTACCCGGACACTGAGGTCCAGCACCGAGGACCTTCTGGCGGTTCCCTCACTGCGAGAAGCCAAGTTACAGGGAACCAGGCAGAGGGCCTTCTCGGTAGTGGCGCCCGCCCTGTGGAACGCCCTCCCACCAGATGTCAAAGAGAACAACAACTACCAGGCTTTTAGAAGACATCTGAAGGCAGCCCTGTTTCGGGAAGCTTTTAATGTTTGATGTATTATAGTATTTTAATATTCTTTTGGAAGCCGCCCAGAGTGGCTGGGGAAGCCCAGCCAGATGGGCGGGGTATAAATAATAAATTATTCTTATTCTTATTCTTATTCTTATTCTTATTCTTATTCTTATTCTTATTCTTATTCTTATTCTTATTCCCTAATTTGTTTACATAAAACTTCCAATGTTAATATGAAAATTAAGGGGGATAGTGGGCGACCTTGTCTGACCCCTTTACTGATTTCACACTCCTGTGATAAATTTCCATTGATTATGATTTTAGCTTTTTGTTTTGATTATATTGCTTCAATCCCTTTTATATACTTTATACCAAAATCTGTTATGGTGTCACAGACCTTTCATAAATTTCCAGGATACCCCGTCGAAAGCTTTTTCTGCATCTATAGCCATTAAGACTGCCTTCTTTTCTATTCTTAAGTCTAAATAAGCTAATAAGATTATAATGTTTCTAGTGTTGCTATAAATGTGCCTCCCGGGCAAAAAGCCAGCTTGGTCATTGTGTATCATCATCTGGAAGCCTTTTTTTGATCTTTCGGCTAAAATATTTGCATATAATTTGTAATCGTTCTTTAGAAGTGCGATAGGCCTATAGTTGTTAATAAGTAGATTGTCCGTTCCCTGTTTTGGAATTAATGCAATAAGGCTGTCTTTCCAAGAATCCGGCATGGTTCCGTCTTTTAAGATGTTGTTCATGATACTTCTTAATGGGTTCTGAATTAGGGTTTTGTTCTGGCTCTGGCTGTGTCTCTGGCTCTGGCTCCGGCTCCAGCTCCAGCTCCAGCTCCGGCACTGTATCAAGTACTGTTGCAGACTCTAGGTTGTGGCTGCAGCTATGTTTTGCGCTCCGGCCCTGAATCAAGCCCCATTTCTGGCTCTGGCTCTGGCTTTCATTCCGCTTTGGCTCTGGCTCTGGCTCTGATTCATGTTCTCCCTCTGATTCAGGGTTTCGCTCTGGCTCTGGCTCTGGCACTCTATCAAGGACTCTTTCAGACTCAGGCTGTGGCTGTGGCTCTGCCTCTGTTTCAGGCTCATGCTCTGTTTGAGGCTGTGTCTCTGTTTCAGGCTCCGGCACTGTATCAAGTACTGTTGCAGACTCAGGCTGTGGCTCTAGGCTGTGGCTGTTGCTGTTGCTGTTGCTCTGGTTTGGGCTGTGGCTCTTTTTCAGGCTCTGGTTCTGAATGAGGGCTTGGTTATTGCACTGATTCAGGGTCTCGCTCTGTCTCTGGCTGTGTCTCTGTTGCACCTCAAATGGTGGTTTGTTGTTGTTGTTGTTATTTTTATTTTCTTTCTGGGGTGGGACAAATGTTTAGTTGGGGCGGTGATTATTTTAAGTTTAGCATAATTGTTTCTTGCTTTGTTTTTCTTTTACTATTTTTTAAGGTTATTGTATAGTTTGTATTTTGCTTTTTAAGGGGAAAGGGTCAGGGCTGCCTGAGAGGGGGCCTCAGCAAACAGAATGGCTGGGGCAAGTTCCCTACGGGGTGTGTGTGTGTATTGGAACACCCAATCTCTTTTATCTTGGGTGGGAGGAGCAGTTGCGCTAAGACCAGCCCACGTCTTTACCGAAGATCTGGTTCTGACTCTGATTCTGATTCTCTGATTCTGGCACTCTATCAAGGGCTGTTTCAGACTCAGGCTGTGGCTGTGGCTGTTGCTCTGGTTCTGGCTCTGGCTCTTTCTCAGGCTCTGGTTCTGAATGAGGGCTTGGTTCTGGCACTGATTCAGGGTCTCGCTCTGGCTCTGGCACTCTATCAAGGACTGTTTCAGACTTAGGCTGTGGCTGTGGCTGTGGCTCTGTTTCCATTCTTACAATGGAATGTACACAAAACAATAATCCTTTCTATATAAATTTTCCAATACATTCTGAAAACATAATAAATCCTTAATTGTTGTCCACCTCCTTTTAGTTCCTTTATCACTCGAATGCTAGCACGGAGTCAAAACTATTATTGTATTTTTGAACATATCTTGTATAACCATCCCATTTTTCTGCAAATTTTTGCTTTGAGATTCCTGTGAGTTTGCTAGTCAATTGAGCCGTCTCCACCAATTCCTGTAATTTGATTTGCCAATCTGTTATTTTTGGAGCCTCGTGATCTTTCCATCCCTTGGCCACAAGTATACAAGCTGCTGCGGTTGCATACAAGAATACCTCTCTTAGATTTTTTTGGGATATTTTTATCTAAAATACTTCATAGAAATGCCTCCGTTTTTTTCGTAAAAGTTATCCCCATCATCTTTTTTAATTCATCGTATATTCCCCCCCCCCAAAAAAAATCTTAATCTTTTCACACGTCCACCACATGTGGCTCATGTCACCGTTATTTCCTCCACATCTCCAACAAGCATTCGCCAATTTTTTATCCATTCTTGATCATCTGGAAGGAGTGAGGTACCACCTATGAGCCATTTTCATCATGTTCTCTCTTATATTATAGCTGGCTGTAAATTTCAAATTTACGTTCCATCAGTTTCCCCCATCTTTTAGCATAATTGGACGGCCCACATCTTGGGCCCACTTTATCATTGAATCCTTAACCTCCCCATCCATTACTTCGTAGTCTAAAAGAAGTCTATAAATTTTTGTGATTATTTTGGTTTTACTATTCAGTAGTTCTCTTTCAAATCTTGAAGGCTCCTTTTCAAAACCTATCTGCTTATCCTGTCTGAACACTTCATTCAACTGGAAGTAATCTAGGCAAGTAGAAAAGTGATCTTTTATTTTTTCATAACTTATCAATATTAGTTGACCCTCCTCCTTCCCCCTTAATATTGTGTTATACGTTATCCAGTTCTCTTTGATGTTGTTGCTATTTTTAACAGCGATTGCTTCTAGTGGAGAGTTCCATCTTGGGGTTTTCTGTTCCAAATATCTTTTGTATTTTCCCCATACCTTATATATAGCATTTCTTATTATATGATTTGAAAAACTCCTATGCGTCTTTATTTTCCCATAATTAAGATAGCCATGCCACCCAAAACGGGTGTCATGACCTTCTAGATCTAAAATATCCCAATTTTTTAATAAATACCAATCTTTCAACCAGAGAAGACATGAGGCTTCGTAATATAGCTTCAATTCCGGTAACCCGTAGCCACCTCTTTCTACAGTATCTATTAATATCTTATGCTTTACTCTTGGTCTTTTACCCTTCCACAAAAATTTAGAAATTTCTTTTTGCCACTTGTTGATACTGCTGGTCTTTCCTGTAATTGGAATCGTTTGGAATAGAAAGAGTAGCTTCGGTAAAACTATCATTTTAATTACCGAAATGCGGCCCAGGAATAATAAATTTAACCTTGTCCATGTCTCCAACTGTCTTTTGATATCTTTCCAACAATGGGTATAATTATCTTCATATAAGTTAATATTCTTTGGTGTTATCCATAATCCTAAATACTTGATTTTGGAGTAGATTTTAATGTGTATTATTTGTTCTAATTCTGCTTTTTCATCTGGCGACATATTTTTAACTAATAGTTTTGTCTTGTTTAAATTCATTTTGAACCCCGCAACTTTACCGTTGCCATATATTATTTCCAACGCCTTTCTTAAACTCTGTTTTGGTTGCTCCGTAGTTATAATTAAATCGTCAGCAAATGCCCTCATTTTGTAACTTCTATTTCCCAGCATAATCCCTTTTATTTCTTTTTCTTCCCTAATTTGTTGACATAAAACTTCCAATGTTAATATGAAAATTAAGGGGGATAGTGGGCGACCTTGTCTGACCCCTTTACTGATTTCACACTCCTGTGATAAATTTCCATTGATTATGATTTTAGCTTTTTGTTTTGATTATATTGCTTCAATCCCTTTTATATACTGTATACCAAAATCCATATGGTGTAATAGACCTTTCATAAATTTTCAGGATAACCTGTCAAAAGCTTTTTCTGCATCTATAGCCATTAAGACTGCCTTCTTTTCAGTCGGATTCTCAGTCGCAGTGAGAGGTAACTGGCCATTCTCCAGGCATCCGGCTTGAGATCCTGGTTGACCTTCGGACTTCCGGAGGCGGCGCGAACGGCAATGGCGGTCTCCTTCGTGCGGTGAAGGAGAAGCTCCCCAGAAACGGGTCGTCCGCTACGGCGAAGCGGAGACCCACACCGGAAAACCACAGGTAGAGTGAGCCTGTGGCTGTGGGACTCGGCGGGCACCAGAAGCGCCCCCCGAAACGAAGAAGGAACCCCGTAAGGGGCTCCGGAACGTGGAGGAGTGGCGTGGTGCTATGAGTCGATCGCTCTTTCTGAGGAAGTGAAGCCGCATAGCTGCTGCCGATGAGCACTGACCTTTTTTCCTGGAACATCCGATCTGAAAAGCTTTAACCCGTGAGTAAGAGGGATTGAAGGAATTTGAGACCAAATTAAATGTAAAATTCGGCCAAAGCGGGAGACGCAACCAGGAAGTCCGTCTCCCGGTTCTGCTTAAAGTTCCGAAACAAAAGACTTTGATTTGCCTGAAGCCTTTGAAGTGGCGGAAAAAGTTTTCAATTCGTGCCTTGCTTGAGTTGCTTTAATAGAGACTAAGGGATTTAATTTCTTATGGTTCTGGACCTGCTCTACCTTCTCCCCGTGAGCTTAGAAATTTTACTGAGAAGCCAGGTGCTCGGACTGCCGGATTAATAGAACTGTCAGATTGTGTATTTTGTTGCTGCTATTTAGAACTGCTACATTTGAGCACTATTGGCTTGGATATATCGAAACATTGTTTCTGGCACTTTTTAGAGACATTGTTCCACTTTAAGGATTATCTCTGCTAGCTGCAAGAGAGCCGAGGGTCTTCTGGAAATATATGGCTGTTTGGACATTGCTAAAAAGTTTTGAAGTTTTTGTTATAACTTGCTTTAGGAGTAACAAATTTACCGCTTCCCTTGAGACACGACTGAACTCCCCCTAGAGGATTTGGGATTTACAACTATTTGGGACTTGTTTTTCTCCTTTTTTCTACTTTATTGTTTATTCTCTGGACTTGTGGATTCCCATGGGACTGTACACAGTTTGACCTTGGCACGTAGACAGGAGTGGAATGAGTGGCTTTGGGAAAACAAGATCGGCTAAAGCTAAAGCTAAACAATTAACGCAAACAACTTTGACTACACAGCTACGCAGATCATCTGCCCCTGCTATCTTGGGGGCACAAGAGGAAGAAACTGAGCAGACTTTGCTAGAAGGTATAGCTGCAGGAGGATCTGCCTCAGTATTAGAACAAATTTTGGGAAAATTGGAAAGTTTGGATAAAAAGGCAGATGAGCATTCGGCTAAAATTGAACAATTGGTCAGACCTCACCTAGAGTACTGTGTCCAGTTCTGGGCACCACAATTCAAGAAGGACACTGACAAACTGGAACGTGTCCAGAGGAGGGCAACCAAAATGGTCAAAGGCCTGGAAACGATGCCTTATGAGGAACGGCTAAGGGAGCTGGGCATGTTTAGCCTGGAGAAGAGGAGGTTAAGGGGTGATATGATAGCCATGTTCAAATATATAAAAGGATGTCACATAGAGGAGGGAGAAAGGTTGTTTTCTGCTGCTCCAGAGAAGCAGACACGGAGCAATGGTTCCAAACTACAAGAAAGAAGATTCCACCTAAGAATTGGGAAGAACTTCCTGACAGTAAGAGCTGTTCGACAGTGGAATTTGCTGCCAAGGAGTGTGGTGGAGTCTCCTTCTTTGGAGGTCTTTAAGCAGAGGCTTGACAACCATATGTCAGGAGTGCTCTGATGGTGTTTCCTGCTTGGCAGGGGGTTGGACTCGATGGCCCTTGTGGTCTCTTCCAACTCTATGATTCTATTCTATTCTATTCTAAGCTACAGCCAGTGTTAACAAATTGACTGAACAAGTTGCTCAGCATGCACAAGCAATTGGGAACCTTCAGGAAGCCACCACAGAAAATCGTAAATTAGCTGTGGATGCCAATCAAAAAGCTGAAGCAGTAAAAGAGGAGGTAAAACCACTATACAAACAGGTTGGCGAACAGCAGGCCTACCTGTCTATGATAGAATTACGTAGTAGGGAAAACAACCTGAGACTGAGGTCAATTCCTGAATTTGAACAAGGGGATTTAATTGACTTTCTAACAAAAGAATTTGCTAAGTTTTGGCCCTTGGAAGAAGATAAGTTTAAAATTGTGACTGCTTTTAGACTTGGAAGAGTAGCAAGGAAAGACAAACCTAGAGACTGTCTGATTACCTTGAGATCCAAGGAAGAAAGAGGTAAAATATTAAGCCTACATTACGAAAAGTCACTTGTAATCCAAGGCAGGAGGGCAGAAATTTACAAAGATATCCCAAAACAACTTTTGGATCTCAGATCTATATACACAGAGCTTGCTAAACTGCTGAGGAGCAACTCGATTCCTTTTAGGTGGGAATTTCCCCATTTCTTTTACATTTAAAGGGAAGAAAGTGAAAATAAAAACAGCCGAGGACAAAGAAAAGTTTCTGAACGACTACGGAGAAGACCTTCAGAAAGGGATTTTTGGAATTCCAGGGCCTGGGCCTTTGCCTGCACCTACACCCTTGCCTATACCCACACCTTTGGGGCCTGAAGACCAGAAGAAAGAAACGCCACCACCAAGCGAATAGCAGATTTGTCCAGGATGTCTCTGCAACTTCTCAGTTGGAACATTAATGGCGGTAATTCCCCGGAAAAAAGGAGAAGAATATTCCATGTATTAAAGAAAGAACAGTTGGACATTATTTGCTTGCAGGAAACAAATGTGACTAGGCTCCACAGAACAGTGTTAATTAACAAGAGATTAGGCCAAGAATTTATTTCATCGGACAGAGTTAAGAAAAGAGGAGTGGTGATTTATGCAAAGGAGAGCCTATCACCAAAATTTCTATTTAAAGATGAGCAAGGAAGAATTCTGGCAATAGAGATACAAACCCAAGGTGAAAAGTTTTTGATATTGGGAATTTACGCACCGAACGAGGGGAAATCAGAATTCTACAAGAAGCTGCATGAGACAATGCTGGACTATCTGGACTATAGCAACATCATTATGATGGGAGATATGAATGGGGTGGTTTCTACAAACATGGATAAGTCACAAAACCAAAGTTTGACAAAAAACGGCTGTCAGGGGTACAGGGACAGAGGCACAGGGAAGGCAGGAGATGGAGAGCGATGGGGAGGAATCCCAGGACAGCGAGGAAGAAGATGACGATGACGCAAGGGATTCCATGAGTTTCTCCAGCGAATCAGAGGATTCCCAGAAGGGGGCGCCAGTGGTCAGGGCAAGGGGAGCCCCAGGGGGAGAGTGTCAGGAGCGGGGGGCCAGCAGGGGACCCCAAAGCGGCAGCTGGGAATCAGGGCCGGCTTCCCCACCAGAGCGCAGCGAAGGGGGGGGAGGTTCCAGTGTGTCAGGGGAAACAGCTCCGGCAGCAGCGAAGGAGGAGGGCTCAGAGGAAGCCATTCTCCCGGAAGGGGAGGAGGGCAGTGAGGGGAGTAGCATAACTGTCAAAAGGAAGGTTAGAGGTTGGGCGCGCGCGCCAAGTTCAAATGTAGAGGCGCGCGGAAGTACAGGAAGCCCGGGGGAGGAGCCAGGGCCCAAAGCACGCAGGAGGGGGGGAGAGCAGTCTGAGGATTCGGCGTCAGGAGAATCCCGAAGAAGCGGAACCCCAGCGGGCAGAAGGACCCTGCGGAAAAGGAAAGAGAGAAAGAGGTGGAGTAGCGTAAGCCTCTTAAACTGGTGTAGGGGAGGGACGGATTCAGAGGGGACTTCTACCGTCTAAGGTTAACAGACGTGGGGGCTGCACGCCTCGGTTGTGGAACTTACTATGAACTGCAATAAACATCCTTGTATATAAGAAGAACTTGGCGTTGGTCTTTTGTGAGCTGAGACCTGAGGCAGCTCTGACAGTAAGTCCCCTCCAAAAAGAACGCATTTTTTTTTTGCGAAGCTCACGAAGTTTGGCGGCCATGAATGTGGAGGAGCAAATAACAGCCCTGCGCAGTGCAGTCTCCGAGCTTTCCACTGCGGTTGTGGTCTCCCAGCAGAAGGGGGAAGAAGCAGAAAAGCGATGCCAAGATCTGCAAGCCAGGTGGGATCATGCATGCAAAGTGGGGTTCCCGGGGTCCAAATCTGCAGGAATAGGTCTGGGCTGAAGGGGGGGGCAGTTTAGTAGCCCACTTCGATGGGAACCTGAAGCAGTACCCCAGTTTTCGAGCAGACGTCGTGTATGCGCTGCATTTGCTTCGCGAGGACTTTAAAGATGAGGAGGAAAAAGTGGGTTTCATTGTGTCCCACTTGCATGGGGAAGCAATAGCTTGGCTACGCAATTTATGGCGCGAAGATGGTCCTGCTTGAAGGGACTCTGATGAATTTATCAAAGCCATGGACGCTTGCTTCCAATCTACCGTGGATGTGGATGTCGCACGCAGAGAGATGCATGGATTAAGGCAGGGCAAGGCTACCGTACGTCAGTACCATTCTCGCTTTTTCGCATTGCTGAATGTGCTGGGGTGGGAGAAAGACTCCCTGGCAATCAGAGACTTGTTCTGGGAGGGGCTCTCTGGCTCTGTAAAAGATGAATTGGCTAGGGGGGACAGACCTCAAACCCTAGCAGAAGTTGTGCAGCGGGCGCTCGCAATAGGAGTGCACCACAAAGAACGCCCTTGGCGCAATGAGGAGGGTCGCCAGGTCCGCGCACCAGCTAGAGTGCCTCCTTTTATTCCCCGGGACCTGGGACGTGCGCATCCCTCACCTCAGCTGAAAGAGGGGGAGGAACCGATGGAACTGGGTGGTGCAAAGGCTCAGGCAGCTGACGGAGCCCCAGCATCCGGAGCAGTCAAGACGAAGCCTCCTAGAGGGAGCAGGAAGTGTTACATCTGTGACAGTGCAAAGCACATGGCCAGAGAGTGTCCCCAGAGGCTCCAAAAGCACACTGCAGCCTTAGCAACAGTAACAGCAACAGCGCTCCACGAAGAGCAGTTTCAGGGAAACGACAATGCCTGGCTGGAAGCAGAGATGCTGGGGTTCCACCAGGCGAATCAATAGAGAAATCCCCAGCACTTTTGCAGCCTACAGATCCTTTACCACCCAAGCCAGTGGTGCAGCTTACTGCAACTCTTCGGCTACCCAATGGACGCACCCTGGAAGTCCCCATTACAATTGACAGTGGGAGCAACGCAGACTTCGTGGGCGTGCAGTTTGTCAAGCAGCATCGCATACAGCTTCTACCAGCCACGCTGCCCCTGAACGTCGTCACGGTAGATGGCAGGAAGTTGCTAGGTGGGCAAGTGGTACAGCAGACGCCACCCATGATGATGCATATTGGGAATCATCGCGAGGTCATCAGTTTTAACGTCACCCGCCTGTCAGACACGCCTATAGTGTTAGGCATGAGTTGGCTGGATAGGCACAGCCCGGCCATGGCGTGGTACCAGCGGCAGCTCACCTTTTGCTCGTCCTACTGCGCGCAGCATTGCATCCAGACCGGTCAGGAGGAGGAAGGCCAAGAGGAGGGGCAGCAGTTACATCTCAGCATGGCGCAAGCAGTACCTCTCAAGTACAAGGGGTTCTTGGAGGTCTTTTGCGAAAAGGAGGCTGACCAGTTGCCACCTCACTGACCCTACGACTGCGCCATTGACCTTTTGCCTGGGACAACGCTGCCGCCTGTGAAGCTGTATTCCATGTCCGAGGATGAGCTGCAGGAGCTCAGGGAGTTCATAGATCACAACCTGCAGCGGGGATTCATCCGGGAATCCAAGGCAGTAGGGGGCAGTCCTGTGTTTTTTGTGAAGAAGAAAGACACGCCCAAAAAAGGCTGATCGTAGATTATAGGTGGATAAATTCGAGGACAAAGCCCACGGCCTTTCCCATGCCCAAAATTGACGATCTGCTTGCGACGGTGAGGAAGGGGAGGATCTTCACCAAGTTGGATCTGCGAGGAGCATACAATCTCATACGCATGCAAGAGGGTGATGAGTGGAAGACGGCCATGTTCACGCCGTTGGGCACCTATGAATACAGAGTTATGCCGTTCGGTCTCCAAAATGGCTCCCACTGTTTCCAAGCATTCATGCACCACGTGCTAGCGGGACTACTCTACAAGATGTGCGTCTGCTTCCTCGACGAAATCCTGATCTTCTCGGAATCCCAGGAGGCTCACAAAAGTGACGTCAAGGAGGTCCTGCAGAGGCTACGGGAGCACAGGCTCTACGCCAAGCTGGAGAAGTGCCAATTCGACGTGACGGAGGTGGATTTCCTGGGCTATAGGCTGTCCGACAAGGGACTAGCCATGGACAGCGCCAAGGTCCGCGCGGTGTTGGACTGGAAGAGCCCGCGAAATCGAAAGGAGGTACAGAGGTTCGTTGGTTTCGCCAACTTTTACCGCAAGTTCATCAGGGGCTTCGCCAAGGAGACGGCAGCTATCACGGACACCCTCAGTTCCAAGAAGAAGTTCACCTGGACAGATCAGGCGGAGCAGTCCTTCAGGAAGCTTAAGAGCCTTTTCGCGTCCGAAGAACAGCTGCTTCACGTGAATCCCGGCAGGCCCATGAGGGTTGAGACTGACGCATCTGACAGAGCGGTGGGGGCCGTCCTCTTACAGGAAGACCCACAGGGGAACTGGAGGCCTTGCGCTTTCTACTCCCGGAAGCTCAGCAAATCGGAACAGAACTACAACATCTGGGACAGGGAGTTGTTGGCCATCCACGCAGCCTTCAAGGCGTGGAGGCACTTACTCATCGGAGCCAAGCACACCGTGCAGGTCCGCACGGACCACAAGAACCTGGAGTATTGGCGCACGGCGAAGCTCCAGAGCCAGAGGCACATACGCTGGGCGGAAT
Source organism: Podarcis bocagei (assembly GCF_964188305.1). Taxonomy (NCBI): domain Eukaryota; kingdom Metazoa; phylum Chordata; class Lepidosauria; order Squamata; family Lacertidae; genus Podarcis; species Podarcis bocagei. The sequence continues at coordinate 11,065,578 of NC_138131.1, forward strand.
TTTTTGCGGATTTCGATTTCAGGATAGAGTACGTCCCAGGCGACAACAATGTCATAGCAGATGCGCTCTCCAGGAAACCGCAATACCTCGAGGAAGCGGCACCGGTGGCAGCCAAGCACATTTTCGCACCGCAGGCATGGGCGTGCGCTTCAGCAGCTGTGGACCTGGAGGCGGTACGTCGCGCGCTGCAGACGGATCCGTTCACACAGTCCAAGATGGAGGAGGTGCGAAGAGGCGTGGCGAAGGATGGCGAGTTCCAGACACGCGACGGCCTGCTAACCCGTAAAGGGGCTCTCTACGTTCCGGGGTACGATCTCCGCGCGAAGGTCCTGCAGCAGTTGCACGACGCATCCAGCGCGGGTCACTTCGGCAAGGAGAATACGGCGGAATTAGTAGCTAGAGACTTTTGGTGGCCCCAGATGCGAGGGGAGGTCGCGGATTACGTCGCCAGGTGTGACACTTGTCAGAGGTCCAAGCCAGTGCACAAGAAGCCAGCGGGACTGTTGGAACCGTTGGAGACGCCACTACAACCGTGGGAGAGGGTGGCGCTGGACTTTGTTACTGATCTGCCCAGTTCGCGAGGCAAGACGGCGGTGCTTGTGGTTGTAGACCTGTTCACCAAGATGGCGCATTTCATTCCTTGCGCGAAGGTGGCAACAGCGGAGCAGACCGCCAAGCTGTTCATAGACCACGTGTTCAGAGTGCATGGCTTGCCACGGTCCATCCTGTCCGACCGCGGTCGCCAGTTCGTTTCCAGTTTCTGGCAGAAGCTCCTGGGCATCCTGAACGTAAAGATCAACTTAGCGTCGGCGAGACACCTGCAGACCAACGGCCAAGCGGAGAGGGTCAACGCCATCATGCAGCAGTACCTGCGCTGTTATGCCAATCAGCAGCCTGCAACTTGGGTGGACTATTTACCGATGGCCGAGTTTGCCTACAACAACACGAAGCACGCGTCCACGGGGGTGACACCGTTCTTCGCCAACAATGGGCGGCATCCCAGAACCTTTCCGGGATTGGAGACGACGGCGCAGGGAGAGAAGCAGGGAGCTGAGCATTTGGCGGCAGAATTGCAGGAGATCCACGAGGAACTCCGACTGCACTTAGAGCTAGCTAAACACGCATACAAAGTGCAGGCAGACAGGAACAGGAGGCCAGGAGAAGACATACAGGTGGGGGACTGGGTATGGTTAGCAGCCCAGGCGGTGCCGGCTAAGTCATTAGCTAAGAAGAAGCTAGGACACAAGCAGCTGGGGCCATACCTAGTTGAGGCCAAAATCAATCCCGTAGCTTTTCGGTTGACCCTCCAAGAAGGTTCCAGAATGCACCCGGTCTTTCATAGGTCGGTGCTTACGCCCTACAAAGCCCCACACAGGTTTCAGGAGCCAGGGACGGCGCCAGACCCACGCAGGGAGTCACCAAGGGGGGGGGAAGTCACCGAGGGCCGCGACACTCAACGAGGTCACGGAAATTCTGGACTCGAGATGGGGGGAGGAGGGAGTGGAATACCTCCTCACCAGAGAAGGTACCCCGGCCAGTGACAATAGTTGGGTGCCGGACTATGCTCTGGAGGAACCTCTTCTTAAGGACGAGTTCCATGCACTCTTCCCACACAGGCCCATGCCAGCGGAGTATTTCGACGACTGGCTTTTTACGCCCACACTTTCAGGCAGCACTTTTCGGGGGTTCTCCTCTGCAGAGGAGACCACGCCAGAATCAAGCCCTCCAAGGGGATCGTGCTCGGGGGTGGACACGGATCGCTCTTACTGGTGGGACGACCAACCGGAAGAGGAGTGGCGCAGGAGATGGCTGAGAGGGCCCTGGCAAACAGCACCGTCCGAAGTAACAGGGGGAGGGGAGGACATGGATGTGTTGGGAGAGGACCTTGGTTTCGAGCACACGTACACTGAACTGGAAGCAGAGGAGATCGACGCCGACGAACTGTATGCACCATCTACCCCGGCAACTGCGGAGCTCCCGGAACCTGCACCCGAGCAGCGGGAGGGGGGAAGGGGGGGCTTCAAGGGGGGATGGATGTCAGGGGTACAGGGACAGAGGCACAGGGAAGGCAGGAGATGGAGAGCGATGGGGAGGAATCCCAGGACAGCGAGGAAGAAGATGACGATGATGCAAGGGATTCCATGAGTCTCACCAGCGAATCAGAGGATTCCCAGAAGGGGGCGCCAGTGGTCAGGGCAAGGGGAGCCCCAGAAGGAGAGTGTCAGGAGCAGGGGGCCAGCAGGGGACCACAAAGCGGCAGCTGGGAATCAGGGCCGGCTTCCCCACCAGAGCGCAGCGAAGGGGGGGAGGTTCCAGTGTATCAGGGGAAACAGCTCCGGCAGCAGCGAAGGAGGAGGGCTCAGAGGAAGCCATTCTCCCGGAAGGGGAGGAGGGCAGTGAGGGGAGTAGCATAACTGTCAAAAGGAAGGTTAGAGGTTGGGCGCGCGCGCCAAGTTCAAATGTAGAGGCGCGCGGAAGTACAGGAAGCCCGGGGGAGGAGCCAGGGCCCAAAGCACGCAGGAGGGGGGGAGAGCAGTCTGAGGATTTGGCGTCAGGAGAATCCCGAAGAAGCAGAACCCCAGCGGGCAGAAGGACCCTGCGGAAAAGGAAAGAGAGAAAGAGGTGGAGTAGCGTAAGCCTCTTAAACTGGTGTAGGGGAGGGACGGATTCAGAGGGGACTTCTACTGTCTAAGGTTAACAGACGTGGGGGCTGCACGCCTCGGTTGTGGAACTTACTATGAACTGCAATAAACATCCTTGTATATAAGAAGAACTTGGCGTTGGTCTTTTGTGAGCTGAGACCTGAGGCAGCTCTGACAACGGCAGACTACCAAAAACCTTTTTTGAGCTAACTGACAACATGGACTTGATTGATATTTGGAGGACAAAGAACCCCCTAGGAAGAGAAGGAACATTCTTTTCTGAAGCCCATCTGACATGGACAAGAATCGACCAAATATGGATAACTAGAGGACTGGCACCTAAGACTAGAAAAGTGGAAATCTGCCCAAAAACCTGCTCCGACCATAATGCAATGAAAATGGAAATGAGACTAATTCCAACCGGCTCCTTCAGATGGAAGATGAATGACACCTTGTTAAGAGACCAGGAGATTATTAAGAAGGCCCAAAAGACTTTAAGAGACTATTTTGAGATAAACTTGAAGACCACAGTGGAAAAAAGAGTAATCTGGGATGCAAGTAAAGCTATTATGAGGGGGTTTCTGATACAACAGAATACGATAAAGAAAAGAGCACAGAATGAGAAAAAGGATAAGATCTTGGAGAAAATAAGAGAAGGAGAGAAAAAGTTAAGATTGAAACCAAAGTCTCAGGAGATCCTGAGAGAAATTAAATTTCACCAAGCACAATACGCCAAACTGATAAATCAAGAGTGGAAAATTAAGTTAATGAAACAAAGGACATTTGAATCAGCAAATAAATGTGGGAAACTGCTAGCATGGCAGTTGAAAAAGAGGCAAAAATTGAACACGGTCACAAACCTAGAGACTGAAGGGAGAAATGTTCAGAACCCGGAGGAAATTAGAAAGTGCTTCCAGAGATACTTTATTTTTTTTTTTTTATAAAAATTTTTATTGCGTTTCTTTCCATAGGTTAACAGATTAATTTACATAGCAACATGCAAGAAACATTTTTTTATATATATATGAAGAAGAATAAGAAAAAGAAAACAGAAGTTAGATATCAACAGTTCACTTTCTTTTGGACCTCCTCACATCCTCTCAACATTGCATTCATTATTCTAGCCAGTTCAGCAATTTGTTATCTTGTTTCACATCTTATTGTACCTTTAAATTTATTATGTTACCAATTTCGGAAATTTGTAATTTGGTTTCAACACTTTTAATAAACATAATATTTTGTTTCTAATTTATCTCCTTTTTTCATCATTACTTACTTTATCATTTACTTAGATAAATTGCAGAAGCATAACATTTCTTAATCGTGCACAATCTTAACATTCAAACAGCTTATGGTATTTTTGCAAATAGTCCTTAAATTTTTTCCAGTCCTCCTCTATTGTTTCTTCGCTCAGATCTCGGATTCTGCCAGTCATTTCTGCCAACTCCATGTAGTCCATCAGCTGCGTCTGCCAGTCCTCCAGCGTGGGTAAATCTGGTGTCTTCCAGAGCTTTGCAATAAGGATCCTTGCTGCTGTGGTTGCATACATAAACAAGGTTCTATCCTTCTTTGGCACCTTCCGGTCCACCATGCCCAGGAGAAAGGCCTCTGGTTTCTTGGAAAAGGTATATTTAAATACCTTTTTCAGCTCATTGTGTATCATTTCCCAGAAGGCCTTTACTTTCGGGCAGGTCCACCAGAGGTGAAAGAATGTCCCTTCTGCCTCCTTACATTTCCAACACTTATTATCAGAAAGATGATATATTTTAGCCAACTTGACTGGGGTCATGTACCACCGGTATACCATTTTCATAATGTTCTCTTTCAAGGCACTACATGCCGTGAATTTCATACCGGTGTTCCATAACCTTTCCCAGTCCTCAGACATAATGTTGTGTCCTAACATCCTGTGCCCATTTTATCATAGCAGATTTAACTGTCTCATCCTGTGTGTTCCATTTAAGCAGCAAGTCATACATCCTCGAAAGTACCTTGGTCTTTGGTTCTAGTAACTCCGTCTCCAGTTTCGATTTCTCCATCTGGAAACCCACTTTTTTGTCCATTTTAAATACCTCTTGAATTTGAGCATAGTGTAACCAATCTCGCACCTTACTTTTTAGTTTGTCCTGGCTTCGGAGCTTCCAGTTATCTCCAACTCTTTCGATTAATTCCCAATATTTTGGCCAATAGGCCTCCATATTGGGCCTTTTTTTGGAAATCTTGGCTTCCACTGGTGATAACCACCTCGGGGTCTTACTTTCTAATAAGTCCTTATACTTCATCCAGACGGCAAAAATTGATTTTCTGACAATATGGTTTTTGAACAGTTTGTGAACCTTCGCCTTGTCATACCACAAGTATGCATGCCAACCATAAACGTTGTCAAACCCTTCCAGATCTAGGACATCGGTGTTTTCCAACAGAAACCAATCCTTCAGCCAGCAGAAGGCTGCAGCCTCATAGTACAACCTTAAATCCGGCAGGGCAAACCCCCCTCTTTCTTTTGAGTCAGTTAGTATTTTGAATTTTATTCGGGGCTTTTTGCCCTGCCAGACAAACTTAGAGATGTCCTTCTGCCATTTTCCAAAACATTCCATTCTGTCCACGACCTGAAGGGTTTGAAATAAGAATAACATTTTTGGCAAAACACACATCTTTATAGCTGCGATTCGGCCTGACAGGGTAAGTTTCAATCTTGACCAAATATCCAAGTCTTTTTTAATTTCCAACCAACATTTTTCATAATTATCTTTAAATAGGTTTAAGTTTTTGGTGGACAAGGATACCCCCAGGTATTTCACTTTTTTAACCACACTTAGCTCTGTCTCTTTCTGGTACCCCTCTATCTCTGTAGGTGTCAAATTTTTGACCAAAACCTTAGTTTTTTGTTTGTTTAGCTTGAATCCCGCCACCCGACCAAACTCCAAGATAAGTTCAAGAACTCTTTTTGTGCTAGATTCTGGCTCCTGTACTGTCAAGACTAAGTCATCTGCAAAGGCTTTCAGTTTGTATTGTTTTGCTCCGACCACTATACCCTGCACCAACTGGTCCTCCCTGATCATATTCAGCAATACCTCCAGAACAGAAATAAATAACAGAGGTGATAGAGGGCACCCCTGTCGTGTCCCTTTTTCAATTTGGAGTTCCTCCGATACCACATTGTTCACTATCAGTTTGGCTTTTTGCTCTGAATAGATTGCTTCCAAACCATTTTCAAACCCCCGTCCCACTCCCATCCCTTTCAGGTTTTTCTTCATAAACATCCAAGAAATGTTGTCAAATGCTTTCTCCGCATCAATAAAGATTAAAGCTGCCCTTGTGTTTCTAATTCGCAACAGCTCCAATATATCAATAATGTTCCTAGTGTTATCAGACATGTGTCTACCCGGGAGAAAGCCGGCTTGGTCCTTGTGAATTACTTCATTTAGTACATTTTTAAGTCTATTCGCTAAAATGTCTGCAAATATTTTGTAATCCACATTCAGGAGTGAGATGGGACGGTAGTTCTTAAGCTGGGTCTTTTCCCTTTCTGATTTGGGTATCAATGTGATGAATGCTTCTTTCCACGTTTCCGGTGCCCTTCTCCCCTCCATAATCTGGTTACAAACCTCCAACAACGGTTGTATCAAGCAATCCTTCAAAGTCTTATAATATTTGGAGGTGAGTCCATCCGGGCCTGGCGATTTGCCAAGTTGCATATTTTGGATGGCACCTTCAATTTCCTGTTGAGTTATTTTGCTGTTGAGAATTGATCTTTTGTCTTGACTTATTTTGGATAGTCCATTTGTCCTCAAAAATTGGTCTATTTCCGATTCTTTCTGAGGCCCCTGTGCATAAAGCTCTTTGAAATATCTGTGGAAGCACTTTCTTATTTCTTCTGGTTTCTGAACTATTTTTCCTTGAATCTCCAAGTTTGTGACCGTATTTAACTTTTGTCTTTTTTTCAACTGCCAAGCTAACAACTTTCCACATTTATTTGCTGATTCAAACGATCTCTGCTTCATTTGTTTAATTTTCCATTCAATCTCTTGATTGATCAATTTCGAATATTGAGCTTGATGGAATTTGATCTCTCTTAGCACCTCTTTTGACTTTGGTTTGGTTCTCAGCTTTTTCTCTCCTTCACTTATTTTCTCTAGAATTTTTTCCTTTTTTCCATTCCAAAATTTTCTCTTTATTGTATTCTGTTGTATCAGAAACCCTCTCATTACAGCTTTACTTGCGTCCCAGATTGTTCTTTTCTCCACCGTAGTGTTCAAATTTATTTCAAAATAGTCCTTTAGCGTTTTTTGGGCCTTCTTAACAATCTCTTGATCTCTTAACAAGGTGTCATTCATTCTCCATCTGAAAGATCCAGTTGGGATAAGTCTCAATTCCAATTTCAAGGCGTTATGGTCGGAGCAGGTTTTTGGGCAGATTTCCACTTTTCTTGTTTTCGGTGCCAGCCCTCTAGATATCCAAATTTGGTCAATTCGTGTCCATGACAGATGGGCCTCAGAAAAGAAGGTTCCTTCTTTACCCAAGGGGTTCCTTGTCCTCCAGATGTCAATCAAGTCCATATTGTCTGTCATTTCAAAAAAGGTTTTAGGAAGTCTGCCGTCTGTTGTTAAGTTTTGATTTTGGGATTTGTCCATATTTGTTGACACCACCCCATTCATATCTCCCATCACAATAATATTAGAATAATCCAGATAGTCCATCATTGTCTCATGCAGCTTCTTGTAGAATTCTGATTTTCCATCATTTGGCGCATAAATTCCTAATATCAAAATCTTCTCCCCTTGTGTTTGAATTTCAATTGCAAGAATTCTTCCATGATCATCTTTAAATAGAAATTTTGGTGACAAGTTCTCCTTTGCATAAATTACAACGCCTCTTTTTTTGACTTTGTCTGATGAAATAAATTCTTGGCCAAGTCTTTTGTTGATTAATACTTTCCTGTGGAGCCTATTCACATGTGTTTCTTGGAGGCATATTACGTCCAATTGTTCTTTTTTTAGAATATGAAATATCCTCCTTCTTTTTTCCGGGGAATTCCCGCCATTTATATTCCAACTAAGTAGCTGCAGAGACATCCTGTTCTAATTAAGATGTTCTTAGGATGAGGTGCCTTCCTTTTGCTCAGATCCCGAGGGTGCAGGCGTTAGCCCGCCTCCAGGCAGTATTGGTGTTGGTAAGCCTGGAAGCCAATCTGCTCCTTTTTGGAGATCTTCTCCGTGGTCGTGAAGGAACTTTTGGTTATCTTCAGGTGTTCTGATTTTAACCTTCCTTTCTTTGTAGGTAAAAGATAATCCTTGTGGAAACTCCCACCTATAGGGAATTGCGTTGTGTCTCAGCAATTTTGCTAGTTCTGTATAGGTGGCTCTGAGATCCAACAACTGTCTCGGAATGTCTCTGTAAATTTCCACCCTTTTGTCTTGAATTTCAATTGCTTTTTTGAAGTGAAGACCTAGGATCTTATCTCTCTCCTCCTTTGATCTTAAGATTATCAAGCAGTCCCTGGATCTGTCTTTCCTTACCAATCTTCCCAGTCTATATGCCGAGACAATCCTGAAGTCTGTATCTTCCTTTAAACCCCAGAACTTCGTGAATTCCTGTGTCAAGTATCCAATCAGGTCTCCTTGCTCGAGTTCCGGGATGCCTCTCAATTTGATGTTGCTCTCACGATTTTTCAGTTCCACCATTGACAGATAAATTTGTTGTTCACCCACCTGTTTGTGCAGGGGCTTGACTTCTCCTTTTATTTCTTCAACTTCTTTTTGTAGAGCTCCCACTTTCTGAATTGCTTCTCCAGCTAATTCCCGGTTTTCCGCCGTTGCTCCTTGCAAATTCTCTATAGCTTGCGTGTGCTGGGAAACTTGATCAGTCAATTTTTGAATCGAGGAAGTCGCTTTATCTATTTTCTTTATCTATTTTCAAAGAGATACTTTAAACAACTTTATACGCAAGGGCCGGAAAAAGAGACTGAGATAGACCAATTTTTTTTAAAAAAATGGACTACCAAAACTATCTCAGGAAAAGAGAACAATTCTGAACTATAAAATAACACAACAAGAAATTGAAGGTGCCATCCAGAATATGCAGCTAGGCAAGTCTCCAGGGCCAGATGGACTTACCTCCAAGTATTATAAGACATTGAAAGACTATTTGACACAACCATTAATGGAGGTTTGCAATGAGATTTTGGAGGGGAAGAAGGCACCGGAATCGTGGAAAGAAGCTTTCATCACATTGATACCTAAATTGGAAACTGAAAAGACTGAACTTAAGAACTACCGTCCCATCTCGCTCCTGAATGTGGATTACAAAATTTTTGCAGACATTTTGGCAAGTAGACTTAAAAAAGTGTTAAATGAAGTAATTCATAAAGACCAGGCAGGTTTTCTCCCAGGTAGACACCTGTTTGATAACACTAGGAATATTATTGACATTTTGGAACTTTTGCAAACGAACATTAATACAAAAGCAGTGTTAATCTTTATAGATGCGGCCTTTGACAACATCTCATGGAAGTTCATGAAGAAAAACCTTGAAGGGATGGGAGTGGGACGGGGGTTTGAAAATGGGATAGAGGCAATCTACTCAGAACAAAAAGCTAAATTGATAGTTAACAATGTGGTGACAGAAGTGTTTAAGATTGAAAAAGGAACACGACAAGGTTGCCCTATTTCCCCTCTGTTATTTATCTCGGTTCTGGAGGTGCTTTTGAATATGATTAGAGGGGACCGGTTGGTTGAAGGGATTCAGGTCGGAGCCAAACAGTACAAACTTAAAGCTTTTGCAGATGACCTGGTTTTAACACTACAGGAGCCAGAATCTAGCACGAAAAGAGTTTTAGAATTGATTCATGAGTTTGGTCGGGTGGCGGGATTTAAACTAAACAAGCAAAAAACCAAGGTTTTGGGGAAAAAATTGACATCTTTGGAATCAGAAAGGTTTCAGAAAGAGACAGATTTAAATGTGGTTAAAAAGGTGAAATACCTAGGGGTTAATTTGACTGCCAAAAATTTGAATTTATTTAAAGACAATTATGAAAAATGTTGGTCAGAAATTAAAAAGGATTTAGAAATTTGGTCAAGATTGAAACTTTCCTTGTTGGGCTGAATTGCTGCTATAAAGATGAATGTGTTGCCAAAAATGTTATTTTTGTTTCAGACCCTACAGATTGTGGACAGAGTGGAATGTTTTGGAAAGTGGCAGAGAGACATCTCTAAGTTTGTCTGGCAGGGCAAAAAGCCCAGAATAAAATTTAAAATATTAACTGACGCAAAGGAAAGAGGGGGGTTTGCCCTGCCGGACTTAAGGTTATATTATGAAGCTGCAGCTTTCTGCTGGATGAAAGATTGGTTACTTATTGAGAACACTGATGTCCTGGATCTGGAAGGGTTCAATAATGCTTTTGGATAGCATGCTTATTTGTGGTACGACAAGGTAAAGGTTCATAAAGCTTTCAAGAACCATATTGTCAGGAAAGCGATATTTAATGTCTGGACAAAATACAAAGACTTATTAGAAAACAAGACCCCAAGGTGGTTGTCACCAATGGAAGCTAAGGCTCGGAAAAGACTCAATATGGAGGCCAGTTGGCCGAAATATTGGGAAATAATAGAAAAAGTTGGAGATACTTGGAGGCTGCAGAGTTTGGAGAAATTAAAGGATAAAGTGCGAGATTGGTTACACTATGCTCAGATTAAGGAGGTTTTTAATTTGGACAAAAAGATAGGATTCCAGGTGGAAAAATCGAAATTAGAAACAGAATTGCTAGAACCTAAGACTAAGGTACTTTCAAAAATGTATAACTTGCTGTTAAAATGGAATACTCAGGATGAAACAGTTAAATCAGCCATGATAAAATGGGCGCAGGACATTGGGTACAACATCATGTTTGCTGACTGGGAAAGGTTATGGACCACCGGTGTGAAGTTTACAGCTTGTAATGCCTTGAAAGAAAATATCATGAAAATGATATATAGGTGGTACATGACCCCAGTCAAGCTGGCAAAAATATACCATCTGCATGATAATAAATGTTGGAAATGTAAGGAGACTGATGGAACATTCTTTCACCTCTGGTGGACTTGTCCGAGAGTGAAGGCCTTCTGGGAAATGATCTATAATGAGTTAAAAAAGGTATTTAAGTATACCTTCCCTAAGAAACCAGAGGCCTTCCTTTTAGGCATTGTTGGCCAGAAGGTGTTAAAGAAGGACAGAACCTTTTTTTATGTACGCAACAACAGCAGCAAGAATACTCATCGCAAAATATTGGAAGACACAAGATTTGCCCACACTGGAAGAATGGCAGACGCAACTGATAGACTATATGGAGCTGGCCGAAATGACTGGCAGAATCCGAGACCTGGGAGAAGAGGCAGTGGAAGAGGACTGGAAAAAGTTCAAAGACTATTTACAAAAACATTACAAGCTATATGAATGTTAAGAAAATGCACGAAAGGAAATAACATGGCATCAGCAACTTAGTTGAAAGATATATGAGAATAAGTGGAAGTTAATGATAAAGATGAAACTTGAAGTAATGTTATGTCTATTTTTTTTTTTTTGTAAAATTTTTTATTGCGTTTCTTTCCATAGGTTAACAGATTAATTTACATAGCAACATACAAGAAACATTTTTTTTTATATATATGAAAGAAAGTAAAAGAAAAAGAAAACAGAAGTTAAATATCATCAAATTCACTTTCTTTTAGACCTCCTCACGTCCTCTCAACATTGCTTTCATTATTCTAACCAGTTCAGCAATTTATTATCTTGTTTCACATCTTATTGTAACTTTGAGTTTATTATGTTACCAATTTCGAAAGTTTGTGATTTGTTTTCAAGACTTTTAATAAACATAATATTTTGTTTCTAATTTATCTCGTTTTTTCATCATTACTTACTTTATCATTTACTTAGATAAATTGCAGAAGCGTGACGTTTCTTAATCGTGCCCAATCTTAACATTCAAACAACTTATAGTATTTTTGCAAATAGTCCTTAAATTTTTTCCAGTCTTCCTCCATTGTTTCTTCGCTCAGATCTCGGATTCTGCCAGTCATTTCTGCCAACTCCATGTAGTCCATCAGCTGCGTCTGCCAGTCCTCCAGTGTGGGTAAATCTGGTGTCTTCCAGAACTTTGCAATAAGGATTCTTGCTGCTGTGGTTGCATACATAAACAAGGTTCTATCCTTCTTTGGCACCTTCCGGTCCACCATGCCCAGAAGAAAGGCCTCTGGTTTCTTAGAAAAGGTATATTTGAATACCTTTTTCAGCTCATTATGTATCATTTCCCAGAAGGCCTTTACTTTCGGGCAGGTCCACCAGAGGTGAAAGAATGTCCCTTCTGCCTCCTTGCATTTCCAACACTTATTATCAGAAAGATGATATATTTTAGCCAACTTGACTGGGGTCATGTACCACCGGTATACCATTTTCATAATGTTCTCTTTCAAGGCACTACATGCCGTGAATTTCATACCGGTGTTCCATAACCTTTCCCAGTCCTCAGACATAATGTTGTGTCCTACATCCTGTGCCCATTTTATCATAGCAGATTTAACTGTCTCATCCTGTGTGTTCCATTTAAGCAGCAAGTCATACATCCTCGAAAGTACCTTAGTCTTTGGTTCTAGTAACTCCGTCTCCAGTTTCGATTTCTCCAACTGAAAACCCACTTTTTTATCCATTTTAAATACCTCTTGAATTTGAGCATAATGTAACCAATCTCGCACCTTACTTTTTAGTTTGTCCTGGCTTCGGAGCTTCCAGTTATCTCCAACTCTTTCAATCAATTCCCAATATTTTGGCCAGTAGGCCTCCATATTGGGCCTTTTTTTAGAAATCTTGGCTTCCACTGGTGATAACCACCTCGGGGTCTTACTTTCTAATAAGTCCTTATACTTCATCCAGACGGCAAAAATTGATTTTCTGACAATATGGTTTTTAAACAGTTTGTGAACCTTCGCCTTGTCATACCACAAGTATGCATGCCAACCATACACATTATCAAACCCTTCCAGATCTAGGACATCGGTGTTTTCCAACAGAAACCAATCCTTCAGCCAGCAGAAGGCTGCAGCTTCGTAGTACAACCTTAAATCCGGCAGGGCAAACCCCCCTCTTTCTTTTGAGTCAGTTAGTAATGTTATGTAATGTTATGTAATGTTATGTTTTGAGTAATGAAGTAATGTTATGTCTAAACCAAGTAGTTAAGCACTTGATAAAAAAAATACTTAAAGTTTGAGGCATAATGTATGAGAACTAGAAAATAAGAATTGAAATAAGGTAATAAATTGCTGTCTATAACTTTATTACGGAGAACGCAGGAAAGGGAGATGTGAGGAAGTCCAGATAGTCATGAAAAAACAATGTATGAACGGTTATGATCTTTTTTGTTCTATGTTTATGTTTCTGTTCACTTATGTTTTCTTTCCTTGTTACTTTTTGGTGAAGGTATTGTATATGTCTGGTGATTTTCTTTTGTTCAAAACTTGCAATAAAATATTTTATAAAAAAAAAGAGATCCTAGTTGACCTTCCCGTCTGCGTCTCCCGGCAGGATACAGGCAAGGTCACTCTCGGCGATCCCACTCAGCGTGAGAGGGACACACCAACTCCTCCCTCCTCCCTCAGGGAGGGGAAAAGAGACAGACAGAAATCTATTTACATTGCTTTATTTCTGTCATTACAGCAGTACAGAGAAACAGGTCTGCACTCTCCAGTCTCCAACAGTAGAGTAATAAACTCCACCCCTGTACTTCCAGTACAGGTCAGATGACACTCTGAGCTAACACCCGGTGCTCAGTACAGTGAATAGACTGCCCCTTTGTTCCAATAGTAGAGTCCCAAACATCAACATCCTGTTTTGCATTCCAGACACTTGCAGCTCGCTGTCGCATTGCTGCTTTTTCCTGACATCCTCCCCCAAAAGTATCAATGTGCGTTGCGAGCAAAGCATTCTCCAGAGAAGAAAACAAACAGTTGTTATCAGAGCTAGCAGGGAAGAAGTTGAAGAAGGAGCAAAAAGGGTTTTCTCTTGTGTGTTTGTGTTTCTCTGTGGCTGATTAGCTGTTCTCCCTGTGCAAAGGTCAGAGGGGGCAGGGTTTCTGTTGAGGAAGGTGATTAGCTGTGGGAGGAGCTTATCAGAGCTAGCAGGGAAGCGGTGCGTGCCTAGCGGCGCGCGCAGTTCAATCCATCTTTTAGATTTAGAGGAGCTAGTCTCAAACGTTTGTTGGGGGAGACCTAGGTTTTTTGTGGGGGGAGTTATTTGTCCTTTCTTCACGCTTTTTATGATGGAGGACCGCTGTAGCCACCCCCAACGACACATTCTCAAGATGGAGGGGGAGGGAACAGCTGCAGTCGCCTGCGATTCCTGCGCAATGTTTGCCATCTTGCCAAAGGTTGCAGGCAGCTTTACCTGCAGCAATTGCATGTTGATTGCCCTCTTAAAAGACAAAGTCCAGCAACTGGAGGAACGTGTAGCTACGCTCCAAAGAATTAGAGAGCTGGAGCTCTTCTTGGAAGCAACAGACCACACCGTCTCCATCAAGGAGGAGACAGGGGACTCCCCTGAGAAGGAGGCTAGTTCACCAACACAGGAGCCAGATATATGGAGAAACGTGACTCAAAGAAGTAGGAGGCCCAGGGTTCGTTCTGATTGTTTAGAAATACACAATCGCTTTGAGGTCCTCTCCCCTAGCATGGAAGATGAAGAGCAGACTCCACTGTTGGAGACTGGAGAGTCTCTGGTGGACCTGCCATGATTGGAATGTAACAATGGGGGGATACAATCTATTTCAGAGAAACAGACCAGACAAGAAAGGAGGAGGAGTGGCGTTATATGTCAGGGATGTGTATACCTGTGAAGAGATCCAAGATTTAGAACCTCAAAGCCAAAGTGAGAGCATTTGGGTCAAAATTAAGGGAGAGAAGAATAACAGGGACCTCATTGTGGGAGTTTACTATAGATCCCCAAGCCAAACGGAGGACATAGATGATGCCTTCCTGGAACAGATGGCCAAGCACGCAAAAGGAAGGGAGATAGTAGTAATGGGGGACTTCAATTACCCGGATATTTGTTGGATGTCAAGCTCAGCCAAGAGCATAAGGTCAAACAGATTCCTCACTGGCCTTGCAGACAACTTCATTGTCCAGAAAGTGGGAGAAGCAACAAGAGGAACAGCCATTTTAGATCTGGTCCTAACCAATGTTGATGATCTGGTTAGTGGGGTAGAAGTGGAAGGATCATTAGGCGCGAGTGATCATGCTCTTCTGAAGTTTACTATACAGCGGAAAGGAGCAGCCAAGCATACTAGGACTCAATTTCTTGACTTTAAGAAAGCCGACTTCATAAAACTTAGGGAAGTGCTGGGTGAGATCCCATGGACAGTAATACTAAAAGGAAAGGGAGTTCATGATGGCTGGGAGTTTGTTAAGAGGGAGATACTAAAAGCACAATGTCAGGCAATACCAATGAGACGGAAACATGGAAGGTGCCTAAAGAAGCCAGGGTGGCTATCTAAAGAACTTTTAACTGAGTTACGATTAAAAAAGGATGTGTACAAAAAATGGAAAAGGGGGGAAACCACCAAAGAGGAATTCAAACAAATAGCCAGCACGTGTAGACACAAAGTCAGAAAAGCTAAAGCACAGAATGAACTCAGGCTTGCTAGAGAGGTTAAAAGCAACAAAAAAGGCTTCTATGGGTATGTTCGTAGCAAAAGGAAGAACAAAGAAACAGTGGGGTCACTCAGAGGAGAAGATGGTGAAATGCAAACAGGGGACACAGAAAGGGCTGAACTCCTCAATGCCTTCTTTGCCTCAGTCTTCTCCGATAAGGAAAACAATGCCCGACCTGAAGAATTTGGAGCAAATGATTCAACAAAGGAAACACAGCCCAGAATAACTAAGGAGATAGTACAAGAATACTTGGCCAGTTTAGATGTCTTCAAGTCTCCAGGGCCAGATGAACTGCATCCAAGAGTATTAAAAGAACTGGCAGATGTGATCTCAGAACCACTGGCAGTCATCTTTGAGAATTCCTGGAGAACAGGCAAAGTCCCGGCAGACTGGAGGAGGGCAAATGTTGTCCCTATTTTCAAAAAGGGGAAAAGAGAGGACCCAAATAATTACCGCCCAGTCAGTCTGACATCAATACCAGGGAAGATTCTGGAGCAGATCATTAAGCAAACAGTCTGTGCGCACCTAGAAAGGAATGCTGTGATCACCAATAGTCAGCATGGATTTCTGAAAAATAAGTCATGTCAGACTAACCTGATCTCGTTTTTTGACAGAATTACAAGCCTGGTAGATGAAGGGAACGCAGTGGATGTAGCCTACCTTGATTTCAGCAAGGCATTTGACAAGGTGCCCCATGATATTCTTGTAAAGAAGCTGGTAAAATGCGGTCTTGACTATGCTACCACTCAGTGGATTTGTAACTGGCTGACTGACCGAACCCAAAGAGTGCTCATCAATGGTTCCTCTTCATCCTGGAGAAGAGTGACTAGTGGGGTGCCACAGGGTTCTGTCTTGGGCCCGGTCTTATTCAACATCTTTATCAACGACTTGGATGATGGACTCAAAGGCATCCTGATCAAATTTGCAGATGACACCAAACTGGGAAGGGTGGCTAACACCCCAGAGGACAGGATCACACTTCAAAACGACCTTGACAGATTAGAGAACTGGGCCAAAACAAACAAGATGAATTTTAACAGGGAGAAATGTAAAGTATTGCACTTGGGCAAAAAAACTGAGAGGCACAAATACAAGATGGGGGACACCTGGCTTGAGAGCAGTACATGTGAAAAGGATCTAGGAGTCTTGGTTGACCACAAACTTGACATGAGCCAACAGTGTGACGCGGCAGCTAAAAAAGCCAATGCAATTCTGGGCTGCATCAATAGGAGTATAGCATCTAGATCAAGGGAAGTAATAGTGCCACTGTATTCTGCTCTGGTCAGACCTCACCTGGAGTACTGTGTCCAGTTCTGGGCACCACAATTCAAGAAGGACACTGACAAACTGGAACGTGTCCAGAGGAGGGCAACCAAAATGGTCAAAGGCCTGGAAACGATGCCTTATGAGGAACGGCTCAGGGAGCTGGGCATGTTTAGCCTGGAGAAGAGGAGGTTAAGGGGTGATATGATAGCCATGTTCAAATATATAAAAGGATGTCACATAGAGGAGGGAGAAAGGTTGTTTTCTGCTGCTCCAGAGAAGCGGACACGGAGCAATGGATCCAAACTACAAGAAAGAAGATTCCACCTAAACATTAGGAAGAACTTCCTGACAGTAAGAGCTGTTCGACAGTGGAATTTGCTGCCAAGGAGTGTGGTGGAGTCTCCTACTTTGGAGGTCTTTAAGCAGAGGCTTGACAACCATATGTCAGGAGTGCTCTGATGGTGTTTCCTGCTTGGCAGGGGGTTGAACTCGATGGCCCTTGTGGTCTCTTCCAACTCTATGATTCTATGTTGTACACATAACAATCCCCTGTTGTTCCAGTTCCACCCTTGGAACTCCCCGCCACTGGTTTCCCAAGTGTACCTCTCTGGTTGTCTGGTTTCCAAGGAATGAGTGAATCTGCATTACCTTGGCTAGCAACTCTCTGTTGTGTCTTTGTCTCTGACTTTGACACAGCTTCAACCTGCCTTGAGTTGTTAACAACAGCAACACATGCAACAGCTAAGTTAGCAAACTCTTTGGAATACCTCTTGGGTGGTACACCCTTTGTAGCTCTCTCAGACCTTCGTATGAGGTGCTGATCCTCTCTGCTCGCTGGTTCAGCCTCTGGACTCTTTGGAGAACCAGATCCAATAGTAAACAGTGGTTCTTCCTCCATCTGTGAAGGCCTATCCATTGTGTAAGACTTTCTCTCAATGACTGTGTCAACTGAGCTCTGTGAGCTATCACTGTCATCATCACCACTGTAATCAGTAAATTCATCATCATCATCTGAATTGTCCTCTGTGGGAAATGTGTGAACAATTACTCTCTCCTCTTCAGGAGCACTCTCTAGAAACTTTGTGAGAATCACCTGACCAGATTCAGACAAAATTACTCTGTAGAGACCCTTTTCATATCCCACAAAAATGCCTCTGGCATTCTTTACTCCACCTGGAGTTTCTGTTCTCACTTGAGACCCAAAAACCTTAAAATAGGCAACAGAAGGTTTTCTATGGAACAGCTTCTCAAAAGGAGAATTTCCCAACTCTTTTGAGACCTTTCTCAACCACGTGTGAACATAAGACATTAACGACTCCGCCCAATATTCATGTGGCAAATGTGAACTAAGCAACTGCGCATTCATCTCCTTTTGCAATTCTTTGTTCACCCGTACACAGACACCCCTGTTCCACACTTCCGCTGAAACAGCAACCTGGTGGTTAATCTCTTTCTCATCCAGGAACGTCTGAAAATCCTGTAAAAGAAAAATTGGCTTCTCATCTGTGAAGAGACAATCAATGTTAGCATCATGCACATTCTTAACCTTGTCGCAAAACTCCTTAAACCTTTCTAAGGCTTGTTTTGGATTCTCTAATGTATATAGAGGATGCAGGCAAGGTCACTGTCGGCGATCCCACTCAGCGTGAGAGGGACACACCAACTCCTCCCTCAGGGAGGGGAAAAGAGACAGACAGAAATCTATTTACATTGCTTTATTTCTGTCGTTACAGCAGTACAGAGAAACAGGTCTGCACTCTCCAGTCTCCAACAGTAGAGTAATAAACTCCACCCCTGTACTTCCAGTACAGGTCAGATGACACTCTGAGCTAACACCCGGTGCTCAGTACAGTGAATAGACTGCCCCTTTGTTCCAATAGTAGAGTCCCAAACATCAACATCCTGTTTTGCATTCCAGACACTTGCAGCTCGCTGTCGCATTGCTGCTTTTTCCTGACATCCTCCCCCAAAAGTATCAATGTGCGTTGCGAGCAAAGCATTCTCCAGAGAAGAAAACAAACAGTTGTTATCAGAGCTAGCAGGGAAGAAGTTGAAGAAGGAGCAAAAAGGGTTTTCTCTTGTGTGTTTGTGTTTCTCTGTGGCTGATTAGCTGTTCTCCCTGTGCAAAGGTCAGAGGGGGCAGGGTTTCTGTTGAGGAAGGTGATTAGCTGTGGGAGGAGCTTATCAGAGCTAGCAGGGAAGCGGTGCGTGCCTAGCGGCGCGCGCAGTTCAATCCATCTTTTAGATTTAGAGGAGCTAGTCTCAAACGTTTGTTGGGGGAGACCTAGGTTTTTTGTGGGGGGAGTTATTTGTCCTTTCTTCACGCTTTTTATGATGGAGGACCGCTGTAGCCACCCCCAACGACACATTCTCAAGATGGAGGGGGAGGGAACAGCTGCAGTCGCCTGCGATTCCTGCGCAATGTTTGCCATCTTGCCAAAGGTTGCAGGCAGCTTTACCTGCAGCAATTGCATGTTGATTGCCCTCTTAAAAGACAAAGTCCAGCAACTGGAGGAACCCAATCTCTGTTAGCGCGGGTGGGAGGAGCAGTTGCGCTAAGACCAGACCACGTCTTTACCGAAGATCTGGTTCTGACTCTGATTCTGATTCTCTGATTCTGGCTCTCTATCAAGGGCTGTTTCAGACTCAGGCTGTGGCTGTGGCTGTGGCTGTTGCTCTGGTTCTGGCTCTGGCTCTTTCTCAGGCTCTGGTTCTGAATGAGGGCTTGGTTCTGGCACTGATTCAGGGTCTCGCTCTGGCTCTGGCACTCTATCAAGGACTGTTTCATACGGCTCACATCTTGGGCCCACTTTATCATTGAAGCCTTAACCTCCTCATCCATTACTTCGTAGTCTAAAAGAAGTCTATACATTTTTGCGATTATTTTGGTTTTACTATTCAGTAGTTCTCTTTCAAATCTTGAAGGCTCCTTTTCAAAACCTATCTGCTTATCCTGTCTGAACACTTCATTCACCTGGAAGTAATCTAGCCAAGTAGAAAAGTGATCTTTTATTTTTTCATAACTTATCAATATTAGTTGAACCTCCTCCTCCCCCCTTAATATTGTGTTATACGTTATCCAGTTCTCTTTGATGTTGTTGCTTTTTTTAACAGCGATTGCTTCTAGTGGAGAGTTCCATCTTGGGGTTTTCTATTCCAAATATCTTTTGTATTTTCCCCATACCTTATATATAGCATTTCTTATTATATGATTTGAAAAACTCCTATGCGTCTTTATTTTCCCATAATTAAGATAGCCATGCCACCCAAAATGGGTGTTGAAGGAAAGCATTGCTTTTGCACATGACCATGGCATGATGGGAAGCATTGCTTCTGCACATAACTGTGGCATGATGGGAAGTCTTGCTTCTAAGCTTTGTTCTGCTCATGCTGCACAAACCGTGCTGATGCTAAGACATTCCCTCATCACCCTGGTACGTTCTGTTCACCTTGAGTTCACACCATATCAATCTGTACTTACCCCTCCTTGTACATTCCTTTTCGTACCACTCTGGTACGGGCAGTCCGAAACCATGCCTGTGTAAACTCCGCGTTCCTTTTCCCAACCTTTAACCTGTCTATGATTAATGTCTTATATGCAAAAATTAATGTCTTATATGGAACCCTTGCTTTGTACTTATGTTAACCAATCAGCAACAAGCACACACGTGGCAAACGCTGTATAATATCCAATAAAAGGGAGTCTCCGAGGCTTGCTCGAGAGACACCTCCTGTATGACACCTACCTACTCGTCTGTCGTTCATTTCAACCCAACATCTGGTGACCCTCGACGTGCCAGATCCCTTTACGCAGCCTCATACTTCACTCGACTGGAAAAGTCTCAGCACGCTACACCGTGAGTATGTGGGGGGGAAGCTCCCAAAAAGAGCATGCTAAAGAACTGTTTCATTTAGTCAGACAGAGAGTAGCAGGTGTGCATATTTCCTTAAGAGAAATTGAACGATTGTTATGTCATATTGCTTGTGAGTGCCCCTGGTACCCAGAATTAGGGTCCTTGGGGATGGAGACTTGGCATTCATTGTCTGCTCACTTGGTAGAAGTGTGCGGATGCCGTCGCTAGATTAGGTCCTCAGGCGTCTCCGTCGGCACCCGCACCAGACAATTCCCCACCAACTGTCCTGTCACCTGCCCTTTTAGCCGCAACAGACATTCTACCTCCTTACCCAAAGCTTTTGCCTCCATCGCAACTTTCTCTAACCCCCCCTTCGCCTCAGCCCACATCCCCCCCACCTCCCTACCCTCCCTCCTTCGCCTGCTCCTACAGGAGCTGTGCGTGCTGCACTTTTTCAAGCTAGACAGGAAGGAATTCTTTCCTTGGAGGAGGAGGTGGCTAACCCTGGCACTGCGCAACAACAAATTATGTATGAGACGCTTCCTTATTCTATTCTGAGAGAATTAAGGAAAGCCATTACTGATTCCGCCTTAAAATCCACTTATGTGACAGGAATGCTGGAGGGAATAGCAACTGGTTATACAATGCTACCTCAAGATTGGAAAGATCTGATGCGCATGCTGTTATCCCCGGCTCAGTATGTAGTTTTTGAAAGTGAATTTAAGCATTGTGCAGTAGTCCTGGCTGATCCACAGCATTCAGCCAACCAACTCTTTGGTGCTGGTCCGTATGATGATATACCAGCCCAAGCGCAATTAACACCTTTACATTTTAGTCGCACCGCGACCTGTGTGCAACGCGCCTTTCGCAAAGTCCCTGTCTCAGGACAACCACTTAGCTCCTTTGTTAAGCAACAACATTCGGAGCCCTACCATCAATTTATAGATAGATTGAAAGAATCCGTCACTAGGCAGAATGATGATGCTACAGCTCAAAATGAATTGATGAAAAAAATGGCTTTCGAAAATGCAAGTACTGACTGCAAAAAGGCTTTGCAGTCGATCATACATCGCCCTAAATATGACCTGGCCGATATGATTCAAGCCCGTGCAGATGTTGGAAGCCAGAGTCATGCAATGTCCTTGCTTGCCGGTGCCATCCAGGCTGGCAACAAGCCCACTGGGAACTGCTTCAACTGCAAGCGCCCAGGTCATTTTGCTAAACAATGCAGAGCCCCTGGCGGGGGTGCAAACAGGAATGGTGATGCCAATAAGGCTAAGCCTTCCAAGAAATGCCTGAAGTGCGGTAAATGCTATCATTGGGCAGGTTATTCCAGGAGTTCTGGATCCTGACTACGTGGGCACAATAATGGTTCAACTTAGGAGCCACATGCCCATGCAGTTAAAGAAGGGTGAGTCATGGGATCATTTGGTGGTGCTCCCTTCTCACCCTACTGTTTCTATTATTGATAGTAATTTGCACGAGCTCTCTCCTTTTTCTCCACAGCTGTTAGCTGTAATCCAGCGGATTGGTCATCAGAAACTTCTTCGTAAGTACAAGATAAATGGCAAGGTTCTGGAAGGCTTGATTGACACAGGCGCGGACATTTCTGCAATTTCCAGTAGTTGCTGGGACCCCACGTGGCCCCTTGAGTCTGCCTCTGCAGTTTGGGGTGTAGGTGGACCTCAAACCTCTTCCCAAAGCGTACAGTGGCTGCCTGTTTCTCTGCCTGATAGCTCTGAAACCCTTGCATATATCCAGACCTGTGTGTTAAAAATCCATCTCAATCTGTGGGGCAGAGACTTACTACAACAATTACAAGCTACCATTCAATTAAATGAGTAAGCTTGCACTCCCCCTCCACTGGAAATCAACCACCCCGGTATGGGTGGAACAATGGCCCATAACGGGGGGGAAGCTACTTGCTTTAGTGCTCATTTTCAGTGTTTTGTTTTTGCCTCTTTCTGCTTCCGCTCTTAATAGTGGTAACTCCACACCAACAAATGTGTGGGAATCTTTTGCAAAGACCCTCAATATTTCTTCCTTTTGCCTAACCCAACTGGTATCAATACGTGAAATTCTTGGCTCCTGCCTTATCCCTGTTTGCCATGACCCTTTTGACATACAAAATGATACCTGGTTTTTCTCATCCCTACCCCAAAATGATTCTCTCCGCACCCTTGGTTATTCCGGTTACCACAACTGGGGTAACCAAGTGCGCCGACGCCCACCTTTGGCCATTGATTTGTTGACCCCATACGTGGCTTCTTTTAATGTCACCTGTGCCCGTATGGTCAATTGCACAAAATCCAACTGTGTGGAAATGGGCAAGGATAATTTCCAGTGCTCTAATTATGTCAATATTTCTTATGTATATAAATGCAAAGAACTACCTGCTGGCTGGTTCTGGACGTGTCCTGGCTATACATTTAATTACATTCCAGCAAACATCAGCCATGGCACACCCTGCTGCTTAAGCCGTTTGTCCATCGTATTACCCAAAAAGCATCATTTGACCCGCTCTCGATATCGCCGCTCTATTGCATTGACTAACGATTGTGACGATTCAATTTCTCTTCCCAGTAGGTCTGAATATATCTCTTTAGCTGTTTCTCTCCTAGGAGTCCCTGGATTGGCTGTACGCAATAGTAGGAACATTAACTCTTTAGCTTGTTCTGCAGCAAAAGCCCTGAATTTTACTTCTCAGAGTGAACTCCAGCATGGTCTTCTGCAGAACTGTGCTGCTATCGATTATCTATTGCTGCTTCATCATTACGGCTGTGAACAAGTGGATGACATGTGTTGTTTTAATATTACTGATAATTCCAAAGCCATCCAAAAGCAAATCTCTCATTTGCAAAATCTTTTTTTTAAAAAAAACTCTTTTTATTAAGTTTCATGTAGATATCCAGAAAAAAAGAAAACTAATCAACCATTACAAAAAATAAAAGAAAATAACCAACATCTAAACATAACATAAAAGTGTTACCCGTTACCATTACAGTTAAATCTTTTCACATTTATCTCATTATATCTTTAAAAGCTTAGATCATTCTTCTATGCCCTAGCGACTTCCATCCCTCCCGTTTTCAGGCTTCTTAATATACATAGTTTGTTTTCCCTGCAGCTAGTAAATGTTAATGATTCGCACATCGTTGGATTTATATCAAACCTGCTATAGTTTTTATGTTCCCATAATTCCCTTCGATATATATCATAAATTTGTTCCAATCATCAATAAACTTTGTATTTTTTTGGTTTCTGATTTTTTGTGTCAATTTCGCAAGTTCAACAAATTCAAATAATTTTGTTTGCCAGTCTCTAATTGAAGGGGCATTTCGGTTTTTCCAATTTTGGGCGATTAATAATCTGGCGGCGGTTGTAGCGTACTGAAATAGTGTCTTATCTTCTTTTTTTAATTTCGTCCCCGATTATTCCTAGTAGGAATGCTTCTGGTCTTTTAGGGAATGTGTATTTAAATATTTTTTTAAACTCATTATAGATATCTTCCCAATATTTCTTCATTTCGTCGCATGCCCACCACATGTGGAAAAAATTACCCTCTTTAGTTTTACACTTCCAGCAGTTCTTATTTCCTGTTTTATACATTTTCCTTAGCTTTGCTGGTGTGATGTACCACCTATACATCATCTTTTCTACATTTTCCCTGAGTGTTACACATGCCATAAATTTCATTCCACAAGTCCATATTTTCAGCCATTTATCATACTCTATATTATATCCCAGATCCATTGCCCACCTTGTCATTACCCCCTTTATTTCTTCATCTTTGGTATCCCACTCTAATAATATGTTATACATTTTGGATAATAATTTGGATTTTCCTTCACTTATCTCTATCTGGAACTTGGATTTCTTTTCGTTCATCCCTATTTTTTTATCCTCCATCCATACTGCACTTATTTGATGGAATTGCATCCAGCTAGTTAATTTATCTTTCAACTCCTCATAAGTTCTCAACTTCCAACCGCTTTCTGATCTTATTAGTAGGTCTTCATAAGTTAACCTTTCTCCCTCCATATTTATTTTTTTTATTAATAGAATGTCCATTGTCGATAACCACCAGGGTGTTTTCCATTCTAGGAGTTTTTTATTCCTCTCCCACACCTCGTAAAGGGGCCCTCTTATAATATGATTTGAGAAACCTTTATGTACCTTTCCTTTATTTTGCCATAAATAGGCATGCCAGCCGAACCTGTTGTCGAAACCCTCTAGGTCCAACAAATCGGTATTTTTTAGATTAATCCAATCTTTAATCCAGCAAAGGCTAGCAGCCTCATAATATAGTTTTAAATCAGGTACCGAGAAGCCCCCTCTTTCTTTCCGGTCCGTAAGGATTTTAAAACTAATTCTTGGTCTTTTGCCCTGCCATATAAATTTCGAAAGGGTTCTTTGCCATTCCGTAAATATTTTAGAACCTCTAATCACTGGGATGTTTTGAAACAGGAACAGCATTTTTGGAAGTAAGTTCATTTTTATCGCCGCCATTCTTCCCCTCCACGAGAGCTTCACTCTGTTCCACATTTCTAGGTCTTTCTTAATCTCCTTCCATGTTGCAAAGTAATTATCCTGGATTAGGTTTATATTTTTTGTGGTTAACCAGATTCCCAGATATCTTATTTTTTTGCCACCTTAATTCCATGCTGCATCTCCAATCTTTCACTTTCCTCTTTTCTCATATTTTTGGTCAACATTTTTGTCTTTAATTTGTTCAGTTTAAATCCAGATAGTTTTCCGAATTCTTCTAACATCTCTAAAGCTACGCCAACGCTTTTCTGCGGGTTTTCCAGAGATAACATTAAATCATCCGCATACGCTTTGAGTTTAAATTCTTTTGTTCCTATTTTGATCCCTTGGATCTCTGATGTTACTCTTATTTTATTCGTGATTATCTCTAATGCCATGATAAATAACAGCGGGGATAAAGGACATCCCTGTCTTGTTCCTTTTTCAATTTTAAAGGAATTTGTTAGGTTATTATTTATAATCAATTTTGCAGATTGATTCGAATATATTGCTTTTATTCCGTCCATAAACTCGCCCCTTAGCCCTGCTTTCTCCATACTCTTCAGAAGGAACTTCCAAGAAACGTTGTCAAATGCCTTTTCAGCGTCTATAAAAATTAGCACTGCGGGTATCTCACTCTTGCACTCCAAGTACTCAATGATGTTTATGGTATGCCTTACGTTATCTTTAAGAAATCTATTTGGAAGAAATCCTGCTTGATCCTTATGTATTATGTTTACCAAACATTTTTTGAGTCTACTTGCCATCACCTCCGCAAAGATTTTGTAGTCGTTATTTAAAAGTGATATTGGTCTATAATTTTTAATGTTCAACTTATCCGTATCAGGTTTAGGGATCATCGTGATGTAAGCCTCTTTCCATGTCTCTGGTATCCTTCCTCCTCTTAAGATGTTATTCATAATGTCGCATAGCACTGGCGTTAGTTGGCTTTCTAGTACTTTCTAGTATTTAGTTGACAGTCCATCTGGTCCTGGGGCTTTCCCTATTCTCATCTTCTTTATCGCATTTTGGATCTCTTCTACTTTTATGGGGTTATTTAATTGAGTTCTTTCTTCCTCTGTTATGGTCCTCCCGCTGTAGTCTTCTAAATATTTTTCTATTTGGGTTATTTCTTCTTTTTCTTTTTTATACAGCCTCTCATAGAATTTGAGGAAATTCTCCTTAATTTTTTTTGGATCTTCTATCAAATGCTCATCTACTTTTATTTTATTTATCACGTTCTGTTTCTGTCTTTTTCGCAGTTGCCAGGCTAATAATTTACCCGTTTTATTAGCTGACTCAAAATATTTTTGTCTCATTATTTTTATTTTCCACTCAATTTCTTGGCTTGTTAACATTGAATATTGAGATTGCAGCATTTTTATTATTTGAATGTTTTGTTCATCTTTTGGATTTATTGTTAATTTTTTCTCACACTCTCTTAGCTGTGTTAGAATTTCCTCCTTCTTCTGTTCTCTTACCTTCCTCCTGTAACTGTTTTGTTGGATAAAAAACCCTCTTAGGACCGCCTTACTGGCGTCCCAGACTATGTCCATACCTGTTTCTGTATTAAGGTTCAGGTCAAAATAATCTTTTAAAGTAGTTTTAGCTTTTTCAATCACTTCATCATTTTCCAGTAAATATTCGTTTAATCTCCATCTGAACCCGCCTTGTGGTTTGCCTTTTAGTTCCAGAAATACCGAATTATGATCCGAGAGAGTTCTAGGTTGAATTTCACACTTTATGGTTCTCAATGAAAGCTCCCTCAAGACCCAAATTTGATCAATTCTACCCCAACTCTTATGTGGGTCTGAGAAAAAGGTGAATTGTTTCTCTAAAGCATGTTTGTATCTCCAAACGTCTATTATATCTAGGCATTCTTTCAAATTATTAAAGGATCCTGGCAGTTTCCCTTGAGTATTTTTTCCCCTTTCTGATTGCCTATCTAATTCTGGATTCAGTACTCCATTAAAGTCTCCTAGTAGTATCGTCTTGTTACATTCTAACCCTAATAAAATTTGTTCTAGTTTTTTAAAGAATTCCGATTTGTTCAGATTTGGGGCGTATATATTTATCACATTATATTTTCCCCCCTGGAAATTGATTTGTACTCCCAAAATCCTTCCTTCATCATCTTTACAAATCATTGGGGGGTTCCCATTTTTCTTTCACATATATCACTACCCCTCTTTTCTTTTCCGCTATACAATTTGTAAATCCAGCCCCCAATTTTTTGTGTATCAAAATATGTTTGTGCTTTTTAGTTACGTGTGTCTCCTGTAGACAGATTAGATCTAAGTTCTTTCTTTTCAACACATTTACTATTTTATTCCTTTTAGTTTTTTCATTCAGACCATTCACATTCCACGACAAAACTTTCAAGTTCATTATACTGACTGTTTTCCCGTTTATCAACAGCTAATAATTTAAATTTGAGTGGTTTTGTTTTCTCCGTTCACTTCCTCTTCTTCTTCTCTTCCTCTTCCTCTTCATCTACTTCTCCTTCTCTAGCTATATCTTCTTTATTTTTTGTTAATTTATTTCTCTTTCTTTTCTCCTCCAAGTCTTCACTTTTCCCTTCTTGTCTCTCCTCTACTCTTCCTAAGTCTCTCTCATATCTACGCAGAAATTTCTTCACCTTTTGAATCTCTGCAATCCTGAATCTTTTATCTTTATAAAAAAAGGAGATCCCTTCCGGGAACTCCCACCTATATTGTATATTATTCTTTTTTAGGACACTTGCCAACTGTTTGTAACCTTCCCTTCTGCGCAGAAATCTAGTTGGTATCTCTTTAAAGATGATGATTGGTCTGCCATCAATAATTAATCTCTTTTGGTAGCTTGTTTTTAATATCATATTTTTCATCTCTATTGAATTAAAAATGACTAAACAATCTCCTAACACTTTTTTTGGTTTTGATTGTTTGTTCTTTGTTTTTATTCTAAACGCGTTTTCCATCGTATATGCCACCTCTTCTTCTTTCAGTTCTAACCACTTCGCTAATTCTTTGATCATTTTTTCTTTAATGTTTTCATTTATTTCTTCTCCTACTCCTCTAAATTTCAAATTTAACTGTTTTTGTTTCATTTCAATCAATGCCAAATTATCCAAAGTCTGATCTTGGGTTCTGTTAAGTTCTCCTATCTCATCCTTTATCCTATCTGTCTCCCTTCTCTGTTCTTTCATTTCTTTTTGAATTTTTTTATTTGTTTCTTCTAAAGTCTTTGACCGGGCTGTCAAGTCTTTGATTTTGCTTGACAATTCTTCTACTGCTCCCTCTATTTTCTTATCTATCATCTCATGCATCTCTCCTAGTTTTTTCTCCATATGTATTTCACTCTGTTTGAACTCCTCTTTTATTTTTAGCCACAAAATGTCTAAATCCTTAATCTCTTCTTGTCGAGATGTTTTCCTTTCCGATGGTGTTCCTCCTATCTTTTTTCCATTTCCCCCCGACATTTTCTCCTCCTCTAATTGTTTAATTAAATCCCTTGTAATATTTGTTCTCTCCCCTAGAGGGCGCACAATCTAATCCCAGTCTAATTAATTATCAAACAATATATTCCCAGATAACAGTTAATTTCCAAAATTAAAGACCCAGTTGATAAACTTACAATCTATCGATTCCAAATCTAAATAGAGTCTAACATAACTTCACAGCTAATGCCAGTTATTCCAAATTATTGCAATAATAGACTTATTAAAGGCTTATTAGTTGTGTAACGATAAGGGCCCTATAGGAAGATCCATAATAATCTATCAGTTTTACAAGGATACCTTTGTAATGAGAAAAAAAAATTGAAAAAAAGAGGAAGAGGAAAAAATATAACAACAAACAGAGCACCAAACTGACATTAAAGGCAGCAGCTTCAATTTAACATATATCTAAATTTTGCTTTATCTAAAGGCTCCCTTTCCTTCTTTCTGTTTAACCTTCGGCCACTTATTCAACTTAGACCGACTCCACCATTTCACCAGGAGGATGCATCCATGTTTAAGGGTTGGTCTCAGTAACCAAATCTTTTTGGTCAAGGAAAGGAGCGGGGAACCTCGAGGCAGTTCGTAGAGGAAGAAAATATGAATAAACAGGAAAATAAGAAGTAAGCCCAATCCCTAATGTACAGTACGATATGCTCCACACAGTCAGGTCTCCCCAGGTAGTGAAAAAAGGGGGAGATAAATTATTTACTTGACTTCTAGCTTCTTTTTTCTTCAGCCACTTGCTGGCTTAATCCAATATTGGGCTATACTTATAAAAGAATCAGAGGTCTGAAAAACCAAGCATCAAATCCAATCCAACAAATAGGTAGAAATGAGTAGAGATGTGTCCTTCAATAGTCCATTCCAAATTTCCAAACCTTTAAGAGTCTGAGATATTCAAATTTAAGTCCAGTCATGCAAAAGGCAGAAGTAGGTATTCAAATAAAAATTAGTCTGTATCCCTGTATGTTCAGTTCATGAAGAGTTCCAAACAATTCAAGGATAAGGAGAAAGACAAAAAATCTAAGGTTTTTTTAAGAGGAGGAGGGAGTGGGTTATTGTCCAAGTTTATTTTGTTTTAAAGCCATTATTCTGTTTTCGTCCTTTCTTCCCTCTCCCTCTTTTCCCCTAATGTTTCAATATTGGCGTTTAAAAAGAATATTTGTTTCTTTGTAACCACTCTGTTCTCTTATTTTTAAAGTCTTCCCCCAAAAGGAATACAAAGTTTCTAGAGGTCTGTTCAGTTGTTTCAATATTATTTTAGTTCCCTTTGCCTCGCTTAAAAAATAGCTGAGGACTTTCACTTTTCTGTTTTCTACAGCGGGTGAATAGCCGCTTCCTTTCTTCACTTCTACAACTAATTATCCTGCGCCATTTTCACTCTGAAAAACAGGTCGGGCTCCTCAATCAAATCTTTTCTCATCCAGAGCTCCCTTAGTGTTTAATCCAAAACTTTTTACACAGAATTACTCCAAAAACACAAAGAGTTCTGTTCTTAAAGTTACGGAGGTTTGTCGCTTTTCCAGTAGGAGCTAGAGGCATCGCTACACGGGGTCCGCAGAGCTTACCATTCACGTTTCTCAGTCCCGTCGTTCTCGAGCCTTTTAAAAAAAACCCGAAAAAACTTCGGAGCCATTCCAACGCTGCTGGATAGCTTATCCCTCAAGGGTACCCCCCTTGAGATTTTGGTGGTCGCAGTGCCTTTGCGACGCCCCCAAGCCCCCGTAAAGCTCGGAGAAGCTCTCAGCGGCTTCTCCACGCTCCCTGCTGCTTGCGATCCCAAACCGGAAGTCTCAAAAAACGAACATTCTTCATTTGCAAAATCTTACACACCACATTAAACAGGACTTTGGACTTTCTGGCCTGTGGGACTCATTCACCCAGTGGCTCACTGGCTGGTTGCCAAACCTGAATTGGCTTCGTAATCTCTTTCAATATGCCATTATTATAATATGTATATTGATTTTGCTATGTTGCTTCCTCCAATGCATTCCTGGACTCATAAGTCTTTTGTCTCGGTTTCTCTCTCCCCCTCAGCCACCCAATAAAATCATTGCTGCCTACTTTGCGAAATTGCAGCACCAGCAGTAAACATTAGGGGAGATGTGGCGAACTTATTTCGGGCATGCGCTGGCATACCACGTATCCCGAAGTATTTTTGTCTTATTCACCCAGAACACCTCGCAAATAAGAAAAGAAAGGGGGAGATGAAGGAAAGCATTGCTTTTGCACATGACCATGGCATGATGGGAAGCATTGCTTCTGCACATAACTGTGGCATGATGGGAAGTCTTGCTTCTAAGCTTTGTTCTGCTCATGCTGCTCAAACCGTGCTGATGCTAAGACATTCCCTCATCACCCTGGTACGTTCTGTTCACCTTGAGTTCACACCATATCTGTCAGGGAACTGCCATCGGAGCCAAGAGTGGAGGTAAGGCTCCCCGACCATGCAGGAGAAGGGACCAGCAGAGGGAGAGAGAACACTCCCTTTGGGGAAGGTTATCAGCGTGACACCGGGGAGGAAGGGGACCAGGGAAGGACTTCGGAGAGAGGGCTCCAAGACTCTTCCACAGAGACCAGCGGGGAGAGTCCAGGACCTCCGCTGGCTACGCCTACTCTGCGCAGAAAGCTTCCGCGCAGGGAGGCTAGGCGGAGACTGGGCGTCAAGGAATGTTTATGTTGGAAGAAATTCAGGAAACGCCCACTGATGGATTCTGCCAGCGACTGACACAGCCACGGAGGAAGGGCTGTCCAGCCAGGGAAAGGTTTAGCCAGGCAACGTTGCCTAGAACTTCAGCATCCTTTACGCACGAGCAACCCCAATTCCCATTACAGCAATCAGTCAGTCCCTGACGTTGCTCGCGCACCACGACAGGACAGGCAGCATCATGAGTCAAACCGGAGGAGCAGGCGCCGGAGAGGGAGCAGCGGCAGCGCCAAATCTGGAGGAGAGAAACCGAGATTTGGAAAAGCAGCTTGCTGTGTTAGAGGCACGGCTAGATGAACGGAGGACTCAGGATGCCCGGGGAAGGCCCACCCCCATCGCAAAGAAGGTACCGGGACTAGTGCACAAGTTTGGGGGGAACCCAAGAGACTATAATGCATTCAGGACGGAGGTACAGTACACGCTGGAACTGCAGTATGATGACTTTGCTGATGATGAGGGGAGAGTTGCTTACGTTATCGGGCATCTTCAGGACGCTGCTAGGGAATGGATCCGGCCATTAATGGCGATGCAGAATGCTGCCCTAAAGGATCTTTGAAAAAATTTTGGCGCCATGGACGCCATGTTTGCAAGTGGAGTGGAGCAGAGTGTGACACGCAGGGAACTAATGGCGTGCAAACAAGGGGGCCAGACAGTTAGAGAGTACTGGTCGCGTTTTGCGATGCTTATCCATAAACTGGGGTGGGAACTGAGCTCGGAACCAGTGCAAATGCTGTTTGAGGGAGGCTTATCCCCCTCAGTGAAAGACGAACTTTCCTGCGCGCCCCGCCCTCAGTTGATGGATCAGCTGACTAAGGCTGTGCTTGCGATTGGAGTACGGCAAGAAGCGCGTGCGCAAGAGAGACGGGAGTGGAGAGGAGAGCATTGGCATGACAACAGCATTCCTGAAATACCAGAGCCACTTTCCCAGCCTGAGGAACCAATGGAGATTGGGGGGGCACGAGCGCAGGGGGTTTCAAACTCCAACGAAGGACGAAAGAAGGAGGGGGAAGAGGGAAAAACAGCCAAGAAGTGTTTCCTCTGCCTACAGCCAGGGCATTTTGCCAGGGTCTGCCCTCAAAGGAAGGCATGGCAAGGAATGGTGGGGGCTGCTGACTGTGAGGAGGAGGGCGCTAAGGAGCAGGGAAACGCCAACGCTTGGCTGCCGATCAACGGGCACAGCAGCCAGGCAAGCAACCAGTAAAAGTGCCCAAGCCAGACCCCCCCCCCCCAAGCAGCCATAGCCATAGAGGTGGTGCTAGAAATCCCTAATGGGCACCCAATCAAGGTTAAGGTACTGCTGGACTCAGGCAGTTCCTGTAATTTTTTCAGCAAGGATTTCGCGCTGGAGCACCAGTTACACCTCCTGCCGCTAGAGTGCCCCTTACAAGTAACGACCATTGATGGCAGGGAACTCCTGGGAGGGGAAGTGACGCACCAGACTCCCCCCATGAGAATGAGGGTCTCCAGACACACAGAAACCCTTGCCTTTCATGTAGCCAGACTGGCAGGACCACCAGTCATACTGGGAATGAGCTGGTTGGCGCTACATGATCCAGTGGTGGCATGGCACCAGCGGACAGTGACCTTTGGATCAGCTCACTGTTTGGAACACTGTCACGGTGGGGAAGTCCCGAGGGTAGCCGTGGCCCAGGTAGCAGGAATGGCAGTGGGAGAAAAGGGGAAGGTACCACCACAATACGCTGACCTGCAGGATGTTTTCAGCGAGAAGGAAGCGGATAAACTACCCCCCCCATAGGCCCTTCGACTGTCAAATCAACCTACTACCAGGAGCTCAGCTCCCAGTGGGTAAATTGTACGCCATGTCGGACAAGGAGATGCAGGAGTTGTGGGAGTTTATTGACAAGAACCTGAAAAGAGGCTTCATAAGGGAATCAAGGACGGACTTCCGGAGGCGGCGCGAAACGGCAATGGCGGTCCTCTTCAGCTGCTGAAGAGGGGCTCCGCGGAAAAGGGTCGTGCGCTGCGGCACAGCGACGACCCACTCAGAAAAACCACGGGTAGAGTGAGCCCGTGGCCGTGGGGTTCGGCGGGCACCAGGAGCGACCTCAGAAGCGCAGAAGGGACCCCGTAAGGGGCTCCGGAACGTGGAGGGGGTAGCGGTGCTGTGAATCCATCGCTCTTTCCGCGGAAGTGAAGCCGCGCGGCTGCTGCTGATGAGCACTGACCTTTCTTCTTTGAACATCTGATTTGAAACAACATACTCGTGAGTAAGAAATCCGAGACTTTATTTGAACCTAAATTTGTGAATTTCGGCTTTAAGCGGGAGACGCTAAAAAGGAAGTCAGTCTTCCGGCTCTGTTTAAAGTATTGAGCAAAGACTTACTAAAGCGGAAGCGCTGAAAGGAGTTTAAAAGAAGTTGGAATATACCCTGCAAATTCAGATTTGACTGTTTAAAAGCTAAGGAAAAGTTAAAACTGTATTATAAGCGGACAGAAACCGTGATTTTCCTCTCTACCTTTTGTGGATTACAAAGTTACGACACCCAGCTCTCGGGCTGTCTGGATACAAAGTAACATCAGACTGCGGCAACTGTATATAAAAATATAAAGTCACATCGGGCTACTTTGTAAGTTATAAGAAAGGAACTGTTGCATGCACCTTTGTAAAGAACTTTTACTCTCTGCAGTTAAAAAGTGAATTTAGAGGGCTCCCCCCTTGTCTTGGATTTTACCTAACTTTTTCTTTGGGAACTTAATGGTGGAAACTTTTTATCCTTCTCCCTAATTTCTGGGGAGCTCCCCCTGCTGGATTGTGGAATTATTAGTCTCTGAGAACTGCTGGTTGTTTTGGAATTTTTACGTCTGGATGTTTACTTTTTGGATTGCTTTTCCCATGGGATTTACAATTTGACCTTGACACTTGGACAGCTGTGGAATGAGTGGTGCAGCAAAAACAAGGGCTGCCAAGAAAGCAAAACAAACTGAACTCTTGCAATCAACTTTGCCTGTGCAGCCACGTAGATCATCTGTTCCAATTGTGACAGGTCTGCAAGAAGGACAACCCAAACAGCCAGCTTTTGGGGATATGGCTGCAGGAGGGCTAGACCCTGTTTCTAAAGAAATATTGGATCAGCTGGCAGCATTAAATAAGAAAGCTGATGAACAAGCAGCTAAATTTGAGGAACAAGCGGCTAAATTCGACCAGGTGACAGCTACAATTAATAGACTGACAGATCAAGTCGCTCAAAATACACAGGCAGTAGGCAACATTGAAAAGATTACAACAGAAAATCGAAAATTAGCCGAGGAAGCAAATACAAAAGCAGACCAAAATAAAAAGAGGATAGAGGAATTAAGAGGGGAAGTAAGACCACTGAGTAGACAGGTTACTGAACAGCAAGCGTACCTGTCCATGGCGGAACTGAAAAACAGGGAAAGTAATCTCAGGCTTAGAAACATCCCAGAACTAGAAAAAGAAGATCTGATTGGCTTTTTGACAGCAGAAATATCCAAGTTCTGGGGTCTGGCAGAAGAGAAGGACTTTAAAATTGTCACCGCTTTTAGACTGGGAAGAGTGGCCAAGAAGGACAAACCAAGAGATTGCTTGATCATTTTGAGATCCAAGCAAGAAAAAGATAATATACTCGGCCTGCATTTTAAAAATTCATTGGTGATTCAGGGAAAGACAGCAGAAATCTTCAGAGACATACCAAAACAGTTGTTGGATTTAAGAACTACATACAAAGATCTGGCAAGTTTACTGAGAAACAACACAATCCCCTACAGGTGGGAATTTCCTCAAGGACTATCTTTTACTTTGAAAGGGAAGAAGGTAAGAATCAGAACAGCAGAGGAGCAAGAAAAGTTCCTAAACGATCACGGGGAGGACCTTCGGAAAGGAATAGCAGGTACTTGGCCACCTCCTACGCCTGGTGCAAAACCAGATCCACTTCCAGGCATAGACGACAAGGGAGACAACCCTATTGGTTGACAAATTGATCCAGGATGTCTCTGCAGCTTTTTAGTTGGAATATTCATGGCGCAAATTCTCCCGAAAAAAGGAAAAGGATTTTTCATATATTGAGGAAGGAACAATTAGACGTCATTTGTCTTCAAGAAACACATGTGACTAGGCTCCACAGGAGAGTGTTAATCAATAAGAGACTAGGCCAAGAATTTATTTCATCAGACAAGGTTAAAAAAAGAGGAGTAGTGATATATGCAAAGGAGAGCCTAGCACCAAAGTTTGTGTATAAAGATGAACAAGGAAGAATTCTGGCGATTGAAATACAATCACAAGGAGAAAAATTTTTGATAGTAGGAATTTACGCACCAAACGAGGGGAAATCGGAATTTTATAAGAAGCTGCATGAGATAATGCTGGACCACATTGACTATACTAACATCATTTTGATGGGAGATATGAATGGGGTTGTCTCCACATACATAGATAAGTCACAAAATCAAAACTTGACTAAAGATGGCAGACTACCAAAGACTTTCTTCGAACTTACAGACAATATGGACTTGATTGGTATTTGGAGGACAAAGAACCCTCTAGGTAAAGAGGGAACATTCTTTTCTGAGGCCCACCTATCCTGGACAAGAATTGACCAAATTTGGATGTCTAGAGGACTGGCACCTAAGACTAAAAAAATAGAGATCTGCCCCAAAACTTGCTCCGACCACAACGCTCTGAAAATAGACTTGAGACTTACACCAGCTGGATCCTTCAGATGGAGAATGAATGACTTTTTGTTTAGAGATCAGGAGATTGTAAAGAAGGCCCAAAAAACGTTGAAAGACTACTTTGAAATAAATTTGAATACTTCGGTGGAAAAGAAAATAATCTGGGACGCGAGTAAAGCTGTTATGAGAGGGTTCCTGATACAACAGAATACCATCAAGAAAAAACTCTGGAATGGTAAAAAGGACAAGATTTTGGAGAAGATAAGAGACGGAGAGAAAAAGCTGAGACTAAATCCAAAATCAAAAGAAGTTCTAAGAGAAATAAAATTCCATCAAGCACAATATGTGAAATTGATAAACCAAGAAGTTGAATGGAAAATTAAACAGATGAAACAAAGATCATTCGAATCGGCAAATAAATGTGGGAAGCTGCTGGCATGGCAGCTGAAAAAGAGACAAAAATTGAACTTTGTTACCAATCTGGAGGTTGAAGGAGAATGTATTCAGAAACCAGAAGAAATTAGAAAGTGTTTCCAGAGATACTTCAAAAAATTGTTTACTCAAGGACCCCAAGTAGAGACCGAGATAAACAAATTTTTAAAAAGCCATGGCCTACAAAAACTAACACAAGATAAACAAACAGCCCTGAATTATAAAATAACACAACAGGAAATTGAAAGTGCCATTCAGAATATGCAATTAGGCAAATCCCCAGGCCCAGATGGACTTACCTCCAAATATTATAAGACATTGAAGGAATATTTGACCCAGCCACTAATGGAGGTATGTAACCAAATTATGGAAGGGAAGGGGGCACCAGAATCGTGGAAAGAGGCATTCATCACTTTGATACCAAAATTGGAATCTGAAAAGACTCAACTTAAGAACTACCGTCCCATCTCACTCCTAAACATGGATTACAAAATTTTTGCTGATATTTTGGCAAATAGACTGAAAAAAGTTTTAAACGAAGTAATTCATAAGGACCAAGCAGGCTTTCTCCCTGGTAGGCATTTGTCTGACAACACCAGGAATATTATTGATGTTTTGGAGTTACTACAGACAAATTTGAGCACGAAAGCAGTTTTGATTTTCATAGACGCTGAGAAGGCCTTTGACAATATATCCTGGAAATTTATGAAGAAAAACCTGGAAGGGATGGGAGTGGGAAGGGCGTTCCAAAATGGTATTGAAGCAATCTACTCAGAACAAAAAGCTAAATTGATAGTAAACAATGTGGTGACAGAGGAGTTCAAAATTGAAAAAGGGACACGACAGGGGTGCCCCTTATCACCCTTGTTATTTATTTCTGTCCTGGAGGTGTTGCTGAACTTGATTAGGAAGGACCAGCGGGTGGAAGGAATACAGGTCAGAGGAAAACAATATAAACTGAAGGCTTTCGCAGATGATTTGGTTTTGACACTACAGGAGCCAGAACCTAGTACAAAAAGAGCTTTAGAACTAATTTCTGAGTTTGGTCGGGTGGCGGGATTCAAGTTGAACAAACAAAAAACTAAGGTCTTGGCAAAAAACTTGACACCTTCAGAAATAGATGGGTTTCAGAAGGAAACAGAATTAAATGTGGTTACAAAAGTGAAATACCTGGGGGTTAATTTGACTGGGAAAAATTTGAATTTGTTCAAAGATAATTATGAAAAATGTTGGTCTGAAATTAAAAAGGACTTAGAAACTTGGTCAAGATTGAAACTTTCCTTGTTGGGAAGAATTGCAGCAGTTAAGACGAATGTATTGCCAAGAATGTTGTTTCTGTTCCAAACCCTCCAGATCGTGGACAGAGTGGAGTGTTTTGGAAAGTGGCAGAGGGATATTATGAAGTTTGTCTGGCAGGGCAAAAAGCCCCGAATAAAATTTAAAATACTAACAGATGCAAAGGAAAGAGGGGGATTTGCCCTGCCGGACTTAAGGTTGTATTATGAAGCTGCATCCTTCTGCTGGATGAAGGATTGGTTTTTGTTAGAAAACGCTGATGTCCTAGATCTGGAAGGGTTTAACAATGCTTTTGGGTGGCATGCATATCTGTGGTACGACAAGGTAAAGTTTCACAAATTGTTCAAAAACCATATTGTCAGGAAAGCTTTATTCATTGTCTGGACTAAATATAAGGACTTACTTGAAAATAAGACCCCGAGGTGGTTATCACCGATGGAGGCTAAGACCAGAAAACTAATTAACATGGAGAGTGGCTGGGTAAAATATTGTGAGATAATAGAAAGAGTTGGCGATACTTGGAGGTTGCAGAGTTTTGAAAAATTGAAAGGAAAGGTGCGAGACTGGTTTCACTATGCCCAAATTCTAGAGATTTTTAAAAAGGATAAAAAAATTGGTTTCCAGGTGGAAAAATCAAAATTAGAGTCAGAACTACTTGAACCTAAGACGAAAGTGCTTTCAAGAATGTATAACTTGCTGCTTAAATGGAACACTCAAGATGAGACAGTTAAATCAGCCATGATAAAATGGGCACAAGACATTGGGTACAACATTATGTTTGAAGACTGGGAAAGGTTATGGACCACCGGTATGAAATTTACGGCATGTAGTGCCTTAAAAGAAAACATTATGAAAATGATGTACAGGTGGTACCTGACCCCAGTCAAACTTGCAAAGATATACCATCTGTCTGATAATAAATGTTGGAAATGTAAGGAGGCTGAAGGAACATTCTTTCACCTCTGGTGGACATGCCCGAGGGTGAAGGCTTTTGGGGAAATGATTTATAACGAGTTGAAAAAGGTATTTAAGTATACCTTCCATAAGAAACCAGAGGCCTTCCTCCTGGGCATTGTAGGCCAGAGAGTGTCAAAGAAGGATAGAACTTTCTTTTTATATGCAACTACAGCAGCAAGAATTCTTATAGCCAAATATTGGAAGGCACAGGAGCTACCCACGCTGGAAGAGTGGCATACGCAACTGATGGACTACATGGAACTAGCCGAAATGACTGGCAGAATCCGAGACCTGGGAGAAGAGGCAGTGGAAGAGGATTGGAAAAAATTTAAGGACTATCTACAAAAACATTATAAGTTATATGAATGTTGAGAATTTGCTAAGTTTTGGGAAAAACATGCTTCAGTATTGAGATCGGAAAATGATGGAAATTAAGTTATGACTGTGAAAAGTTTAAATTTTAGAGTATATAATTAGATGAAAGTACAAAAACACATGAAACAAGGTATCAATTTGCTGTTTATTTTTTATTGCAAAGAAAACAGGGGATGGAAGATGTGGGGAAGTCCAGTTGATTATGAAAAAAGATTTGGAAAAGTGAATTTTCTTGTATTTAATTTTTTCTTTCTTTCTGTAAAATCGCTTCTGTTGTGTCATTGACGATGCATTCTGACCTTGGAAAAAAAGCAAATAAAAATATTATTAAAAAAAAAAAAACATAAGGGAATTAAGGACGGTGGGAGGCAGTCCAGTGTTCTTTGTGGACAAAAAGGACACTAAACAGCCCAGATTGGTCGTAGAATTCAGATCCTTGAACCTTGTATCAGAACCCGTGACCTTCCCAATGCCCAGGATTGACGATATTTTAACCCGGGTGAGGAAGGGAAAGATCTTTACCAAGCTGGACCTTCAGGGGGCGTACAATTTGATTAGGATGAGGGAAGGGGATGAATGGAAAACCACCATGTTCACCCCTCTAGGAGCCTTTGAGTACCTCGTTATGCCCTTTGGATTACAATCAGGCTCTGCCTGTTTTCAATCTTTCATGCACCATGTGTTGGAATCCTTGCTATACAAGAATTGTGTGGCCTTTCTAGATGACGTGTTAATCTATTCGGACAATGAGGAGCAACACGTTCGGGACGTTCAGGAAGTGCTAAAGAGGCTACAGGAACACCAGTTGTGGGTCAAATTGGAGAAGTGCCAATTCCACGCACGAGAGGTCGAGTTCCTGGGATACAGGTTGTCGGACAAGGGCCTAGCTATGGACCCAAGCAAGGTGCAGGCGGTGCTGGAATGGAAGGCCCCCAAGACCCGGAAGGACGTGCAGAGGTTCCTGGGGTTTGCGAACTTCTATCGGAAGTTCATCAAGAACTTCGCCCACTTAACCGCACCCATCACCGATTGTCTCAGTAGCAAAAGGAAGTTCGTCTGGACAGAAGAGGCACAGCAATCTTTCGAAAGGCTAAAAAAGGCGTTTGCTTCGGAAGAGCAGCACAAGATCCAGGGGCGCAGCACAAAATCCAGGTGTGCACGGATCATAAGAACCTAGAGTACTGGAGGACTGCACGAGTACTCAACCAACGACAGGTGCGGTGGGCTCAAGAATTCTCCAAGTTTTTCTTTGAGATTCGATACGTGCCGGGAGAGGAAAACGTCAGAGCAGACGCCCTCTCCCGGAAGCCGGAGTATCTGGAAGGAGAAGGACCACCAGAAGCACGACATGTGATTCCCGAGAACCGATGGGTGTGGGGGGGGAGTGTTAGTTGAGACACGAGAACTAGTAGGACTGACGAGGGACGACGAGCTCGCCCAAACGAAAATCCGGGAACTCAGAGGCATGGGGGGAAACCATGGGGGGTTTGAGGAGAAAGATGGGGTACTATATTACAGGGGAGCACTATATGTACCAGGGGATGACTTGAGGAGAAGGGTACTCAAACAACTCCATGATAACCCGACGGCGGGGCATTTCGGTCAACACAAGACCATGTTGCTGGTCACCAGGCAGTTCTGGTGGCCAAGGGTGAGGGAAGATGTACGGGAGTACGTACGAGGGTGTGACTGCTGCCAGCGAGCAAAGGGGGAGAGGGCGGTGCCCGCGGGACTACTGGAACCTTTACCCACACCGGGAAAACCATGGGAGGTGGTGTCCATAGATTTTATGACAGATTTGCCCAAATCGAGAGGGAAAACAGCTGTCATGGTGGTTGTAGACCTGTTAACAAAAATGTGCCATTTTATCGCTTGCTCGCATGCGGTGACGGCAGAGGAAACTGCCAGGCTGTTTGTGGATCACATCTTCAGACTGCATGGCGCCCCCTTGAGGGTTTTGTCCGACCGAGGGAAGCAATTTACATCCCGGTTCTGGAGGAAGTCGAGGTGAACTTCCCGGTTCTTGCTGGAAGTCGAGGTGAGCTTCTCGACGGCCAGACACCCAGAGACCAACGGACAAGCGGAAAGAGCGAACAGTATACTCCAACAATATCTACGCTGCTATGTCAGCGAGAGGCAGAACGACTGGGTGGATAAACTGGGGCTGGCAGAATTTGCGTACAATAACGCGGAACACGTGTCCACGGGGATGAGCCCGTTCATGGCCAATTACGGGTGTCATCCCAGGGCTTTCCCATGGGGTGGGGAGGAGAGGTGGAGTGTGCCAGCAGCAGAGCAGTTTGTGGAAGAAATGGAAGCCTTACACCAACAACTTAAAATGAACTTGGAAAGGGCCAAGGAAGTGTATAAGAGGCATGCAGACAAGCACCGCAGGGAAGGAGAAACCATACGGGTGGGGGACCGGGTGTGGTTGTCAACCCAGGGGTTACCTTTCAAGGGAGGGTGCAAGAAATTGCTGCCCAGGCGGCTGGGACCTTTCGAGGCAACCCAGCAGGTCAGTCCAGTGGCCT
Organism: Podarcis bocagei; assembly: GCF_964188305.1. Lineage (NCBI taxonomy): Eukaryota > Metazoa > Chordata > Lepidosauria > Squamata > Lacertidae > Podarcis > Podarcis bocagei. The sequence continues at coordinate 11,106,970 of NC_138131.1, forward strand.
TTCGGCTCAAGTTGCCGACCAGTATGAAACTACACCCGGTGTTCCATAGGTCCCTACTCTCTCTGTCCAGGGAGGGGCTGGAATTTCCGGGGCGAGAGAGAGAGGTCCCCACTCACCCACGCATAGAGGAGAGGGAACTCAGCAGTCAAGCCATGGAAATACTTGATTCAAGATTGAGAGGAGGGGTAGTGGAGTATTTGGTGGCTTGGGAGGGGGAACCTGAGTCGGAAAACACGTGGGTTCCAGCGGAGACCATCAGGGATGAGGATCTCAGGGGGGAGGCCAGACACTAGTACGAAAAGGGTTTTAGAACTAATTCAAGAATTTGGTCAAGTTGCAGGATTAAAGTTCAATAAACAAAAAACTTTTTTGGAGAAAAATTTAATAGCTATGGAAAGGGAGAGGTTCCAGAATGAAACAGGGTTGACAGTGGTCAAGAAGGTGAAATACTTGGGGATTAATATGACATCTAAGAATGTGAATTTGTTTAAAGATAATTATGAGAAATGCTGGACAGAAGTTAAAAAGGATCTAGAAATATGGTCAAATTTGAAGCTTTCCTTGTTAGGCCGAATTACAGTTATTAAGATGAATGTATTGCCTAGAATGTTATTTTTATTTCAAGCATTGCAAATTCTTGACAAGATGGACTGTTTCAAGAGGTGGCAGAAAGACATTTCGAAATTTGTCTGGCAGGGCAAAAAACCCAGAATAAAGTTTAAAATTTTAACAGATGCAAAGGAAAGAGGGGGATTTGCCCTGCCGGACTTAAAACTGTACTATGAATCAGCAGCTTTTTGCTGGATGAAAGAGTGGCTGCTCCTCGAGAATACAGATACTTTGGACTTGGAAGGTTTTAATAATGTATTTGGATGGCATGCATATCTATGGTATGATAAGGTTAAAGCGCATAAAGCTTTTAAAAATCACATTGTTAGGAAAGCATTATATAATGTCTGGATCAGATACAAAGATTTTTTGGAAAATAAAACCCCAAGCTGGCTATCGCCAATGGAAGCTAAAGCCGTGAAAAAACTTAACATGGAGGCCAAATGGCCAAAATATTGGGAAATTTTGGAACAAGAGGGAGATAAACGGAAATTACAGAGTTATGAGAGATTGAAGTCTAAAGTACGAGGCTGGCTCCATTACTATCAAATAATGGAGGTGTATAAACAGGACAGGAAAATTGGCTTCCAGGTGGAGAAATCAAAACTAGAAACAGAACTGTTAGAACCCAATGCTAAGAATCTGTCAAGAATGTATAATTTGTTGCTGAAATGGAATACACAAGATGAAACAGTTTAATCTGCTATGATTAAGTGGGCACAGGACATTGGTCATAACATTATGTTTGCTGACTGGGAACAGTTGTAGACCACCGGTATTAAATTCACGGCATGTAATGCCTTAAAGGAAAATATTATGAAAATGATCTATAGGTGGTACATGACCCCAGTCAAGCTAGCAAAAATTTACCATTTGCCTGATAATAAGTGTTGGAAATGTAAAGAAACTGAAGGTACTTTTTATCACCTTTGGTGGACGTGCCCGAAGATTAAGGCTTTCTGGGAAATGATATATAATGAAATGAAAAAGGTACTTAAATGTACTTTCCCTAAGAAACCAGAGGCCTTTCTCTTGGGCATTGTCGGCCACTTGGTGCCAAAGAAAGACAGAACTTTTTTTATGTATGCTACAACAGCAGCAAGAATACTCATCGCAAAGTATTGGAAGACACAAGATCTACCCACTCTGGAAGAATGGCAGATGAAGGTGATAGACTACATGGGACTGGCTGAAATGACCGGCAGAATCCGTGACCAGGGGAAAGAGATGGCGGATGAAGACTGGAAGAAATTTAAAATTTATCTTAAGAAACATTGCTAAATTAATGAATGCTAAAATGTTGAGGTTTTAGAAAAAAGGGATTACAGCTGTAAAAGATTAAGTATAAGAAAAGAATAAGGGAAAATTCGATAAAACCAAGGGGCAGGATTTGCTGAAACAAATTTGGAAATTGGGATGCAGAAAGGGGAGGTATGGGGAAGTCGGTGAAGTAAGGTTTAAGAAAAAAGGACTCGACTTCCGGAGGCGGCGCGAAACGGTAAGGGCGGTCCTCTTCGCTCTGTGAAGGGGAGCTCCGCAGAAACGTGTCGTCCGCTACGGCACAGCGGAGACCCATAAAGATAAACCACAGGCAGAGTGAGCCTGTGACCGTGGGACTCGGCGGGCACCAGAAGCGCCCCCCGAAACGAAGAAGGAACCCCGTAAGGGGCTCCGGAATGTGGAAGGGTGGCGCGGTGCTGTGAGTTGATCGCTCTTTCTGCAGAAGTGAAGCCGCGCGGCTGCTACCGATGAGCGCTGACCTTTTTTCCTGGAACAATTGATTTAAAACTACAAACCCGTAAGTAAGGGGAAATTAAGAAATCTTGGGACTAAAGAGACTGAATTTGGCTGAAAGCGGGAGATGCAACCAGGAAGTCCGTCTCCCGACCGTGCTTAAAGAACTAAAGTAAAGATTTTGACAAGCTGGAATCGCTTAAAAAAAAAAGGTTTAAAAAGTGTGGCTTATTGTGCAACAACTGAATTTGCTTTCAAGAGACTTTTAAGAGATTAAGAGACAATTTCGTTTTACTTTTCTTGGTTACCCTCCCTTTTCTTTCTGGATTGTTTAAAAGAAGCCCAATTCACGGGCTGTCAGGCTAAAGGCAAAAAGAACTGTCAAACTGCTGAATCTGGCTAACTGTCGAAAGTGTTGCATTGGAGCGTTACAATTTGGATACAAATGGGGAAGTTATTTCTCGCACCTCTTTGAGACTTTGTTTTAACTTTGGGAAGTTCTGCATCGCAAAAGGGAGCTGAAGGATCCTTTCAACGTGTTTTAAACTGCTGGGATTTTAATGGCGGAACAACTCTATTCTTTCCTTTGAGACATTGTTGCACTCCCCCTAGAGGACTGTGGATTTACAATTGTCTGGGATTTGCCTTCTGTTTTGATTTTCTGCTGCCTTGCTGTTTACTCTCTGGAACTGACTTTCCCATGGGACTGCACATAGCTTGACCTTGGCACGTAGACAGGATTGGAATGAGTGGCACGGGGAAAGCAAGATTGGCTAAAACGAAAGCTAAACAATTAGTACAAACAACTCTGACTTCTCAGCCACGCAGATCATCTGTCCCATCTGTTTTAGGGATACAAGAAGGAGAAGCTGAGCAGACATCATTAGAGGATATGGCTACAGGAGGATCTTCTGCACTTTTAGAACAATTTTTGGGACAATTGGAAAGTTTAAATAAAAAGGCAGACGAGCATTCGACAAAAATTGACCAAGCCACAGCCAGCATTAATAAATTGACTGAACAAGTTGCTCAACATACACAAGCAATCGGGAATCTACAGGAAGCAACTCTAGAAAATCGCAAACTGGCTGAGGAAGCTAATCAAAAAGCTGTGGAAGCCAATCAGAAAGTTGAAGCAATACAGGTGGAAGTAAAACCTTTGCACAAACAAATTAACGAACAGCAGGCCTACCTGTCTATGATTGAATTAAGAAATAGGGAAAATAATCTCAGATTGAGAGCCATCCCGGAACTTGAACAGGGGGATTTGATTGGTTATTTGTCATCAGAATTTTCAAAGTTCTGGGCCATTGAAGAAGATAAGGACTTCAAAATCGTAAGTGCTTTTAGACTGGGAAGAGTGGTGAGGAAGGACAGATCCAGAGACTGTTTGATCATTTTGAGATCCAAGCAAGAGAGAGACAAAATATTAGGCCTTCATTTCGAAAAATCACTTGATATTCAAGGCAACAAGGCAGAAATCTACAAAGATATCCCGAAACAACTTTTGGACCTTAGATCTACATACACAGATTTAACAAGATTGTTGAGAAGCAACTCAATTCCCTTTAGGTGGGAATTTCCTCAAGGATTATCCTTTAACTTCAAAGGAAAGAAATTCAAAATTAAATCAGCAGAAGACCAAAATTTCTAGACGACCACGGAGAGGACCTTCAGAAAGGAGCAGTAGGACCTGGGTCTTGGCCACCACCTCCGCCAGTACCAGCACCTGTACCCGCACCCTTGGGACCAGAGGATCAAAAGGAAAAGACACCACCACCAAGGGAATAGCGGATTGATCCAGGATGTCTCTGCAGCTTCTTAGTTGGAATATTAATGGCGGGAATACCCCGGAAAAAAGGACAAGAATATTTCATATATTGAAGAAAGAACAATTGGACATTATTTGTTTGCAGGAAACCCATGTGACTAGGCTCCACAGAAAAGTGCTAATTAACAAAAGACTAGGCCAAGAATTTATATCATCGGACAGAGTCAAAAAAAGAGGAGTGGTGATTTATGCAAAGGAGAGCCTATCACCAAAGTTTTTATTTAAAGATGAACAAGGAAGAATTTTGGCAATTGAGATTCAGACTCAAGGAGAAAAGTTTTTGATACTAGGAATATATGCACCGAATGAGGGGAAATCAGAATTTTACAAGAAACTGCATGAGACTATGCTGGATTATCTGGACTATAGCAACATCATTATGATGGGAGATATGAATGGGGTGGTCTCTATAAATATGGATAAGTCACAAAATCAAAATTTGACAAAAGACGGCAGATGACCTAAAATTTTCTTTGAGCTAACTGACAACATGGACCTGATTGACATCTGGAGGACAAAGAACCCCCTAGGAAAAGAAGGAACATTCTTTTCTGAAGCCCATCTGACATGGACAAGAATCGACCAAATATGGATAACTAGAGGACAGGCACCTGAGACTAGAAAAGTGGAAATCTGCCCAAAAACCTGCTCCGACCATAACGCCATGAAAATGGAAATTAGACTAACCCCAATCGGTTCCTTCAGATGGAAAATGAATGACACCTTGTTAAGAGATCAGGAGGTTGTGAAGAAGGCCCAGAAGACATTACAAGACTATTTTGAAATAAATCTGAATACCACAGTGGAAAAAAGAGTAATCTGGGATGCAAGTAAAGCTGTTATGAGAGGGTTTTTGATACAACAGAACACGATAAAGAAAAGACTCTGGAATGAAAAAAAGGACAAGATTTTAGAGAAGATAAGAGATGGTGAGAAAAAATTAAGATCAAAACCCAAATCTCAGGAGATTCTGAGAGAAATCAAATTCCATCAAGCACAATATGCCAAATTGATAAATCAAGAAGTAGAGTGGAAAATTAAATTAATGAAACAAAGATCATTTGAATCAGCAAATAAGTGTGGGAAACTGCTAGCATGGCAGTTGAAAAAGAGACAAAAACTGAACACGGTTACAAACCTAGAGATTGAAGGGAGAAATATTCAGAAACCTGAGGAAATTAGAAAGTGCTTCCAGAGATACTTCAAACAACTTTACACGCAAGGGCCGCAGAAAGAGACTGAGATAGACCAATTTTTAAAAATAAATGGACTACCAAAATTATCCCAGGAAAAGAGAACAGCTCTGAACTATAAAATAACACAACAAGAAATTGAAGGTGCCATTCAGAATATGCAACTAGGCAAATCTCCAGGACCAGATGGACTCACCTCCAAGTATTATAAGACATTGAAAGATCTCTTGATTCAACCACTAATGGAGGTGTGTAATCAGATCATGGAGGGGAAGAAGGCACCGGAATCGTGGAAAGAAGCTTTCATCACATTGATACCTAAATTGGAAACTGAAAAGACTCAACTTAAGAACTACCGTCCCATCTCACTCCTAAATGTGGATTACAAAATTTTTGCAGACATTCTGGCAAGTAGACTTAAAAAAGTGTTAAATGAAGTAATTCATAAAGATCAGGCAGGCTTTCTCCCAGGCAGACATTTGTCTGATAATACTAGAAATATTATTAACATTTTGGAACTTTTGCAAACGAACATTAATACAAAAGCAGTGTTAATTTTTATTGATGCGGAGAAGGCATTTGACAACATCTCTTGGAAGTTTATGAAGAAAAACCTTGAAGGGATGGGAGTGGGACGGGGGTTTGAAAATGGAATAGAGGCAATTTATTCAGAACAAAAAGCTAAATTGATAGTTAACAATGTGGTGACAGAAGAGTTCAAAATTGAAAAAGGAACACGACAAGGGTGCCCCATATCCCCTTTGTTATTTATATCAGTCCTGGAGGTGCTTTTGAATATGATTAGGGAGGACCGGTTGGTGCAAGGAATACAGGTTGGAGTGAAACAGTACAAACTTAAAGCTTTTGCAGATGACTTGGTTTTAACATTACAGGAGCCAGAATCTAGTACGAAAAGAGTTTTAGAATTGATTCATGAGTTTGGTCGGGTGGCGGGATTTAAACTGAACAAGCAAAAAACTAAGGTTTTGGAGAAAAATTTGACACCTTTGGAGTCAGAAAGGTTTCAGAAAGAGACTGAATTAAATGTGGTTAAAAAGGTGAAATACCTAGGGGTTAACTTGACTGCTAAAAACTTGAACTTATTTAAAGATAACTATGAAAAATGTTGGTCAGAAATCAAGAAGGATCTAGAAACTTGGTCAAGATTGAAACTTTCCTTGTTGGGTCGAATTGCAGCTATAAAGATGAATGTATTGCCAAAGATGTTGTTTTTATTTCAAACCCTACAGATTGTGGACAGAGTGGAATGTTTTGGAAAGTGGCAGAGAGATATTTCTAAGTTTGTCTGGCAGGGCAAAAAACCCAGAATAAAATTTAAAATTCTAACTGATGCAAAGGAAAGAGGGGGATTTGCCCTGCCGGACTTAAGGTTATATTACAAAGCTGCAGCTTTCTGCTGGATGAAAGATTGGTTACTCTTAGAAAACACTGATGTCCTAGATCTGGAAGGGTTTAATAATGCTTTTGGTTGGCATGCATATCTGTGGTACGACAAGGTAAAAGTTCATAAAGGGTTTAAAAACCATATTGTCAGGAAAGCAATATTTATTGTCTGGACAAAGTATAAAGACTTATTAGAAAATAAGACCCCAAGGTGGTTATCACCAATTGAGGCTAAGGCCCGGAAAAGAATCAATATGGAGGCCGGCTGGCCGAAATATTGGGAAATAATAGAAAAAATTGGAGACAATTGGAGGTTGCAGAGCTTGGAGAAATTAAAGAATAAGGTGCGAGATTGGTTACATTACGCTCAAATTAAAGAGGTTTTTAATCTAGACAGAAAGAAAGGATTCCAGGTGGAAAAATCGAAATTAGAAACAGAATTGTTAGAACCAAAGACCAAGGTACTTTCTAGAATGTATAACTTGCTGCTTGAATGGAATACTCAGGATGAGACAGTTAAATCAGCTATGATAAAATGGGCTCAGGACATTGGATATAACATCATGTTTGAGGACTGGGAAAGGTTATGGACCAGCGGAATGAAATTCACGGCATGTAATGCCCTGAAGGAAAATATTATGAAAATGATATATAGGTGGTACATGACCCCAATCAAGCTTGCAAAAATATATCACCTGTCTGATAATAAATGTTGGAAATGTAAGGAGGCTGAAGGGTCATTCTTTCACCTCTGGTGGACTTGTCCAAGAGTGAAGGTCTTCTGGGAAATGATCTACAATGAGTTAAAAAAGGTATTTAAATATACCTTTACTAAGAAACCAGAAGCCTTCCTCTTGGGCATTGTCGGCCAGAAAGTGTTAAAGAAGGACAGAACCTTTTTTATGTATGCGACTACAGCAGCAAGAATACTTATTGCAAAATATTGGAAGACACAAGATTTGCCCACACTGGAAGAGTGGCAGACGCAATTGATGGATTACATGGAACTGGCTGAAATGACTGGCAGAATCCGAGATTTGGGAGAAGAAACAACGGAAGAGGATTGGAAAAAGTTCAAGGACTATTTACAAAAACAGTATAAATTGTATGAATGCTAAGAAACTGCACGATTTAGAAAAATATGGTTCCAGTAACTTGATTGTGAGATATTGAAAATTAAGTGAGATGCAAGAAAGAATTGAAACTTAAAGTAATATTATGTTTATTTTCAGTTATAAGTAATTGACAAAATTTGCTTTAAGCTTAGAAAGATAACATTTGAGAAGTACAAAATAAGAAATCAAAGATGGTAACAATTTGCTGATACTTTTATTATAGAGAATGCAGGGTAAGGGAGATGTGAGGAAGTCCAGTTAGTTATATAAAAAAGGTTATGAATAGTTGTGTTTTTTCTTTTTTCTTTACTTTTCTTTTTCTATATTGTTTGTGGGTGTAATTGTATCTGTTTTCTTTTTTGGTTTGTTATTTTTTTGGGGAAGGGAATTTGTGTGTTTATTGTGTGCTTTTTATTTTATGTTTGAAAATTGAATAAAATATTTATTTTAAAAAAAAAGAAAAAAGGACTCGAAATTATACATGTTTGTTTATGTGTTTGTTTGTTTGTATTGTGTAATGTTTGTGTTTATAAAAATTGTGAAAAAGCAATAAAAAATTTATTTTTTTAAAAAAAGAGGATCTCAGGGGGGAGTTTCACAGCAGGTTCCCAAGGAAGCCCAAACCGGTAGCGAGGTTCTGGGAGGAGCAATTTGGCACTACAGATGAGGAAGAAGAGTTTGTGGGGTTTCCGGCGTCCGACGAGGAGGAAGGAGAGGAATCTGAGGGTGAGGAATCGGACTGGGAGGGTGATCAAAGAGATAGCAGCAGGTGGAGAGCTATGTTTGAATCTTCAGAGGATGGGGGTAGCTCCTTCAGGGGATTTCCCGCATCACCGTCAGAGGGAAGGGAGGAATTTAGGCCAAAGGAATGGGACGGAGGTGAGGGGGGTTCTGGGGGGAGGTGGATGTCAGGGAACTGCCATCGGAGCCAAGAGTGGAGGTAAGGCTCCCCGACCATGCAGGAGAAGGGACCAGCAGAGGGAGAGAGAACACTCCCTTTGGGGAAGGTTATCAGCATGACACCGGGGAGGAAGGGGACCAGGGAAGGACTTTGGAGAGAGGGCTCCAAGACTCTTCCACAGAGACCAGCGGGGAGAGGCCAGGACCTCCGCTGGCTACGCCTACTCTGCGCAGAAAACTTCCGCGCAGGGAGGCTAGGCGGAGACTGGGCGTCAAGGAATTTTTATGTTGGAAGAAATTCAGGAAACGCCCACTGACGGATTCTGCCAGCGACTGACACAGCCACGGAGGAAGGGCTGTCCAGCCAGGGAAAGGTTTAGCCAGGCAACGTTGCCTAGAACTTCAGCATCCTTTACGCACGAGCAACCCCAATTCCCATTACAGCAATCAGTCAGTCCCTGACGTTGCTCGCGCACCACGACAGGACAGGCAGCATCATGAGTCAAACCGGAGGAGCAGGCGCCGGAGAGGGAGCAGCGGCAGCGCCAAATCTGGAGGAGAGAAACCGAGATTTGGAAAAGCAGCTTGCTGTGTTAGAGGCGCGGCTAGATGAACGGAGGACTCAGGATGCCCGGGGAAGGCCCACCCCCATCGCAAAGAAGGTACCGGGACTAGTGCACAAGTTTGGGGGGAACCCAAGAGACTATAATGCATTCAGGACGGAGGTACAGTACACGCTGGAACTGCAGTATGATGACTTTGCTGATGATGAGGGGAGAGTTGCTTACGTTATCGGGCATCTTCAGGACGCTGCTAGGGAATGGATCCGGCCATTAATGGCGATGCAGAATGCTGCCCTAAAGGATCTTTGAAAAAATTTTGGCGCCATGGACGCCATGTTCGCAAGTGGAGTGGAGCAGAGTGTGACACGCAGGGAACTAATGGCGTGCAAACAAGGGGGCCAGACAGTTAGAGAGTACTGGTCGCGTTTTGCGATGCTTATCCATAAACTGGGGTGGGAACTGAGCTCGGAACCAGTGCAAATGCTGTTTGAGGGAGGCTTATCCCCCTCAGTGAAAGACGAACTTTCCTGCGCGCCCCGCCCTCAGTTGATGGATCAGCTGACTAAGGCTGTGCTTGCGATTGGAGTACGGCAAGAAGCGCGTGCGCAAGAGAGACGGGAGTGGAGAGGAGAGCATTGGCATGACAACAGCATTCCTGAAATACCAGAGCCACTTTCCCAGCCTGAGGAACCAATGGAGATTGGGGGGGCACGAGCGCGGGGGGTTTCAAACTCCAACGAAGGACGAAAGAAGGAGGGGGAAGAGGGAAAAACAGCCAAGAAGTGTTTCCTCTGCCTACAGCCAGGGCATTTTGCCAGGGTCTGCCCTCAAAGGAAGGCATGGCAAGGAATGGTGGGGGCTGCTGACTGTGAGGAGGAGGGCGCTAAGGAGCAGGGAAACGCCAACGCTTGGCTGCCGATCAACGGGCACAGCAGCCAGGCAAGCAACCAGTAAAAGTGCCCAAGCCAGACCCCCCCCCCCCAAGCAGCCATAGCCATAGAGGTGGTGCTAGAAATCCCTAATGGGCACCCAATCAAGGTTAAGGTACTGCTGGACTCAGGCAGTTCCTGTAATTTTTTCAGCAAGGATTTCGCGCTGGAGCACCAGTTACACCTCCTGCCGCTAGAGTGCCCCTTACAAGTAACGACCATTGATGGCAGGGAACTCCTGGGAGGGGAAGTGACGCACCAGACTCCCCCCATGAGAATGAGGGTCTCCAGACACACAGAAACCCTTGCCTTTCATGTAGCCAGACTGGCAGGACCACCAGTCATACTGGGAATGAGCTGGTTGGCGCTACATGATCCAGTGGTGGCATGGCACCAGCGGACAGTGACCTTTGGATCAGCTCACTGTTTGGAACACTGTCACGGTGGGGAAGTCCCGAGGGTAGCCGTGGCCCAGGTAGCAGGAATGGCAGTGGGAGAAAAGGGGAAGGTACCACCACAATACGCTGACCTGCAGGATGTTTTCAGCGAGAAGGAAGCGGATAAACTACCCCCCCCATAGGCCCTTCGACTGTCAAATCAACCTACTACCAGGAGCTCAGCTCCCAGTGGGTAAATTGTACGCCATGTCGGACAAGGAGATGCAGGAGTTGTGGGAGTTTATTGACAAGAACCTGAAAAGAGGCTTCATTAGGGAATCAAGGACGGACTTCCGGAGGCGGCGCGAAACGGCAATGGCGGTCCTCTTCAGCTGCTGAAGAGGGGCTCCGCGGAAAAGGGTCGTGCGCTGCGGCACAGCGACGACCCACTCAGAAAAACCACGGGTAGAGTGAGCCCGTGGCCGTGGGGTTCGGCGGGCACCAGGAGCGACCTCAGAAGCGCAGAAGGGACCCCGTAAGGGGCTCCGGAACGTGGAGGGGGTAGCGGTGCTGTGAATCCATCGCTCTTTCCGCGGAAGTGAAGCCGCGCGGCTGCTGCTGATGAGCACTGACCTTTCTTCTTTGAACATCTGATTTGAAACAACATACTCGTGAGTAAGAAATCCGAGACTTTATTTGAACCTAAATTTGTGAATTTCGGCTTTAAGCGGGAGACGCTAAAAAGGAAGTCAGTCTTCCGGCTCTGTTTAAAGTATTGAGCAAAGACTTACTAAAGCGGAAGCGCTGAAAGGAGTTTAAAAGAAGTTGGAATATACCCTGCAAATTCAGATTTGACTGTTTAAAAGCTAAGGAAAAGTTAAAACTGTATTATAAGCGGACAGAAACCGTGATTTTCCTCTCTACCTTTTGTGGATTACAAAGTTACGACACCCAGCTCTCGGGCTGTCTGGATACAAAGTAACATCAGACTGCGGCAACTGTATATAAAAATATAAAGTCACATCGGGCTACTTTGTAAGTTATAAGAAAGGAACTGTTGCATGCACCTTTGTAAAGAACTTTTACTCTCTGCAGTTAAAAAGTGAATTTAGAGGGCTCCCCCCTTGTCTTGGATTTTACCTAACTTTTTCTTTGGGAACTTAATGGTGGAAACTTTTTATCCTTCTCCCTAATTTCTGGGGAGCTCCCCCTGCTGGATTGTGGAATTATTAGTCTCTGAGAACTGCTGGTTGTTTTGGAATTTTTACGTCTGGATGTTTACTTTTTGGATTGCTTTTCCCATGGGATTTACAATTTGACCTTGACACTTGGACAGCTGTGGAATGAGTGGTGCAGCAAAAACAAGGGCTGCCAAGAAAGCAAAACAAACTGAACTCTTGCAATCAACTTTGCCTGTGCAGCCACGTAGATCATCTGTTCCAATTGTGACAGGTCTGCAAGAAGGACAACCCAAACAGCCAGCTTTTGGGGATATGGCTGCAGGAGGGCTAGACCCTGTTTCTAAAGAAATATTGGATCAGCTGGCAGCATTAAATAAGAAAGCTGATGAACAAGCAGCTAAATTTGAGGAACAAGCGGCTAAATTCGACCAGGTGACAGCTACAATTAATAGACTGACAGATCAAGTCGCTCAAAATACACAGGCAGTAGGCAACATTGAAAAGATTACAACAGAAAATCGAAAATTAGCCGAGGAAGCAAATACAAAAGCAGACCAAAATAAAAAGAGGATAGAGGAATTAAGAGGGGAAGTAAGACCACTGAGTAGACAGGTTACTGAACAGCAAGCGTACCTGTCCATGGCGGAACTGAAAAACAGGGAAAGTAATCTCAGGCTTAGAAACATCCCAGAACTAGAAAAAGAAGATCTGATTGGCTTTTTGACAGCAGAAATATCCAAGTTCTGGGGTCTGGCAGAAGAGAAGGACTTTAAAATTGTCACCGCTTTTAGACTGGGAAGAGTGGCCAAGAAGGACAAACCAAGAGATTGCTTGATCATTTTGAGATCCAAGCAAGAAAAAGATAATATACTCGGCCTGCATTTTAAAAATTCATTGGTGATTCAGGGAAAGACAGCAGAAATCTTCAGAGACATACCAAAACAGTTGTTGGATTTAAGAACTACATACAAAGATCTGGCAAGTTTACTGAGAAACAACACAATCCCCTACAGGTGGGAATTTCCTCAAGGACTATCTTTTACTTTGAAAGGGAAGAAGGTAAGAATCAGAACAGCAGAGGAGCAAGAAAAGTTCCTAAACGATCACGGGGAGGACCTTCGGAAAGGAATAGCAGGTACTTGGCCACCTCCTACGCCTGGTGCAAAACCAGATCCACTTCCAGGCATAGACGACAAGGGAGACAACCCTATTGGTTGACAAATTGATCCAGGATGTCTCTGCAGCTTTTTAGTTGGAATATTCATGGCGCAAATTCTCCCGAAAAAAGGAAAAGGATTTTTCATATATTGAGGAAGGAACAATTAGACGTCATTTGTCTTCAAGAAACACATGTGACTAGGCTCCACAGGAGAGTGTTAATCAATAAGAGACTAGGCCAAGAATTTATTTCATCAGACAAGGTTAAAAAAAGAGGAGTAGTGATATATGCAAAGGAGAGCCTAGCACCAAAGTTTGTGTATAAAGATGAACAAGGAAGAATTCTGGCGATTGAAATACAATCACAAGGAGAAAAATTTTTGATAGTAGGAATTTACGCACCAAACGAGGGGAAATCGGAATTTTATAAGAAGCTGCATGAGATAATGCTGGACCACATTGACTATACTAACATCATTTTGATGGGAGATATGAATGGGGTTGTCTCCACATACATAGATAAGTCACAAAATCAAAACTTGACTAAAGATGGCAGACTACCAAAGACTTTCTTCGAACTTACAGACAATATGGACTTGATTGGTATTTGGAGGACAAAGAACCCTCTAGGTAAAGAGGGAACATTCTTTTCTGAGGCCCACCTATCCTGGACAAGAATTGACCAAATTTGGATGTCTAGAGGACTGGCACCTAAGACTAAAAAAATAGAGATCTGCCCCAAAACTTGCTCCGACCACAACGCTCTGAAAATAGACTTGAGACTTACACCAGCTGGATCCTTCAGATGGAGAATGAATGACTTTTTGTTTAGAGATCAGGAGATTGTAAAGAAGGCCCAAAAAACGTTGAAAGACTACTTTGAAATAAATTTGAATACTTCGGTGGAAAAGAAAATAATCTGGGACGCGAGTAAAGCTGTTATGAGAGGGTTCCTGATACAACAGAATACCATCAAGAAAAAACTCTGGAATGGTAAAAAGGACAAGATTTTGGAGAAGATAAGAGACGGAGAGAAAAAGCTGAGACTAAATCCAAAATCAAAAGAAGTTCTAAGAGAAATAAAATTCCATCAAGCACAATATGTGAAATTGATAAACCAAGAAGTTGAATGGAAAATTAAACAGATGAAACAAAGATCATTCGAATCGGCAAATAAATGTGGGAAGCTGCTGGCATGGCAGCTGAAAAAGAGACAAAAATTGAACTTTGTTACCAATCTGGAGGTTGAAGGAGAATGTATTCAGAAACCAGAAGAAATTAGAAAGTGTTTCCAGAGATACTTCAAAAAATTGTTTACTCAAGGACCCCAAGTAGAGACCGAGATAAACAAATTTTTAAAAAGCCATGGCCTACAAAAACTAACACAAGATAAACAAACAGCCCTGAATTATAAAATAACACAACAGGAAATTGAAAGTGCCATTCAGAATATGCAATTAGGCAAATCCCCAGGCCCAGATGGACTTACCTCCAAATATTATAAGACATTGAAGGAATATTTGACCCAGCCACTAATGGAGGTATGTAACCAAATTATGGAAGGGAAGGGGGCACCAGAATCGTGGAAAGAGGCATTCATCACTTTGATACCAAAATTGGAATCTGAAAAGACTCAACTTAAGAACTACCGTCCCATCTCACTCCTAAACATGGATTACAAAATTTTTGCTGATATTTTGGCAAATAGACTGAAAAAAGTTTTAAACGAAGTAATTCATAAGGACCAAGCAGGCTTTCTCCCTGGTAGGCATTTGTCTGACAACACCAGGAATATTATTGATGTTTTGGAGTTACTACAGACAAATTTGAGCACGAAAGCAGTTTTGATTTTCATAGACGCTGAGAAGGCCTTTGACAATATATCCTGGAAATTTATGAAGAAAAACCTGGAAGGGATGGGAGTGGGAAGGGCGTTCCAAAATGGTATTGAAGCAATCTACTCAGAACAAAAAGCTAAATTGATAGTAAACAATGTGGTGACAGAGGAGTTCAAAATTGAAAAAGGGACACGACAGGGGTGCCCCTTATCACCCTTGTTATTTATTTCTGTCCTGGAGGTGTTGCTGAACTTGATTAGGAAGGACCAGCGGGTGGAAGGAATACAGGTCAGAGGAAAACAATATAAACTGAAGGCTTTCGCAGATGATTTGGTTTTGACACTACAGGAGCCAGAACCTAGTACAAAAAGAGCTTTAGAACTAATTTCTGAGTTTGGTCGGGTGGCGGGATTCAAGTTGAACAAACAAAAAACTAAGGTCTTGGCAAAAAACTTGACACCTTCAGAAATAGATGGGTTTCAGAAGGAAACAGAATTAAATGTGGTTACAAAAGTGAAATACCTGGGGGTTAATTTGACTGGGAAAAATTTGAATTTGTTCAAAGATAATTATGAAAAATGTTGGTCTGAAATTAAAAAGGACTTAGAAACTTGGTCAAGATTGAAACTTTCCTTGTTGGGAAGAATTGCAGCAGTTAAGACGAATGTATTGCCAAGAATGTTGTTTCTGTTCCAAACCCTCCAGATCGTGGACAGAGTGGAGTGTTTTGGAAAGTGGCAGAGGGATATTATGAAGTTTGTCTGGCAGGGCAAAAAGCCCCGAATAAAATTTAAAATACTAACAGATGCAAAGGAAAGAGGGGGATTTGCCCTGCCGGACTTAAGGTTGTATTATGAAGCTGCATCCTTCTGCTGGATGAAGGATTGGTTTTTGTTAGAAAACGCTGATGTCCTAGATCTGGAAGGGTTTAACAATGCTTTTGGGTGGCATGCATATCTGTGGTACGACAAGGTAAAGTTTCACAAATTGTTCAAAAACCATATTGTCAGGAAAGCTTTATTCATTGTCTGGACTAAATATAAGGACTTACTTGAAAATAAGACCCCGAGGTGGTTATCACCGATGGAGGCTAAGACCAGAAAACTAATTAACATGGAGAGTGGCTGGGTAAAATATTGTGAGATAATAGAAAGAGTTGGCGATACTTGGAGGTTGCAGAGTTTTGAAAAATTGAAAGGAAAGGTGCGAGACTGGTTTCACTATGCCCAAATTCTAGAGATTTTTAAAAAGGATAAAAAAATTGGTTTCCAGGTGGAAAAATCAAAATTAGAGTCAGAACTACTTGAACCTAAGACGAAAGTGCTTTCAAGAATGTATAACTTGCTGCTTAAATGGAACACTCAAGATGAGACAGTTAAATCAGCCATGATAAAATGGGCACAAGACATTGGGTACAACATTATGTTTGAAGACTGGGAAAGGTTATGGACCACCGGTATGAAATTTACGGCATGTAGTGCCTTAAAAGAAAACATTATGAAAATGATGTACAGGTGGTACCTGACCCCAGTCAAACTTGCAAAGATATACCATCTGTCTGATAATAAATGTTGGAAATGTAAGGAGGCTGAAGGAACATTCTTTCACCTCTGGTGGACATGCCCGAGGGTGAAGGCTTTTGGGGAAATGATTTATAACGAGTTGAAAAAGGTATTTAAGTATACCTTCCATAAGAAACCAGAGGCCTTCCTCCTGGGCATTGTAGGCCAGAGAGTGTCAAAGAAGGATAGAACTTTCTTTTTATATGCAACTACAGCAGCAAGAATTCTTATAGCCAAATATTGGAAGGCACAGGAGCTACCCACGCTGGAAGAGTGGCATACGCAACTGATGGACTACATGGAACTAGCCGAAATGACTGGCAGAATCCGAGACCTGGGAGAAGAGGCAGTGGAAGAGGATTGGAAAAAATTTAAGGACTATCTACAAAAACATTATAAGTTATATGAATGTTGAGAATTTGCTAAGTTTTGGGAAAAACATGCTTCAGTATTGAGATCGGAAAATGATGGAAATTAAGTTATGACTGTGAAAAGTTTAAATTTTAGAGTATATAATTAGATGAAAGTACAAAAACACATGAAACAAGGTATCAATTTGCTGTTTATTTTTTATTGCAAAGAAAACAGGGGATGGAAGATGTGGGGAAGTCCAGTTGATTATGAAAAAAGATTTGGAAAAGTGAATTTTCTTGTATTTAATTTTTTCTTTCTTTCTGTAAAATCGCTTCTGTTGTGTCATTGACGATGCATTCTGACCTTGGAAAAAAAGCAAATAAAAATATTATTAAAAAAAAAAAAAACATAAGGGAATTAAGGACGGTGGGAGGCAGTCCAGTGTTCTTTGTGGACAAAAAGGACACTAAACAGCCCAGATTGGTCGTAGAATTCAGATCCTTGAACCTTGTATCAGAACCCGTGACCTTCCCAATGCCCAGGATTGACGATATTTTAACCCGGGTGAGGAAGGGAAAGATCTTTACCAAGCTGGACCTTCAGGGGGCGTACAATTTGATTAGGATGAGGGAAGGGGATGAATGGAAAACCACCATGTTCACCCCTCTAGGAGCCTTTGAGTACCTCGTTATGCCCTTTGGATTACAATCAGGCTCTGCCTGTTTTCAATCTTTCATGCACCATGTGTTGGAATCCTTGCTATACAAGAATTGTGTGGCCTTTCTAGATGACGTGTTAATCTATTCGGACAATGAGGAGCAACACGTTCGGGACGTTCAGGAAGTGCTAAAGAGGCTACAGGAACACCAGTTGTGGGTCAAATTGGAGAAGTGCCAATTCCACGCACGAGAGGTCGAGTTCCTGGGATACAGGTTGTCGGACAAGGGCCTAGCTATGGACCCAAGCAAGGTGCAGGCGGTGCTGGAATGGAAGGCCCCCAAGACCCGGAAGGACGTGCAGAGGTTCCTGGGGTTTGCGAACTTCTATCGGAAGTTCATCAAGAACTTCGCCCACTTAACCGCACCCATCACCGATTGTCTCAGTAGCAAAAGGAAGTTCGTCTGGACAGAAGAGGCACAGCAATCTTTCGAAAGGCTAAAAAAGGCGTTTGCTTCGGAAGAGCAGCACAAGATCCAGGGGCGCAGCACAAAATCCAGGTGTGCACGGATCATAAGAACCTAGAGTACTGGAGGACTGCACGAGTACTCAACCAACGACAGGTGCGGTGGGCTCAAGAATTCTCCAAGTTTTTCTTTGAGATTCGATACGTGCCGGGAGAGGAAAACGTCAGAGCAGACGCCCTCTCCCGGAAGCCGGAGTATCTGGAAGGAGAAGGACCACCAGAAGCACGACATGTGATTCCCGAGAACCGATGGGTGTGGGGGGGGAGTGTTAGTTGAGACACGAGAACTAGTAGGACTGACGAGGGACGACGAGCTCGCCCAAACGAAAATCCAGGAACTCAGAGGCATGGGGGGAAACCATGGGGGGTTTGAGGAGAAAGATGGGGTACTATATTACAGGGGAGCACTATATGTACCAGGGGATGACTTGAGGAGAAGGGTACTCAAACAACTCCATGATAACCCGACGGCGGGGCATTTCGGTCAACACAAGACCATGTTGCTGGTCACCAGGCAGTTCTGGTGGCCAAGGGTGAGGGAAGATGTACGGGAGTACGTACGAGGGTGTGACTGCTGCCAGCGAGCAAAGGGGGAGAGGGCGGTGCCCGCGGGACTACTGGAACCTTTACCCACACCGGGAAAACCATGGGAGGTGGTGTCCATAGATTTTATGACAGATTTGCCCAAATCGAGAGGGAAAACAGCTGTCATGGTGGTTGTAGACCTGTTAACAAAAATGTGCCATTTTATCGCTTGCTCGCATGCGGTGACGGCAGAGGAAACTGCCAGGCTGTTTGTGGATCACATCTTCAGACTGCATGGCGCCCCCTTGAGGGTTTTGTCCGACCGAGGGAAGCAATTTACATCCCGGTTCTGGAGGAAGTCGAGGTGAACTTCCCGGTTCTTGCTGGAAGTCGAGGTGAGCTTCTCGACGGCCAGACACCCAGAGACCAACGGACAAGCGGAAAGAGCGAACAGTATACTCCAA
This sequence comes from Podarcis bocagei, assembly GCF_964188305.1. Classification (NCBI taxonomy): domain Eukaryota; kingdom Metazoa; phylum Chordata; class Lepidosauria; order Squamata; family Lacertidae; genus Podarcis; species Podarcis bocagei. The sequence continues at coordinate 11,125,890 of NC_138131.1, forward strand.
CAATATCTACGCTGCTATGTCAGCGAGAGGCAGAACGACTGGGTGGATAAACTGGGGCTGGCAGAATTTGCGTACAATAACGCGGAACACGTGTCCACGGGGATGAGCCCGTTCATGGCCAATTACGGGTGTCATCCCAGGGCTTTCCCATGGGGTGGGGAGGAGAGGTGGAGTGTGCCAGCAGCAGAGCAGTTTGTGGAAGAAATGGAAGCCTTACACCAACAACTTAAAATGAACTTGGAAAGGGCCAAGGAAGTGTATAAGAGGCATGCAGACAAGCACCGCAGGGAAGGAGAAACCATACGGGTGGGGGACCGGGTGTGGTTGTCAACCCAGGGGTTACCTTTCAAGGGAGGGTGCAAGAAATTGCTGCCCAGGCGGCTGGGACCTTTCGAGGCAACCCAGCAGGTCAGTCCAGTGGCCTTTCGGCTCAAGTTGCCGACCAGTATGAAACTACACCCGGTGTTCCATAGGTCCCTACTCTCTCTGTCCAGGGAGGGGCTGGAATTTCCGGGGCGAGAGAGAGAGGTCCCCACTCACCCACGCATAGAGGAGAGGGAACTCAGCAGTCAAGCCATGGAAATACTTGATTCAAGATTGAGAGGAGGGGTAGTGGAGTATTTGGTGGCTTGGGAGGGGGAACCTGAGTCGGAAAACACGTGGGTTCCAGCGGAGACCATCAGGGATGAGGATCTCAGGGGGGAGGCCAGACACTAGTACGAAAAGGGTTTTAGAACTAATTCAAGAATTTGGTCAAGTTGCAGGATTAAAGTTCAATAAACAAAAAACTTTTTTGGAGAAAAATTTAATAGCTATGGAAAGGGAGAGGTTCCAGAATGAAACAGGGTTGACAGTGGTCAAGAAGGTGAAATACTTGGGGATTAATATGACATCTAAGAATGTGAATTTGTTTAAAGATAATTATGAGAAATGCTGGACAGAAGTTAAAAAGGATCTAGAAATATGGTCAAATTTGAAGCTTTCCTTGTTAGGCCGAATTACAGTTATTAAGATGAATGTATTGCCTAGAATGTTATTTTTATTTCAAGCATTGCAAATTCTTGACAAGATGGACTGTTTCAAGAGGTGGCAGAAAGACATTTCGAAATTTGTCTGGCAGGGCAAAAAACCCAGAATAAAGTTTAAAATTTTAACAGATGCAAAGGAAAGAGGGGGATTTGCCCTGCCGGACTTAAAACTGTACTATGAATCAGCAGCTTTTTGCTGGATGAAAGAGTGGCTGCTCCTCGAGAATACAGATACTTTGGACTTGGAAGGTTTTAATAATGTATTTGGATGGCATGCATATCTATGGTATGATAAGGTTAAAGCGCATAAAGCTTTTAAAAATCACATTGTTAGGAAAGCATTATATAATGTCTGGATCAGATACAAAGATTTTTTGGAAAATAAAACCCCAAGCTGGCTATCGCCAATGGAAGCTAAAGCCGTGAAAAAACTTAACATGGAGGCCAAATGGCCAAAATATTGGGAAATTTTGGAACAAGAGGGAGATAAACGGAAATTACAGAGTTATGAGAGATTGAAGTCTAAAGTACGAGGCTGGCTCCATTACTATCAAATAATGGAGGTGTATAAACAGGACAGGAAAATTGGCTTCCAGGTGGAGAAATCAAAACTAGAAACAGAACTGTTAGAACCCAATGCTAAGAATCTGTCAAGAATGTATAATTTGTTGCTGAAATGGAATACACAAGATGAAACAGTTTAATCTGCTATGATTAAGTGGGCACAGGACATTGGTCATAACATTATGTTTGCTGACTGGGAACAGTTGTAGACCACCGGTATTAAATTCACGGCATGTAATGCCTTAAAGGAAAATATTATGAAAATGATCTATAGGTGGTACATGACCCCAGTCAAGCTAGCAAAAATTTACCATTTGCCTGATAATAAGTGTTGGAAATGTAAAGAAACTGAAGGTACTTTTTATCACCTTTGGTGGACGTGCCCGAAGATTAAGGCTTTCTGGGAAATGATATATAATGAAATGAAAAAGGTACTTAAATGTACTTTCCCTAAGAAACCAGAGGCCTTTCTCTTGGGCATTGTCGGCCACTTGGTGCCAAAGAAAGACAGAACTTTTTTTATGTATGCTACAACAGCAGCAAGAATACTCATCGCAAAGTATTGGAAGACACAAGATCTACCCACTCTGGAAGAATGGCAGATGAAGGTGATAGACTACATGGGACTGGCTGAAATGACCGGCAGAATCCGTGACCAGGGGAAAGAGATGGCGGATGAAGACTGGAAGAAATTTAAAATTTATCTTAAGAAACATTGCTAAATTAATGAATGCTAAAATGTTGAGGTTTTAGAAAAAAGGGATTACAGCTGTAAAAGATTAAGTATAAGAAAAGAATAAGGGAAAATTCGATAAAACCAAGGGGCAGGATTTGCTGAAACAAATTTGGAAATTGGGATGCAGAAAGGGGAGGTATGGGGAAGTCGGTGAAGTAAGGTTTAAGAAAAAAGGACTCGACTTCCGGAGGCGGCGCGAAACGGTAAGGGCGGTCCTCTTCGCTCTGTGAAGGGGAGCTCCGCAGAAACGTGTCGTCCGCTACGGCACAGCGGAGACCCATAAAGATAAACCACAGGCAGAGTGAGCCTGTGACCGTGGGACTCGGCGGGCACCAGAAGCGCCCCCCGAAACGAAGAAGGAACCCCGTAAGGGGCTCCGGAATGTGGAAGGGTGGCGCGGTGCTGTGAGTTGATCGCTCTTTCTGCAGAAGTGAAGCCGCGCGGCTGCTACCGATGAGCGCTGACCTTTTTTCCTGGAACAATTGATTTAAAACTACAAACCCGTAAGTAAGGGGAAATTAAGAAATCTTGGGACTAAAGAGACTGAATTTGGCTGAAAGCGGGAGATGCAACCAGGAAGTCCGTCTCCCGACCGTGCTTAAAGAACTAAAGTAAAGATTTTGACAAGCTGGAATCGCTTAAAAAAAAAAAGGTTTAAAATTGTGGCTTATTGTGCAACAACTGAATTTGCTTTCAAGAGACTTTTAAGAGATTAAGAGACAATTTCGTTTTACTTTTCTTGGTTACCCTCCCTTTTCTTTCTGGATTGTTTAAAAGAAGCCCAATTCACGGGCTGTCAGGCTAAAGGCAAAAAGAACTGTCAAACTGCTGAATCTGGCTAACTGTCGAAAGTGTTGCATTGGAGCGTTACAATTTGGATACAAATGGGGAAGTTATTTCTCGCACCTCTTTGAGACTTTGTTTTAACTTTGGGAAGTTCTGCATCGCAAAAGGGAGCTGAAGGATCCTTTCAACGTGTTTTAAACTGCTGGGATTTTAATGGCGGAACAACTCTATTCTTTCCTTTGAGACATTGTTGCACTCCCCCTAGAGGACTGTGGATTTACAATTGTCTGGGATTTGCCTTCTGTTTTGATTTTCTGCTGCCTTGCTGTTTACTCTCTGGAACTGACTTTCCCATGGGACTGCACATAGCTTGACCTTGGCACGTAGACAGGATTGGAATGAGTGGCACGGGGAAAGCAAGATTGGCTAAAACGAAAGCTAAACAATTAGTACAAACAACTCTGACTTCTCAGCCACACAGATCATCTGTCCCATCTGTTTTAGGGATACAAGAAGGAGAAGCTGAGCAGACATCATTAGAGGATATGGCTACAGGAGGATCTTCTGCACTTTTAGAACAAATTTTGGGACAATTGGAAAGTTTAAATAAAAAGGCAGACGAGCATTCGACAAAAATTGACCAAGCCACAGCCAGCATTAATAAATTGACTGAACAAGTTGCTCAACATACACAAGCAATCGGGAATCTACAGGAAGCAACTCTAGAAAATCGCAAACTGGCTGAGGAAGCTAATCAAAAAGCTGTGGAAGCCAATCAGAAAGTTGAAGCAATACAGGTGGAAGTAAAACCTTTGCACAAACAAATTAACGAACAGCAGGCCTACCTGTCTATGATTGAATTAAGAAATAGGGAAAATAATCTCAGATTGAGAGCCATCCCGGAACTTGAACAGGGGGATTTGATTGGTTATTTGTCATCAGAATTTTCAAAGTTCTGGGCCATTGAAGAAGATAAGGACTTCAAAATCGTAAGTGCTTTTAGACTGGGAAGAGTGGTGAGGAAGGACAGATCCAGAGACTGTTTGATCATTTTGAGATCCAAGCAAGAGAGAGACAAAATATTAGGCCTTCATTTCGAAAAATCACTTGATATTCAAGGCAACAAGGCAGAAATCTACAAAGATATCCCGAAACAACTTTTGGACCTTAGATCTACATACACAGATTTAACAAGATTGTTGAGAAGCAACTCAATTCCCTTTAGGTGGGAATTTCCTCAAGGATTATCCTTTAACTTCAAAGGAAAGAAATTCAAAATTAAATCAGCAGAAGACCAAAATTTCTAGACGACCACGGAGAGGACCTTCAGAAAGGAGCAGTAGGACCTGGGTCTTGGCCACCACCTCCGCCAGTACCAGCACCTGTACCCGCACCCTTGGGACCAGAGGATCAAAAGGAAAAGACACCACCACCAAGGGAATAGCGGATTGATCCAGGATGTCTCTGCAGCTTCTTAGTTGGAATATTAATGGCGGGAATACCCCGGAAAAAAGGACAAGAATATTTCATATATTGAAGAAAGAACAATTGGACATTATTTGTTTGCAGGAAACCCATGTGACTAGGCTCCACAGAAAAGTGCTAATTAACAAAAGACTAGGCCAAGAATTTATATCATCGGACAGAGTCAAAAAAAGAGGAGTGGTGATTTATGCAAAGGAGAGCCTATCACCAAAGTTTTTATTTAAAGATGAACAAGGAAGAATTTTGGCAATTGAGATTCAGACTCAAGGAGAAAAGTTTTTGATACTAGGAATATATGCACCGAATGAGGGGAAATCAGAATTTTACAAGAAACTGCATGAGACTATGCTGGATTATCTGGACTATAGCAACATCATTATGATGGGAGATATGAATGGGGTGGTCTCTATAAATATGGATAAGTCACAAAATCAAAATTTGACAAAAGACGGCAGATGACCTAAAATTTTCTTTGAGCTAACTGACAACATGGACCTGATTGACATCTGGAGGACAAAGAACCCCCTAGGAAAAGAAGGAACATTCTTTTCTGAAGCCCATCTGACATGGACAAGAATCGACCAAATATGGATAACTAGAGGACAGGCACCTGAGACTAGAAAAGTGGAAATCTGCCCAAAAACCTGCTCCGACCATAACGCCATGAAAATGGAAATTAGACTAACCCCAATCGGTTCCTTCAGATGGAAAATGAATGACACCTTGTTAAGAGATCAGGAGGTTGTGAAGAAGGCCCAGAAGACATTACAAGACTATTTTGAAATAAATCTGAATACCACAGTGGAAAAAAGAGTAATCTGGGATGCAAGTAAAGCTGTTATGAGAGGGTTTTTGATACAACAGAACACGATAAAGAAAAGACTCTGGAATGAAAAAAAGGACAAGATTTTAGAGAAGATAAGAGATGGTGAGAAAAAATTAAGATCAAAACCCAAATCTCAGGAGATTCTGAGAGAAATCAAATTCCATCAAGCACAATATGCCAAATTGATAAATCAAGAAGTAGAGTGGAAAATTAAATTAATGAAACAAAGATCATTTGAATCAGCAAATAAGTGTGGGAAACTGCTAGCATGGCAGTTGAAAAAGAGACAAAAACTGAACACGGTTACAAACCTAGAGATTGAAGGGAGAAATATTCAGAAACCTGAGGAAATTAGAAAGTGCTTCCAGAGATACTTCAAACAACTTTACACGCAAGGGCCGCAGAAAGAGACTGAGATAGACCAATTTTTAAAAATAAATGGACTACCAAAATTATCCCAGGAAAAGAGAACAGCTCTGAACTATAAAATAACACAACAAGAAATTGAAGGTGCCATTCAGAATATGCAACTAGGCAAATCTCCAGGACCAGATGGACTCACCTCCAAGTATTATAAGACATTGAAAGATCTCTTGATTCAACCACTAATGGAGGTGTGTAATCAGATCATGGAGGGGAAGAAGGCACCGGAATCGTGGAAAGAAGCTTTCATCACATTGATACCTAAATTGGAAACTGAAAAGACTCAACTTAAGAACTACCGTCCCATCTCACTCCTAAATGTGGATTACAAAATTTTTGCAGACATTCTGGCAAGTAGACTTAAAAAAGTGTTAAATGAAGTAATTCATAAAGATCAGGCAGGCTTTCTCCCAGGCAGACATTTGTCTGATAATACTAGAAATATTATTAACATTTTGGAACTTTTGCAAACGAACATTAATACAAAAGCAGTGTTAATTTTTATTGATGCGGAGAAGGCATTTGACAACATCTCTTGGAAGTTTATGAAGAAAAACCTTGAAGGGATGGGAGTGGGACGGGGGTTTGAAAATGGAATAGAGGCAATTTATTCAGAACAAAAAGCTAAATTGATAGTTAACAATGTGGTGACAGAAGAGTTCAAAATTGAAAAAGGAACACAACAAGGGTGCCCCATATCCCCTTTGTTATTTATATCAGTCCTGGAGGTGCTTTTGAATATGATTAGGGAGGACCGGTTGGTGCAAGGAATACAGGTTGGAGTGAAACAGTACAAACTTAAAGCTTTTGCAGATGACTTGGTTTTAACATTACAGGAGCCAGAATCTAGTACGAAAAGAGTTTTAGAATTGATTCATGAGTTTGGTCGGGTGGCGGGATTTAAACTGAACAAGCAAAAAACTAAGGTTTTGGAGAAAAATTTGACACCTTTGGAGTCAGAAAGGTTTCAGAAAGAGACTGAATTAAATGTGGTTAAAAAGGTGAAATACCTAGGGGTTAACTTGACTGCTAAAAACTTGAACTTATTTAAAGATAACTATGAAAAATGTTGGTCAGAAATCAAGAAGGATCTAGAAACTTGGTCAAGATTGAAACTTTCCTTGTTGGGTCGAATTGCAGCTATAAAGATGAATGTATTGCCAAAGATGTTGTTTTTATTTCAAACCCTACAGATTGTGGACAGAGTGGAATGTTTTGGAAAGTGGCAGAGAGATATTTCTAAGTTTGTCTGGCAGGGCAAAAAACCCAGAATAAAATTTAAAATTCTAACTGATGCAAAGGAAAGAGGGGGATTTGCCCTGCCGGACTTAAGGTTATATTACAAAGCTGCAGCTTTCTGCTGGATGAAAGATTGGTTACTCTTAGAAAACACTGATGTCCTAGATCTGGAAGGGTTTAATAATGCTTTTGGTTGGCATGCATATCTGTGGTACGACAAGGTAAAAGTTCATAAAGGGTTTAAAAACCATATTGTCAGGAAAGCAATATTTATTGTCTGGACAAAGTATAAAGACTTATTAGAAAATAAGACCCCAAGGTGGTTATCACCAATTGAGGCTAAGGCCCGGAAAAGAATCAATATGGAGGCCGGCTGGCCGAAATATTGGGAAATAATAGAAAAAATTGGAGACAATTGGAGGTTGCAGAGCTTGGAGAAATTAAAGAATAAGGTGCGAGATTGGTTACATTACGCTCAAATTAAAGAGGTTTTTAATCTAGACAGAAAGAAAGGATTCCAGGTGGAAAAATCGAAATTAGAAACAGAATTGTTAGAACCAAAGACCAAGGTACTTTCTAGAATGTATAACTTGCTGCTTGAATGGAATACTCAGGATGAGACAGTTAAATCAGCTATGATAAAATGGGCTCAGGACATTGGATATAACATCATGTTTGAGGACTGGGAAAGGTTATGGACCAGCGGAATGAAATTCACGGCATGTAATGCCCTGAAGGAAAATATTATGAAAATGATATATAGGTGGTACATGACCCCAATCAAGCTTGCAAAAATATATCACCTGTCTGATAATAAATGTTGGAAATGTAAGGAGGCTGAAGGGTCATTCTTTCACCTCTGGTGGACTTGTCCAAGAGTGAAGGTCTTCTGGGAAATGATCTACAATGAGTTAAAAAAGGTATTTAAATATACCTTTACTAAGAAACCAGAAGCCTTCCTCTTGGGCATTGTCGGCCAGAAAGTGTTAAAGAAGGACAGAACCTTTTTTATGTATGCGACTACAGCAGCAAGAATACTTATTGCAAAATATTGGAAGACACAAGATTTGCCCACACTGGAAGAGTGGCAGACGCAATTGATGGATTACATGGAACTGGCTGAAATGACTGGCAGAATCCGAGATTTGGGAGAAGAAACAACGGAAGAGGATTGGAAAAAGTTCAAGGACTATTTACAAAAACAGTATAAATTGTATGAATGCTAAGAAACTGCACGATTTAGAAAAATATGGTTCCAGTAACTTGATTGTGAGATATTGAAAATTAAGTGAGATGCAAGAAAGAATTGAAACTTAAAGTAATATTATGTTTATTTTCAGTTATAAGTAATTGACAAAATTTGCTTTAAGCTTAGAAAGATAACATTTGAGAAGTACAAAATAAGAAATCAAAGATGGTAACAATTTGCTGATACTTTTATTATAGAGAATGCAGGGTAAGGGAGATGTGAGGAAGTCCAGTTAGTTATATAAAAAAGGTTATGAATAGTTGTGTTTTTTCTTTTTTCTTTACTTTTCTTTTTCTATATTGTTTGTGGGTGTAATTGTATCTGTTTTCTTTTTTGGTTTGTTATTTTTTTGGGGAAGGGAATTTGTGTGTTTATTGTGTGCTTTTTATTTTATGTTTGAAAATTGAATAAAATATTTATTTTAAAAAAAAAGAAAAAAGGACTCGAAATTATACATGTTTGTTTATGTGTTTGTTTGTTTGTATTGTGTAATGTTTGTGTTTATAAAAATTGTGAAAAAGCAATAAAAAATTTATTTTTTTAAAAAAAGAGGATCTCAGGGGGGAGTTTCACAGCAGGTTCCCAAGGAAGCCCAAACCGGTAGCGAGGTTCTGGGAGGAGCAATTTGGCACTACAGATGAGGAAGAAGAGTTTGTGGGGTTTCCGGCGTCCGACGAGGAGGAAGGAGAGGAATCTGAGGGTGAGGAATCGGACTGGGAGGGTGATCAAAGAGATAGCAGCAGGTGGAGAGCTATGTTTGAATCTTCAGAGGATGGGGGTAGCTCCTTCAGGGGATTTCCCGCATCACCGTCAGAGGGAAGGGAGGAATTTAGGCCAAAGGAATGGGACGGAGGTGAGGGGGGTTCTGGGGGGAGGTGGATGTCAGGGAACTGCCATCGGAGCCAAGAGTGGAGGTAAGGCTCCCCGACCATGCAGGAGAAGGGACCAGCAGAGGGAGAGAGAACACTCCCTTTGGGGAAGGTTATCAGCATGACACCGGGGAGGAAGGGGACCAGGGAAGGACTTTGGAGAGAGGGCTCCAAGACTCTTCCACAGAGACCAGCGGGGAGAGGCCAGGACCTCCGCTGGCTACGCCTACTCTGCGCAGAAAACTTCCGCGCAGGGAGGCTAGGCGGAGACTGGGCGTCAAGGAATTTTTATGTTGGAAGAAATTCAGGAAACGCCCACTGACGGATTCTGCCAGCGACTGACACAGCCACGGAGGAAGGGCTGTCCAGCCAGGGAAAGGTTTAGCCAGGCAACGTTGCCTAGAACTTCAGCATCCTCTACGCACGAGCAACCCCAATTCCAATTACAATATCAATCTGTACTTACCCCTCTTTGTACATTCCTTTTCGTACCACTCTGGTACGGGCAGTCCGAAACCATGCCTGTGTAAACTCCGTATTCCTTTTCCCAACCTTTAACCTGTCTATGATTAATGTCTTATATGCAATAATTAATGTCTTATATACAACCCTTGCTTTGTACTTATGTTAACCAATCAGCAACAAGCACACACGTGGCAGACGCTGTATAATATCCAATAAAAGGGAGTCTCCGAGGCTTGCTCGAGAGACGCCTCCCGTATGACACCTACCTACTCGTCCGTCGTTCATTTCAACCCAACAGGGTGTCATGACCTTCTAGATCTAAAATATCCCAATTTTTTAATAAATACCAAACTTTCAACCAGAGAAGACATGAGGCTTCGTAATATAGCTTCAAATCCGGTAACCCGTAGCCACCTCTTTCTACAGTATCTATTAATATCTTGTGCTTTACTCTTGGTCTTTTACCCTTCCACAAAAATTTAGAAATTTCTTTTTGCCACTTGTTGATACTGCTGGTCTTTCCTGTAATTGGAATCGTTTGGAATAGAAATAGTAGCTTCGGTAAAACTATCATTTTAATTACCGAAATGCGGCCCAGGAATGATAAATTTAACCTTGTCCATGTCTCCAACTGTCTTTTGATATCTTTCCAACAATGGGTATAATTATCTTCATATAAGTTAATATTCTTTGGTGTTATCCATAATCCTAAATACTTGATTTTGGGGTAGATTTTAATGTGTATTATTTGTTCTAATTCTGCTTTTTCATCTGGCGACATATTTTTAACTAATAGTTTTGTCTTGTTTAAATTCATTTTGAACCCCGCAACTTTACCGTAGCCATATATTATTTCCAACGCCTTTCTTAAACTCTGTTTTGGTTGCTCCGTAGTTATAATTAAATCGTCAGCAAATGCCCTCATTTTGTAACTTCTATTTCCCAGCATAATCCCTTTTATTTCTTTTTCTTCCCTAATTTGTTGACATAAAACTTCCAATGTTAATATGAACATTAAGGGGGATAGTGGGCGACCTTGTCTGACCCCTTTACTGATTTCACACTCCTGTGATAAATTTCCATTGATTATGATTTTAGCTTTTTGTTTTGATTATATTGCTTCAATCCCTTTTATATACTGTATACCAAAATCCATATGGTGTAATAGACCTTTCATAAATTTCCAGGATACCCTGTCGAAAGCGTTTTCTGCATCTATAGCCATTAAGACTGCCTTCTTTTCTATTCTTAAGTCTAATTACGCTAATAAGTTTATAATGTTTCTAGTGTTGCTATAAATGTGCCTCCTGGGCAAAAAGCCAGCTTGGTCATTGTGTATCATCATCTGGAAGCCTTTTTTTGATCTTTCGGCTAAAATATTTGCATATAATTTATAATCGTTCTTTAGAAGTGCGATAGGCCTATAGTTGTTAATAAGTAGATTTTCCGTTCCCTGTTTTGGAATTAATGCAATAAGGCTGTCTTTCCAAGAATCTGGCATGGTTCCGTCTTTTAAGGTGTTGTTCATGATACTTCTTAATGGGTCAGACAGCAAGTCCTCCATTTTTTTATAATATATTGCCGGTAGGCCGTCTGGCCCTGGTGGCTTTCCTATCTTTGCTTCCTTAATTGCTCTTTGAATTTCGTACGATGTAATTGTTGATTTAAAGCAGAGTCTCGTGCCCAGCGGAAGGATGAGGAGTACGTGCTGCATACTCTATATTGCTTTATTTACAGTTCAAAGCTGGTATATTACAGAAAGACATCTTGCCTCTGCCGGAGCAGTAAATGCATCCTCTCTCCTCAACAGCTCGGAGAGAATCACACAGTGAAAAACAGGAAACCAGTGTACGTCACATCCAGTCTCCCTTTCCCGTGAGAAACTCCAACAGTACAGACTGTGGAATGTAAACACCTGTCTCGTGACAAGCCCTTTCGCTGCACAGTGAAGGAAAGCAGAAACCAACATCCTCCCCCTTTCTGTGAACATCACTGGGCAGCGTGTTCGTACATTATCAGTACAAACCCAACTTCTGCACATAGGTACAGTGTTGATCCCTTGATACAATCTTGGACAATACATCAGCAGGAATTTCATTACCTGGCATATAGGACACCGTTACGAGTCCCTTCTGAATACATTCCCTAGCATGCTGCAATTTTAATTGCAAGTGCTTCGTGCTTTGCTTACAACCTTCAGACTTCAGCAAAGCCAAACATGCTTTGTTGTCCTGGTAAACCTGGATTGGACATTTGACAGGAATTTTCATATCTTTGCACAATTGTACTAACCATTCACAATCTTTAAGTGAATATGACAGTGCATTCAGTTCAGCTTCACAAGTACTTAAGCTAACTGTTGTTTGCTTCTTGCATGACCAATCAAACAGACCCTGATTGTACATGTAGCAAACTCCAGACGTACTTTTCCTGTCTGTAGTGTCACTTCCATAACTTGCATCTGCAAATATCTCAAGACCACCAGACTTCTGATTGTTAAATCTCAGTCTGTAATGCATAGTGCCTTTCAAATACCGCGCTATGCGTTTCAGAGCTTTCCAATCCTTGACACTAGGATTGTTGACTTGTCTGCTTAGCAAATTACAGCTAACAGCAATGTCTGGTCTTGAACATCTGGCAATGAAGTTTAGCTTGCCTAGCACACTTCTGTAGAGTGTTGTGTCAGAAAATGCTTCTTCAGTGTCATCTACCTGATAACCTGTTGTCATCGGTGTGTCTACAGGGTTAGCATCCATCAGGTTTAGTTTGCTTAACACATCAGCAATTTTCCGTGACTGGTGTACTAGAATGTTACCATCTTGATTTCTCTCTATTTCCAGAGATAGGTAGTTGTTTACCTCACCAAGATCTTTCATGTCAAAGTGCTCTTTCAGTTGAGCTAGGGCGTTATTGTACATTGCGACATCTTTCCAAAAGAATAATAAATCATCAACATAAAACAAACAGTACAGTTTCTTTTGCCCCTCCTCTTTGACAAATACACATGGATCAGCTTTCCCTTGCTGAAAACCTAGAGAAAACAATACTTCAGTGAGTTTTGTGTGCCAACACCGTGCACTTTGTTTGAGACCATAAAGGGATTTCTTCAGAGCACAAACAAATCCCTGTTTTACCTGTACGCCATCAGGTGGAAGCATATAAAGTGATTCATCCAGAGATCCGTACAGAAAAGCTGTATTAATATCATGGTGACTAATGTGTAGATTTTCCTCTGCAGCTAGCTTGAGCATAAGCCTAATGCTCTCATATCTCACTGTGGGTGAGTAGGTCTCGTGATAGTCTTCACCTGGTACCTGTGCAAAACCTCTGGCTACCAATCTGGCTTTGTGTCTGACTATCTTGCCATTTTGATCTGTCTTCGCTTTGAAGACCCATTTGCTTCCAAGCAGTTTCATTCCTGGAACTACTGGAACTAGTTCCCATGTTTTGTTCCTTTCTAAGGAATCAAGCTCAGCCTTCATGGCATTTAACCATGGCTCAGCTTCCTTTGAATCCAAACCCTGGATTTCTTGGAAACTTGAAGGTTCAAATACCTTCTTGGAGCTTTTAACAGCTGTTACTGCTATCGTAGCAAACTCATCAGCAAATCTCTTTGGAGGTTTGCCTTTTGTGGCTCTTTGTGACCTACGAATTAGCCTTAAGTCTTCAACACTCTCCTCTTCCTTCTTAGGAGAAAAGCGACCTATTGTGAACAATGGTTCCTCCAATTCCTGATCAGAGCTTTCAGAGGGTCGCATAGAGGCTTTCGCACTCTTGAAATCCTCTGAATCACCCGATTCAGTTTCAGATTCAGACTCAGAACCTTCATCAGTGGGTTGTTGTGGTTGCTTTTGACTATCCTCAGTCTCATCACCGTCATCAGGATAACATTGGAAAATTCCCACATTCTCCCCCCACTTTGCATTGTACTCAACACTTCTCGTGAGCTTAATTGTCTTAGAGTCAGTCATCATTATTCTGTATGACCCTTTCTGATAACCTAGAAAGATACCATGCAATCCACGCTTGTCTAACTTGGAGTTTTGTGGTGAGTGAACCCACATGTCAGAACCAAAAATCTTCATGTGTTTGATGTATGGCTTCTTGCCAAACATCTTCTCATACGGGGTACAATCAATCGCTGAAGATAACCTGCGATTATAACTGTAAACAAAACACGAGAGAGCTTCGGCCCAATAACTCTCTGGAAGATTGGCATCATGCAGCAAGGTTTTTAACCCTTGAAGCAATGTCTGATTTGCCCGTTCCGCAAGTCCATTCTGCCATGGCGAGCGAGGACTAGACAAATCGTGTTGAATTCCTTTCTCAGTCAGAAAAGCTTCAAACTGCTGAGAAGTGAATTCTCCCCCGCGATCACTGAAAAGAGTCTTTATCTTCTTACCATGCACATTTTCCAACCAAGCACAGAATTCCTTGAACCTAGGAAAAGCCTCTGATTTCTGCTTGAGATTGTACACAAAAATATATCTAGAAAATGCATCAATGAGAACCATGAAGTACCTATTGCCACCCAAAGAGGGCGCTAGTGGTCCAACCAAATCTGCATGAACAACCTGGTATGGTTCTGTAGCTTGCCTACTAGACACCTTACCTTTCGCAGCCATTTTCACCTTGTTTGCTGCGCATGCTTTGCACTTCATGTGGTACCTGCAGGGTTTAATAGTCATACCTTCAACCAAGGCAGGCATTTTAGATACTGCCTCAAAATGCAAATGACCAAATTTTCGGTGAAAATCATGAATACATTCTGCATGCAAACTTTTGTTAGAACCTGCAATGCAACAAGTGTCATCCTTTTCGACATCATCATAATACAAAACAAACAAACGATCAACATATTCAGCATGCAATACATAATCATTTTTCTTTGTGATGATGCACTTCTTGTTCTTGAAGGAAACGTCAATGTTCCGCTCATTCAGCTGTCCAACACTGAGCAGATTATGTTTGGCGTCTGGCATGTAAAGCACATTCTGTATCGATAAGTCCAAACTGTGAAGAACAACAGTTCCGTAGCCTTTACTGGGAATAGTGTGGTCATCCGCCTGGTGAATCGCACCTTCCTGCGGTGTAAAAGACACAAACAGTCTCTTATCGTTGCACATGTGGTGGGTTGCCGCTGAATCAACAACGAAGAAAGATCTAGACATCTTCTGGACCTCTGCAACCTTTGGAGTGAAGCGTGAAACCATAGCCTTGTGCTGCGTTGTCCTAGACACCGGACCTTTGCCTTTGCCTCGGCCTTTTCCACGTGATGAGCTTTCGCTGCGCTGCTCTGTCTTGGCCCTGGGATATCTGCATTCCCTCTTCATATGGCCTAGACGTCCACACGAGTAGCATTTCACTGCCTTCAAAGCTTTGGCGCCATCTGGTGGTTCCACTGCACTATGGGATGACGTCTGTGAAGACTCCCCCTTGCCCATGCAGCTAGCACCCCGGCAATCTGCTTCATTTTGAATCACGGCAGTAACAAAGTCCACTGTCAGCTGAGCAGTTGGCTGCACAGCAATCTGGGTTGCAACAGACTCCCAACCTGAACCCAAAGATTGTAGTAGCATGAAGGAATACACAGCCTCTGGAAAGTTGAGTCCTCTCTGTTGCAGCTCATGTCTCAGATTTTGCATCTCCATCAGATGTAAACGCACATCTCCACCTTCAGCAAGAGCCATATTATGCAGCTTGTTAAAGTAAAACATAGTAGATCCAGCTTCTGTCCTTAAGTGAGCCTCTCTCAAAGCGTCCCAAATTTCTCTGGCTGAGGTCTTATCACGCAATAGACAGAGCTCTTCTGGGGATACTATCAATGTAAGAGTTCCCCTTGCTTTGGAATCTTTAGCTTCCCATGCATCTGTAACTGGAACTGGGGGGGTGTCTGTAATCACCTCAAACAAACCCTCTTTCCGCAGAATTGCCTCTGCATACAGAACCCAGTCGGCATAGTTTTTCTTGTTGAGCTTAGGAATCCCACAAGCATCCTGAAGGGCCATCATGACTCTGGCATTAGCCTTCAGCGTCATATATGCTGCTTTAAATCCTGCTGCGTCACTGCTGCAGCTGCTTTATTCCAAAAGCGCACTTAAAAGTTACTTTCGATTTCCCCAGCATAGTGACTTGTGCCTGGGAGCCTTTTGCCTTTTCCCGGCAAAACCGGCTTTAAAAGTTCAAAGACCAGCCATAAAGCCATTAACTAGAAGCTGGCAGGCTGCCCGGAGCAGTAGCACATACCTCATCAATCACTTTTACGCGCAGAGCAGATTCCGATCTGATCTGTCCCTCTGCATTCCGATCCTTTGCCGGCACTCCGATTCGACTTCTGGAGCCCATAACCACGTGTTGATTTAAAGCAGAGTCTCGTGCCCAGCGGAAGGATGAGGAGTACGAGCTGCATACTCTATATTGCTTTATTTACAGTTCAAAGCTGGTATATTACAGAAAGACATCTTGCCTCTGCCGGAGCAGTAAATGCATCCTCTCTCCTCAACAGCTCGGAGAGAATCACACAGTGAAAAACAGGAAACCAGTGTACGTCACATCCAGCCTCCCTTTCCCGTGAGAAACTCCAACAGTACAGACTGTGGAATGTAAACACCTGTCTCGTGACAAGCCCTTTCGCTGCACAGTGAAGGAAAGCAGAAACCAACAGTAATAGGGGCATTCAACAGTTCTTTTTGTTCTTTAGTAAGTTTCGGAAGACAGTTCTGTTCTAAATGTTCTTTAACTTCTTCTGTTGTTTCATTTCCTTCCTTATAGATTTCTCTAAAGAATTCGAGAAATCGTTTCTCTATTTCTTTAGGGTTGTTTATTATTTTGCCTTTGCACTTAACTCTATTTATAAGCCTTTCTGCCTCTCTCTTCTTTAATTGCCATGCTAATAACCAGGCTCAGGTTCTGTTTCAGGCTGTGTCTCTGTTTCAGGGTCCAGCGCTGTATCAAACATTGTTGCAGACTCAGGCTGTGGCACTATGGCTGTAGCTGTGGCTCTGGTTCTATTTCAGGCTCTGGCACTGTATCAAGCACTGTTTCAGGCTCAGGCTCAGGCTTCTGCTCTTTATTAGGCTTTGTCTCAGTCTTTGGCTCTAGCACTTATTCTAGCTCTATTTCAGGCTCGGCCTGTGTCTCAGCCTTTGTCTCTGGCTGTAGCTGTGGCTCTGGTTCTGTTTCAGGCTCCGGCGCTGTTTCAAGCCCTGTATCTGCCTCTGCCTCTGTTTCAGGCTCTGGCACTCTATCAAGCACTGTTTCTGGCTCTGGCTCTCTTTCAGGCTCTGGTTCTGAATTAGGGTTTTGTTCTGGCTCTGGCTGTGTCTCTGGATCTGGCTGTGTCTCTGCTTCAGGCTCCTATGCTGTATCAAGCACTGTATCAGGCTCTGCCTCTCCCTCTGCCCCTGGCTACGTTTAAGTGTCAGGCTCAGTTTCAGACAGTGTCTCTGTTTCAGGATCAAGCACTCTATCAAGCACTATTTCAGACTCAGGCTGTGGATCTCGGCTGTGGCTCTAGGCTCCGTCTGTGGCTCTGTCTGTGGCTCTGGCTCTCTTTCAGGGTCTGGTTCTGAATGAAGATCTGGTTCTGACTCTGATTCAGGGTCTCATGATGGCTCTTCCTCTGCCTCTGACCCAGCTATGTTTCAGGGTCTGGCTGTCTTTCAGGCTCTGGTTCTGAATTAGGGTTTTGTTCTGGCTCTGGCTGTGCCTCTGGCTCTGGCTCTGACTCCAGCTCCAGCTCCGGCACTGTATCAAGTACTGTTGCAGACTCAGGCTGTGGCTCTAGGCTGTGGCTGCAGCTATGTTTTGCGCTCCGGCCCTGTATCAAGCCCTATTTCTGGCTCTGGCTCTGGCTTTCATTCAGCTCTGGCTCTGGCTCTGGCTCTGATTCATGGTCTCACTCTGACTCTGATTCAGGGTCTCGCTCTGGCTCTGGCACTCTATCAAGGACTGTTTCAGACTCAGGCTGTGGCTGTGGCTCTGCCTCTGCTTCAGGCTCAGGCTCTGTTTGAGGCTGTGTCTCTTTTTTTTTATATAAAATTTTTATTGGTTTTACAGAATTTTAAAGAACAGACAAACACTTAAAAAGACATACAAACACGTATAATTTCATCATAGACCCCTTTTCCGAGACTCCCCCATACCCCCCCTTTCTGCATCCCAATGTCCATAATTTTATAGCAACTCCCAATTGTTCCTTTCCAACCTCTGTCATCTTAGTCTTCTCTATATTCTGACCTTATATCACTGTATCCCTTTATTCATGAAAACCACAACATTCTAACATTCCTCAAGTTTGTAATAGTCCTTAAGGTAGCTTTTAAATTTTCTCCAATCTTCTTCCGCCGTCTCTTTTCCTTGATCACGGATTCTGCCTGTCATCTCGGCCAGTGTCATAAAGTCCATCACTTTCCTCTGCCATTCTTCCAGAGTAGGTAAATCTTGTGTCTTCCAATACTTTGCGATGAGTATTCTTGCTGCTGTTGTAGCATACATAAAGTTCTGTCCCTCTTTGACACCAATTGGCCGACGATGCCCAAGAGAAAGGCCTCTGTTTTTTTAGGAAATGTACATTTAAGTACCTTTTTCATTTCATTATAAATCATTTCCCAGAAAGCCTTAATCTTCGGGCATGTCCACCAAAGGTGATAGAAGGTACCTTCAGTCTCTTTACATTTCCAACACTTGTTATCGGGCAAATGATAAATTTTTGCCAGCTTGACTGGGGTCATGTACCACCTATAAACCATTTTCATAATGTTTTCCTTTAAGGCATTACATGCCGTAAATTTAATACCGGTGTTCCATAACAGCAGACATAATGTTATGACCAATATCCTGTGCCCACTTAATCATAGCCGATTTAACTGTTTCATCCTGTGTATTCCATTTCAGCAGCAAGTTATACATTCTTGATAAATTCTTAGTATTGGGTTCTAGCAGTTCAGTCTCTAGTTTTGATTTTTCCACCTGGAAGCCAATTTTCCTATCCTGTTTGAAAAACTCCATTATTTGATGATATTGAAACCAATTTTGTACCTTATGTTTCATTTTCTCATGACTTTGTAATTTCAATTTATCTCCCTCCTGTTCCAAAATTTCCCAATACTTCGGCCATCCGACCTCCATATTGAGTTTCTTCACTGCCTTAGCTTCCACAGGTGACACCCATCTAGGGGTTTTGTTTTCCAACAGATCTTTGTATCTTATCCAAACATTAAACAATGCTTTTCTGACAATATGATTTTTAAAGGCACTATGCAGCTTAATTTTATCATACCATAGATATGCATGCCAACCAAATGCGTTATTGAAGCCTTCCAGATCCAAAATGTCTGTATTCTCGAGGAGCATCCACTCTTTCAGCCAGCAAAACGCTGCTGCCTCATAGTACAATTTTAAGTCCGGCAGGGCAAAACCCCCTCTTTCCTTAGCATCTGTCAGTATTTTAAATTTAATTCTGGGCTTTTTGCCCTGCCAGATAAATTTCGAAATATCTTTCTGCCACCTCTTGAAACATTCCATCTTGTCAAGAATCTGCAAGGTCTGAAACAAGAATAACATCCTAGGCAATACATTCATTTTAATCACTGCAATTCGGCCTAACATTGACAGTTTCAAATTTGACCATATTTCTAGATCTTTTTTGATTTCTGACCAACATTTTTCATAATTATCCTTATACAAATTCACATTTTTAGATGTCAAATAAACCCCTAGGTATTTCACCTTCTTGACCACCGTCAACCCTGTCTCCTCTTGGAATTTCTCCTTTTCCATATCTGTTAAGTTTTTTCCTAAAACTTTAGTTTTTTGTTTATTCAGCTTAAATCCAGCTACCTGGCCAAACTGCTGGATTATTTCTAACACCTTATTCGTACTAGTGTTTGGCTCTTGCAAAGTCAATACTAAGTCATCTGCAAATGCTCTTAACTTGTAATGTTTAGCTCCGACCTGTACACCTTTGACCTGCTGGTCATTTCTAATCATATTCAGCAAAACCTCCAGAACGGAAATAAAAAGCAATGGGGAAATTGGGCACCCCTGTCGTGTTCCTTTTTCTATCTTAAGTTCCTCAGTTAATACATTATTTACAATCAACTTAGCTTTTTGTTCAGAGTATATTGCACCCAAGCCATTCTCAAAACCTTGGCCTACCCCCATCCCATGAAGATTCTTTATCATAAAATTCCAAGAAATATTGTCAAAGGCTTTCTCCGCGTCCACAAAAATCAATACTGCTTTGGTATTTATATTCACCTCTAGCTTTTCCAGAATGTCTATTATATTCCTTACATTGTCTGATAGGTGTCTTTTTGGGAGAAAGCCTGCTTGGTCCTTGTGAATCTTCTCCATCAACACTCTTTTAAATCTTTTTGCCAAAATGTCTGCAAAAATTTTGTAATCCACATTAAGTAATGATATTGGGCGGTAGTTCTTAAGTTGAGTCTTTTCAGTCTCTGTCTTTGGTATGAGTGAAATATACGCTTCTGTGATGGGATGATTAGCTGCTTGTGCGTAAAATCGTGGTCCCTCAGAGTTTGTGCAACTCCACAAACCTCTGTGTGTGACAGAGCTCCTCAAACATGTCTGCCCTAGTCACTCGTAGATTCCGACAGTGGCTGTCTGCGGAAGCGCTTCCAGCATAGAAGCTCCTTAACGGAAACGCGTCTTCTGGACTCACGACGTGGCAGCTTCCGGCGAAGCATGGGTCTCCCTATGGGAGCTTCTGACACCTCCCCGCTGTTCTCGCTGGACGTGTCCCTGATCCCTCCCTCTTCCCTGCTAGTTCCTGCTTTAGCTGCTGCGTCTCTCTCCGCATTCATGAGACCCTCCTCCAGAGACCCCTCTCTCCCCCTGCTGGTCCCTGCTTTCGCTGCTGACTCCCTCCCAGCCTCTGTGAGCCCTTCCACCTCCCTTTCCTCCGATGGCAGTTCCCTGACATCCACCTCCCCTCCAGGGCCCCCTTCCCCCCCGCCCATTCTCTCTCCTCTGGGCGGTGAGGAGATAAAACCCCGAAAAGAATCCTCTTCATCTTCAGACGTCTCGAACATTTCTCTCCATCGGTCTTCGTTCCGGCTCGCTGAATCCTCCTCCTCCTCGGAATCAGGGAACCCCTCCAACTCTTCTTCTTCGTCAGTGGTGGCAAAGTATTCCCTCCGGAACCTCGCCACTGGCTGAGGTTTACGTGGGAACCTCTGATGAAAAGTTTCTATTAAAACCTCGTCATCTACATCCTCTGCCATGACCCAGGTGTTTTCCGACTCCGGCTCCCCTTCCCACATTACCAAATACTCTACTTGATCTCCCTTCCACCTGGAATCGAGAATCTCCGCTACATGGTAGCTGTGTTCCTTCTCCTCCATTGCTGGTCCCCTATTGACCCTCCCTTCTCTGTCCCCTTTATACGGTGACAGCAACGACCTGTGGAAAACTGGGTGCAGCTTCATGTGGTTCGGTAACCGGAGTCTGAAAGCCACTGGGTTGACCTGCTGCGTGACTTCAAATGGGCCCAGTCTTTTGGGTCTTAACTTCTTACAACCCCCTTTGAATGGTAACCCTTGGGTTGACAGCCACACCTGGTCCCCCACCCTAATGCTTTCACCTTCTCTTCTGTTTTTGTCTGCCTGCCTCTTATATTCCTCCTTAGCCCTGTTTAAGTTAAGTTGGAGCTGGCGCTGGATCGCTTCCATTTCTTCTACGAACCGTTCTGCAGCTGGAACGCTCCAGTTCTCCCCTTCCCCCCCTGGGAAGGCTCGGGGATGGCACCCGTAATTAGCCAAAAAGGGGCTCATCCCCGTGGACACGTTCTCTGCATTGTTGTAGGCAAATTCTGCCAACGCCAGCTTCTCCACCCAATCATTCTCTCTGTCATTCACATAACACCTCAAATATTGCTGGAGGACGCCATTAGCTCTTTCCGCCTGCCCGTTGGTTTCAGGATGCCGGGCAGTTGAGAAATTAACCTCTACATGCAGTAAGCTCATGAGCTTCCTCCAGAACCTGGAAGTAAATTGTTTCCCTCGGTCTGAAACCACCCTCAAGGGGGCGCCATGCAACCTAAACACATTTTCTACAAACAATTTAGCGGTTTCTTCTGCCGTGACCGCATGTGAGCAGGCTATAAAGTGGGCCATTTTGGTTAACAGGTCTACCACAACCATGATGGCTGTTTTCCCTCTGGACCTTGGCAGATCAGTCATGAAATCTATTGCCACTGTTTCCCATGGTCTTTCAGGTGTGGGTAGTGGTTCTAATAACCCTGCCGGTGCCCGCCTCTCCCCCTTGGCTCGTTGGCATTGGTCACACCCTCTCACATACTCCCGCACATCTTCCCTGACCTTGGGCCACCAAAATTCCCTGGTAACCAGCCACATGGTTTTGTGTTGCCCAAAATGCCCTGCTGTGGGGCTATCGTGCAGTTGCTTGAGTACCTTCTCCCTCAATTCACCTTCAGGTATATATAACGCTCCCTTGTAATACAACGCCCCGTTTCTCTCCTCAAAACCCCCGGGTTTGTCTCCCTCCCTCCTGAGACCCCTGAGTTTGTCCTGGGCGTATTCATCATGCACCGTTCCCTCTACCAGTTCCCTTTGCCCCACCAATGCCGCCCCACACACCCAGCGGTCCTCTGGAATGACATGAGTCTCTTCGGGTGCTCCCTCCCCCTCCAAATATTCAGGTTTGCGTGAGAGAGCGTCCGCCCTAACGTTCTCTGGGCCTGGCACGTAACAAATCTCAAAGTTAAATTTGGAAAACTCCTGGGCCCATCTCAACTGCCGTTGGTTGAGCACTCGCGCAGTTCTCCAATACTCTAGGTTCTTATGGTCCGTGCACACTTGCACCTTATGTTGTGCACCAATTAGCAGGTGCCTCCATCTCCGGAAAGCCTCATGAATAGCAAGAAGTTCCCGGTCGTACACCGTGTAGTTCCTCTCGGATTTGTTCAGCTTTCGCGAAAAGAAGGCACACGGTCGCCACTCTGACTCCTCCTTCCCTGGCTGCAGAAGAAGAAGCACCGCCACTATGGCTCTGTCAGATGCGTCTGTTTCGACCCTCAGCTTTTTTTGTAAATCCACATGCAGAAGTTGTCCTTCAGAGGCGAAGGCCCTTTTCAGTTCCTCAAATGCTCGCTCCGCCTCCGCAGTCCAAACAAATTTCTTCTTACTGCTGAGACAGTCCGTAATGGGCGCCGTCAGGTGTGCAAAGTTTCGGATGAACTTACGATAAAAGTTTCCAAACCCTAGGAACCTCTGCACATCCTTCTTGGTTTTGGGTGTTTTCCATTCCAGCACTGCCTGGACCTTGCCGGGATCCATGGCCAATCCCTTGTCTGACAGGCGGTACCCCAGGAATTCCACCTCCTTGGTATGAAACTGACACTTCTCCAGTTTCACCCACAGCCTGTTGGCTTGCAGCCTGCTCAACACTTCTCTGACGTCTCTCACATGCTGCTCCTCATTCTCCGAATACACCAACACATCATCTAGGAAGGCCACACAATTCTTGTAGAGCAAAGGCCCCAGTACGTGGTTCATAAACGATTGAAAGCACGCTGAGCCTGCTTGTAATCCAAATGGCATAACGAGATATTCAAATGCCCCCAAAGGGGTGAACATGGTGGTTTTCCATTCATCCCCTTTCCTTATACGTATCAGGTTGTACGCCCCCCTTAGATCCAGCTTTGTAAAAATCTTTCCCTTCCGCACCCTGGTCAAAATGTCATCAATCCTGGGCATAGGGAAAGCCACTGGTTCTGTCACTGCATTTAACCCCCTGAAATCACACACAAGTCTCGGCTTGTCCGTGTTCTTTTTATCCACAAAAAACACTGGGCTACCCCCCGCTGCTTTGGACTCTCTGATGAAGCCTCTCTTCAGGTTCTTGTCAATGAACTCTCGCAGCTCCTGCATTTCTCTGTCTGACATGGCATACAACTTGCCTACAGGAAGCTGTGCTCCAGGGAGTAAATTGATCTGACAGTCAAAGGGCCTATGCGGGGGTAGTTGGTCGGCTTCCTTCTCGCTGAACACGTCGCTGAGATCTGCATATTGTGGTGGTACCTTCACCTTCTCCATTACTTCTGTCCCTGCTAGGGTGGCTTGGGCCCCTGCTGAACCCTTTTCCCCTTTGCAGTGTTCTAAGCAATGTGCTGAACCAAAGGAAACCACTCTCTGATGCCAGCCCACCAGCGGATCATGTAGCGCTAGCCAGCTCATTCCCAAAATAATGGGAGCGCCTCCCAAGGTGGCCACATTAAACGCTATCAGTTCTGTGTGCCTTGCCACCCTCATTATCATTGGGACGGTCTGCAAGCTGACTCCTCCTCCCAACAACTCCCTGCCATCGATCGTGGTCACCTGCAGGGGGTTGCTTAAAGGGATCGTCTGTATCTGGTGTTCAGCAGCAAACTCTTTGCTCATAAAATTGCAGGAGCTGCCTGAGTCCAACAGCGCCTTTATTTTTAGGGGGTGTCCATTTTGCAGCTCTAGCGACACTTCAATCACTAGAGCAGGTTGAGGAGCTTCTGGCACGGGCACTTTCACTGCTCTTTGGCCTGGCTGCTGTGCCCCGACTGTGGCAACCAGGCATTGGCTTTTACCTGCTCCGGTTCTCCCTGCTCTCTTCCCTCAACAGCTCCCACCATCCCTTGCCATTCCTTCCTCTGGGGGCAGACTCTGGCAAAGTGGCCTGGCTGTTGGCAGAGATAGCATTTCCGGGCGCCTTTTCCCTCCTTCTTAGCCCCCTCACTGGGCTTTGAAACTGCGCGCGCGCGCGCTGTTCCGATTTCCATCGGCTCTGCCGGCGGGAAAGTTGTCTCTGGAATCTCAGGAATGCGGAACTCCTTCCAGCGTTCCCCTTTCCCTTCCCGCCTCTCCAAAGCTCTCGCCTCCTGGCGCGCTCCTATAGTCAGCGCAGATTTAGTCAGCTGATCCATGGAATCCGCCCTAGGACCCCGGGACAGTTCGTCTTTCACGGCCGAAGCCAGGCCTTCTTCAAATAGCATTTGAATGGGCGCCGCCGATAAGTCCCAACCCAATCTGTGAACCAGCATAGTGAACTCAGTCCAGTACTCACGGACAGATCGGCTTCCCTGCTTGCAAGCCATTAGCTGTCTGCGCACCACTCCCTCCTCAATATCGCTGGAAAACATGAGATCCATTGCACGAAAGAACTTCATGGTGTCCTTTAGGACGTCATTGTGCGTTGCCATCAGGGGCCTAACCCAGTCTCTCGCCCCCCGCTCAAGATGCCCAATCACGAAAGCAACTCGCGATTCCTCGTCAGGGAATTCATCAAACTGCACATTGAGGGCATATTGCATCTCTGTTCTAAAGGCATGATAGTCCTTGGGGTCCCCCCCAAATTTCTGCACCAATCCTGGTACCTTTCTGTTGAACTGGGTGGCTCTCCCCTTCTTGTCTGCATCCTGAGCCCTTCTCTCCTCAAGCCTAGCCGTCTGCAGCGCCAATTGGATTTCCAACACTCGGTACCTATCTTCCAAGCTTGGACCCGCTCCAACTCCTGCCTCTCCGGCTCCGGCTGGGTCGCTCATGATGCCTTCTCCTGCACAGGCAGCTTACAAAGACTGTCGGAATGCTGTGATGGGATGATTAGCTGCTTGTGCGTAAAATCGTGGTCCCTCAGAGTTTGTGCAACTCCACAAACCTCTGTGTGTGACAGAGCTCCTCAAACATGTCTGCCCTAGTCACTCGTAGATTCCGACAGTGGCTGTCTGCGGAAGCGCTTCCAGCATAGAAGCTCCTTAACGGAAACGCGTCTTCTGGACTCACGACGTGGCAGCTTCCGGCGAAGCATGGGTCTCCCTATGGGAGCTTCTGACACCTCCCCGCTGTTCTCGCTGGACGTGTCCCTGATCCCTCCCTCTTCCCTGCTAGTTCCTGCTTTAGCTGCTGCGTCTCTCTCTGCATTCATGAGACCCTCCTCCAGAGACCCCTCTCTCCCCCTGCTGGTCCCTGCTTTCGCTGCTGACTCCCTCCCAGCCTCTGTGAGCCCTTCCACCTCCCTTTCCTCCGATGGCAGTTCCCTGACAGCTTCTTTCCACGATTCAGGTGCCTTTTTTCCCACTAAAATCTCATTACAAACTTCTTTTAACGGTTGAATCAACCATTCCTTCAAAGATTTGTAGTATCTAGAAGATAGTCCATCTGGTCCTGGAGATTTGCCCAATTGCATTTTCTGAATGGCAGCCTCTATCTCTTGTTCTGTTATTCTCTGGTTCAGATCCAACTTACTCTGGTGAGAGATTTTTTGTAATCCATATTTGTCAAGGAATTTATCTATATCTTCTTCATTTTGCGGTCCTTGAGTATAGAGTTTTTTAAAATAGCTTAAAAAGCAATTTCTAATTTCATTAGGTTTAGATATGTTCTTTCCATCCACTTCTAGACTTGTAACTGTATTTAATTTCTGCCTTTTCTTCAGTTGCCATGCCAGAAGTTTACCACATTTATCTGCCGATTCAAATGTCTTTTGTTTCATTTGCTTTATCTTCCATTCAATCTGTTGATTCATCAATTCCATGTATTGTGTTTGATATAGCTTGATCTCTCTCAAAATCTCCTGGGACTTTGGTTTTGATCTTAATTTTTCCTCTCCTTCCTTTATCTTTTCCAAAATCCTTTCCTTCTTCTCATTCTGTTTCTTCCTTTTTATTGAGTTTTGTTGAATCAGAAAGCCTCGCATCACGGCTTTGCTTGCGTCCCAGATCACTCTTTTCTCCACATCGGCCCTTAAGTTTATTTCAAAGTAGTCCTTTAAAGTTTTTTGGGCCTTCATGAGGATCTCCTTATCTCGAAAGAGGGTGTCATTCATTCTCCATCTGAATTGACCAGTTGTTGTAAGTTTCATTTCCATCTTCACGGCGTTATGGTCGGAGCAGGTTTTTGGGCAGATTTCTACCTTTTTAATCTTTGGAGCCATCCCACTAGTAATCCAAATTTGGTCAATTCTGGTCCAGGTCATCATTGCTTGGGAGAAAAAGGTTCCCTCTCTCTCAAGAGGGTTTCTTGTTCTCCATATGTCTATTAAGTCCATATTTTCCGTCATCTCAAAAAAAGTCTTAGGAAGTCTTCCTTCCTTGGTAACTGTCAGTCTTTGTGCCTTATCCATGTTAGTGGAGACCACACCGTTCATGTCTCCCATAATTATCATATTATAATCCAGATAGTCTGTCAAGGTCTCATGGAGTTTCTTAAAGAATTCAGCTTTGCCATCATTTGGTGCATAAATTCCAACTATCAAAAATTTTTCTCCTTGTACTTGAATCTCAACTGCCAAATATCTCCCTTGTTCATCTTTAAACATCATTTTTGGAGCCCACTTCTCTTTTACATATATGACAAGTCCTCTTTTTTTAACTTTGTCTGATGGTATAAATTCTTGTCCTAATCTTTTATTTATAAGTAATCTCCTGTGAGCTCTGGTTATATGGGTCTCTTGTAGGCATATCAAATCCAGTTGTTCTCTATTCAAAATATGAAAAACTTGTCGTCTCCTCAAGGGCACATTGAGCCCATTACAATTCCAACTAAGGAATTGCAGGGCCATCTTGTTATTTTTCTGACACTCCTCCGACAGCTCCAAGTTGTTGCTCTTCCTCTGATGGTGGTGGTTTGTGTCCAAACGAAAGATTCAGAATGTCTAATGCTCTCCTCTGTTCTGCAAGTGTGTCCACAGTTCCCTTCTGTAAGTCCTCTCGATTTCTTTCCAAAAATTTCTCTTTATCTTGTATAGTCTTTATTTTCACCTTCTTCCCCTTGTAATCGAAGGACAGTCCCTGTGGAAATTCCCACCTGAAAAGTATAGTGTTCTTCTTTAGCAGATAAACCAAATCCTTATAAAAGGCTCTTAAATCCAGGATGTGTTTAGGGATGTCTTTAAAAATCTGTACAGCTGAATTTCCAATTTGCAAGGCCTTTTCAAAATGTAGTCTTAATATTTTGTCTCTTTCTTCCTTGGATCTAAGTGTAATCAAACAATCTCTCGGGGTCTTTCTGTTCTGTTTTTTACCCAGTCTGAACGCTGTTGTAATTTTAAATTCGTCTTCCTCCAGATCTTCCCAACAGTCAGCAAACTCTTGTGTTAAAAACTCCACGAGATTGTCCGCTTCGTTCTCTGGAATCAATCTCAATTTCAGATTTCTCTCTTTTCTTTGTAATTCCCACAGAGCCAGAGTTGCGTCATGCTCATGCACCTTTTTGGCAATCGGTTGTAAGTTCTCTTGAGTCTCTCCAGCAATAGCTCTAGCTTCTTCAGCAATTTTACGTGTAGCAGAGTTTTCCTCAACCAATTTATTTATAGATTCTGTGTTCTGGTCTAATCTTGCTGATATTTCTGTTAATTTTTGTGTATTTTCTGAAGTCTGTTTTGTTAGAGACTCCAGGGATTGGTTTATCTTAAGTAAGGCTTGTGTCACAGCATCCATGGAGACAGCTGTCACTTTTTCTTGTCCTATTGTTCCTGTAGGTCCTGTAGGTCCTGCAGAAGTTACGCCTGTGATCGAGCCTCTTTTCTTTAGTTGCTGTTGCTGCTGCTGGTGCTGTTGTTGTTGTTTGGTCTTGGCTCTTGTGACTATCTCTTCTTGTGAACCACTCATGTCAAGGTCGTTTCTCACGGGAGCTGTTTCCCGATGGAAAGTTCCACTGTCTTAAACTGTGTCGGCCTTTACTTTACCCTCTAGGGGGAGCAAATCAAAATGTCCGAATACAAAGGCAAAGAGAAAATCCAAATACGTGAGGAAAGGAGAAAGGGAAAAATTAAAACAAGTATAGCAGGGGGCTTGTAACTGCAAGTTGCCACAATTTCCCAATAGATACAGTCTCAGCCTGCTCTGATATACTGTAGCCAGGCTATGCCAAAACTTTGTGTCACAATGTAACTTTCACAGGGGAAAGTCAGTTCAGTGTCCTATTGTCTTATTAGGCAGACCGTTTCAGTTTCCTGAGACAGCAGAGGATTTTTTCTTTTAAATAAATCATGCAGTTGCTAATGTCTCTCTTGCCTCCCCTCTGCCCTGCTAGCTAGAGGGGAGATCTAAAGTCCAAATGTCAGGTTTAATTAAACAAAAGCAAAGTCTTTGACGGATGCAGCTTTTCAGTTCCGTTGCTTTCACTTTCATGCAGTCGGGGGAAGGCAGACTTCCTTAATTTTCACCTCCCCGTTTTCAGCCAAATTTCCAGATTATAATTCCAAATAAAGATTCCGTTTTACTCACGGGTTTTTTCTGTCCAAAATTTACAGGAAGGAATCGGCGCTCTCCACTAATAGCGACGCGGCTTCACCCTGCGGGCTGGGTAGCGATTCTCAGCACCGCGCTCCCCCGATGTCGTTCCAGAGCCTTTAAAAAGGCTCTTTCTGCGGTAAAGGGGGGGCGCTTCTGGTGCCCACCGAATCTCCTTGTTCACAGGCTTCCGCGCCTGTGATTTTAGGGGTCCCCCGCTTGCCGTAGCGGGGCAGACCCGAACTCGCAGGGCAGTCCTTTTCCGGAGCTCGGAAAGAGGACCGCCATTAGCGCTGGCGCCGACCGGAAGTCTTGAGGCTGTGTCTCTGTTTCAGGCTCCGGCACTGTATCAAGTACTGTTGCAGACTCAGGCTGTGGCTCTAGGCTATGGCTGTGGCTGTTGCTCTGGTTTGGGCTGTGGCTCTTTTTCAGGCTCTGGTTCTGAATGAGGGCTTGGTTATGGCACTGATTCAGGGTCTCACTCTGTCTCTGGCTGTTTCTCTTTTGCACCTCAAACGGTGGGTTGTTGTTGTTGTTGTTGTTGTTGTTATTTTCTTTCTGGGGTAGGACAAATGTTTAGTTGGGGCGGGGATTATTTTAAGTTTAGCATAATTGTTTCTTGCTTTCTTTTTCTTTTACTATTTTTTTAGGTTATTGTATAGTTTGTATTTTGATGTTTAAGGGGAAAGGGTCAGGGCTGCCTGGGAGGGGGCCTCAGCCAACAGAATGGCTGGGGCAGTTTCCCTACGGGGGGATGTATTGGAACACCCAGTCTCTGTTATCGCGGGTGGGAGGAGCAGTTGCGCTAAGACCAGACCACGTCTTTACCGAAGATCTGGTTTTGGTTCTGACTCTGATTCTGATTTCTTTAGGGTTGTTTATTATTTTGCCTTTGCACTTAACTCTATTTATATGCCTTTCTGCCTCTCTCTTCTTTAATCATCATCATCAACCTTTTATTCGACCGTCAGTCAGAAAAAAAAGTACATTTGTCAATACACAGTTAAAAGCTCCAGGAAAATTTTAGAACTTAGCCAACACTAAAATGGGCTAAACAGATAGCCCCATATCAATACAGTCAATTATAATCTTGCGACGCTTAAAAGCTAAAAAAAGAAATTTGGCCGACTTCCGGTGGAGCGCGGAACCCGTTGCAGGCGAGGGTTTTTTCCGGTGGGAAAGCCCTAGCTTTTCTGGCCGGAAAAGGAGGTTTTTAGGGCAAAAAAAAACCTCTTGTCGAACCTCTGGAGGGTGTCTAGAGGTCCAGGTTCCCGGCGGTGCCTGAAAGCTGTCCGGCCGGCCGCCAGGTAGCCTCCGAAAAAGAGGTGAAGAGTGCGGCGGAACGAGCAGTGGGCAATCGGGCAGCCATTGCAGCGGCTAACTAGCGAAGCCCCGAGCCTGCAGGGAATAGCGCTCCGCTCTCGAAATATAGAAATTCGGATTCATAACATCTAAACTTGTAAGAACTGGTGAGTAATAACAACAAGGAAGTCTCCCATTAAAAAAAGAGAAGAGCTCGAGTTCAGCGGTCGTCTGACATCATTAAAAAGGCGCAGGGCTGTATGCAGAGCCTAAAGCGAAAGTAAGTTGCCGCTAGCGGTTACTGTTTCTGTCTCCCCTGTAACTGTTACTGTTTGGAACTACGGTGAACTACGTTAAGAAGAAAGTAACCTTTTTTTCTTCACAAGAAAGAAGAGAGGGAGGATATCAAGGGGGAGCAGAGGAGCTCCGTGATAAAAGAGAGATCTCAGCTGTAATTGAGGCAACAGAAAGATAGAGAGAACTATTTGGCAATATTCCTGTGAACATACTGTCACGTTAAGAAGAACCTCCGACGCCATATTAACCCTAGGTTAAGAAGGACCTCTGACGCCATATTAAGTGACTTTAAAAGACTTTAAAAGACATTTTGACAGAGAAGATAAAAATACTTTAGCGTCTTTTTGGGTGGTTTTTGGGGGTTCTCGTTTACTATTTTTTTCTATTCTCTACCTTTGTTTCGAAAAGTGAACAGCTGAAGGTGGGCAGCTGGAAAAATCATTTAAGAATTTTTCTCCCAAACTCGGTAGGGTTTGAGTCCCCCCAGTGGTCTAAACTAAACATTACAATTCGATGCTGAAAACCTCTTTTGAGGTACCTTAGGACTTGTGAAATAACAGAGAAATAATTGTTTTTGAGAGACCTCTCCCTCTCCTAATGGACTGACTTTATCTGAACCGCTTAGCACCAAAATTTTTTGCAAGGGATAAATAAAATAAGCATAGACTATTACAGACTTATTGGAACTTGAAATTTGGAATATATCTGAAACCTTAATTTGATTTTTTCTATTTATTTTTTCTATTATCTTTTGGACTACATTTGGAACTTCAAATTAGAGTGCAGCTTAATTATCGCCCTGGTAGGACTAGCCCGAATGGGGGCAAGAAGAATACGGACAGAGTCGACAGACAACTAACTCCCCTCAAATTTTAGTGGGGCACGTGACAATAGTCAACTATACGACTTGGAGGGCGAAGTGCTAAAAAAGTTGTAATTTGTAATTTTTTTTTCCTTAGTCTGTATTTCCTGTTTCTGGTGGTTATTCCAAGAATATCTAAGTGTATTTGCAATTGTAATTGGTAAGGAACTACACAGTATTAATATTTGATACTTCGAAATCTAAGAAAATGTCGCACACACAGAAAAAAGGGGCAGAGGGGGGGGGACTCCAACAGATAGGAGAGCCTCAAAGCAGGAAACAGACTTTAGAACAGAAATATTGAAGATGTTTGCAGAAATAAAACAAAGCGAAAAAAACTTGGAGACAAAATTAGAACAGGTAGATAAAAAAATTGGGAATATGGACAAAAAGATTGAGGAGACAGTCAGTGAATTAAAAGGACAGATTAAAGAGGTTTCAAAGAGAGTGGATGAGGGATTTAAGAAGACAAAACAGGAAATGAAAGAGATGAAGTGGGAAGAAGAGAAGATGAAAAATGAGATTGCAGATTTAAATAAAATACAGGAAGAAATAAAAGATTCTATTGAGATGAACGAACTGAAACAGAGAGAAGTGAATTTGAGACTGAGGCAAGTACCGGAAATACAAAATGAAAATATAAAAGGAAGATTGATAAAGGAAATTGCGCAGTGGATGGAGCTATTGGAGGAAGAAGTGGCAAAGACAATACAAAATGCATTCAGAATGAAAATTAAGTCGAGTAAGATAAAGAAATTCCCGGGGGATTGTTTAATTACTTTCAAAGATAGAGAGATGAGAAATTTGATTTTGCAAAGGAACAGAGAGAAGAGAGTATATATTGATGGGAATTACATAATTATATTTAAAGACATCCCAATAAGGTTGCTGAAACGAAGAGAAGCATACAAACCACTGGTGCAATTGCTTAAGAAAAACAAGATTGATTTCAGATGGGAATTTCCAGAAGGAGTCTCGTTCTTTTACAAAGGGGTAAAAAGAAGATTGACAAGTCCTGAGGAAATAGGAAAATTTACAAGAAGATACAAAGAATTACAACTGGGAGAGGAAGAGACCAAAGGGGCAGAAGGAGGAATAAGATTAAGGGAGGAATTTGAATCAGGAGAAGAAGAAGAACAGACCAGGAAGGAAACAGAAGAAGAGGAAGAAGAAGAAGAAGGAGAAGAGACAGAAAGACTATAAGGTTAAAACTCAAATTTAAATAGTGGTAAGAAGAATGACGCTAAAATTATGGAATTGGAATATTAATGGGATGAACGATAAGAAAAAACGGAACAGAATTGAACATATCCTAAAAAAGAAGAATTTGGACATCATATGCCTACAAGAAACGCACGTGGCCAAAAAACATAGGAAAATTCTGATTAACAAAAGGTTAGGGAATGAATTTATTTCCTCGGATAAGGAGAAAAAAAGAGGTGTTGTATTATATATCAAAAACAAAATTGAATCTCACCAATTATTTAAGGATGAAGAAGGGAGAATTATAGCGGCTCAAATTAGCTGGCAAGGTGAAAAACTGATAATTGTCTGGATTTACGCACCAAATGGGAACAAGACAGAATTTTTTAGACTATTGGAGGGGAAACTATTTGAATACATGGATCAAAAAATCATAATAATGGGAGACATGAACGGTGTGGTCTCAACAGAAATGGACAGATTAAGAAAAGTGAAGAATAAAGAAGGGAAGCTACCTAAGACATTTTTCACGATGACTAAGAATTGTAATTTAATCGATATTTGGAGACTCAGGCACCCATTGGAAAAGCAATTCACATACCACTCAGAACCGAATCAATCAATGTCAAGAATAGATCAAATATGGGTATCGAATGAGTTAACCCCAAGAATTCAAAAAATCGAAATACAGGCCAAAGTGATCTCAGACCACAATCCAATAGAAATGGAGTTAAAAGGCTTTGAAGAGCGAACTTTTAGGTGGAGGTTGAATGATAACTTATGGGATGATCAAAAGTTCGTCGAAAAAACACAAAAAAACCTATCTGAATACTTTATGGACAACATGGACAAAGGGAAAAAAATGAGTGTGGTGTGGGACGCAAGTAAGGCAGTAATGAGGGGCCTTTTTATCCAGCAGAACGTGTTGAAAAAAAATAACAAAGAAAAAAAGACAAAAGAGATTTTAAGACAGATTATGAACAATGAACAAAAACTGATTAAAAAACCCAACAACAAGAAGATAAAGCAGGAAATAAAGACTCTCCAAACCCAATTTGCAATGTTGATAAACAAAGAGGTTGAATGGAATATTAAAAGGTTAAGACAGAAAAGTTTTGAGTTTGCTAATAAATCAGGAAAATGGCTCGCTTGGCAGGTTAAGAGGAGAAAAGAACAAAACACAATCAGTAAAATTGAGGTAAATGGAGAAGAAACAACAGATCCGAAAGAAATCAGGAAAGGATTCGTGGATTTTTATAAGCAATTATATAGGAATAAAGAAAGGAATAACAAGAAGAAAATAGAAAGATATTTAAAAGAGAAGATGGTGAGGAAGATCCCGACAGACCAAAAAGAACAGTTGAATGCCCCAATACATAAAGAAGAAGTAGAAGAAGCGATAAAAGAATTAAAAAGAGGAAAGGCACCGGGCCCGGATGGGTTTACATCTAGTTATTACAAAGAAATGAAAGACACATTGGCGACCCCGTTGATCGAAGTAATGAACAACATCTTAAAAGAAAGGGACATTCCAGAAACATGGAAAGAGGCATTTATTACAATAATTCCAAAACAAGATTCGGACCTAACCCAAATTAAGAACTACAGGCCTATCTCGCTACTAAACACAGACTATAAGATCTTTGCAGGAATTCTAGCTAAGAGATTAAAAAAGATATTAATAAAAATTATACACAATGACCAAGTGGGTTTCCTACCGGGCAGACAAATAAGAAACAACACAAGAAATATAGTAAATGTCATTGAATATCTGTCCGATAGATGTGATAAACCAGCAAGCTTAATATTCGTGGACGCGGAGAAAGCTTTCGATAATGTAATCTGGGAATTTATGATGAAAAATTTGGAGGTAATGGAGGTGGGCCAAGAATTCCTTAATGGTATAAAGGCAATTTATACAGAACAGAAGGCAAGACTGATAGTTAATAATGTCATTACTGAAGATATAAAAATATCTAAAGGAACAAGGCAGGGATGCCCGCTTTCGCCATTGTTATGTATAGTGGTCCTGGAAGTCCTATTAAATGCAATCAGACAAAATAAGCAAATTAAAGGGGTAACATTAGGTTTAAATGAGTATAAAGTCAAAGCCTTCGCAGATGATGTGGTTTTGACTGTGGAAGAACCTATAGAAAGTACAAAGGAGATTTTGAATGAGATGGAACAATTTGGAAAGATAGCAGGATTCAGATTGAATAAGAGAAAGACCAAAATGATTGTTAAAAACATGGACCAAGATAAGATTGAACTATTACAGCAACGAACGGAGATTGAGGTGGTAAAAAAGGTTAAATATTTGGGAATTTGGCTTTCTAGCAAGAATATTGACTTATACCAAAACAACTACATCCCAGTTTGGAAAGGAATAAAGAAAGATCTGGAGGTCTGGGCCAGAATGAAATTATCATTCTGGGGAAGAATATCTATGGTAAAAATGATGGTGCTTCCTAAGTTGTTATTTTTATTTCAAACTATACCCATAATAAAAGGTACAAAAATTTTCAAAGAATGGCAAAAGGCGATCTCAAGATATGTCTGGGAAGGGAAGAAGCCTAGAATTAAATTTAAGTTACTAACAGACACAAAAGAAAGAGGTGGCTTCGCCCTACCAGACATGAGACTGTATTACGAGGCAGCATGTTTGTGCTGGTTAAAAGAATGGGTAAAGTTGGAAAACAAGGAACTATTAGATCTGGAAGGGTTCAATAATAAATTCGGGTGGCACGCGTACCTATGGTGCGACAAAAAGAGGGTGCACAAGGGATTTGGTAATCACATTTTCAGAGGTTCACTAATAGAGGTTTGGGATAGATACAAAAACATACTGGAACCAAAAGTCCCGCACTGGTTATCCCCGCTAGAGATAATGTGTGTCAAGAAAATTAATATGAGAGGAAAGTGGGGAAAATATGGAGAAATGGTTACCAACGAAGGAGGGAAGTGGAAAGTAAAACCATATGACCAAGTTAAAGTGTTTACATATGATTGGCTGCACTATTTTCAGATAAATGAAATGTTTAAAAAAGAGTTGAAGGAAAGGGGTTATGAGGAAAAAGAATCAACTTTCCAAAAAGATGTAATAAATAATGAATACAAAAATCTGTCAAAAATGTATAAAATACTGTTGGAGTGGTATACGAAGGACGAGGAAGTGAAATCGGTGATGGTTCAGTGGGCAAGGGATTTTGGATACAATGTCCAACTTGAGGATTGGGAAAGGTTGTGGAGAGAGAATATAAAGTTTACGGCATGTACGTTATTGAAGGAAAATATGATGAAAATGCTCTACAGATGGTACATGACTCCCGTAAAATTGGCAAAGATATATAAGGTTGATAACAAATGCTGGAAGTGTAAACATAAAGAAGGGACATCCTTTCATCAGTGGTGGGAGTGTAAGAAAGTTAAAAGTTTTTGGGAAGAGATTTACAACGAAATGAAAAAGATGCTAAGATATACCTTTGTGAAAAAACCTGAAGCTTTTTTATTAGGTATTGTAGGAAAGGACATCAGAAGAAAGGACTGCAAACTTTTCCAGTATGCTGTAACGGCAGCCAGAATCGTATTGGCCCAGAAGTGGAAGCAGGAGGAAATTCCAACGGTAGAAGAGTGGGGAGTAAAACTGACAGAATATGCAGAACTGGATAAATTAACAGGGAAAATCAGATATACTAAAGATCAAAAATTTATTGAGGACTGGGGGAAATTTGTGGGTTATCTGGAAAATAACTGTGGTGTAAATACAACGCTAGTGGGGTTTAAAGAGGCACTGTAAAGAATTACTAAGTATTGTTTATTAGAAAAAATGGAGGAAGGGAGGAACAAATGGCAATATGAAAGAAGGAAATGTGTACCAAAGTTATTGCTACGAATGATTGTCAGTGACGTTGTAGGAAGTCTAAAATGGATATGATTTGTTGTATTATGGATAAAATGTATGACTAGTTGGATTAATCTTATAATAATAATAATAAAAAGAAATTTGGCCACCAAGGAAGGTATAGCTCTAGTGACGTTATTCAGCAAGTGTAAAACCTGGTTTTCTCCGGATAGGAAGCTAGATTGACATAGGAGTGGGTCTATAAATTTATGTCTAACCTCTGTATAAGAAGGGCAAGTCAAGAGAATGTTTTCGGTGGACTCAACCACACCCATGGCACAATGACAGGCTCTCTGGGCGTATGGTACTCCCCTGTACCTTCCCCACAATATTGCAGAGTCAAGGACATTTAATCTAGCCGCTGTAAGAAGTATACGGTATTCCACATAGTGAATTTCTGCAAGGTAGGGGGCTGGTATGGTCTGATAAATCTGGTCCCCTAGGAACATCCCTGGTTTTACCTGGCCTATGTCCTCTTGTCTGGCAATGTCACTCAGTCTCCGGGAGATCACAGCTCTAGCTTGATTGTACGTCATAGACTCAAAGTAAAGGTGAGACAATCCGCAGGATTGAACCTCGTTAGTGACCGCCCTTTCCCACGATGATTGGAAATTGTCCCTCAATATCAAGGGGGCAATACCCACTGGTTTAAAACAAAGCTTGAGCCATAGCCAGAGCTTCGTCTTCAAGGCCACATGCCGTAGAGCTTGCCAGCCGACTTCTAATCTCATAACCGCGCCCGCTACCGAGGGGAGAATCCTAAGGATGGCTCTAAGGAATCGCGTTTGGATAGAATCCAATTTCAAAAAAATCCCTACGGGAGCCTAAAGAGATGCCCACCAAAAGGAGGGGGAGGACTTTCATTTGAAAGAGTCTCAAAGCTATCTTCACTGATTGAGCCTGATTCTTGGCATATAAGGATCTAATCTGGATGGCTGCTTTAGATGCGTTAGTTGTTATATAGTCTCTATGGGCCAGAAAAGACCTATTTGACCGTATTACTTGTCCCAGATATTTAAAGCAGTTAACCTGCTCTAAGGGGATCCCGTTCATCGACCATCGATGGAGTCTCGGTCGGGCAGAGAAGACCATCATCTTGGTCTTAGCATAGTTGGGTTGGAGCTCATGCTGATCACAGTATTCATGTAGAGCTTGCAACATTCTCCTCAGTCCAATAGGGGATCTGGCAAGAAGTGCGGCGTCATCCTCATACAGAAGAACATTCAAAGATCGGCCTGCTAATTTGGGGGTGGGGGGTGGGTGGAAAGCATCATTGGCCATGTGAGTCACCAGTGAGTTAATGTAAAAATTAAACAATGCTGGGGCCAATAGACAACCCTGTCTTACCCCTCTATTGGTGGTAACAGGGTTGGAGACTAGGCCTTTATTGTCTAGCCTGATTCTCAGGAAGCTGTTTGTATGGAGGCTGATAATCAGATGAAGGAGACGACGATCGATCTTTGTAGCAGCCAGTTTTGTCCATAGCTGCTTTCTAGAGATTCGATCAAATGCCTGCTTAAGGTCAATAAAAGCCACATGAAGAACCTTTGGGGCTTTGCCGGCATACTTTTCCGCCAGGTGATTCAAGGTTAATATTTGGTCTGTAGTAGATCTTCCAGGGCGAAAACCCGCCTGTTCATCGGCAATGATATTGTTGTCCTCCATCCATTTCGATAGTTTGTTTAGCAGGTACCCCGAGTAAATCTTCCCAATGACATTTAGCAAGCTGATTGGACTAAAGTTGCTCGGCTCTGTACATGGGCCTTTCTTATGTATTAATACAATCAACGCCGAGCTCCAGCTTGAGGGAAATTTTGCAGTTTTGTTTATATACGTGTAAAGTGCTGCTAAAAGTGGGATCCACCAATCTTTATTTGCTTTGATGGCATCAATGGATATAAGGTCATCACCGGGGGCTCTCTTCTTTAATTGCCATGCTAATAACCAGGCTCAGGTTATGTTTCAGGCTGTGTCTCTGTTTCAGGCTCCTGCACTTTATCAAACACTGTTGCAGACTCAGGCTCGGCCTGTGTCTCAGCCTTTGTCTCTGTTTCACGCTGTTTCTCTGTTTTAGGCTCCGGCGCTGTTTCAAGCCCTGTATCTGCCTCTGCCTCTGTTTCAGGCTTTGACACTCTATCAAGCACTGTTTCTGGCTGTGGCTCTCTTTCAGGCTCTGGTTCTGAATTAGGGTTTTGTTCTGGCTCTGGCTGTGTCTCTGGATCTGGCTGTGTCTCTGCTTCAGGCTCCTATGCTGTATCAAGCACTGTATCAGGCTCTGCCTCTCCCTCTGCCCCTGGCTACGTTTAAGCGTCAGGCTCAGTTTCAGACAGTGTCTCTGTTTCAGGATCCAGCACTCTATCAAGCACTATTTCAGACTCAGGCTGTGGATCTCGGCTGTGGCTCTAGGCTCCGTCTGTGGCTCTGTCTGTGGCTCTGGCTCTCTTTCAGGGTCTGGTTCTGAATGAAGATCTGGTTCTGACTCTGATTCAGGATCTCATGATGGCTCTTCCTCTGCCTCTGACCCAGCTATGTTTCAGGGTCTGGCTCTCTTTCAGGCTCTGGTTCTGAATTAGGGCTTTCTTCTGGCTCTGGCTGTGTCTCTGGCTCTGGCTCTGACTCCAGCTCCAGCTCCGGCACTGTATCAAGTACTGTTGCAGACTCAGGCTGTGTCTCTAGGCTGTGGCTGCAGCTATGTTTTGCGCTCCGGCCCTGTATCAAGCCCTATTTCTGGCTCTGGCTTTCTTTCACCTCTGGCTCTGAATGAGGCTCTGGCTCTGGCTCTGATTCATGGTCTCACTCTGACTCTGATTCAGGGTCTCGCTCTGGCTCTGGCACTCTATCAAGGACTGTTTCAGACTCAGGCTGTGGCTCTGCCTCTGTTTCAGGCTCAGGCTCTGTTTGAGGCTGTGTCTCTGTTTCAGGCTCCGGCACTGTATCAAGTACTGTTGCAGACTCAGGCTGTGGCTCTAGGCTGTGGCTGTGGCTGTTGCTCTGGTTTGGGCTGTGGCTCTTTTTCAGGCTCTGGTTCTGAATGAGGGCTTGGTTATGGCACTGATTCAGGGTCTCGCTCTGTCTCTGGCTGTGTCTCTGTTGCACCTTAAACGGCGGTTTGTTGTTGTTGTTATTTTCTTTCTGGGGTGGGACAAATGTTTAGTTGGGGCGGGGATTATTTTAAGTTTAGCATAATTGTTTCTTGCTTTGTTTTTCTTTTACTATTTTTTTAGGTTGTTGTATAGTTTGTATTTTGCTTTTTAAGTGGAAAGGGTCAGGGCTGCCTGGGAGGGGGCCTCAGCCAACAGAATGGCTGGGGCAAGTTCCCTACGGGGGGGGGGAATTGGAACACCCAATCTCCTCTGGTGGGAGGAGCAGTTGCGCTAAGACCAGACCACGCTAAGACCAGTTGCGCTAAGACCAGAACCAGATCTGGTTCTGACTTTGATTCTGATTCTCTGATTCTGGCTCTCTATCAAGGGCTGTTTCAGACTTAGGCTGTGGCTGTGGCTCTGTTTCCATTCTTACAATGGAATGTACACAAAACAATAATCCTTTCAATATAAATTTTCCAATACATTTTGAAAACATAATAAATCCTTAATTGTTGTCCACCTCCTTTTAGTTCCTTTATCAGTTGAATGCTAGCACGGAGTCAAAACTATTATTGAATTTTTGAACATATCTTGTATAACCATTCCATTTTTCTGCAAATTTTTGCTTTGAGATTCCTCTGAGTTTGCTAGTCAATTGAGCCGTCTCCACCAATTCCTGTAATTTGATTTGCCAATCTGTTATTTTTGGAGCCTCGTGATCTTTCCATCCCTGGGCCACAAGTATACGAGCTGCTGCGGTTGCATACAAGAATACCTCTCTTAGATTTTTTGGGATCTCTTTAACTAAAATACTTCATAGAAATGCCTATTTTTTTTCATAAAAGTTATCTCCATCATCTTTTTTAATTCATCGTATATTCTCCCCCCCAAAAAAAAATCTTAATCTTTTCACACGTCCACCAGCGGAGGTCCTGGACTCTCACCGCTGGTCTCTGTGGAAGATTCTTGGAGTCCTCTCTCCGAAGTCCTTCCCTGGTCCCCTTCCTCCCCGGTGTCACGCTGATAACCTTCCCCAAAGGGAGTGTTCTCTCTCCCTGTGCTGGTCCCTTCTCCTGCATGGTCGGGGAGCCTTACCTCCACTCTTGGCTCCGAAGGCAGTTCCCTGACAGATATGGTGTGAACTCAAGGTGAACAGAACGTACCAGGGCGATGAGGGAATGTCTTAGCATCAGCACGGTTTGAGCAGCATGAGCAGAGTCCTGTGCACAACGGAATGATGAGCAGTATGTGCCACATGCTTAAAGTTGCTTTATTTTCAGTTCAATGTAGAGAAATTACAAACATGCATCTTGCCTCTGCGGGAGCAGAGAAGCAACCGTGCTTCTCCTCGGAACGAAGAACACCGAGAGAAACTGGTGAAAAACAGGAAACCAGTGTACGTCACATCCAGCTTCCCAT
Source organism: Podarcis bocagei (assembly GCF_964188305.1). Taxonomy (NCBI): domain Eukaryota; kingdom Metazoa; phylum Chordata; class Lepidosauria; order Squamata; family Lacertidae; genus Podarcis; species Podarcis bocagei. The sequence goes on from NC_138131.1 coordinate 11,166,873, forward strand.
TCCCGTGGGAAAACCCAACAGTACTCTGACTGTGGAATGTAAACATTGTCTTGTGACAAGCACTTCGCTGCACAGTGAATGAAGCAGAAACCAACAGACTTCCCATCATGCCACAGTTATGTGCAGAAGCAATGCTTCCCATCATGCCATGGTCATGTGCAAAAGCAATGCTTTCCTTCATCTCCCCCTTTCTTTTCTTATTTGCGAGGTGTTCTGGGTGAATAAGACAAAAATACTTCGGGATACGTGGTATGCCAGCGCATGCCCGAAATAAGTTCGCCACATCTCCCCTAATGTTTACTGCTGGTGCTGCAATTTCGCAAAGTAGGCAGCAATGATTTTATTGGGTGGCTGAGGGGGAGAGAGAAACCGAGACAAAAGACTTATGAGTCCAGGAATGCATTGGAGGAAGCAACACAGCAAAATCAATATACATATTATAATAATGGCATATTGAAAGAGATTACGAAGCCAATTCAGGTTTGGCAACCAGCCAGTGAGCCACTGGGTGAATGAGTCCCACAGGCCAGAAAGTCCAACGTCCTGTTTAATGTGGTGTGTAAGATTTTGCAAATGAGAGATTTGCTTTTGGATGGCTTTGGAATTATCAGCAATATTAAAACAACACATGTCATCCACTTGTTCACAGCCGTAATGATGAAGCATCAATAGATAATCGATAGCAGCGCGGTTCTGCAGAAGACCATGCTGGAGTTCACTCTGCTCTTTTTTTAGAAGATGAAGCGCTTGAGAGGTAAAATTCAGGGCTTTTGCTGCAGAACAAGCTAAAGAGTTAATGTTCCTACTATTGCGTACAGTCAATCCAAGGACTCCTAGGAGAGAAATAGCTAAAGAGATATATTCAGACCTACTGGGAAGAGAAATTGAATCGTCACAATCGTTAGTCAATGCAATAGAGCGGCGATATCGAGAGCGGGTCAAATGATGCTTTTTGGGTAATACGATGGACAAACGGCTTAAGCAGCAGGGTGTGCCATGGCTGATGTTTGCTGGAATGTAATTAAATGTATAGCCAGGACCCATCCAGAACCAGCCAGCAGGTAGTTCTTTGTATTTATATACATAAGAAATATTGACATAATTAGAACAGTGGAAATTATCCTTGCCCATTTCCACACAGTTGGATTTTGTGCAATTGACCATACGGGCACAGGTGACATTAAAAGAAGCCACGTATGGGGTCAACAAATCAATGGCCAAAGGTGGGCGTCGGCGCACTTGGTTACCCCAGTTGTGGTAACCGGAATAACCAAGGGTGCGGAGAGAATCGTTTTGGGGTAGGGATGGGAAAAACCAGGTATCATTTTGTATGTCAAAAGGGTCATGGCAAACAGGGATAAGGCAGGAGCCAAGGATTTCACCTATTGATACCTGTTGGGTTAGGCAAAAGGAAGAAATATTGAGGGTCTTTGCAAAAGAGATAAGATGGCGGCGCATGTAGATGCAGCGGCTGGTTGCTCCTCAACTCAGAATTTGGCTTTTTTGTCCTGCCAAAATAGACTTGTTTGTAGTCGGCAGGACATGTTATCTATTCGGCTAAGGAGTGAGTGCTGCACAAATTGTGAGTGTCTCCGCGTCTGCAAGGAAGATTTTTTCACTTCAAAGAACTGGGGAGTAAAGAGACACAGGAGAGACCGTAAACAGAAGAGAGGCTGCAGAGGAGGAAGGCGATTAACGCAATTAAGGTTGAAGACACAACATTATAACTTACCGCTTCCCAGCATTTTCTATGCGAATGTGAGATCTTTGGTGAATAAGCTGGAGGAGTGGAAATTGTGGATAGCAACGGAGAAAACTGTGAGTGAATGCTGTCTTCTGCTGCTTACAGAAACTTGGCTGACACCAATTATTCCTGACTCAGCCATAGAACTAACAGGCTATACAGCTTTCCGCCATGATAGAACAGAGGACTCTGGTAAAAGAAGGGGGGGGGAGGTTTGTGTGCATACGTGAATAACAGCTGGTGCACAAACCACGCTGTGATAGCCAGTCATTGCTCCCCAACTGTGGAATTTATGACGCTTAAATGCAGACCTATATATCTCCCCTGAGAATTTACAGCAGTACTGATAACTATAGTATACATTGCACCTGATGCGAACATCAATGAGGCAATGGGTCTTCTGCATGATGCCATCAGCAGACAACAAGGCAAATATCCCGAGGCTGCATTTCTTGTATGCGGGGATTTCAACCAGGCAGATTTGAAAGTGGTCCTACCTAAATTCTATCAACACATAAAGTGTGCAACCAGGGGAGAAAGGACTCTGGACAGGCTGTATACAAATGTCAAACAGGCCTATAAGGCCGAACCACTGGCACATCAAGGCCAATCTGATCATGTGTCCCTGCTCCTGAGGTACTGCTCCAGCACCGGAGGTACTGCTCCAGCACCGCGTTCGCCCGTTCCGTCTGGCCATCAGTCTGTGGGTGGTAAGCAGATGAGAGACAGCCTTCTGTTCCGATGGCCTGGTGCAAAGCACGCCAAACCCGGGACGTGAACTGAACGCCACGGTCGGACACCACACGCTCAGGTAGGCCATGCAGGTGGAAGACATGCTGAAGGTACAGCTGAGCGGTTTCCTTAGCTGAGGGTACGGATGGGCACAGTGCACCATCTTCGTGAAATGGTCGGAGAAAACTAGGAGGCAGGTACAGCCCCGAGACGGGGGTAGCTCCACTACAAAGTCCAGAGAAACTGTGTGCCAAGGACGTGGTGGAACCGGCAACGGCTGAAGAAGGCCGGGGGGTCGCCCGGTAGGTCCCTTGGCCCGCCTGCAGACATCACAACCAGCGAGGTAGCGAGCCACGTCAGCCTTCAGACGGGGCCACCAAAACTCACGGCTTACCAGATGGGTGGTCCGATACCGCCCAAAGTGCCCCGCTGCTGGAGCATCATGGGTCATCCGGAGAACCTCAGCCCGCAGCGGCCCTGGTGGGATGTACAGATGCCCGTGGTGCAGCAGAAGACCCTGATGCAAGACCAGCCCTGGATACTGAGGGCATGACCCTTCGGCCAGTTCCCAGAGTCGTTCCTGGGCCCAAGCGTCGACCCGCTGCTGTTCCCGCACCCGAGCCTGCAGTGGCTCAACCTCCTGGGTGGCCAGGAATGCAGCTGGTGGTAGGATCGTGGTGGGTACTGCGTGCTGTACCGTGTCTGCATTGTCTTCAGGTTTCCGGGACAGGGCATCCGCCTTCTGGTTTTGGGAGCTAGGGATGTAGCGGATCCGGAACTGGAACCGGGAAAAGAACAACGCCCACCGGAGCTGCCTTTGGTTCAGCTTGTGGGTGGTCTGGAGGTATTCCAGGTTCCGGTGGTCGGTTCTCACCTCCACCGGGTGTCGAGCCCCCTCAAGATGGTGGCGCCAAACCTCAAAGGCTACCTTGATGGCCAGTAGTTCCCGCTCCCACACGGTATAGTTACGCTCCGCTGGGAGGAGCGAATAGTAGGCGCAGGGTAAGAGTGGCGCTTCCGGTCCGCACTGCTGAGACAAGACGGCACCGAGAGCCGTACTGGAGGCGTCAGTCTCTACCACAAAGGGTCGAGAAGGATCCGGATGTTGCAAGATTGGCGCTCTCTGGAAACAGGCCTTCAACCCTTGAAATGCCTCCTCTGCCTCTTTGTCCCAGGAAAACGGCGTCTTGGGGCGCAGTAGCCGGGTCAACGGGGTGGTGCGATGAGCATAATCCGCAATGAAGGTCCGGTAATAGTTGGCGAACCCCAGGAAACGCTGTAGGTCCTTGCGGTTCCGAGGTGCCGCCCATTCTCGAACCGCTGCCACCTTCCCAGGATCCATCTGCACCCCACCTGGTGAGAGTCGGTGACCCAGGAAGTCCACTGACCGCTGATGGAACTCGCACTTGCTGAGCTTCGCATACAGACGGTGCTCGCGCAGGCGCTGCAGCACGGTCCGGACATGACCCTCGTGGCGCGCCGGGTCACGGGAGTAAACCAGAATGTCATCCAAGTACACCACCACGTACTTGTCTAGCAAGTCCTAGAACACGTGGTTGATGTACCGTTGGAACACAGCAGGCGCGTTGCACAAACCGAAGGGCATAAGTAGGTATTCGAACTGCCCGTACCGGGTCCCGAATGCTGTCTTCCACTCATCCCCGGCTCGGATCCGAATCAAATTGTAGGCACCCCGGAGGTCTAGCTTGGTGAACACCTGCGCCCCTTGCACCCGCTCCAGTAACTCCGAAATAAGGGGCAAGGGGTACCGGTCTGGGATGGTAATTTTATTCAGGGCCCGGTAATCATGGCAAAGGCGGAGCTCCCCACATTTCTTTTTAACAAAGAGCACTGGCGCAGCAGTGGGCGAGGTAGAAGGCCTAATGAACCCACGCTCCAGGTTCTTGCGCAAGAAGTCCTGCAAAGCCTCGCGCTCTGGCTCTGTTAAAGAGTATAAGCGACTCACCGGTAGGGGCGCTCCGGGCTGGAGGTCTATGCCGCAGTCAAAGGACCGATGCGGCGGCAGCTGGTCTGCCCCCCGTTCCTCGAACACGTCGTGATAGTCCCGGTACTCAGCGGGGAGCGTTGCAGCAGCCTCCTCAGTGGGCGCAGCTGCTAGCATCTCAGTCTCAGCAGAAGAACTTGGGTCTGGGAAGTGTACAGTCCGTTTGACCCAGTCAATCTGCACATTGTGAGCCTCCAGCCAGTCCATCCCAAGCACCAGGGGGAACTGGGGCATGAAGGCAATATCCAAAGTTCGCATCTCACGGTGCTGCTGGAGGCACACGACCAGGGGCTGGGTCTCCTGAGTAACGGCACCCGAACGCAGGAGCCGTCCGTCGATTGCCTCCACCTGTACCGGTTCTGGCTTGTTCCGAAGTGGCACCCGATGCTGGGCAGCAAAAGCAGCGTCCATATAGGAGCGGGTTGCCCCCGAATCCACTAGAGCATGGGTAAGAATCCAGGGTCCACCTGGAGGGTATAGACGTACCGGAACCATAAGGTGTTGTAGTTCAATTGGTGCGGCCCCATTCTGTGCTGTTTGGGACCCCAGGTAGCCAGGGCCATCAGCTACTGGGGTTGGCGGTTTCCCCTGTGGCTGGCGATTCTCAGGACAGGACCGGGCATAGTGTCCGCTTCCGCCACAATAGAGACATAGATTCCCCTCCCGACGCCGCGACTTCTCTGCGGGGGAGAGGCATGGCCGCACTGCCCCAAGCTGCATAGGTTCCTCCAATGACTCAGCTGTGCCTGTGGGGCTGCTGGTAGAAACTGGTGCCGAGACCTGGAAGTGCCGGCGGCCCCGATCCTGACGACGGTCCTCTAACCGATCGTCTATCTGTAGACTCCGTTGAATGAGGGTGTCTAGCGTGGTGGGGCGTTCCATAGTGGCCAGCTGGTCCAGTATCTAGTCTGAAAGCCCCTTGAGATACTGGTCCCGAAGAGCAGAGTCATTCCAGGTCAAGTCCTGTGCCAGCAGCCGGAATTCCGTGGTGTATGCGGCCACCGTGGACTTGCCCTGTTTCAACCGCCGAATCGCCCGGTTGGCTTGACTCCCCTTCTGGGGGTTGCCGAACGCGGCCTCCAACAGATTGCAAAACCCCACATAGTCCGCCAGCAAAGGGGAGTCCTGCCTGAGCAGCGGCAACGCCCACTTGGCCGCCTGGTCTTTTAACAAACTAATCAAAAAGTGCACCTTGGTGCGGTCGTCAGGGAAGTTCCGGGTGCGCCCCTGAATGTACAGCTTGGCCTGGGCAAGAAACATGGGAAAGCTGGCCGGGGCCCCATCAAATTTCTCAGGCAAAGCCACTGGGTACTTGCCAGGAGCCGGGGCGTCGGCCCCAGGAGCCGGGAGGGCGTCCAACCGCTGCTGAAGTGCCGGAACCGCGTTACTGAGCTGCTGCACGGTGTGTGTCAAGGCCTGGTTCTCCTGGGCTATTGCCAACAGTCTAGCCGCTTGGTCGGCCATGGCCTCTGACTCTTCCCGAACGCACCCCAACAAAGAGGGAGTGCGAGTGTGGCGGGAGCAAACTGTGCTGGTCCCGGGGGGGGGGGGAGGTTCTAATACCGTATCCGAAGTTCAGTCCAGAGTCACTAGCAAGGTAGACAATCACTAGATGAGACGCGAGGTCCGAAACAGGGAGCCGGGCGGGGGAGCAGGAACGCTGGTAGGGCAGCAGCAGGAAGCCAGGCGGGTAACAGGAACACTGGTAGAGCAGAAGCAGGGAGCCAGGCGGGGAACAGGAACACTGGTGGGTCAGCAGCGGGCAGCCGGGCGAGGAACAGGAATAACGGAGAGTCAGGAGCAGGAAGCCGGGCGAGGAACAGGCACACCGGGAGTGCAGATCTAGGTCTGGGTCAAGCAGGTACTCCACAACGACGTTGCTCCCGCAACCTGGGACCGGGCTGCCTGACCTTTATCTTCTTCTAAGGCCGGGGGCGGTCCCGGCCCCCAGGAGCCCCGCCTCTCCTGGCCTTAAGGCGAGCACTCCTCCTGGGAGAGACCAGTTCCCTTCGCCTCTCTGCCCTAAGCCTCTGCAGTTCAGGAGAGGCCGAAGGGTTACTGGGCCCCAGGGGAGGCTCACCTGTAGCCACTGAGTCCTCCAGCACCTCTGGGGCCAGAATGGTCTCACCTGGTGCCTGCCCCTGAGGACCCGGCACAGGTGCAGGCTTCTCAGCATCTAGGCCTTGCCCCAGTTCAGCCGGCCCGGGAGGCAGGGACTCCTGTGCCGGCTGGGATTCCTCCGGTTCACTCTCAGACTAGGAATCCCCGGCCATCACACACTGACAGGTTATGGGCCCAGTGTTTCTGAGCATGTGCAGAGTGCAAAACGACTAACAGCATTTCAGCAAGGAACTGGTGAGTCCTGGTGGTGTACGGAGACAGTGGCTGTGCGTTGGAGCAGTTGGTGGCAAGCTGTAACTGTCTGCAGCGGCGCTGGAGCGGCTAGGATCTGAGGATCAGGAAAGCATTCAGCAACGCCAAGGTTTGGACTTGGCCATGGCGGTGAGGAGATGCTATAGATGCAACCAACCCGGGCATCTCCAACGTCAATGCAGGGCAAGACTTCCAGGAGACGACATGGAGCAGAGACAGCAATCGACACAGAAACGTAAGCAGAAGGGGTTCTCTTCAGGGAAGAAGAACATGCGTTCTGCTCAGTTTGTGTCTGCATTTTCTCGAGAGGAAAGATACCTCGAGGAACATGGTTGCTGGACTCTGGCAGCAGCAGGATTATCTGCAATAGTCGGGAGGGCTTTAGGACCCTGGAGAAGCCAGCTGATGGAAAAGACTCAATTTATCTTGCTGATGGTCGTAGAAGCAAGATTGATGGCCAGGGAACATGTTTCCTGCGGTGCTTGAACACTACTCTACCAGAGACTCTGTTTGTCAGCAGTTTGGACTATTGTTTACTGTCTGTAAGCTGTTTGATTAATGCAGGGTCTAGTGTTAAGTTCACGCAGGATGGCTGCCTGATAAATAATGGAACTCAGGTATGTGGCCATGCAAAGATGGAAAATGGGTTATATGTAATGCAGGACAAGCCTGTTAAAGCAGCCCAGGTGGTTCAGGATAATTTGCCAGTTCATAAGGGGTGTGTACATGAACTGCACAGAAAACTGGGTCACGCCAATTTCCGTGTGTTTTCAGAGATGCAAAAGGTGTGCAAGAACCTAAAAGTAAATAGCTGTAACTGTTTCCTAGATTGCAATGTATGTAAAATGGCCAAATCTAAGAGGAAGCCTGTGGCTTCTAAAAGCGACAGAGTATCTAAAGAGGTTTTAGAACTTGTCCATTGTGACGTGATAGGCCCTTTTCCACAGAAGACTGAAGGGGGCGCCAGATATGCTTTTCTGGTAATAGATGACAAATCACGTTTTAGTTGGTTGTTTTTGTTAAAGCAGAAATCTGAGTGTTTCCCCACATTCAGAGAATGGGTTGCCCAAGCTGAAAAGCTCTTTGCTCGCCCTGTTGTGCAGTTGCAAACAGATAGGGGCGGAGAATTTCTGAACAAACAATTTGGGACATGGTTGCGACGTAAGGGGATCACTCACCGTTTGACTAACCCTTATAGCCCTGCTGAAAATGGTCTGTGTGAAAGACGTGGGGCTGTGATACAGTCAGTAAAGGACTGCCTGCTAGTGGATGCAGGATTGGGCCACAACCATAGGCTGTGGGGCGAGGCTTTTCTGACCGCAAACTTTTTGATTAATAGAACCTGGTCTAGTTCTATAAAAGATATACCATATCGTATGTTGTTTGGGAAAGAACCAGAGTGGACAGTGCTCCATAATTGGGGTTCTTGGGCACATGTAAACATTCCCAAAGCTCAGCGCCAGAAAGGGGGCGCTAGAGCGCAGAAACTGCGGTTTGTGGGATATCAGTCCTATGGCAAAGGGTGGCGTTTCAATTTATGCCCAGGACGCGTGGTTCTGTCACGAAGTGCAGAGAGTTATGATGAAGTGTTTTCTCCCACGGTAAAGAGTGAAACTTTTCGTTTAATGCTTTCCATTGCTGCTGTAAGACAACTAGCAGTGCACCATTTTGATGTTGATACTGCATATCTGCATGCAAATTTAGACCATGAAGTGTTAATGAGACAACTCCCTGGGTTTGAAGAGGGGAATGGTGCAGTCTGGCGTTTGAGAAAGGCTGTTTATGGTCTCAAACAAAGTGGAAGGTGTTGGAACCAGTGTTTAAATGAAGCCCTTGTAAAAATTGGTTTTAAAAGGAGTGTGGCTGATCCATGTCTGTACACCAAGGGGACAGGCAACAAATATCTAATGCTTTTAGTCTTTGTTGATGACTTGCTTGTGGCAGGGAGTTCCACAAATGAGATCCAGAAGCTCACAAGTCAATTGGAAAAGAGGTTTAAGCTTATCACTCAAAAAATAGGATCACTGTTGTATTTAAGCCAGTGGTCAAGGCCAGACATTGCATGTGCTACAAATGTTCTGAGCCAACGTGTATCTAAACCCAGTACTGCTGATTGGTGTGCTTTTTTAAAAAAAAAATATATTTTTTATTGCTTTTTTCCAGGGTCGATAACATAGTCAGTGTCTCAACAAAAGCGGCTTTACAGAAAGAAAAAGGAAGAAAAAGGAAGAAAATAAAAAAGAAGAAATATATTCATGTTTTCCATACACTTTTTCATAATCCACTGGACTTCCCCACATCCTCCACCCCCTGCATTCTTTACAATAAAAATGACAGCAAATTGTTACCTTGTTTCATGCGTTTTTCTTTTTTTCCATCTAATTATATTTAAGTTTAGATTACTTGTTGTTAATTCACTTTTCCCCATCATTGGTCCTAAAGTAAAGACATTACTCTAAACTTTGATTCTTTCATAATTATACCCTAATTTCCACCATTCTCAAATTTGATCACTGAAGCTAATTTCGCCAAAACTTAGCAAATTTTCAACATTCATATAACTTATAATGTTTTTGTAAGTAGTCCTTAATTTTTTTCCAGTCCTCTTCTATTGTTTCTTCTCCCAGATCTCGGATTCTGCCAGTCATTTCAGCTAATTCCATGTAGTCAATCAGTTGCGTATGCCACTCTTCCAGCGTGGGTAATTCTTGTGTCTTCCAATGTTTAGCTATAAGGATTCTTGCTGCTGTTGTTGCATATAAAAAAAAGGTTCTGTCCTTCTTTGGCACTCTCTGGCCCACAATGCCCAAGCGGAAGGCCTCTGGTTTCTTGTGAAAGGTATACCTAAATACCTTTTTCAACTCATTATATACCAATTCCCAGAAGGCCATCACCCTCGGGCATGTCCACCAGAGGTGAAAGAACGTTCCTTCAGCCTCTTTACATTTCCAACATTTATTATCAGACAAATGATACATCTTTGCTAACTTGACTGGGGTCATGTACCACCTGTATACCATTTTCATAATGTTTTCTTTCAAGGCATTACATGCCGTGAATTTCATACCGGTGGTCCATAACCTTTCCCAGTCTTCAAACATAATGTTGTACCCAATGTCTTGTGCCCATTTTATCATGGCTGATTTAACTACCTCATCTTGTGTGTTCCATTTAAGCAGTAAGTTATACATTCTCGAGAGCACTCTCGTCTTTGGTTCAAGCAATTCTGTTTCTAATTTTGATTTTTCCACCTGGAAACCAATTTTTTTATCCTTTTTGAAAACCTCTTGAATTTGGGCATAATGTAACCAATCTCGCACCTTGTTTTTTATTTTTTCTAAGCTCAACAATCTCCAGTTATCTCCGCATTTTTCTATTATCTCGCAGTATTTTGCCCAGCCAACCACCATATTCAGTCTTTTGGGGGCCTTTGCCTCCATTGGTGAAAGCCACCTCGGGGTCTTGTTTTCAAGTAAGTCTTTATATTTAGTCCAGACAATAAATAAAGCTTTCCTGACAATATAGTTTTAAAACAATTTGTGACTCTTCACCTTGTCGTACCACAAGTATGCATGCCAACCAAAAGCATTATTAAACCCTTCCAGATCTAGGACATCGGTGTTTTCTAGTAAAAACCAATCTTTCATCCAGCAGAAGGATGCAGCCTCATAGTATAACCTTAAGTCCGGCAGGGCAAATCCCCCTCTTTCTTTTGCATCTGTTAGTATTTTAAATTTTATACGGGGCTTTTTGCCCTGCCAGACAAACTTCGAGATATCCCTCTGCCATTTTCCAAAACATTCCACTCTGTCCACGATCTGTAGGGTTTGAAACAGGAACAGCATCTTTGGCAATACATTCATCTTTACGGCTGATATCCTTCCCAACAAGGAGAGTTTTAGTCTTGACCAAATTTCTAAATCCTTTTTAATTTCTGACCAACATTTTATGTAATTATCTTTAAATAAATCCAAGTTTTTACCAGACAAATTAACCCCTAGGTATTTCACTTTTTTGACCACATTCAACTCAGTCTCCTTCTGAAACCCTTCTATTTCTGAAGGTGTCAATTTTTTTGCCAAAACTTTAGTTTTTTGTTTATTCAACTTAAATCCCGCCACCCGACCAAACTCATGAATTAGTTCTAAAACTCTTTTTGTACTAGACTCTGGCTCCTGTAATGTTAAAACTAAATCATCTGCAAAAGCTTTCAGTCTATATTGTTTTTCTCCGACCTGTATTCCTTCTACCTGCTGGTCCTTCCTAACCAAGTTCAGCAACACCTCCAGGACAGAGATAAATAACAGAGTTGATAGGGGGCACCCCTGTCGTGTCCCTTTTTCAATTTTGAACTCTTCTGTCACCACATTGTTCACAATCAATTTGGCCTTTTGCTCTGAATATATTGCTTCTATACCATTTTGGAACGCCCTTCCCACTCCCATCTCTTCCAAATTTCTCTTCATAAATTTCCAAGATATATTGTCAAAGGCCTTCTCTGCATCTATGAAAATCAGCACTGCTTTCGTATTCATATTTGTCTGCAACAACTCCAAAACATCAATAATGTTCCTCGTATTATCAGACAAATGTCTACCAGGGAGAAAGCCTGCTTGGTCTTTATGAATAACTTCATTTAATACTCTTTTACATCTACTTGCCAAAATGTCAGCAAAGATTTTATAATCCACATTCAGGAGTGAGATGGGACGGTAGTTCTTTAGTTGGGTCTTTTCAGATTCTACTTTTGGTATCAAAGTGATGAAAGCTTCTTTCCACGATTCTGGCGCCCCCTTCCCCTCCATAATTTGATTGCACACCTCCAATAACGGCTGAATCAAATAGTCTTTTAATGTCTTATAGTACTTGGAGGTGAGTCCATCTGGGCCTGGGGACTTGCCTAATTGCATGTTCTGAATGGCACTTTCAATTTCCTGCTGTGTTATTCTGTAATTCAGGGTTGTTTGTTTGTCTTGAGATAATTTTTGCAATCCATTTTTCTTTATAAATTGATTTATCTCTATCTCCGCCTGGGGCCCTTGGGTAAACAACTTTTTAAAATATCTCTGGAAACACTTTCTAATTTCTTCTGGTTTCTGAATACATTCTCCTTCAACCTCCAGATTGGTAACAAAGTTCAATTTTTGTCTCTTTTTCAGCTGCCATGCCAGCAGCTTCCCACATTTATTCGCCGATTCAAATGATCTTTGTTTCATTTGTTTAATTTTCCATTCAACTTCTTGGTTTATCAATTTCACATATTGTGCTTGATGGAATTTGATTTCTCTTAAGACTTCTTTTGATTTTGGATTCAATCTCAATCTTTTCTCTCCATCTCTTATCTTCTCTAATATCTTGTCCTTTTTACCATTCCAGAGTTTTTTCTTAATCGTATTCTGTTGTATCAGGAACCCTCTCATAACTGCTTTACTCGCGTCCCGGATTGTTTTCTTTTCCACAGAAGTGTTCAAATTTATTTCAAAGTAATCCTTCACCGTTTTTTGGGCCTTCTTCACAATCTCCTGATCTCTAAACAAAGTGTCATTCATTCTCCATCTGAAGGATCCAGCTGGTGTAAGTCTCAAATCCATTTTCAGGGCATTATGGTCGGAGCAAGTTTTTGGGCAGATCTCTATTTTCTTAGTCTTGGGTGCCAGTCCTCTAGATGTCCAAATTTGGTCGATTCTTGTCCATGATAGATGGGCCTCAGAAAAGAATGTCCCTTCTTTACCTAATGGGTTTTTTGTCCTCCAAATGTCAATTAAGTCCATACTGTCTGTTAATTCAAAGAAAGTCTTAGGTAGTCTGCCATCTTTAGTTAAATTTTGATTTTGTGACTTATCCATATAAGTGGAGACCACCCCATTCATATCTCCCATCAAAATGATGTTAGTGTAGTCAATATGATCCAGCATTATCTCATGCAGCTTTTTGTAAAATTCCGATTTCCCCTCATTTGGTGCGTATATTCCTACTATCAAAAATTTTTCTCCTTGTAGTTGAATTTCAATCGCCAAAATTCTCCCTTGTTCGTCTTTAAACACAAACTTCGGTGCTAGGTTCTCCTTTGCATAAATCACTACTCCTCTTTTCTTGACCTTGTCTGATGAGATAAATTCTTGGCCTAATCTTTTATTGATTAACACTCTCCTATGGAGCCTAGTCACATGTGTTTCTTGCAGGCAAATAATGTCCAATTGTTCTTTCCTCAATATATGGAAGATCCTTTTCCTTTTCTCAGGGGAATTTGCGCCATGAATGTTCCAACTAAGAAGCTGCAGAGACATCCTGGATCAGTTTGTCAGCCAATGGGAGTGTCTCCCTTGTCGTCTTTGTCTGGAGGTGGAGCCGGATTCAAACCAAACGAAGGGGGTGGCCAAGCTCCTGCTACTCCTTTCCGAAGGTCCTCCCCGTGGTCGTTCAGGAACTTTTCTTGCTCCTCTGCAGTTCTGATTCTTACTTTTTTCCCTTTCAAGTTGAAAGATAGTCCTTGAGGAAATTCCCACCTATAAGGAATTGTGTTGTTTCTCAGTAAGCTTGCAAGGTCTTTGTATGTAGTTCTCAGGTCCAACAATTGTTTCGGTATATCTCTGAAGATTTCTGCTGTCTTTCCTTGAATCACCAATGAATTTTTGAAGTGTAGGCCGAGTATGTTATCCCTTTCTTGCTTAGATCTCAGGATGATCAAGCAATCTCTTGGTTTGTCCTTTTTAACCACTCTTCCCAGTCTAAAAGCGGTGACAATTTTAAAATCCTTCTCTTCTGCCAAACCCCAGAATTTTGATATTTCTGCCGTCAAAAAGCTAATCAAATCTTCTTTCTCAATTTCTGGGATATTTCTGAACCTGAGATTGCTTTCCCGGCTCTTCAATTCCGCCATGGACAGATAGGCTTGCTGTTCATTAATCTGTCTGCTCAGTGGTCTTACTTCCCCTCTTAATTCCTCTATTTTCTTTTTATTTTCCTCTGATTTGAAATTTGCTTCTTCAGCTAATTTTCGATTTTCTGTTGTTGTTGATTGGATATTTCCAATTGCCTGTGTGTTTTGAGAGACTTGATCAGTCAATTTATTTATTGTGGCTGTCACTTGGTCAAATTTCTTATTTAATGCTGATAGCTGGTCCAATATTTCTTTAGAAACTGGGTCTAGCCCTCCTGCAGCCATATCCCCAGCAGCTGACTGTTTAGATTGTCCCTCTTGCAGGCCTGTCACAATTGGGACCGAAGATCTGCGTGGCTGCACAGGCAAAGTTGATTGCAACAGTTCAGTTTGTTTTGCTTTTTTAGCAGCCCTTGTTTTTGGTGCACCACTCATTCCACAGCTGTCCAAGTCTCAAGGTCAAATTGTAAATCCCATGGGAAAGGCAGCCCAGGATGTGAAAATCCAAACATAAAATTTGCAAAACAACCAGCAGTTCTCAGAGACTAGAAATTCCACAATCCAGTAGGGGGAGCTCCCCAGAAGGTAAGGGAAAAAAAAGTAAAAAGTTTCCACCATTAAGTTCCCAAGTAAAAAAAGTTCTGTAAAGTCCAAATAAAAGCCAAAGCACGGGAGAGAACTTCAGAATTCACTTTAAAATGCAGAAAGTAGAAGTTCTTAACAATGGTGCATGCAACAGTTTCTTATTTGTAACTTCCACACAAGCCCCAATGTAACTTTAAAGCTTTATACACAGTAACCGCAATCTGAAGATTCTTTTGTATCCAGGCAGCCCTAGAGCTGGGTTTCAAAGTTTTGTAATCCACAGAGAGAAGAGAGAGAAATCACTGTCTATATCCACTTATAACAGTACTGTTTCTTTAATTTTCAATAGTCAAGTCCAAATTTGCGGGGTGTACTCCAAATTCTTTTAAAACCCCTCTCAGCGCTTCAGCTCTGAAGTCTCTTTGCTTGCTATTTTAAGCAGAGTCGGAAGACGGACTTCCTTTTAACGTCTCCCGCTTTCAGCCGAATTTCAAAAATTTAGACTCAAAAATCCCAGGTTTCTTACTCACGAGTATGTTGTTTCAAACCGGATGATCAAGAGAAGAAAGGTCAGCGCTCATCAGCAGCAGCCGCGCGGATTCGCTTCCACGGAAAGAGCGATGAACTCACAGCACCGCTACCCCCTCCACGTTCCGGAGCCCCTTACAGGGTCCCTTCTTCGTTTCCGAGGTCGCTGTTGGTGCCCGCCGAGTCCCACGACCCCAGGCTCACTCTACCTGGGGTTTTACTTAACGGGTCTCCGCTTCGATTGGTGTGCTTTGAAAAGGCTTATCAGATATCTAAAGGGGACATTAAATGTATGTTTAAAGATATCTAGTACACAAGATGAAAAACTAGAAGTATTTGTTGATGCGGACTGGGGAAGCTGTGTAGCTACTAGAAAATCTACAAGTGGAATGGTTATGATGTTTGCCAATTCCATAATTGGATGGAGGTCAAAGAAACAAGGATTTGTTGCGACCTCATCCTGTGAGGCAGAATATGGGAGCCTGTCGCTAGCATGCAATGAAATCATGTGGTTTATACAGATACTGAAAGATCTAGATTGTAAAGTAGATTTGCCTATCCAAGTGTATGAAGATAGCCAATCGTGCATTGCATTAGCGGGCTCAGAAAGAATGAAATCCGCATCAAAACATATTGCTATCCGTCATGTGAATGTGAGAGATTGTGTACAGAATGGGGTAATCAAACTGGAGTATTGTCAATCACAAGATAATATTGCTGATTTGTTTACCAAGCCTTTGCCAGCAACATGTCATAATGAATTGATGACGAAACTGGGTTTGTGTATATAACGTATTGTATGTATGTATTGTTTCTGTTGGGGTTTTTTGCATTTAAGAAACAGAAGGGGTGTCACGGCTAAAATGGCCGCTGTTTCTTTAATGCGAATAAAGCTGGGTCAGCATGACTCAGCGGTC
Organism: Podarcis bocagei; assembly: GCF_964188305.1. Taxonomy (NCBI): domain Eukaryota; kingdom Metazoa; phylum Chordata; class Lepidosauria; order Squamata; family Lacertidae; genus Podarcis; species Podarcis bocagei. Next base: position 11,182,637 of record NC_138131.1, read on the forward strand.
TGCACCAAGTTGTATATATAAGTGAGAAATGTTAGTTTGGGCTGTGGCTGGTGTTTGGGTTGGTTGGTGCTGGTGTGTATAGTTATTCAGTCGTGTTTTGCACAAGGACTTTTAAGAATAAAACTCTGCAAGGATATTCTCGTGGACTCTTTTGTGCCGACAAGGGTCCGAGGACCAGGCTGAGGAGACAAAGGGAGGTCAGAACCCTTTCTAATTTTTTTTGCTTTTTACAAACACTGACAAGTCCTCCCCCTTCTTTTGGTGGGCATCTCTTTAGGCTCCCGTAGGGATTTTTTGAAATTGGATTCTATCCAAACGCGATTCCTTAGAGCCATCCTTAGGATTCCCCCCTCGGTAGCGGGCGCGGTTATGAGATTAGAAGTCGGCTGGCAAGCTCTACGGCATGTGGCCTTGAAGACGAAGCTCTGGCTATGGCTCAAGCTTTGTTTTAAACCAGTGGGTATTGCCCCCTTGATATTGAGGGACGATTTCCAATCATCGTGGGAAAGGGAGGTCACTAACGAGGTTCAATCCTGCGGATTGTCTCACCTTTACTTTGAGTCTATGACGTACAATCAAGCTAGAGCTGTGATCTCCCGGAGACTGAGTGACATTGCCAGACAAGAGGACATAGGCCAGGTAAAACCAGGGATGTTCCTAGGGGACCAGATTTATCGGACCATACCAGCCCCCTACCTTGCAGAAATTCACTATGTGGAATACCGTAGACTTCTTACAGCAGCTAGATTAAATGTCCTTGACTCTGCGATATTGTGGGGAAGGTACAGGGGAGTACCATACGCCCAGAGAACCTGTCATTGTGCCATGGGTGTGGTTGAGTCCACCGAACACATTCTCTTGACTTGCCCTTCTTATACAGAGTTTAGACATAATTTTATAGACCCACTTCTATGTAAATCTAGCTTCCTATCCGGAGAAAACCAGGTTTTACACTTGCTGAATAACGTCACTAGAGCTATACCTTCCTTGGTGGCCAAATTTCTTTTTTTAGCTTTTAACCGTCGCAAGATAGATAGATAATACTTTATTCGGCTATAAGCCCACAAGGTAAAACAAATCAATAGATAAAAATCAATAGATAAAATCAATAGCATTTTACAATCTAAAATATCAACTAAAATATTTCAACGCATACTCTCTAGATATACCGTGTTATGGCCTTGAAGATAAAGATGGTGCATAGAGTTTACTCAATTTTTAATAGTCATGCAGCATTCCATGAAGTCTTTTATATGACAGAACTGAGATCAGGAATCTAGCAACCTGTAAAGTTCTATAAGAGTCAATGTCCTGGAGTAGATAAGCTAGATGTAATTCAGGTGGTTTAGCAGCCATTTCCAGAATGATTGAACTCAGGATCCTTGATCGGGGAACATTGTATAATGGGCAATTAAACAAGATATGATAAAGGGATTCTATCGATTTGTTGTCACATGCGCACAAAACAGAGATTTTACCGTTAGAAAATCTATTGCTCAGCACATTTGAGGGGAACACATTAAATCTGGCTCTAACAAATGCGAATCTATGCGACGCAACCGATAAAGTAGACAGATATCGCGGTATCTGGGACATAGATGCAATGCCCTGATATATCGGGGAACATATACCTCCACCTGTGGTAAGATTTTGTTGCAAATCTACCTCCTCCAGTCTTTGTTTGATGACCTTTTTAGCTGTAATTAGATCTAAATTAAGTATATCGGAAGGAGAGATTCCATAAGACAACAGTTTGGAATGGATTTTTGTTGCCCATGGGCTGGTGAATTCATCTCTCCAAAGGCACTGAATAAGATGGTAGTTTGGCAATTTATGCCAAAGGGACAGCCAATAATTAAAGGCATGTCTCCACATCAGAATCTCAAGGGAGGGGGTCTTAAGTTCTAAGCGAATGGCAGAGTTGCTTACACAGGAGGGTAGTTTCAAAAGGCGTCTTAGAAAAAGATTTTGCAATGTCACCAGAGGCAAGAGGTTTACAAAGGCGCCCCATAAAGGGACCGCATAGGCCATAGTTGCAACCACTTTTGCACTATAAACTTTTAAGGCGGATGGAACATGCAGAGCCCCCTCAGTAAAGAAGAAGCGTAGTAGAGCGTAGATAAGGGCTTTCACCTTGTTTTGTAAATATGTGATATGCGCTTTCCATCCCATATTATACTGAAAATAAATTCCTAGATATTGAAATTTGTAAACTTGTTCAATTGGCTTCCCCTCAAGTTCCCATCTATACAGTTTCCGACTCCTGGAAAAAATTAGGACTTTAGATTTGGAATGGTTAATAGTAAGTAAATTTGTTTGGCAATATGATGCAAAAATCTTAAGGGCCCTCCTCAAACCGATTCAAGAATAAGAGAGGATCACCGCATCGTCAGCGTATAATAATAAGGGGCAGCGATAGTCTGCAAGCCTGGGTGCATGAATGGAGGTTTGGGCCTCAGCTAGGGGCGTCCTCATGTCACTAATATAAAGGTTAAAAAGATAGGGGGCAAGGATACACCCTTGTCGTACCACCTTGTTTATTAGAACTGAGTTTGTGAGATCGCCCTCAGGTGTTAACCTCACCCTCGCGGCCGTCCCTTCATGTAATTTAATCAATAGCCACAACAGCCTTTTTTCTATGCCCCACTTTGCCAGTTTTTCCCATAACAGCTCTCTAGAGATACTGTCAAAAGCCGCCTTCAGGTCTATAAAAGCGGCACATAGAAGACCATGAGTAGGGGAAGAATACTTCCGCGCCAGATGATATAGAATTATAGCATGGTCAATAGAAGCGCGATTTGGTCTAAACCCGGCCTGTTTGTGGCCTATCAGATTGGAATCTTCGGCCCATTGGGTTAGTCTGGTTAGCAAGAAGCGAGTGTAGATTTTTCCGATGATTGATAATAAACTGATATTACGATAGTTTCCTGGGTCCTCTGGTGGTCCTTTTTTATATATAGGAATTATGATGGACTCCTTCCATGATGTAGGTATCTGGCCCGTGGCATTGATTGCATCAAAGATTTTTGCAAGAATTTTAGCCCACCATATTGGGTGTTGTTTAATAGCTTCCGCCGGGATCAGATCGGGCCCTGGGGCTTTATCAGTTTTCAGTTTAGCAATTAAATCTACTATTTCCTCCGGGTCAGTATCTGACCATATGGGCAAGTGACTTAAGAGAGTATCAGATTGGGTGTTAGAGATGTCTCGCGTATTGACAAATGTACTTTTTTTCTGACTGACGGTCGAATAAAAGGTTGATGATGATGATTAAAGAAGAGAGAGGCAGAAAGGCATATAAATAGAGTTAAGTGCAAAGGCAAAATAATAAACAACCCTAAAGAAATAGAGAAACGATTTCTCGAATTCTTTAGAGAAATCTATAAGGAAGGAAATGAAACAACAGAAGAAGTTAAAGAACATTTAGAACAGAACTGTCTTCCGAAACTTACTAAAGAACAAAAAGAACTGTTGAATGCCCCTATTACATCGTACGAAATTCAAAGAGCAATTAAGGAAGCAAAGATAGGAAAGCCAGCAGGGCCAGACGGCCTACCGGCAATATATTATAAAAAAATGGAGGACTTACTGTCTGACCCATTAAGAAGTATCATGAACAACATCTTAAAAGACGGAACCATTCCGCATTCTTGGAAAGACAGCCTTATTGCATTAATTCCAAAACAGGGAACGGACAATCTACTTATTAACAACTATGGGCCTATCGCACTTCTAAAGAACGATTATAAATTATATGCAAATATTTTAGCCGAAAGATCAAAAAAAGGCTTCCAGATGATGATACACAATGACCAAGCTGGCTTTTTGCCCGGGAGGCACATTTATAGCAACACTAGAAACATTATAAACTTATTAGCGTATTTAGACTTAAGAATAGAAAAGAAGGCAGTCTTAATGGCTATAGATTCAGAAAAAGCTTTCGACAGGGTATCCTGGAAATTTATGAAAGGTCTGTTACACCATAACGGATTTTGGTATAAAGTATATAAAAGGGATTGAAGCAATATAATCAAAACAAAAAGCTAAAATCATAATCAATGGAAATTTATCACAGGAGTGTGAAATCAGTAAAGGGGTCAGACAAGGTCGCCCACTATCCCCCTTAATTTTCATATTAACATTGGAAGTTTTATGTAAACAAATTAGGGAAGAAAAAGAAATAAAAGGGATTATGCTGGGAAATAGAAGTTACAAAATGAGGGCATTTGCTGACGATTTAATTATAACTACGGAGCAACCAAAACAGAGTTTAAGAAAGGCGTTGGAAATAATATATGGCTACGGTAAAGTTGCAGGGTTCAAAATGAATTTAAACAAGACAAAACTATTAGTTAAAAATATGTCCCCAGATGAAAAAGCAGAATTAGAACAAATAATACACATTAAAATCTACCCCAAAATCAAGTATTTAGGATTATGGATAACACCAAAGAATATTAACTTATATGAAGATAATTATACCAATTGTTGGAAAGATATCAAAAGACAGTTAGAGACATGGACAAGGTTAAATTTATCATTCCTGGGCCGCATTTCGGTAATTAAAATGATAGTTTTACCGAAGCTACTCTTTCTATTCCAAACGATTCCAATTACAGGAAAGACCAGCAGTATCAACAAGTGGCAAAAAGAAATTTCTAAATTTTTGTGGAAGGGTAAAAGACCAAGAGTAAAGCACAAGATATTAATCAATACTGTAGAAAGAGGTGGCTACCGGTTACCGGATTTGAAGCTATATTACGAAGCCTCATGTCTTCTCTGGTTGAAAGATTGGTATTTATTTAAAAATTGGGATATTTTAGATCTAGAAGGTCATGACACCCTGTTGGGTTGAAATGAACGACAGACGAGTAGGTAGGTGTCATACGGGAGGCGTCTCTCGAGCAAGCCTCGGAGACTCCCTTTTATTGGATATTATACAGCGTTTGCCACGTGTGTGCTTGTTGCTGATTGGTTAACATAAGTACAAAGCAAGGGTTCCATATAAGACATTAATTATTGCATATAAGACAGTAATCATAGACAGGTTAAAGGTTGGGAAAAGGAACGCGGAGTTTACACAGGCATGGTTTCGGACTACCCGTACCAGATTGGTACGAAAAGGAATGTACAAGGAGGGGTAAGTACAGATTGATATGGTGTGAACTCAAGGTGAACAGAACATACCAGTGTGATGATGGAATGTCTTAGCCTCAGCACGGTTTGTGCAGCATGAGCAGAACAAAGCTTAGAAGCAAGACTTCCCATCATGCCACAGTTATGTGCAGAAGCAATGCTTCCCATCATGCCATGGTCATGGGCAAAAGCAATGCTTTCCTTCAACCCCCGTTTTGGGTGGCATGGCTATCTTAATTATGGGAAAATAAAGACGCATAGGAGTTTTTCAAATCATATAATAAGAAATGCTATATATAAGGTATGGGGAAAATACAAAAGATATTTAGAACAGAAAACCCCAAGATGGAACTCTCCACTAGAAGCAATCGCTGTTAAAAAAAGCAACAACATCAAAGAGAGCTGGATAACGTATAACACAATATTAAGGGGGAAGGAGGAGGGTCAACTAATATTGATAAGTTATGAAAAAATAAAAGATCACTTTTCTACTTGGCTAGATTACTTCCAGGTGAATGAAGTGTTCAGACAGGATAAGCAGATATGTTTTGAAAAGGAGCCTTCAAGATTTGGAAGAGAACTACTGAATAGTAAAACCAAAATAATCACAAAAATGTATAGACTTCTTTTAGACTACAAAGTAATGGATGAGGAGGTTAAGGCTTCAATGATAAAGTGGGCCCAAGATGTGGGCCATCCAATTATGCTAAAAGATGGGAAAAACTGATGGGATGTAAATTTGAAATTTACAGTCAGCTATAATATAAGAGAGAACATGATGAAAATGGCTCATAGGTGGTACGTCACTCCTTCCAGATGATCAAGAATGTATAAAAAATTGGTGAATGCTTGTTGGAGATGTGGAGGAAATAACGGTGACATGAGCCACATGTGGTGGACGTGTGAAAAGATTAAGATTTTTTTTTCGGGGGGAGAAAATACGATGAATTAAAAAAGATGATGGAGAACAGAGGCATAATCCCCGCCCCAACTAAACATTTGTCCCACCCCAGAAAGAAAATAACAATAACAACAACAACAACAACAACAACAACAACAACAACAACAAACCACCGTTTGAGGTGCAACAGAGACACAGGATGTGTACAAAACAGAGACAACAGAGACAAAGGATGTGTACAAAAAATGGAAAAGGGGGGAAACCACCAAAGAGGAATTCAAACAAATAGCCAGCACGTGTAGACACAAAGTCAGAAAAGCTAAAGCACAGAATGAACTCAGGCTTGCTAGAGAGGCTAAATGCAACAAAAAAGGCTTCTATGGGTATGTTCATAGCAAAAGGAAGAACAAAGAAACAGTGGGGTCACTCAGAGGAGAAGATGGTGAAATGCAAACAGGGGACACAGAAAGGGCTGAACTTCTCAATGCCTTCTTTGCCTCAGTCTTCTCCGATAAGGAAAACAATGCCCGACCTGAAGAATTTGGAGCAAATGATTCAGCAAAGGAAACACAGCCCAGAATAACTAAGGAGATAGTACAAGAATACTTGGCCAGTTTAGATGTATTCAAGTCTCCAGGACCGATCCCAAAGAGTGCTCATCAATGGTTCCTCTTCATCCTGGAGAAGAGTGACTAGTGGGGTGCCACAGGGTTCTGTCTTGGGCCCGGTCTTATTCAACATCTTTATCAACGACTTGGATGATGGACTCAAGGGCATCCTGATCAAATTTGCAGATGACACCAAACTGGGAGGGGTGGCTAACACCCCAGAGGACAGGATCACACTTCAAAACGACCTTGACAGATTAGAGAACTGGGCCAAAACAAACAAGATGAATTTTAACAGGGAGAAATGTAAAGTATTGCACTTGGGCAAAAAAATTGAGAGGCACAAATACAAGATGGGGGACACCTGGCTTGAGAGCAGTACATGTGAAAAGGATCTAGGAGTCTTGGTTGACCATAAACTTGACATGAGCCAACAGTGTGACGCGGCAGCTAAAAAAGCCAATGCAATTCTGGGCTGCATCAATAGGAGTATAGCATCTAGATCAAGGGAAGTAATAGTGCCACTGTATTCTGCTCTGGTCAGACCTCACCTGGAGTACTGTGTCCAGTTCTGGGCACCACAGTTCAAGAAGGACACTGACAAACTGGAACGTGTCCAGAGGAGGGCAACCAAAATGGTCAAAGGCCTGGAAACGATGCCTTATGAGGAACGGCTAAGGGAGCTGGGCATGTTTAGCCTGGAGAAGAGGAGGTTAAGGGGTGATACGATAGCCATGTTCAAATATATAAAAGGATGTCACATAGAGGATGGAGAAAGGTTGTTTTCTGCTGCTCAAGAGAAGCGGACACGGAGCAATGGATTCAAACTACAAGAAAGAAGATTCCACCTAAACGTTCGGAAGAACTTCCTGACAGTAAGAGCTGTTCGACAGTGGAATTTGCTGCCAAGGAGTGTGGTGGAGTCTCCTACTTTGGAGGTCTTTAAGCAGAGGCTTGACAACCATAGGTCAGGAGTGCTCTGATGGTGTTTCCTGCTTGGCAGGGGGTTGGACTCGATGGCCCTTGTGGTCTCTTCCAACTCTATGATTCTATGATTCTATGATTCTATGATTCTACAGCCAGAGACAGAGCGAGACCCTGAAGCAGTGCCATAACCAAGCCCTCATTCAGAACCAGAGCCTGAAAAAGAGCCACAGCCCAAACCAGAGCAACAGCCACAGCCACAGCCACAGCCTAGAGCCACAGCCTGAGTCTGCAACAGTACTTGATACAGTGCCGGAGCCTGAAACAGAGACACAGCCTCAAACAGAGCCTGAGCCTGAAACAGAGGCAGAGCCACATCCACAGCCTGAGTCTGAAACAGTCCTTGATAGAGTGCCAGAGCCAGAGCCAGAGCGAAACCCTGAATCAGAGTCAGAGGGAGACCATGAATCAGAGCCAGAGCCAGAGCCAGAGCTGAATGAAAGCCAGAGCCAGAGCCAGAGCCAGAAATAGGGCTTGATACAGGGCCGGAGCGCAAAACATAGCTGGAGCCAGAGCCAGAGCCACAGCCAGAGCCAGAACAAACCCTAATTCACAACCAGAGCCTGAAAGAGAGCCAGACCCTGAAACATAGCTGGGTCAGAGGCAGAGGAAGAGCCATCATGAGACCCTGAATCAGAGTCAGAACCAGATCTTCATTCAGAACCAGACCCTGAAAGAGAGCCAGAGCCACAGACAGAGCCACAGACGGAGCCTAGAGCCACAGCCGAGATCCACAGCCTGAGTCTGAAATAGTGCTTGATAGAGTGCTGGATCCTGAAACAGAGACAGTGTCTGAAACTGAGCCTGATGCTTAAACGTAGCCAGGGGCAGACGGAGAGGCAGAGCCTGATACAGTGCTTGATACAGCATAGGAGCCTGAAGCAGAGACACAGCCAGATCCAGAGACACAGCCAGAGCCAGAACAAAACCCTAATTCAGAACCAGAGCCTGAAAGAGAGCCAGAGCCAGAAACAGTGCTTGATAGAGTGCCAGAGCCTGAAACAGAGGCAGAGGCAGATACAGGGCTTGAAACAGTGCCGGAGCCTGAAACAGAGAAACAGCGTGAAACAGAGACAAAGGCTGAGACACAGGCCGAGCCTGAAATAGAGCTAGAATAAGTGCTAGAGCCAAAGACTGAGACAAAGCCTAATAAAGAGCAGAAGCCTGAGCCTGAAACAGTGCTTGACACAGTGTCAGAGCCTGAAACAGAACCAGAGCCACAGCTACAGCCATAGTGCCACAGCCTGAGTCTGCAACAGTGTTTGATACAGCGCCGGAGCCTGAAACAGAGACACAGCCTGAAACAGAACCTGAGCCTGGTTATTACCATGGCAATTAAAGAAGAGAGAGGCAGAAAGGCTTATAAATAGAGTTAAGTGCAAAGGCAAAATAATAAACAACCCTAAAGAAATAGAGAAACGATTTCTCGAATACTTTAGAGAAATCTATAAGGAAGGAAATGAAACAACAGAAGAAGTTAAAGAACATTTAGAACAGAACTGTCTTCCAAAACTTACTAAAGTACACAAAAAGAACTGTTGAATGCCCCTATTACATCGTACGAAATTCAAAGAGCAATTAAGGAAGCAAAGATAGGAAAGGCACCAGGGCCAGACGGCCTACCGGCAATATATTATAAAATAATGGAGGACTTACTGTCTGACCCATTAAGAAGTATCATGAACAGAGACTTCCGGGTTAGCGCGAAAGGCTAATGGCGGATTCCCTCTGAGCTCCGGAGGGAATCTGCTCTGTAGAAGACGGGTCTTGCCGCTGCGGCGACGCGGGGACCCTCAGAAACCACAGGCGCTGAAGCCTGTGGACTTGGGGACTCGTCGGGCATCATTTGCGCCCCCCGACCCGCGAAGAAGCCTTTTTAAAGGCTTCGGAGCGGGGGACAGAGAGTGGCGCGGTGCTGAGAGTAGACCGCTTCTTCTACGGAGCGAAGCCGCATGCCATGGCCGGAGAGCGCTGACTTCTTTCTTTGAACATTTGGACTTTAAAAGTAACAACCCGTGAGTAGTACAGAAATTGGAACTAAAAATCGTTTTTTCTGAATTTGGCACGATCGGGGGAGGTGCTAAAAGGATGTCCGTCTCCCCTTCCCGTAGATAAATTAAAGCAAGAATTGATAACTAAGGTTGAGAGAACATCCTTCTCTTTACGGGATAAAAGCTATTAATTCCACGACTTGGCAATATAAGTAACTTTGCTGGAGGATAAGAACTGATTTTAAGAGCTGAAGTGCAACCCCCAGGGACCCGGGAGTGATCCGCGAGAGAGCCTGCTGAGGAGACATAAAGAGTTTGACAGCTGTCAAATTAGCTGTCAAAGTTGGAAAACGAAAAAAATATTGGTTTCTGCTATCTTTGCTGGTTATTTTTGTTACAATTTGACTTTAAACTGTTGAAAATAAAGAAGAATAGAAACAAATTAACTTGAATGTTGGATTGGAGGTGGAAGGAATATTAAGTAACTAGAATCCCTCTAGAGGGGGTTCTGAGACATTACAATGGCTGCAGGTTGAAAAATACAGGCTGAGCTGGATAGAATGTTTTTTCTCTTGGGAAAGTTACAAGGTCAGAGTGAAGCTTTGGCTACAAATGCTACAACTTTGAATTTAAAAGTAAACAAACTTGTTGAATGTGTCAAGGACTTGACTCAAGAAACCTATGCAGCTGAACAAGAAGAGATATGTGCTGTTTCAGAGGAGTGGGAAGGAGGAGCTGAAATGCCGCAGACGACAAAGGAGAGCCAGAGGCCTGCTAAGATAGATGCTAAGAAAAACAAGATTTGGATCATGAGAGCTTGGTTTGAATTAGAGAATGAAGAATGGAGGGATCTCCCTATGGGGAGATCTGAAGACCTATGGATTACAAATCTGATCAAGGCGAAAGTTGGAGCTTTGGGGACATTTGGGACATTTGGACTTAAAAGCAACAAGAAACAAGATTTGGGCTCCACTTTTGAACATGGAGGTCTGGTTGGAAGAAACATAGACCCTATAGGGACAGAGCTTCTCCGAGACCTGATGTCTAATATAAAGGACTGTTAGGATTTTTCCGTTCCACCTTAAGAGGGAGCAGGCTTTGTAAGTTACAGAGTCTGCGCATGTCCTATTCACAGGATGTTTATGTTTGCTGATTCCTTTCGTTTTCTCAGACGGTCAGAGACGCTGACTGAGAATGGACGTGTTTTCTTTTGTTCTGTTCATGTTCTAAATAAAGTCTGTAAATATGCTCTTCTGCTCTTCTGCGGTGCAAGCTTTTGACTGTGCTTTCTGCTGAAAGAGGGTGCACCAGCCTAGGAATGCAGCCTGTCTATTTCCAAAGGCTTTGTGCCCCTAACTGTTGGATCTGCGTGACTACGGGAGATTGATGGACGTCCGAACTCCGGCTTGGGGGCCATGATGGACGTTATCTCCCTGGCAGTTTCCCAACAACAAGGTTTCGGGCCCAGATTCACAGCACCTACAGGAGAGTAAAAGCTGCAACAGACTGCGTTTGATGTATGTTGGGGGAAAAGCGAAAGGAAGGGACGCTTTTCTGTTTTACCTCGGCAAGGAGCCTTTGATCTCCGGCAAGGCTTAATTGGCCTGGGAGCTGCGCCAAAGAGGCTTCGTGATTAATGGCTGCCAAGATAACGAGTCTCTGAAGTTAAAAAAAGACTCACGGCTAAAGTAAAAAGCTGGAATGGAGTTTTTCCACGCTTTTGAAGCTTCTGAGGCCCCTGTGTGCCCTAAGTTGGATGGGCAGAATTATGAAACCTGGGCAAAATGGTGTGAGAGTTTGCTGCGTCAGTTTGGGGTCTGGCATACCGTATTTGAGCCCCCCCCCCAGTTCCTCTGACAGAGAGATGGAAAGGCCAGAATTCGAAGGCCATTGACGTAATAGTCTTATCCGTCTCTCTTGAGGAAATTAAGACGCTGGCTGGCAACACCACTGCACGTGGAATTTGGAATGCTTTGTTGAAAGCTCACAAGCCAATAATCCCAGCCCAGAGTTTGACTGCATCGGAGGTCCTAGCTGTTTCCCAGAATGCGAGTGAATGCAGGGATGCTGAGGGCACCGGTTGCAAGCTGCAGGGGGAGCTGACCGTTACGTCGTCCCAGGCAGCATTCCAGCCTCCAGGGGGAGCCAAGGAGTCGGCAGCTGAGAGCTCTGGTTCTCGTGAGAACCAAGGCCATCGCCTTTGCAGAGGCCGGAAAGGCAAAGGTAAACACACGCAGGCGTCTGCAGATGGCCAGGAGCAGAGGGAGGGTGAAGAGCCCGCGCCAGGGAAAAACAAAGCGTTGTTTGCTGGCACAGCTTCACCAAAGGCTAAAGGCGCGTCTGCTGACCAGAAGCAGGGGGGCAAGCTGCAAAAGCCCACGCCAGTGGAAAACAAGGTTTTGCTTGCTGGCACAGCTTCACCAAAGGCTAAAGGCAAGTCTGCTGGCCAGGAGCAGCAGGGGGGCAAGCTGCAAAAGCCCACACCGCTGGAAAACAAGGGTTTGCTTGCGATAAAGACTGCTCCAACAGCCAAAGGCAGGTTTATTGTGGATTCAGGTGCCAGCCGCCATATTTCGAAGGACCGCCATCTCTTTATCTCCTTCAAGCCTCAGGAAGGTGAGATCCACCTGGCTGATGGAAGGACGTTGCAAATTGCTGGAGAAGGGACTGTGAAACTTGCAAGTCTGCACACTACCATCAGTAATGTACTTTTTGTTCCAGGAGCGGCGAGCAACTTGTTGAGTGTCCCACAGCTTACTGGGCGTGGTTTTCAGATTTCCTTCAAGAGGAGCGTCTGTGTCATCAGTAAAGGCAAAGAGGACTATATGCATGCAAAGTTTATGGATGGTTTGTTCCATATAACTTATGATGACACTGCTGTTGTATCTAATGTTGATTCTTGTTGTGTTGCACAAACTAACAAAGTTCTTCATGCACGTAGCATTCATGATGCGCATCGAAGGTTTGGTCACCTCTCTTGGAAGGCACTGGCCAAGATGCCAGAGGTGGTTGAGGGTTTGAACATCAAACCCTGTAAATTTCACATGAAATGTGTATCTTGTGCAGAGAACAAGGTGAAGGTTGCTCCAAAAGGCAAGGAGTCTAGCAGGCAGGCTTCCAAACCCTACCAGCTAGTGCATGCGGACCTGGTTGGGCCACTTGCGCCTTCTTTAGGAGGAGCAAGGTACTTCATGATTCTGATTGATTCTTTTTCCAGGTACATTCATGTGTATTTGCTTGAACAGAAATCGCAAGCGTTTCCGAAGTTTAAGGCATTCTGTGCTTGGTTGGAGAATGCGCACGGTAAACGTATTTCTTCTTTGTTTACCGATCGGGGCGGGGAGTTTACTTCTCAGCAGTTTGAAGCTTTCCTGACTGAGAAGGGAATCCAGCATGACATGTCAACGCCCAGATCGCCATGGATGAATGGGCTTGCGGAGAGAGCAAATCAGACATTGCTGCAAGGAATCAAAACCTTGTTGCATGATGCCAATCTCCCTGATAAGTTTTGGGGGGAGGCTCTGGGGAATTTTGTTTATTCTTTTAATCACAGATTGTCATCACCCATTGGTTGTACCCCCTATGAGAAGATGTTTGGCAAGAAGCCCAACATCAAGCACATGAGAATCTTTGGTTCTGACATGTGGATACGCACACAACAAACCAACAAGCTTGGGAAGCGTGGGGCACATGGTTTGTTCATGGGGTACGAAAAAGGTGCATACAGGGTATGGATGACTAACTCTAAGTCCATTAAGTTCACAAGGAGTGCTGAGTACAATCCTAAGTGGGGGGAAAATGTGGGAATTTTCCAGAGTTACCCAGAGGAGGATGAAAGTGATGTCAAGCAAGCAGCTAAAGCTGATGAAGCTGCTGAGGATGATGCTGATGAGGATGAGGATGATGATGATGATCAGAGTTCAGATTCCAGTTCAGTGGGCGGCGCTGCTGCTGCTGCTGCTGATGTCAGTGACAGTGATGACACAGCAGACTACGAGAGCGCAAAGGCCTCGGTCAGACCATCTGATGCGTCTGACAATGAACTGGAAGAACCACTGTTCACCATTGGTCATTTTTCTCCTAAGAAAGAGGAGATGAGTCCAGAAGACTTGCGTCTAGTACGCAGATCTGAAAGGGCGACCAAAGGCAGACCTCCAAAGAGGTATGCTGATGAGTTTGCTAAGACAGCAACTGCTGTTCTTAGTAGCTCAGAGAAGGTATGGGAACCTTCAAGCTTCAAAGAGGTTCAGGAGTTAACCTCTAAAGATGCTGAGCCTTGGCTTAATGCCATGAAGGCTGAAGTTGATTCCTTGAACAGGAACCAAACTTGGGAACTGGTACCGATAGCCCCAGGAATGAGACTGGTTAGCAGCAAATGGGTCTTCAAGGCCAAGACAGACCAGAATGGCAAGGTAGTCAGACACAAAGCCAGATTGGTTGCCAGAGGTTTTTCACAGGTACCAGGACAGGATTACCACGAGACCTACTCACCCACAGTCAAATATGAGAGCATTCGGCTGATGCTCAAGGTCGCTGCGGAGGAGAAACTGCATGTTTCCCACCACGACATTAATACAGCTTTTTTGTACGGGGTTTTGGGGGAGGAGCTGTTCATGCTTCCACCTGATGGGATGGAGATACAGAAGGGAATGGTCTGTAAACTGCGGAAATCCTTATATGGTCTCAAGCAGAGTGCCAGGTGTTGGAACACAAAACTCACTGAGACATTGCTTTCTCTAGGTTTTCACCAGGGCAAAGCTGATCCATGTGTGTTTGTCAAGGAGGAGGGACAAAACAAACTGTATTGTTTATGTTTTGTTGATGATCTTCTGATGTTTTGGAAGAATCAGGCTTTTTATCAAAGCACCCTAGCTCAGCTGAAGGAGCACTTTGACATGAAGGATCTTGGTGAGGTATCCAACTATCTTTCTCTGCAGGTGGAGAGAGACCAAGCAGGTAATTTTCTGGTACACCAAACACAGAAAATTGCTGATGTGTTAACCAGGTTGAATTTGGTTGATGCAAACCCAGCAGACACACCGATGGTGACAGGTTACCAGGTAGACAGTACTGCTGAAGCGTTTTCTGACACAACGCTGTACAGATGCATTCTAGGCAAGCTGAATTTCATTGCCAGATGTTCAAGACCTGACATAGCTGTAAGCTGTAATCTGCTTAGCAGACATGCCAACAATCCTACGGTTCAGGATTGGAAAGCTCTGAAGCGCATAGCCCGCTATTTGAAAGGGACTATGCACTACAGGCTAAGGTTCACCAGTCAGAAGACTGGAGGTCTTGAAATCTTTGCTGATGCAAGTTTTGGAAATGACACCACGGATGGTACAAGCACTTCTGGAGTATGCTACATGTACAACCACTGCCTGTTTGACTGGTTGTGCAAGAAGCAAACAACAGTGAGCCTAAGTTCCTGTGAAGCAGAACTCAGTGCTCTGTCATTTTCACTCATGGATTGTGAATGGTTGATGCAACTGTTTAAGGACATCAGAGTGTCTGTGAAATGTCCTATACAAGTGTATCAAGACAATAGATCGTGTTTGGCTTTGCTGAACTCGGAGAGTTGCAAGCAGAGAACCAAGTACTTGCAGATTAAGCTACATCGTGCAAGAGAGTGTATTCAGAAAGGACTGATTCAAGTGTCCTACATGGCAGGAAATGAAATTCCTGCTGATCTGTTGTCTAAGGTTGTTAACAGAGAACAACATAAGGTTTATGTACAAAGGTTGCAATTGAGTGAACCACAGGTACAACAGGTTACACGGAAAGGGGGAGGATGTTAGGATTTTTCCGTTCCACCTTAAGAGGGAGCAGGCTTTGTAAGTTACAGAGTCTGTGCATGTCCTATTCACAGGATGTTTATGTTTGCTGATTCCTTTCGTTTTCTCAGACGGTCAGAGACGCTGACTGAGAATGGACGTGTTTTCTTTTGTTCTGTTCATGTTCTAAATAAAGTCTGTAAATATGCTCTTCTGCTCTTCTGCGGTGCAAGCTTTTGACTGTTCTTTCTGCTGAAAGAGGGTGCACCAGCCTAGGAATGCAGCCTGTCTATTTCCAAAGGCTTTGTGCCCCTAACTGTTGGATCTGCGTGACTACGGGAGATTGATGGACGTCCGAACTCCGGCTTGGGGGCCATGATGGACGTTATCTCCCTGGCAGTTTCCCAACAAGGACTACCAAAAAAACCGGCAGAGAGGGACTGAGAGAGATTTGAGGGCCTCAGACGTGAGATCTCCAGGCTGATAGTTGATGGACTGATGGACATTTTTTGGGGATCGAAACCGGGAAAGGGGGGGTGAGAGATTTAGAATCCAAAGGGTGTGTTATGTACTGAGTTGAATAGGATCCAAACTGCAGCAGTCTGATTGGTCCTAGAACAATAGGATCCAAATTGCAGCAGTCTGATTGGTCCTAGAACAATAGGATTCAGAATGCAGCAGTCTGATTGGTCCAAGAACAATGCAGCAGTATGATTGGTTGGCAGGAACCACCCAATCATGCTCCAGATATAAGTGAATCCACAACCTGATTGGCTTACAGTAGAATTCCAGAATTAACCAATCATGTGCAGCCCATTGTGTAAATAATGTATATAAAGCAGATACTTTGAGGGGACTTTCATTCATTCCTCCTCACCACTATGAGCTGAATAAAGAGCATGAAATCACTTTGCGACTCTGAGTATATTTCAGGGTGTATAATTATATGTTGTTTTTCTGTTATTTTGTTTTGCACTTAATATAAAAATTGGGAAATTCGTGGAAGGGAATTTGGGTCGACCTTAGAAAAGGGTGTAAAGAATGAGTATTGTTGTTTAAATTGAGGTTTATAAGTTAAAATTGTTTAATTAAGATGAATTAAGTATAATAATAATAAGGTAAAAGTTGGGGACAAGAACTTGCTGAGCTAATTATTGGAATTGGAATACAAGAAGGGGAGGTGTGGGGAAGTCAGGGGAAGATGTGCTTTTGTGTTTGTTTAAAACTTTAATAAAAATGTATTTTTTTTAAAAAAAGAAGAAGTATCATGAACAACATCTTAAAAGACGGAACCATGCCGGATTCTTGGAAAGACAGCCTTATTGCAATAATTCCAAAACAGGGAACGGACAATCTACTTATTAACAACTATAGGCCTATCGCACTTCTAAAGAACGATTATAAATTATATGCAAATATTTTAGCCGAAAGAACAAAAAAAGGCTTCCAGATGATGATACACAATGACCAAGCTGGCTTTTTGCCCGGGAGGCACATTTATAGCAACACTAGAAACATTATAAACTTATTAGCGTATTTAGACTTAAGAATAGAAAAGAAGGCAGTCTTAATGGCTATAGATGCAGAAAAAGCTTTCGACAGGGTATCCTGGTAATTTATGAAATTTCTATTACACCATATGGATTTTGGTATACAGTATATAAAAGGGATTGAAGCAATATAATCAAAACAAAAAGCTAAAATCATAATCAATGGAAATTTATCACAGGAGTGTGAAATCAGTAAAGGGGTCAGACAAGGTCGCCCACTATCCCCCTTAATTTTCATATTAACATTGGAAGTTTTATGTAAACAAATTAGGGAAGAAAAAGAAATAAAAGGGATTATGCTGGGAAATAGAAGTTACAAAATGAGGGCATTTGCTGACGATTTAATTATAACTACAGAGCAACCAAAACAGAGTTTAAGAAAGGCGTTGGAAATAATATATGGCTACGGTAAAGTTGCGGGGTTCAAAATGAATTTAAACAAGACAAAACTATTAGTTAAAAATATGTCGCCAGATGAAAAAGCAGAATTAGAACAAATAATACACATTAAAATCTACTCCAAAATCAAGTATTTAGGATTATGGATAACACCAAAGAATATTAACTTATATGAAGATAATTATACCCATTGTTGGAAAGATATCAAAAGACAGTTGGAGACATGGACAAGGTTAAATTTATCATTCCTGGGCCGCATTTCGGTAATTAAAATGATAGTTTTACCGAAGCTACTATTTCTATTCCAAACGATTCCAATTACAGGAAAGACCAGCAGTATCAACAAGTGGCAAAAAGAAATTTCTAAATTTTTGTGGAAGGGTAAAAGACCAAGAGTAAAGCACAAGATATTAATAGATACTGTAGAAAGAGGTGGCTACGGGTTACCGGATTTGAAGCTATATTACGAAGCCTCATGTCTTCTCTGGTTGAAAGATTGGTATTTATTTAAAAAATTGGGATATTTTAGATCTAGAAGGTCATGACACCCTGTTGGGTTGAAATAAACGACAAACGAGTAGGTAGGTGTCATACGGGAGGCGTCTCTCGAGCAAGCCTCGGAGACTCCCTTTTATTGGATATTATACAGCGTTTGCCACGTGTGTGCTTGTTGCTGATTGGTTAACATAAGTACAAAGCAAGGGTTGTATATAAGACATTAATTATTGCATATAAGACATTAATCATAGACAGGTTAAAGGTTGGGAAAAGGAACGCGGAGTTTACACAGGCATGGTTTCGGACTGCCCGTACCAGAGTGGTACGAAAAGGAATGTACAAGGAGGGGTAAGTACAGATTGATATTGTAATGGGAATTGGGGTTGCTCGTGCGTAAAGGATGCTGAAGTTCTAGGCAACGTTGCCTGGCTAAACCTTTCCCTGGCTGGACAGCCCTTCCTCCGTGGCTGTGTCAGTCGATGGCAGAATCCGTCAGTGGGCGTTTCCTGAATTTCTTCAAACATAAAAATTCCTTGACGCCCAGTCTCCGCCTAGCCTCCCTGCGCGGAAGCTTTCTGCACAGAGTAGGCGTAGCCAGCTGAGGTCCTGGACTTTCCCCGCTGGTCTCTGTGGAAGAGTCTTGGAGCCCTCTCTCCGAAGTCCTTCCCTGGTCCCCTTCCTCCCCGGTGTCACGCTGATAACCTTCCCCAAAGGGAGTGTTCTCTCTCCCTCTGCTGGTCCCTTCTCCTGCATGGTCGGGGAGCCTTACCTCCACTCTTGGCTCCGATGGCAGTTCCCTGACATCCACCTCCCCCCAGAACCCTCCTCACCTCCGTCCCATTCCTTTGGCCTAAATTCCTCCCTTCCGTCTGACGGCGATGCGGGTAATCCCCTGAAGGAGCTACCCCCATCCTCTGAAGATTCAAACATAGCTGTCCACAAGCTGCTATCTCTTCGTACCGGATCACCCTCCCAGTCCGATTCCTCACCCTCAGATTCCTCGGATTTTAAAAGAAACCGTGAGAGGTTTTTCTATCCAAGCAGTGGATATCATCGACTTACCACGCCTGGCAAGGGTTGCACAGCGCTGAAGCATCTTAGGATTCCTGGTGAGTCCGATCCCTTCTCTTATATTATATTGATTTTTGAAAAATGGGCAGCTCTTTGTCTAATCCCCAACAGAAATTTTTAAAAGACTTAAAATTTCTCCTCTCCTCCAACAAATTGGAAGTTCAGGAGGGTGATTTGATACAGCTCATTCTGGCCATTGATGAACATTCTCCCTGGGACTTGAGTGTAATTGCAAATGGAACTTGGGAATTGAAACTTTGGGACAAGATTGGTGAACATTTTCATGAGCTCCCCAGCATCAGTACTCGGATTTTAAATGCTTGGTGCAAGGTTCGATATGCTATGGGTTCTTTATCACCAAAAAATATCTCCCTGGCTGCATTGCCAACACAACCTCCAGCTTCCTTAATCCAGACTGCTGTGTTAGAGTCTGCTGTGTTAGCCTCTGTTCCGATACTTGCCTTACCAGCACTTGCTTTGCCAGCAGCTCCAGACCCCAAACCTCCAGACTACAGTTCCTCACCAGAGGACCCATTCCTGCAAAAATACCGTGGTCTGGCTGGCAATAGTCCTAATCTTTCAGAGGCAGACCCAGCTACCTCTTTTCAATGTGCAGTCCTTGCCTGTTCCTTAATTCAGGATACTATGGCATTCTCTGTTATTGTGCCCCCTGCTGGTGCTCCAGCAGGAACTCAAGCCCAGCACCAACCTTTTGACTTTAAAATCTTGAAAGAGCTTCAATTGTCAGTAAGGACAAATGGATTTCAAGGCCCATTTACACAGGCTCTTTTGGAAGCCACATTAGCCCAGCCTTTGGTTCCAGATGACATCAAGCTTTTGGCACGTACAGTGTTACCCCCATCAGCAGGTGTTTTGTTTGCCCACAAATGGGAAACTGCCTGCCATGCTCCAGCCTTGTTACAACAAATCAGGGGAAATAATCCAAATATTACCCTCGCAGATGTCATAGATGCCATGATGGGGCGTGGCCTTTTCGCTCAGGCTTCAGTACAAGCCACACTGCTGCAGATCTTATTGAGGGATACTGCTCTTGCTGCTAAACAAGCAATGAGAAAAATCCCAGAACCCAGTATTCAATCAAGGTGGAGTTCAATCAGGCAAGAGGCAAGAGAATCATATTCTTCCCTTATGGATTACAGCAGTGAGTCGTCTAATTGAAAACCAGCCTGTAGCCACCGATACAACGTTTCCAGCATGGCAAACCAGGATCACCGATAACTCAGTGTGGGTAGAACGGTGGCCTCCACCAAAAGAAAAATCTGCAGCAATGGCACCATCTTGTTTCTGAACAGCTTATTTCTGAACAATTGACTTTCGGCCACATTGAACCATCTTCATCCCACTGGCTCCAGCAGGCAGGGAACGGTTTGCTTTACTTTGCCAGTATATCACAATTCGCAGCCCAACAAGCGATATCAGTGAATTGTCCTGCCTCAAGGCATGCGGAACTCCCCTACACTTTGTCAACATTTTGTGGATGAAACATCGAAACCTTTCCGCATGAGCCACCTAGAGGTGCTGCACACGAGCTGCATCTGCCGGTGTTTGCTACACCATTGTTGCCAACAGGAATTTTATATGCTCAGGCGGAACAAGAAGAAGACTATCTGCATTATAGAATGGCTACATCTACCGCACACCCCACCAAAAAACATTTATTCCATACTTGAATCCACATCAGACATTGTTATCAAAGGACGTTCACAAGCGATAACTTTAAGCGGTTATGATGTTACCTCAATTTATATACCTTTCTCACAGACTGAACAGCAGCATTTATTGATCACAAATGCTGCCGTGCAAATTGCTTTGGCAGATTTTATAGGTGTCATCATTTTTAACCCTCCAAAGGATGACTGTTTGACATTTCTGACACAGGTCACCTATGTTTTGGCTACCCCCTTGTCTCTCACACCTCTCCCCTCTGCATTGACCCTTTTCACGGATGGAACAAGAAGTAGGGGAGTAGTGACGTGGGAGGAGGGAGGACAATGGAAATGTTATTTACCCCTTCACAGTCTTCTGCCCAGTGAGCTGAGCTAGCAGCTGTGATTCTTACCTTTCAATCCTTTCCTACTCAACCTTTCAATCTTATTGTGGATACTCAGTATGTATATCGCCTTTTTGTTATTTTACCAATATCTTGTATAACTCCTTCCTTGGATTCTGACTTGTTTTCCTTGTTTCTTACCCTGCAGGCCTTACTTCAGCATAGAGAGTTCCCTTATTATGTTGCACATCTTCGCTCCCACACATCGCACCCAGGGTATTTAGCAGAGGGCAATGCAAGAGCAGATGCAGCATTGAAGGACATTTCTACCTTTTCTCTCTTTTCTTTTCTTTTCTTTTTTTTATAAAATATTTTATTCAATTTTCAAAAATAGAATGGAGAATCACATAGCAAACATACCAACAAACAATATAGAAAAGAGAAAGAAAAAAAAGAAAGGGAAAAAAAGAAAAACACAACTGTTCATAATATTTTTATATAACTAACTGGACTTCCTCACATCTCCCTACCCTGCATTCTCTATAATAAAAATACCAGCAAATTATTACCTTGTTTCAATTCTTATTTTATACCTCTCAAATATTATACTTCTAATCTTAAAGTAATTTTTGACAATTAGTTGAAACTTAAGTTGAACATAATATTATTTTAAGTTTCGACCTTTTCTTGCATATCACTTAATTTTCTAAATCTTTCAGACGAGTTGCTGGAACCATGCTTTTCTGAATCGTGCAATTTCTTAACATTCATACAATTTATATTGTTTTTGTAAATAGTCTTTAAACTTTTTCCAATCCTCTTCCATTGTTTCTTCTCCCAAATCTCGAATTCTGCCACTCATTTCGGCCAGTTCCATATAGTCCATCAGTTGCGTCTGCCACTCTTCCAGTGTGGGCAAATCTTGTGTCTTCCAGTGCTTTGCGATAAGTATTCTTGCTGCTGTGGTTGCATACATAAAAAAAGTTCTGTCCTTCTTTAACACTTTCTGGCCGACAATGCCCAAGAGGAAGGCCTCTGGTTTCTTAGTGAAGGTATATTTAAATACCTTTTTTAGCTCATTGTAAATCATTTCCCAGAAGGCCTTCACTCTTGGACAGGTCCACCAGAGGTGAAAGAATGTCCCTTCAGCCACCTTACATTTCCAACATTTGTTATCAGCTAGGTGATATATTTTTGCAAGTTTGACTGGGGTCATGTACCACCTATATATCATTTTCATAATATTTTCCTTCAGGGCATTACATGCCGTGAATTTCATACCGGTGGTCCATAACCTTTCCCAGTCTTCAAACATAATGTTGTACCCAATATCCTGAGCCCATTTTATCATGGCTGATTTAACTGTCTCATCCTGAGTGTTCCATTTAAGCAGCAAGTTATACATTCTTGAAAGTACCTTGGTCTTTGGTTCTAACAATTCTGTTTCTAATTTCGATTTTTCCACCTGGAATCCTATTTTTTTGTCCAAATTAAAGACCTCTTTAATTTGAGCGTAATGTAACCAATCTCGCACCTTATTCTTCAGTTTCTCCAAACTCTGCAACCTCCAGTTGTCTCCGATTTTTTCTATTATTTCCCAATATTTCAGCCAACCGGCCTCCATATTGAGTCTTTTCCGGGCCTTAGCCTCCATTGGTGATAACCATCTTGGGGTCTTATTTTCTAATAAGTCTTTATACTTTGTCCAGACAATAAATATTGCTTTCCTGACAATATGGTTTTTGAACACTTTATGAACTTTTACCTTGTCGTACCACAAATATGCATGCCAACCAAAAGCATTATTGAACCCTTCCAGATCTAGGACATCAGTGTTATCTAAAAGTAACCAATCCTTCATCCAGCAGAAAGCTGCAGCTTCATAATATAACCTTAGGTCCAGGGTATTTAGCAGAGGGCAATGCAAGAGCAGATGCAGCATTGAAGAACATTTCTGCCTTTTCTCTCTTTTCTGATCCTATACTATGTCATAACACCTTTCGCCTTCCTGCGAAAGCATTGGCAAAGCATTTTTCTATTCCCTTGGCCCAAGCAAGGGATATAGTTTCCCTATGTGCTTCTTGTCCTAAATCTCAGCTGGCCATTACTTTTGATGCTGTCAATCCTAGGGGCACGTCTGCATTGGCATGTTGGCAGATGGATGTCACACACACCTGTGTTGGCTCCACTCTCCTAGGTTCACCTCACGGTGGACACCCACTCTGGACTCATATGGGCTACGCCCATGAGGGGGGAAACAGCTTGGCATGTCATTCAGCACACTATCTGCTGTTTCTCAGTCATGGGTAAACCTGCGCGTATCAAAACTGATAATGGTCCAGCATATATTTCTAAAACATTTTCGGAATTTTGTATGTTGTGGAATGTGAAATTAACTCATGGCATACCCTTTAACTCCGCAGGTGGAAAGAGCACACCTGACGTTCAAAACACTATTGCTTAAACAGCTTGGCGGCCGAAGCATACCAACAGCAGATATCCCTGCGGCTGTTCACCAAGTTCTTTTTGTACTTAACCATCCTTTTATATCCACATCTTAGGACCCATTACCCCCGCTTAATTGCATTTTAGGAAGGAGGAGGCACTCCCCCGCCCCTTGGTGGTGTACCGACGCTTGCCTGATCCTGCGTGGCATGGACCTGTCCCGCTGATCACGTGGGGACGAGGGTATGCGGCAGTGGACATCGAGGACAAGCCTTTGTGGTTTCCAGCTCAATGTGTTTCCATGGCGAGCCTCTTTAACCGCGGATGCGCCTTCCTAACCATTTGCCTTGCCATCCTTTGCTGCACCGTTATACAAGGAAGAGAAGCAGACGACCCAATACAGTTGAAACCACCTTATCGGCTGGCAAGCAGCTGTCGTCTGAATCCTACTCTGGCTGGCAGCATCCACGGCTCAGCCACTTTCGAACTATAAGAACAGCATTATTGAATAAGACTTTTAGGGGAGAAAATTATCATAAGATATGGAGGAATAATATTTTTGTACAAGATATGATTAAGTTTACCAGTTTATTGCATGCTTCTAAATGTTGGTTATGTATGCACATACCGCCTTTTGCGAGTCATTCAGGCATAATGCTTCATGGCGTGCCTGTCAATGGATCTTTTCAATTTACAAATATTATATCCCCTAAGCAATCTTTTTGGCCCCCAGTACACTTGACCCTCCATAAGCCTGCCCCCCATTTATTTT
Source organism: Podarcis bocagei (assembly GCF_964188305.1). Lineage (NCBI taxonomy): Eukaryota > Metazoa > Chordata > Lepidosauria > Squamata > Lacertidae > Podarcis > Podarcis bocagei. The sequence continues at coordinate 11,206,777 of NC_138131.1, forward strand.
CAAATTAAGGAGGGGAAAGAATCATGGGGCATATATCCAAACTGTCAATATACATTGAATTTCACTTTTAATAGCTCTTGTTCTCTTACAGGAACATACAATGACCAATCTCAGTGCTATAGAAATGACACCAGTGCATGGCTAATAAACTAGAAAGGAAGCCTACCATGCAGCTTGGAATCAGAATTCTTATATTCTTGGCTTCCGGATGGAAGTTGGCTTCGACATTTATTGATTTTAGTGATCATTATAGTAGTTATTTGCATTATTTTGTGTTGCTGTATACAATGTATTCCTTCTTAAATTTCTGTATGTACTGCATGGTTCTCCAGTCCGCAGCCCGCTTCCGGTCTCACATGAGTCGTCTATCGCTCTCGATATAACCGTATTAGTACTGATTAATTAAATAAAGAAAGAGGGCATGTGGGAGTCATAGCCATGGTAAAGGCTTGTAATATTGCAGGGTGCCCCCTGACCTCGGCTGACCAGCACTCTGAGCTTTACAATGTATTGGAATGCATTGACCTTATAAGGAGTTATGTTCCCCCCCCCCCTCTGGGCAGTGTAACCCTATATCGTTTGTGAGTGGGTTAAAGCCAGGACCGGATGTAGGTAACGTGAGACATTGGAATGCAGCCATGCGGCTGGAGAGGACAAAAGGGTAATAAACGGACTAGAGGGAGAGGAGAAGTCTGAATTGAGCTGCCCTCCGTCCTTGGAAATATTGCTGGCCTCTGTGTCTTTATTTTATGCTTAAAAAGCACCATTTGTAACGGCGGGCTCCGACAGGCCCCATTCACCCTCCGGGACTTCCAGAAACGTAAGGTCCCCACAATGGGGGTGGGGACCTTCAGGGTGCAATACCGAGGGCGGACACGGCAACTGGACTTGCTCGTGGTCAAGGGCCCCTACATTAGCTTACTGGGATTGGCATGGTTTGGACCACTGGGGCTAGCCATCACCGGGGTGAGCCACACTACCTTACAAGTGGACGTGGACGCCATCTGCAAGGAATTTCCAGGTGTTTTCAGATGGGAAATTGGGACAGTATACGGGCCCCCCCATTGCTCTACAGCTTGACCCCGCAGTACGACCGGTCAGGCTCAAGGCCCGCCGGGTCCCGTTCTCCCTGAAACCCCGTATAGACGAGAAATTGGACCGGCTCGTGGAGCAAGGAGTGCTGGAGCCGGTGCCTAATGCCCCCTGGGAAACCCCACGCCATCCGCCACATCCGTTCGGCGCCTTTCCACCCTGCCACCAATGGCCAAGCAGAACGCATGGTGCGGACCACCAAGGACACCCTTCGCCGCATGACGCAAGGGGATTGGGAGTACCGCCTTGCCACATTCCTCCTAGCACAGCACAGCACCCCCAGCTCAATGACTGGCCGGAGCCCTGCTGAACTACTAATGGGTCGGCGCCTTGCAATCAGATTGGACCGCCTTCACCCCGATAGAGCTCAGGTTGAGGTAGTGGTGGGGAAAGGCAGGAACCCCCGGACCTTCGAGGCCCAGGACCCAGTGTACGCAAAGAATTTTGGGGCAGGCCCAGCATGGGTACCCGCCACAGTCACCAGGGTCACTGGCCCTGTGTCGTACGAGGTGTTATTGGTTTCAGAACTCACAGGGTTAAGGAGTTCTGGTGACGTCTCTTTCCTGAGGCATGGTTAGAAACACATACGGGAGTGGCTCGATGCTAGGTTTTTCAGTCTGGTTTCGCTTTTGCGGAGAGAGGACGCAAGATGTGTGCGTTGTCGCCCGGAGAGATTTAAGAGATGTTTTACTTCATGATTAAAGGCTAACAAGATAAGGAACGCCTTTGTGTCTGCTCTGAATTTATTACCCACACTGGCTGCAATTGCTTCTCACCGCTGTGTATGCTCTGCTATCGGCAAGAGGCAGAGGCAGGAAGGATTTTTGGATCGGCACGAACAGTCTGCAAGCTGCGCAACAGGAAGCGTGCTGGACTCCATGTTTGTTTTTCTTGGCACTCATGGCAACTTTGGCCTCTCCGTTGCCATAGGTTATGGGTGCTTGCCAACGCTTTGAAGCATTGCAGGAACGTCCCACGTGTGGGGGAAGCCAGCAAGCTAGCTGAAAAGTTGCTGGGTCCAGCTGGAGCTCTGGAGCTGTTTCTTTGAAACTGGAAGGAGCTCGCTGGGAGGAGGACCAGTCTGCCTGAGCCGGGAGGCGGAGGAAGCTACTGCCGAGACGTGAGTAAGCTTAGCCCCCGGGGGAGGAGATGGCAGACGATCGTGAATCATTCTCAGTTCCCTTCGAAAAATTAAACGGACAAAATTGGGCCGAATGGAGCCGGAAGCTAAAGGCCTGGCTGGTAGCCAAGGGGTTGTGGGAGGCGACCCAGGGGCCGCCTCTACCACCACCTGCAGCAGGAGCAGCAGCGGCGGACATAGCAGCTGCTCACGCGTCGCAGAGGAAGAACCAGAAAGCCCTGGGGGCAATAGTGCTCAGTTTGGAGGGTTCCCAACTTCCTCTGGTTGAAGGGCTTGATACTGCCCAGGAGGCCTACCAAGCCCTTGAGAGGGTGCACCACAGAACCACGGCTGGTGCAAAGATCCATACCACCAGACGCTTGTTTGAGATGAAGCTGCGTCCCGGTGGGAACATCAGACAGCATGTTACTGAGATGCTTTCTGTTTTCAATGAGTTGCGGCTGTTGCAAGTCAACTTTTCAGAGGAGCTGAAGGTTTATATTTTGCTCAGCTCTCTGGACAAAAGCTATGACAATTTGTGTCTGTCTATGGAATCCATGAGTCCACAGGATTTGACTCTATCGTACGTGACAGGGCGTCTTTCGGACGAACAGGAGAGGTGTGTCCGAGAGGGCAGGTCTGGCGCAGGCAGCTCCACCGGTTGCAGAGGTGGGGGGGGCAAGCCAGATGAGAGCTGTGTTCAGGCTTTTTCCACTCGTCAATGTTATGTCTGTGGATCTAACAGCCACCTGAAACGGGCTTGTCCGCAGAGGAGCAGAGAGGCCGGGCAGGATGTCTCCAAGGTCGTTTCCCATGGGAACCAGTCTCGGAGAGGAGGCCAGCGTGGGAACGCGAAAGAAGGACGTGACTCAGAGAAGGGAGACTGATATCATCTCACGGCTTCTCTGGCAACTTTGAAAAACAATACCAGCAGGGACACAGCTGTGAAGTGGATTGTTGATTCGGGAGCGAGTCATCACCTTATAACGCCATCTGCTGGGGAGCTGCGGAATTGCAGGGCTGTTTCAACTGGAACTACTGTTACATTAGCTGATGGCACAAAAATGACAGTTTCTAATGCTGCAAATGTATATGTTTCTGTTTTGCAGGCGGAGCTGGAGTGCTTCATTGTACCAGGGATGAAGTGTTGCCTGTTATCGATACCTGCTCTGGCGAAGCAGGGGTACAAAATTTGTTTTGAAAATGATACCTGTTCCATTTTCAGAGGGGGGAGACAACTTGTCAACGTGGCATGCAAGAACAATCTCTTTGTTCTGGAAACTCCTCTGGAGGGTGGTGGGAATGCAGGAAAAGCAAAGGCGCAGTGTGCTAGTGTTCCCAGCCATGATTCATGTGTTCATATATGGCACAAGAGAATGTCTCATGCTTGTTTGGAAGATGTTAAGAGATTGCCCGGATGCACCAAAGGTTGTAAAATCACACCATGTGAGGGATCCCTAGTGTGCAGGGCATGCAGCAAGGTTCAAAGGTGCAGGTTTCCCGGGGTAAAGAGGGTAACCACAAAACCTTTTGAGTTGGTTCACACAGACCTTACAGGACCAATGAAGTGTGAGAGTCTGGGTGGGGCCAGGTTTCTGCTAACGATGGCAGATGATTTTTCTCAGAATTTATGGTGTTTCTCTCTCAGGACGCAGAGGGAGGCGGCGCAACTCATCCAGGATTGGGTTGCGGAGGTGGAACTAAGGTTCTCCACCAAGGTGCAAGAGTTCAGGAGCGACCGTGGGTCACAGTTCACTGGGTCTGCTCTGAAGGAATTCTTCAAGGAAAAGGGAATTCGTCACCAGGTGACGGGTGCAAAGTCTCCTCAAGAGAGAGGCGTGGCAGAGCACAGGAGTGAAGCACTGGCTGAAGCTGTCAGGGTTTTACTGTGTGACTCTGGGCTGCCTCAGAGCTTTTGGAGTGAGGCTTGGAAATTTGCCAGCTTTGTTTTTAACAGGTCCTACAATCACACTGTAGGTGACACACCGTATTTTCTGTTGCACAAGAGGAAGCCACAGGTGCATTTCTTCCGTTCGTTTGGTTCCAGGGCTTCAGTGCCGATACCAACAGCGCAACGGAAGGAGGGTGGTCCTAGGTGCCAGGACATGATCTTCTGTGGATATGATCCTGCAACAAATGGGTGGAAGTTTGCATACCCAGAGGGTGATCAGACCAAGCTGCTGGTCAGCAAGCATGCTGAGTTCTTTGAGCAGGGTGGTTGGTCACGGCCTAGGGGTGGTCCTGATGTTCTCTCGGAATGTCTGTCCGATTCTGAGGGGGAGGAAAGGGAGGAAGGAGAAACAGAGGCGGAGCCTGTTGCTGAAGACCAGGTTACTGATAATGGTCAAGCACAGGGGTGGGTTTCTCCACAGGTTAAGAGAGAACCCAAGAGCGAGCCTTCATCTCCTGTTAGCCAAGTGCAGGAGGCCCGAAGACGCAGCAAGTCAGAGGGGGAGTCTTCTGTGCTGGGAGACACACTTGCTGACCCCAGTGGGTCAGGAGGAGCGCCCGAGGTTGTGCTCCGGCGGTCAACTCGGACCACAAAGGGGATTCCACCTGAGAGGTTTCAGGTCACCAGTGCGTGGGTTGGTTTCGCACGGTGTGATTCTGAGAGTGTGGAAGGGATTCAACAATTGCCTGGGATAGATGCCAGTGGGAGGCAAAAGGCAATGAGAGGTGAGTTGAACTCAAAGAGGTCTGTAAATAGGGGTTCACAGTTTCCCTCAGGATTCGTGACGAGAGGGGGTGTTATTGGTTTCAGAACTCACAGGGTTAAGGAGTTCTGGTGACGTCTCTTTCCTGAGGCGTGGTTAGAAACACATACGGGAGTGGCTCGATGCTAAGTTTTTCAGTCTGGTTTCGCTTTTGCGGAGAGAGGACGCAAGATGTGTGCGTTGTCGCCCGGAGAGATTTAAGAGATGTTTTACTTCATGATTAAAGGCTAACAAGATAAGGAACGCCTTTGTGTCTGCTCTGAATTTATTACCCACACTGGCTGCAATTGCTTCTCACCGCTGTGTATGCTCTGCTATCGGCAAGAGGCAGAGGCAGGAAGGATTTTTGGATCGGCACGAACAGTCTGCAAGCTGCGCAACAGGAAGCGTGCTGGACTCCATGTTTGTTTTTCTTGGCACTCATGGCAACTTTGGCCTCTCCGTTGCCATACGAGGTGCTAACGGATGGGGGGCAATGCTGGCGCCGCCACTGCGACCAGATACGGCGACGATTCCCAGGAGAAAACCAGGAGGAGGAAAGGTCAGAGGAGTCCCAAGGGAACAGAGGGGCAGTGAGGCCCATAGACCAGGAGGGGCCAGCAGGAGAGGCAGAATCAGTAAATACAGAGAGGACCCGCAAGGCCGAAAGGACACCGGAACCAGAACCACAACTGAGCGAGCCGGTTGCGCCAGACCAAACAGGCCCATCACAGCCAGCATCCTTGGAACACGAGCCAGAACCTGAACCCCAGACCAGGGAACACCACAGGCCGCAACGCACACGTAGGCTGCAGCCGTAACTCGAGGACTATGAATGCGACCTCCCGGGCAGGACTGGAACTTAGAGGGGAGGGGTGTTATGTACTGAGTTGAATAGGATCCAAACTGCAGCAGTCTGATTGGTCCTAGAACAATAGGATCCAAATTGCAGCAGTCTGATTGGTCCTAGAACAATAGGATTCAGAATGCAGCAGTCTGATTGGTCCAAGAACAATGCAGCAGTATGATTGGTTGGCAGGAACCACCCAATCATGCTCCAGATATAAGTGAATCCACAACCTGATTGGCTTACAGTAGAATTCCAGAATTAACCAATCATGTGCAGCCCATTGTGTAAATAATGTATATAAAGCAGATACTTTGAGGGGACTTTCATTCATTCCTCCTCACCACTATGAGCTGAATAAAGAGCATGAAATCACTTTGCGACTCTGAGTATATTTCAGGGTGTATAATTATATGTTGTTTTTCTGTTATTTTGTTTTGCACTTAATATAAAAATTGGGAAATTCGTGGAAGGGAATTTGGGTCGACCTTAGAAAAGGGTGTAAAGAATGAGTATTGTTGTTTAAATTGAGGTTTATAAGTTAAAATTGTTTAATTAAGATGAATTAAGTATAATAATAATAAGGTAAAAGTTGGGGACAAGAACTTGCTGAGCTAATTATTGGAATTGGAATACAAGAAGGGGAGGTGTGGGGAAGTCAGGGGAAGATGTGCTTTTGTGTTTGTTTAAAACTTTAATAAAAATGTATTTTTTTTAAAAAAAGAAGAAGTATCATGAACAACATCTTAAAAGACGGAACCATGCCGGATTCTTGGAAAGACAGCCTTATTGCATTAATTCCAAAACAGGGAACGGACAATCTACTTATTAACAACTATAGGCCTATCGCACTTCTAAAGAACGATTATAAATTATATGCAAATATTTTAGCCGAAAGATCATAATAATAATAATAATAATAATAATTTATTATTTATACCCCGCCCATCTGGCTGGGCCTCCCCAGCCACTCTGGGCGGCTTCCATAAAAACCAAAAATACAGTAAATATCACACGTTAAAAACTTCCCTGAACAGGGCTGCCTTAAGATGTCTCCTGAATGTCAGGTAGTTGTTTATCGCTTTGACATCTGCTGGAAGGGCGTTCCACAGGGCGGGCGCCACTACCGAGAAGGCCCTCTGCCTGGTTCCCTGTAGCTTTGCTTCTCGCAGTGAGGGAACCGCCAGAAGGCCCTCGGCGCTGGACCTCAGTGTCCGGGCAGACTGATAGGGGTGGAGACGCTCCTTCAGATATACTGGACCGAGGCCGTTTAGGGCTTTAAAGGTCAGCACCAACACTTTGAATTGTGCTCGGAAACGTACTGGGAGCCAATGCAGGTCTTTCAAGACCGGTGTTATATGGTCTCGGCGGCCGCTCCCAGTCACCAGTCTAGCTGCCGCATTCTGGATTAGTTGTAGTTTCCGCGTCACCTTCAAAGGTAGCCCCACGTAGAGCGCATTGCAGTAGTCCAAGCGGGAGATAACCAGAGCATGCACCACTCTGGCGAGACAGTCCGCAGGCAGATAGGGTCTCAGCCTACGTACCAGATGGAGCTGGTAAACAGCTGCCCTGGACACAGATTTGACCTGTGCCTCCATGGACAGCTGTGAGTCCAAAATGACTCCCAGGCTGCGCACCTGGTCCTTCAGGGGCACAGTTACCCCATTCAGGACCAGGGAATCCTCCACACCTGCCCGCCTCCTGTCCCCCAAAAACAGTACTTCTGTCTTGTCAGGATTCAACCTCAATCTGTTAGCCGCCATCCATCCTCCAACCGCCTCCAGACACTCACACAGGACCTTCACCGCCTTCACTGGTTCTGCTTTAAAAGAGAGGTAGAGCTGGGTGTCATCCGCATACTGATGAACACCCAGCCCAAACCTCCTGATGATCTCTCCCAGCGGCTTCATATAGATGTTAAAAAGCATGGGGGAGAGGACAGAACCCTGAGGCACCCCACAAGTGAGGGCCCAAGGGTCTGAACACTCATCCCCCACCACCACTTTCTGAACACGGCCCAGGAGGAAGGAGCGGAACCACTGTATAACAGTGCCCCCAGCTCCCAGCCCCTCAAGACGGTCCAGAAGGATGCTATGGTCGATGGTATCAAACGCCGCTGAGAGATCCAGCAGAACTAGGAAACAGCTCTCACCTTTGTCCCTAGCCCGCCGGAGATCATCAACCAGTGCGACCAAGGCAGTTTCAGTCCCATGATGAGGCCTGAATCCCGACTGGAAGGGATCCAAATGGTCCGCTTCTTCCAGGCGTGCCTGGAGTTGTTCAGCAACCACTCGCTCAATCACCTTGCCCAGGAATGGAAGATTTGAGACTGGGCGATAGTTGGCCATCGTGGCCGCATCTAAAGATGGTTTTTTAAGAAGCGGTTTAATAACCGCCTCTTTCAGCGGGTCTGGGAAGGCTCCCTCACGGAGGGAAGCATTCACCACCCCACGAAGCCCATCGCCCAGTCCTTCCCGGCTAGCTTTTATAAGCCAGGATGGGCAAGGATCCAGGAGACAGGTGGTTGGTTTCACTCGTCCAAGCAGCCTGTCCACATCCTCGGAGGTAACAGATTGAAATTGATCCCACTCAACTTGACTAGACAGAACTCTAGCACTCTCCCGCCCCGGCCCTGCTCCCACGGTGGAGTCTACTTCTTCCCGAATCTGAGCGTTTTTATCTGCAAAAAACTTTGCAAAATCATTGCAGGAGAACATGTGGCCCGTACTGGGCCCCGATGTTGCAGGTGGTTCCGCTAAATTGTGAACCACCTGAAAAAGTCTCCTGCTGCTGTTTTCTGCAGATGCAATAGAGGCGGTGAAGAAAGTCTTCTTCGCCGTCGCTATCGCCACTTGGTAGGCTCGACGTTGAGCTCTAACCTGTGTCCGGTCAGATTCGGAATGAGTTATCCGCCACCGGCGCTCTAGCCGTCTCAACGATTGTTTCATTGCCCTCAGATCCGTGGAAAACCACGGGGCTGTCCGGGCTCCATGCAATCGGAGAGGGCGCTTCGGAGCCAAACAGTCAATAGCCCTGGTTAACTCCACATTCCAGCGGGCCACCAGGGAATCGGCTGAAAGGCCATCAACATGGGATAAAGCATCCCCTACCACTCTCTGGAAACCATTTGGATCCATTAAGTGGCGGGGGCGGACCATCCGAATTGGTCCCACCTCCCTGCAGAGGGGATGGGTCGCAGAGAAGTCCAGTTGCACCAGGAAGTGATCTGACCATGGCACTTCTTTCATTTCGCTTTTACTTAGTGTCAGATCACCAACATCCATAGAGGTAAACACCAGGTCCAAGGCATGTCCACGGCTATGGGTTGGGCCAGACTTATTCAGGGACAGCCCCATGGAGGCCATGCTTTCCACGAAGTCCCGAGCGGCCCCTTGTAAGGTCGTGTCGGCATGGATGTTAAAATCCCCTAGGACGACCAGGCTAGGTGTCTCCAGGAGAACATCCGCCACGACCTGAAGCAGCTCGGGCAGGGAATCCTTGGTGCAGCGGGGAGGTCGGTACACCAAAAGGAATCCTGTACTGCCCCTATTGCCCAACTTCCAGAACATGCACTCAGAAAACTGGGTCTTCCCAATAGGACGCCTGGTGCAAACTAATGACTTCCTAAAAATCACTGCAACCCCCCCTCCCCGCCCACGTGACCTGGGTTGCTGTGCGTAAGAGAAACCTGGTGGACAAGCAGCGGCAAGGACAGGCCCATCTGCTTCATCCAACCAAGTCTCTGTTACACATGCCAGGTCAAATCCTCCATCCATGATCAAGTCATGGATGGCAGTGGTCTTGCGAATCATTGACCTGGCATTGCACAGCAGCACCTTCAGGTCACGTGGGTATCCCTTGCTGATTCTAGTATCCATCCGGACAGGACCAGACCCGGAGGCAGGGATAGCCCTCAGACAACGACTAAACCTGCCTCCTCTGTAATGACATGGTCTGGTCTTAGCGTAACTCCTCCTCCTACCCGTGATCACTGAGATCGGTTGTCCCAGTGCATCCCCCCCTGTGGAACATGCCCCAGCCATTTTGTGGGCTGGGGCCCACTCCCCGGCAGCCCTGAACCCTCCCCCTAAAAACAAAATAACACCTTAAACAAACAAACAAAACCAATAAAACAATACAAACAAAAAAATGTAAAAATTACAAAAACATCAAAATAAAAAAATAATAATTCCCCAAGCCCAACCAAACATCCATCCCACCCCCACCCCCACATACAAAAAATCCAAAGAAAATTTTTAAAAAATATTTTAAAAACACTCTGTGCCTCTCCGGCTTCCAGATGATGATACACAATGACCAAGCTGGCTTTTTGCCCGGGAGGCACATTTATAGCAACACTAGAAACATTATAAACTTATTAGCGTATTTAGACTTAAGAATAGAAAAGAAGGCAGTCTTAATGGCTATAGATGCAGAAAAAGCTTTCGACAGGGTATCCTGGAAATTTATGAAATTTCTATTACACCATATGGATTTTGGTATACAGTATATAAAAGGGATTGAAGCAATATAATCAAAACAAAAAGCTAAAATCATAATCAATGGAAATTTATCACAGGAGTGTGAAATCAGTAAAGGGGTCAGACAAGGTCGCCCACTATCCCCCTTAATTTTCATATTAACATTGGAAGTTTTATGTAAACAAATTAGGGAAGAAAAAGAAATAAAAGGGATTATGCTGGGAAATAGAAGTTACAAAATGAGGGCATTTGCTGACGATTTAATTATAACTACGGAGCAACCAAAACAGAGTTTAAGAAAGGCGTTGGAAATAATATATGGCTACGGTAAAGTTGCGGGGTTCAAAATGAATTTAAACAAGACAAAACTATTAGTTAAAAATATGTCGCCAGATGAAAAAGCAGAATTAGAACAAATAATACACATTAAAATCTACTCCAAAATCAAGTATTTAGGATTATGGATAACACCAAAGAATATTAACTTATATGAAGATAATTATACCCATTGTTGGAAAGATATCAAAAGACAGTTGGAGACATGGACAAGGTTAAATTTATCATTCCTGGGCCGCATTTCGGTAATTAAAATGATAGTTTTACCGAAGCTACTCTTTCTATTCCAAACGATTCCAATTACAGGAAAGACCAGCAGTATCAACAAGTGGCAAAAAGAAATTTCTAAATTTTTGTGGAAGGGTAAAAGACCAAGAGTAAAGCACAAGATATTAATAGATACTGTAGAAAGAGGTGGCTACGGGTTACCGGATTTGAAGCTATATTACGAAGCCTCATGTCTTCTCTGGTTGAAAGATTGGTATTTATTTAAAAAATTGGGATATTTTAGATCTAGAAGGTCATGACACCCTGTTGGGTTGAAATGAACGACAAACGAGTAGGTAGGTGTCATACGGGAGGCGTCTCTCGAGCAAGCCTCGGAGACTCCCTTTTATTGGATATTATACAGCGTTTGCCACGTGTGTGCTTGTTGCTGATTGGTTAACATAAGTACAAAGCAAGGGTTGTATATAAGACATTAATTATTGCATATAAGACATTAATCATAGACAGGTTAAAGGTTGGGAAAAGGAACGCGGAGTTTACACAGGCATGGTTTCGGACTGCCCGTACCAGAGTGGTACGAAAAGGAATGTACAAGGAGGGGTAAGTACAGATTGATATTGTAATGGGAATTGGGGTTGCTCGTGCGTAAAGGATGCTGAAGTTCTAGGCAACGTTGCCTGGCTAAACCTTTCCCTGGCTGGACAGCCCTTCCTCCGTGGCTGTGTCAGTCGATGGCAGAATCCGTCAGTGGGCGTTTCCTGAATTTCTTCCAACATAAAAATTCCTTGACGCCCAGTCTCCGCCTAGCCTCCCTGCGCGGAAGCTTTCTGCGCAGAGTAGGCGTAGCCAGCTGAGGTCCTGGACTTTCCCCGCTGGTCTCTGTGGAAGAGTCTTGGAGCCCTCTCTCCGAAGTCCTTCCCTGGTCCCCTTCCTCCCCGGTGTCACGCTGATAACCTTCCCCAAAGGGAGTGTTCTCTCTCCCTCTGCTGGTCCCTTCTCCTGCATGGTCGGGGAGCCTTACCTCCACTCTTGGCTCCGATGGCAGTTCCCTGACATCCACCTCCCCCCAGAACCCCCCTCACCTCCGTCCCATTCCTTTGGCTTAAATTCCTCCCTTCCGTCTGACGGCGATGCGGGTAATCCCCTGAAGGAGCTACCCCCATCCTCTGAAGATTCAAACATAGCTGTCCACAAGCTGCTATCTCTTCGTACCGGATCACCCTCCCAGTCCGATTCCTCACCCTCAGATTCCTCTCCTTCCTCCTTGTCGGAGGCCGGAAACCCCACAAACTCTTCTTCCTCATCTGTAGTGCCAAATTGCTCCTCCCAGAACCTCGCTACCGGTTTGGGCTTCCTTGGGAACCTGCTGTAAAACTCCCCCCTGAGATCCTCATCCCTGATGGTCTCCGCAGGAACCCACGTGTTTTCCGACTCAGGTTCCCCCTCCCAAGCCACCAAATACTCCACTTCCCCTCCTCTCAATCTTGAATCAAGTATTTCCGTGGCTTGACTGCTGAGTTCCCTCTCCTCTATGCGTGGGTGAGTGGGGACCTCTCTCTCTCGCCCCGGAAATTCCAGCCCCTCCCTGTACAGAGAGAGTAGGGACCTATGGAACACCGGGTGTAGTTTCATACTGGTCGGCAACTTGAGCCGAAAGGCCACTGGATTGACCTGCTGGGTTACCTCGAAAGGTCCCAGCCGCCTGGGCCGCAATTTCTTGCACCCTCCCTTGAAAGGTAACCCCTGGGTTGACAACCACACCCGGTCCCCCACCCGTATGGTTTCTCCTTCCCTGTGGTGCTTGTCTGCATGCCTCTTATACACTTCCTTGGCCCTTTCCAAGTTCATTTTAAGTTGTTGGTGTAAGGCTTCCATTTCTTCCACAAACTGCTCCGCTGCTGGCACAATCCACCTCTCCTCCCCACCCCCTGGGAAAGCCCTGGGATGACACCCGTAATTGGCCATGAACGGTGTCAGGGGCTCAGGAGCAGAGGTACAGGGGAGAGAGGAGATGGAGAGCGAAGGGGAAGGATCTGAGGGCAGCGTAGGGGAGTACGACAGTGACCCGAGAGATTCCATGAGCTTCTCCAGCGAATCAGAAGATTCCCAGAAGGAGGCGCCGATGGTCAGGGCAAGGGGGGTCCCAGGGGAGACACACCAGAAACAAGGGGCCAGCGGGGACTCCCAAAGCAGCAGCTGGAGATCAGGACCAGCTTCCCCACCAGAGCGTAGTGGGGGGGAAGAGTCCCAGGTGTCAGGGGCAGCGTCTTCTCCAGCAGGGAGAGAATATGAGTCGGGACTGACCACGCCTCTGTCGGAGAGTGGGGGAACGGAGGGGAGGTCAGGTCCAGCTAGCCTCCCAGAAGGGGGAAGCAGTGACAGGAGCAGTGTAACGGTCAGGAGGAAGGTTGCCGGCTGGGCGCGCGCGCCAAGTTCGAATGTACAGGCGCGCGGGACAGCAGAAAACCCGGATGGGGAACCAGGTCCTAAAGCCTGCCGGAGGCAGGGGGGAGACTCAGGGGACTCAGCGTCAGAAGAGTCTAGGAAGGGCGAAACCCCAGCTGACAGGCGGACCCAGAGGAGGAAAGAGCAAAGGAAGAGGTGGAGCAAGGCTAGGGTCTTAAACTGGTGTCTGGGGGGAGGAGACTCAGACGGAGCTTCGGCGGTCTAGAGTTTCAGACGTAGAGCTGCACGCTGCTGATGTGAAAGACAAACTGAACTTCAATAAAGACTTTTGTATATAACAACGTACTGGCGTTGGTCCTTTGTGAGCTGGGACCTCGGGCAGCTCTGACAAACGGGCTCATCCCCGTGGACACGTGTTCCGCGTTATTGTACGCAAATTCTGCCAGCCCCAGTTTATCCACCCAGTCGTTCTGCCTCTCGCTGACATAGCCGCGTAGACATTGTTGGAGTATACTGTTCGCTCTTTCCGCTTGTCTGTTGGTCTCTGGGTGTCTGGCCGTCGAGAAGCTCACCTCGACTTCCAGCAAGCTCATGAGCTTCCTCCAGAACCGGGAAGTAAATTGCTTCCCTCGGTCGGATAAAACCCTCAAGGGGGCGCCATGCAGTCTGAAGATGTGATCCACAAACAGCCTGGCAGTTTCCTCTGCCGTCACCGCATGCGAGCAAGCGATAAAATGGCACATTTTTGTTAACAGGTCTACAACCACCATGACAGCTGTTTTCCCTCTCGATTTGGGCATATCTGTCATAAAATCTATGGACATCACCTCCCATGGTTTTCCCGGTGTGGGTAAAGGTTCCAGTATTCCTGTGGGCGCCGCCCTCTCCACCTTTGCTCGCTGGCAGCAGTCACACCCTCGTACGTACTCCCGTACATCTTCCCTCACCCTTGGCCACCAGAACTGCCAGGTGACCAGCAACATGGTCTTGTGTTGACCGAAATGCCCCGCCGTCGTGTTATCATGGAGTTGTTTGAGTACCCTTCTCCTCAAGTCATCCCCTGGTACATATAGTGCTCCCCTGTAATATAGTACCCCATTTTTCTCCTCAAACCCCCCATGGTTTCCCCCCGTGCCTCTGAGTTCCCGGATTTTCGTTTGGGCGAACTCGTCGTCCCTCGCCAGTCCTACTAGTTCTCGTGTCTCAACTAACACTCCCCCCCACACCCATCGGTTCTCGGGAATCACATGTCGTGCTTCTGGTGGTCCTTCTCCTTCCAGATACTCCGGCTTCCAGGAGAGGGCGTCTGCTCTGACGTTTTCCTCTCCCGGCACGTATCGAATCTCGAAGAAAAACTTGGAGAATTCTTGAGCCCACCGCACCTGTCGTTGGTTGAGTACTCGTGCAGTCCTCCAGTACTCTAGGTTCTCATGGTCCGTGCACACCTGGATCTTGTGCTGCGCCCCTATTAACAAATGTCTCCAGCGCCTAAAGGCTTCATAAATAGCCAGCAGTTCTCGATCATACACCGTGTAGTTTTGCTCAGACTTGCTCAGCTTCCTCGAAAAGAATGCGCACGGCCTCCAGCTGGACTTGTCTCCCGGCTGGAGAAGCACCGCCCCTACCGCTCTGTCTGACGCGTCTGTCTCCAACCTCATTGGCTTTTGCAGATCCACGTGCAAGAGCTGCTCTTCCGAAGCAAACGCCTTTTTTAGCCTTTCGAAAGATTGCTGTGCCTCTTCTGTCCAGACGAACTTCCTTTTGCTACTGAGACAATCGGTGATGGGTTCGGTTAAGTGGGCGAAGTTCTTGATGAACTTCCGATAGAAGTTCGCAAACCCCAGGAACCTCTGCACATCCTTCCGGGTCTTGGGGGCCTTCCATTCCAGCACCGCCTGCACCTTGCTTGGTTCCATAGCTAGGCCCTTGTCCGACAACCTGTATCCCAGGAACTCGACCTCTCGTGCGTGGAATTGGCACTTCTCCAATTTGACCCACAACTGGTGTTCCTGTAGCCTCTTTAGCACTTCCCGAACGTCCCGAACGTGTTGCTCCTCTAAAGGGAAGTTTTCTTTCTGCACATAACTGTTAGTCTCTTTCTGCACAAAACTGCTCCATTATGGGGAAGCCTTGCTCCTCTTTTCTCTTGCTTTAGAAATCTTGCTTGTAGGCTTTTCCCTGCTTTTGCACACACTGTACGAACCTGCTCTTCATGCCTAGCTGACCACATCTACAGAACTTGATTGTTATATTGTTTCATGTTATTAGTAATTGTTTGTGCCATATTAATCTCTAGTTACAATTTAATTAGGAGGCTTCGTGCCTGTCTAGTTCTAGCTCCGATTCTCAGCCTTTAATGTATCAGTGATAAATGATCATATGTAAATCCCACCTCTCACATGTAATCCCCACCTTGTACTTATGTTAACCAATCACAAGTTTCTCTGTGTATGTATCAACCAATCAGCCACAGGCCCACCTGTGGCAATGCTTGCAATATTCAATAAAATAGGCTCCCAGGGCCCGCCCTGACAGACGCCTCATGTTACACCTGCCTCTCTCGTCTCCCGTGATTTTTCATTCCTACATCTGGTGACCCCGGACTCTCAACCATTTGAATCTCTCCATACAGGATCACCAATCTTATACTCGCCTGCAGAAGCATTTTCAACAAACAGAGATACTCCCAGCCCCACTGGTCCGCTATAAGATATTGCCCTCCAACGAATGGAGTGAACCTGTAAAACTGATCACCTGGGGAAAGGGTTACGCTGCAGTTTCTACTCCACAGGGTGCTCGCTGGGTTCCTGCACGCTGCATTCGTCTGCACCATGGCGTGGCGACAGACCCTTCCGGATCCAATACCACAGTTCGATCGCAAACTACAGATCGCCCAGGATGTGACGTCCAGCCCCCCCAGGATTCGCAAGCGGGGAAATCGTAATGGACCTGTGACATGGGGCCAAATAAAGTCGCTCTCATTTCAGGCTGAACAGCTTAGAAAGGAAAAGCAGCTTGAAGCCACACCTGAGAATTTGCTTATGTGCATTATTTCTTGCCTTAACATTAATTCAATGGTAGTGATCGTTCTCAGCATTTTGTTTTTGCCCCTTTCCGCTGCCGCTCCTAAGAACGGTGGTTCCACACCGATGAATGTGTGGGAGTCTTTTGCAAAGACCCTCAATGTTTCTTCCTTTTGTCTAACCCAACAGGTATCTATAGGGGAAATCCTTGGCTCCTGCCTTATCCCTGTTTGCCATGCCCCTTAGAACTGCAAAAGGATACCTGGTTTTATTCATCTCTACCCGAAAATGATTCTCTCCACACCCTTGGTTATTCCGGCTACCATAACTGGGGTAACCAAGTACGCCGACGCCCACCTTTGGCCATTGATTTATTGACCCCATACGTGGCTTCCTTTAATGTTACTTGTGCCCGTATGGTGAATTGCACAAAACCCAATTGTGTGAACATGGGCAAAGATACTTTTAATTGCTCTGATTATGTAAACATTTCCTATGTATATAAATACACAGAGCTGCCTGACGGCTGGTTCTGGTCGTGTCCAGGCTATACATTTAATTACATTCCTGCGAACATTAGCCATGGCACACCTTGCTGTATAAGCCGCTTGTCTATCATATTAACCAAAAAGGTCTGAATATATCTCTTTAGCTGTTTCTCTCCTAGGAGTCCCTGGATTGGCTGTACGCAACAGTAGAAACATTAATTCTTTAGCTTGTTCTGCAGCAAAAGCACTGAATTACACTTCTCAAGCCCTACACCTTCTGAATAAAGAGCAAAGTGAGCTCCAGCATGGGCTTTTACAGAATAGGGCCGCTATAGATTATTTGCTGATGCTCCATCATTATGGCTGTGAACAAGTGGACAACATGTGCTGTTTTAATATTACTGATAATTCCAAAGCCATCCAAAAGCAGATCTCTCATTTGCAAAATCTTACACATCACATTAAACAGGACGTTGGTTTTTCTGGCCTCTGGGATTCTTTCACCCAGTGGCTTACTGCTTGGCTACCTAATCTTACTTGGCTTCGTAATCTCTTTCAATATGCCCTTGTCATTATATGCATCTTAATTTTGTTATGTTGCTTCCTCCAATGCATTCCTGGCCTCATAAGTCTTTTCTCCCGGCTTCTCTCTCCCCCTCAACCACCTAATAAACTCCTTGCTGCCTACTTTGCGAAATGGCAACACCAACAGTAAACCTATGGTGAGATGTGGACGGATTTATTTTGGGCATACGCTGGCAGACCACGTATCCCAAAATATTCTTGTCCCATCGATCCTGGACGGATTTATTTTGGGCATGCGCTGGCAGACCACGTATCCCGAAATATTCTTGTCCCATCGACCCTGGCGAACTTATTTTGGGCATTCGCTGGCACACCACTAATCCCGAAATATTTTTGCCTTATTTACCCAAAACGTCTTGCTAACAAGAAAAGAAAGGGGGAGATAAAGGGAAGTCTTCTTTCTGCACATAACTGTTAGTCTCTTTCTGCACAAAACTGCTCCATTATGGGGAAGCCTTGCTCCTCTTTTCTCTTGCTTTAGAAATCTTGCTTGTAGGCTTTTCCCTGCTTTTGCACACACTGTACGAACCTGCTCTTCATGCCTAGCTGACCACATCTACAGAACTTGATTGTTACATTGTTTCATGCTATGATCAATCATTAGTAACAGACATCCTAAGCTCATGGAAAACAAACTGTACCTGCTCTTCATGCCTAGCTGACCACATCTACAGAACTTGATTGTTATATTGTTTCATGTTATTAGTAATTGTTTGTGCCATATTAATCTCTAGTTACAATTTAATTAGGAGGCTTCATGCCTGTCTAGTTCTAGCTCCGATTCTCAGCCTTTAATGTATCAGTGATAAATGATCATATGTAAATCCCACCTCTCACATGTAATCACCACCTTGTACTTATGTTAACCAATCACAAGTTTCTGTGTGTATGTATCAACCAATCAGCCACAGGCACACCTGTGGCAATGCTTGCAATATTCAATAAAATAGGCTCCCAGGGCCCGCCCTGACAGACACCTCATGTTACACCTGCCTCTCTCGTCTCCCGTGATTTTTCATTCCTACACTCCTCGTTGTCCGAATAGATTAACACGTCATCTAGAAAGGCCACGCAATTCTTGTATAGCAAGGATCCCAACACGTGGTGCATGAAAGATTGAAAACAGGCGGAGCCTGATTGTAATCTGAAGGGCATAATGAGGTACTCAAAGGCTCCCAGAGGGGTGAACATGGTGGTTTTCCATTCAGCCCCTTCCCTCATCCTAATCAAATTGTACGCCCCCTGAAGGTCCAGCTTGGTAAAGATCTTTCCCTTCCCCACCCGGGTTAAAATATCGTCAATCCTGGGCATTGGGAAGGTCACGGGTTCCGATACAAGGTTCAAGGACCTGAATTCTACGACCAATCTGGGCTGTTTAGTGTCATTTTTGTCCACAAAGAACACCGGACTGCCTCCCACCGCCCTTGATTCCCTTATGAAGCCTCTTTTCAGGTTCTTGTCAATAAACTCCCACAACTCCTGCATCTCCTTGTCCGACATGGCGTACAATTTACCCACTGGCAGCTGAGCTCCTGGTAGTAGGTTGATTTGACAGTCGAAGGGCCTATGGGGGGGGGTAGTTTATCCGCTTCCTTCTCGCTGAAAACATCCTGCAGGTCAGCGTATGGTGGTACCTTCCCCTTTTCTCCCACTGCCCTTCCTGCTACCTGGGCCACGGCTACCCTCGGGACTTCCCCACCGTGACAGTGTTCCAAACAGTGAGCTGACCCAAAGGTCACTGTCCGCTGGTGCCATGCCACCACTGGATCATGTAGCGCCAACCAGCTCATTCCCAGGATGACTGATGGTCCTGCCAGTCTGGCTACATGAAAGGCAAGGGTTTCTGTGTGTCTGGAGACCCTCATTCTCATGGGGGGAGTCTGGTGTGTCACTTCCCCTCCCAGGAGTTCCCTGCCATCAATGGTCGTTACTTGTAAGGGGCACTCTAGCGGCAGGAGGTGTAACTGGTGCTCCAGCGCGAAATCCTTGCTGAAAAAATTACAGGAACTGCCTGAGTCCAGCAGTGCCTTAACCTTGATTGGGTGCCCATTAGGGAGTTCTAGCACCACCTCTATGGCTATGGCTGCTTGGGGGGGGGTCTGGCTTGGGCACTTTTACTGGTTGCTTGCCTGGCTGCTGTGCCCGCTGATCGGCAGCCAAGCGTTGGCGTTTCCCTGCTCCTTAGCGCCCTCCTCCTCACAGTCAGCAGCCCCCACCATTCTTTGCCATGCCTTCCTTTGAGGGCAGACCCTGGCAAAATGCCCTGGCTGTAGGCAGAGGAAACACTTCTTGGCTGTTTTTTCCTCTTTCCCCTCCTTCTTTCGTCCTTCGTTGGAGTTTGAAACCCCGCACGCTCGTGCCCCCCAATCTCCATTGGTTCCTCGGGCTGGGAAAGTGGCTCTTGTCAGCATCGCCCTAGAGCCAGTGCGCCAACTGGACTCATGTACCTCAACCCCGACTGGGCTAGGCGAGCTGGGAAGCACCGCCAGAGACCTCCTTCTCACAGGAACAGGTCGCAGTGCTGTGGACTCACAGCTCAGAGCTGAGAGCACCGGATTCACTGTCTCAATAATACAGTCGTTGCGCAGCAGAGTTTTGCAGAGTCTTGCAGAGTATAAACCACTCGGAGAGCAGCTCTGTAGAATATCTTCCTTTTATTCTGTAACTACAACTATGATACAAAACTATATACAGAGCTGAATATTCTAAGCATAAATCAATGCTACACTGAGAGTCTGCAGCTGCACTTAGCAGCAATCTTATCTCTAGAATCTCTAACACTCTCACTTTCTCCGATACACTGACTGACTGTCTCTCACTCACACACACAAATATGTTGCTGGGCTGAATAAGTAGATAGGCAGGACATGCCTCCTCCTCTCTGGAGAGTCAGCAGAGACCATCAGGAGATCATCAGGAGATTCTTGGGCATGGGAGGGGTGAAATCTCCTCATCCTCCGGTATTTCAGGAATGCGGTTGTCATGCCAACGCTCTCCTCTCCACTCCCGTCTCTCTTGTGTGTGCGCTTCTTGCCGCACTCCAATCGCAAGCACAGCCTTAGTCAGCTGATCCATCGACTGAGGGCGGGGCGCGCGGGAAAGTTCGTCTTTCACTGAGGGGGATAAGCCTTCCTCAAACAGCATTTGCACTGGTTCCGAGCTCAGTTCCCACCCGAGTTTATGGATAAGCATCGCAAAACGCGACCAGTACTCTCTAAGTGTCTGCCCCCCTTGTTTGCACGCCATTAGGTCCCTGCGTGTCACACTCTGCTCCACTCCACTTGCGAACATGGCGTCCATGGCGCCAATTTTTTTCTCGAAGATCCTTTAGGGCAGCATTCTGCGTCGCCATTAATGGCCGGATCCATTCCCTAGCAGCGTCCTGAAGATGCCCGATAACGTAAGCAACTCTCCCCTCATCATCAGCAAAGTCATCATACTGCAGTTCCAGCGCGTACTGTACCTCCGTCCTGAATGCATTATAGTCTCTTGGGTTCCCCCCAAACTTGTGCACCAGTCCCGGTACCTTCTTTGTGATGGGGGTGGGCCTTCCCCGGGCATCCTGAGTCCTCCGTTCATCTAGCCACGCCTCTAACACAGCAAGCTGCTTTTCCAAATCTCGGTTTCTCTCCTCCAGATTTGGCGCTGCCACGGCTCCCTCTCCGGCGCCTGCTCCTCCGGATTGACTCATGATGCTGCCTGTCCTGTCGTGGTGCGCGAGCAATGTCAGGGACTGACTGATTGCTGTAATGGGAATTGGGGTTGCTCGTGCGTAAAGGATGCTGAAGTTCTAGGCAACGTTGCCTGGCTAAACCTTTCCCTGGCTGGACAGCCCTTCCTCCGTGGCTGTGTCAGTCGCTGGCAGAATCCGTCAGTGGCCGTTTCCTGAATTTCTTCCAACATAAAAATTCCTTGACGCCCAGTCTCCGCCTAGCCTCCCTGTGCGGAAGCTTTCTGAGCAGCGTAGGCATAGCCAGCGGAGGTCCTGGACTCTCCCCGCTGGTCTCTGTGGAAGAGTCTTGGAGCCCTCTCTCTGAAGTCCTTCCCTGGTCCCCTTCCTCCCCGGTGTCACTCTGATAACCTTCCCCAAAGGGAGTGTTCTCTCTCCCTCTGCTGGTCCCTTCTCCTGCATGGTCGGGGAGCCTTACCTCCACTCTTGGCTCCGATGGCAGTTCCCTGACAGATATGGTGTGAACTCAAGGTGAACAGAACATACCAGGGTGATGAGGGAATGTCTTAGCATCAGCACGGTTTGAGCAGCATGAGCAGAACAAAGCTTAGAAGCAAGACTTCCCATCATGCCACAGTTATGTGCAGAAGCAATGCTTCCCATCATGCCATGGTCATGTGCAAAAGCAATGCTTTCCTTCATCTCCCCCTTTCTTTTCTTATTTGCGAGGTGTTCTGGGTGAATAAGACAAAAATACTTCGGGATACGTGGTATGCCAGCGCATGCCCGAAATAAGTTCGCCACATCTCCCCTAATGTTTACTGCTGGTGCTGCAATTTCGCAAAGTAGGCAGCAATGATTTTATTGGGTGGCTGAGGGGGAGAGAGAAACCGAGACAAAAGACTTATGAGTCCAGGAATGCATTGGAGGAAGCAACATAGCAAAATCAATATACATATTATAATAATGGCAAATTGAAAGAGATTACGAAGCCAATTCAGGTTTGGCAACCAGCCAGTGAGCCACTGGGTGAATGAGTCCCACAGGCCAGAAAGTCCAACGTCCTGTTTAATGTGGTGTGTAAGATTTTGCAAATGAGAGATTTGCTTTTGGATGGCTTTGGAATTATCAGTAATATTAAAACAACACATGTCATCCACTTGTTCACAGCCGTAATGATGAAGCATCAATAGATAATCGATAGCAGCGCGGTTCTGCAGAAGACCATGCTGGAGTTCACTCTGCTCTTTATTTAGAAGATGAAGCGCTTGAGAAGTAAAATTCAGGGCTTTTGCTGCAGAACAAGCTAAAGAGTTAATGTTCCTACTATTGCGTACAGCCAATCCAGGGACTCCTAGGAGAGAAACAGCTAAAGAGATATATTCAGACCTACTGGGAAGAGAAATTGAATCGTCACAATCGTTAGTCAATGCAATAGAGCGGCGATATCGAGAGCGGGTCAAATGATGCTTTTTGGGTAATACGATGGACAAGCGGCTTAAGCAGCAGGGTGTGCCATGGCTGATGTTTGCTGGAATGTAATTAAATGTATAGCCAGGACACGTCCAGAACCAGCCAGCAGGTAGTTCTTTGTATTTATATACATTAGAAATATTGACATAATTAGAGCAGTGGAAATTATCCTTGCCCATTTCCACACAGTTGGATTTTGTGCAATTGACCATACGGGCACAGGTGACCCTTCTTTAACTGCATGGCCATGTGGCTCCAAAGTTGAACCATTATTGTGCTCACATAGTCAGGATCCAGAACTCCTGGTATAAACTGGATTCCTTCTTTTGCCGCAGAAAATTTGGGTAAAATTAAACCTGCGACTTTAGGAGGTAGTTGGGTGGGCATAAGCACAATTTCACCAGGTAAAACAGTGTCTTTGGTTTCTTGATTAATTAAGTCAATGGTAAAATCAGAGCGTGTATCCTTTTTTGTGTACATTCCATTGTAAGAATGGAAACAGAGCCAGAGCCACAGCCACAGCCTATGTCTGAAACAGTCCTTGATAGAGTGCCAGAGCCAGAGCGAGACCCTGAATCAGTGCCAGAACCAAGCCCTCATTCAGAACCAGAGCCTGAGAAAGAGCCAGAGCCAGAACCAGAGCAACAGCCACAGCCACAGCCTGAGTCTGAAATAGCCCTTGATAGAGTGCCAGAATCAGAGAATCAGAATCAGAGTCAGAACCAGATCTTCGGTAAAGACGTGGTCTGGTCTTAGCGCAACTGCTCCTCCCACCCACGATAACAGAGATTGGGTGTTCCAATACACACACACCCCCGTAGGGAACTTGCCCCAGCAATTTTGTTGGCTGAGGCCCCCTCCCAGGCAGCCCTGACCCTTTCCACTTAAAATGCAAAATACAAACTATACAATAACCTAAAAAAATAGTAAAAGAAAAACAAAGCAAGAAACAATTATGCTAAACTTAAAATAATCCCCGCCCCAACTAAACATTTGTCCCACCCCAGAAAGAAAATAAAAACAACAACAACAACAACAACAACAACAACAACAACAACAACAACAACAACAACAAACCACCGTTTGAGGTGCAACAGAGACACAGCCAGAGACAGAGTGAGACCCTGAATCAGTGCAATAACCAAGCCCTCATTCAGAACCAGAGCCTGAAAAAGAGCCACAGCCCAAACCAGAACAACAGCCACAGCCACAGCCTAGAGCCACAGCCTGAGTCTGCAACAGTACTTGATACAGTGCCTGAGCCTGAAACAGAGACACAGCCTCAAACAGAGCCTGAGCCTGAAACAGAGGCAGAGCCACAGCCACAGCCTGAGTCTGAAACAGTCCTTGATAGAGTGCCAGAGCCAGAGCGAAACCCTGAATCAGAGTCAGAGGGAGAACATGAATCAGAGCCAGAGCCAGAGCCAGAGCCAGAGCCAGAGCCAGAGCCAGAGCCAGAGCAAAACCCTAATTCAGAACCAGAGCCTGAAAGAGAGCCAGAGCCAGAAACAGTGCTTGATAGAGTGCCAGAGCCTGAAACAGAGGCAGAGGCAGATACAGGGCTTGAAACAGCGTCGGAGCCTGAAACAGAGAAACAGCGTGAAACAGAGACAAAGGCTGAGACACAGGCCGAGCCTGAAATAGAGCTAGAATAAGTTCTAGAGCCAAAGACTGAGACAAAGCCTAATAAAGAGCAGAAGCCTGAGCCTGAGCCTGAAACAGTGCTTGATACAGTGCCAGAGCCTGAAACAGAACCAGAGCCACAGCTACAGCCATAGTGCCACAGCCTGAGTCTGCAACAATGTTTGATACAGCGCCGGACCCTGAAACAGAGACACAGCCTGAAACAGAACCTGAGCCTGGTTATTACCATGGCAATTAAAGAAGAGAGCCCCCGGTGATGACCTTATATCCATTGATGCCATCAAAGCAAATAAAGATTGGTGGATCCCACTTTTAGCAGCACTTTACACGTATATAAACAAAACAGCAAATTTTCCCTCAAGCTGGAGCTCGGCGTTGATTGTATTAATACATAAGAAAGGCCCACGTACAGATTCGAGCAACTTTAGGCCAATCATCTTGCTAAATGTCATTGGGAAGATTTACTCGGGGTACCTGCTAAACAAACTATCGAAATGGATGGAGGACGACAATATCATTGCCGATGAACAGGCGTGTTTTCACCCTGGAAGATCTACTACAGACCAAATATTAACCTTGAATCACCTGGCGGAAAAGTATGCCGGCAAAGCCCCAAAGGTTCTTCATGTGGCTTTTAGTGACCTTAAGCAGGCATTTGATCGAATCTCTAGAAAGCAGCTATGGACAAAACTGGCTGCTACAAAGATCAATCATCATCTCCTTCATCTGATTATCAGCCTCCATACAAACACCTTCCTGAGAATCAGGCTAGACAATAAAGGCCTAGTCTCCAACCCTGTTACCACCAATAGAGGGGTAAGACAGGGTTGTCTATTGGCCCCAGCATTGTTTAATTTTTACATTAACTCACTGGTGACTCACATGGCGAATGATGCTTTCCACCCCCCCCCCCAAATTAGCAGGCCGATCTCTGAATGTTCTTCTGTATGCGGATGACGCCGCACTTCTTGCCAGATCCCCTATTGGACTGAGGAGAATGTTGCAAGCTCTACATGAATACTGTGATCAGCATGAGCTCCAACCCAACTATGCTAAGACCAAGATGATGGTCTTCTCTGCCCGACCGAGACTCCATCGATGGTCGATGAACGGGATCCCCTTAGAGCAGGTTAACTGCTTTAAATATCTGGGACGAGTAATACGGTCAAATAGGTCTTTTCTGGCCCATAGAGACTATATAACAACTAACGCATCTAAAGCAGCCATCCAGATTAGATCCTTATATGCCAAGAATCAGGCTCAATCAGTGAAGATAGCTTTGAGACTCTTTCAAATGAAAGTCCTCCCCCTTCTTTTGGTGGGCATCTCTTTAGGCTCCCGTAGGGATTTTTTGAAATTGGATTCTATCCAAACGCGATTCCTTAGAGCCATCCTTAGGATTCCCCCCTCGGTAGCGGGTGCGGTTATGAGATTAGAAGTCGGCTGGCAAGCTCTACGGCATGTGGCCTTGAAGACGAAGCTCTGGCTATGGCTCAAGCTTTGTTTTAAACCAGTGGGTATTGCCCCCTTGATATTGAGGGACGATTTCCAATCATCGTGGGAAAGGGAGGTCACTAACGAGGTTCAATCCTGCGGATTGTCTCACCTTTACTTTGAGTCTATGACGTACAATCAAGCTAGAGCTGTGATCTCCCGGAGACTGAGTGACATTGCCAGACAAGAGGACATAGGCCAGGTAAAACCAGGGATGTTCCTAGGGGACCAGATTTATCGGACCATACCAGCCCCCTACCTTGCAGAAATTCACTATGTGGAATACCGTATACTTCTTACAGCGGCTAGATTAAATGTCCTTTAAATGTACTTCTTACAGCGGCTAGATTAAATGTCCCTTACAGCGGCTAGATTAAATGTCGCTCTGTCTCTGGCTGTGTCTCTGTTGCACCTCAAACGGTTGTTTGTTTTTGTTGTTGTTGTTGTTGTTGTTGTTGTTGTTGTTGTTGTTGTTGTTGTTTTCTTTCTGGGGTGGGACAAATGTTTAGTTGGGGCGGGGATTATTTTAAGTTTAGCATAATTGTTTCTTGCTTTGTTTTTCTTTTACTATTTTTCTAGGTTATTGTATAGTTTGTATTTTGCATTTTAATTGGAAAGGGTCAGGGCTGCCTGGGAGGGGGCCTCAGCCAACAGAATGGCTGGGGCAGGTTCCCTACGGGGGTGTGTGTATTGGAACACCCAATCTCTGTTATCGCGGGTGGGAGGAGCAGTTGCGCTAAGACCAGACCACGTCTTTACCGAAGATCTGGTTCTGACTCTGATTCTGATTCTCTGATTCTGGCTCTCTATCAAGGGCTGTTTCAGACTCAGGCTGTGGCTGTTGCTCTGGTTCTGGCTGTTTCTCAGGCTCTGGTTCTGAATGAGGGCTTGGTTCTGTCACTGATTCAGGGTATCGCTCTGACTCTGGCTCTGGCACTCTATCAAGGACTGTTTCAGACTTAGGCTGTGGCTGTGGCTCTGGCTCTGTTTCCATTCTTACAATGGAATGTACACAAAACAATAATCCTTTCTATATAAATTTTCCAGTACATTCTGAAAACATAATAAATCCTTAATTGTTGTCCAGCTCCTTTTAGTTCCTTTATCACTCGAATGCTAGCATGGAGTCAAAACTATTATTGTATTTTTGAACATATCTTGTATAACCATCCCATTTTTCTGCAAATTTTTGCTTTGAGATTCCTCTGAGTTTGCTAGTCAATTGAGCCGTCTCCACCAATTCCTGTAATTTGATTTGCCAATCTGTTATTTTTGTAGCCTCGTGATCTTTCCATCCCTTGGCCACAAGTATACGAGCTGCTGCGGTTGCATACAAGAATACCTCTCTTAGATTTTTTGGGATCTCTTTATCTAAAATACTTCATAGAAATGCCTCTGTTTTTTTCGTAAAAGTTATCTCCACCATCTTTTATAATTCATCATATATTCTCCCCTCCCCCCCAAAAAAACTTAATCTTTTCACACGTCCACCACATGTGGCCCATGTCACCGTTATTTCCTCCACATCTCCAACAAGCATTCGCCAAATTTTTATCCATTCTTGATCATCTGGAAGGAGTGAGGTACCACCTATGAGCCATTTTCATCATGTTCTCTCTTATATTATAGCTGGCTGTAAATTTCAAATTTACATTCCACCAGTTTCCACCATCTTTTAGCATAATTGGACGGCCCACATCTTGGGCCCACTTTATCATTGAAGCCTTAACCTCCTCATCCATTACTTCGTAGTCTAAAAGAAGTCTATACCTTTTTGCGATTATTTTGGTTTTACTATTCAGTAGTTCTCTTTCAAATCTTGAAGGCTCCTTTTCAAAACGTATCTGCTTATCCTGTCTAAACACTTCATTCACCTGGAAGTAATCTAGCCAAGTAGAAAAGTGATCTTTTATTTTCTCATAACTTATCAATATTAGTTGACCCTCCCCCCCTTAATATTGTGTTATACGTTATCCAGTTCTCTTTGATGTTGTTGCTTTTTTTAACAGCGATTGCTTCTAGTGGAGAGTTCCATCTTGGGGTTTTCTGTTCCAAATATCTTTTGTATTTTCCCCATACCTTATATATGGCATTTCTTATTATATGATTTGAAAAACTCCTATGCGTCTTTATTTTCCCATAATTAAGATAGCCATGCCACCCAAAACGGGTGTCATGACCTTCTAGATCTAAAATATCCCATTTTTTAAATAAATACCAATCTTTCAACCAGAGAAGACATGAGGCTTCGTAATATAGCTTCAAATCCGGTAACCCGTAGCCACCTCTTTCTACAGTATCTATATCTTATGCTTTACTCTTGGTCTTTTACCCTTCCACAAAAATTTATAAATTTCTTTTTGCCACTTGTTGATACTGCTGGTCTTTCCTGTAATTAGAATCATTTGGAATAGAAAGAGTAGCTTCGGTAAAACTGTCATTTTAATTACCGAAATGCGGCCCAGGAATGATAAATTTAACCTTGTCCATGTCTCCAACTGTCTTTTGATATCTTTCCAACAATGGGTATAATTATCTTCATATAAGTTAATATTCTTTGGTGTTATCCATAATCCTAAATACTTGATTTTGGGGTAGATTTTAATGTGTATTATTTGTTCTAATTCTGCTTTTTCATCTGGCGACATATTTTTAACTAATAGTTTTGTCTTGTTTAAATTCCTTTTGAACCCCGCAACTTTACCGTAGTCATATATTATTTCCAACGCCTTTCTTAAACTCTGTTTTGGTTGCTCCGTAGTTATAATTAAATTGTCAGCAAATGCCCTCATGTTGTAACTTCTATTTCCCAGCATAATCCCTTTTTCCACCTTGAACCTGGGGGAGGGCCCCATACTCCACCTCAGCATATAAGGCTCCAAGGAGGCCCGGGGACATTGCGGCTGTTGCTTTGCTGGTGAGTCTTGGGCAGGACCGCTCCCCCCTGAAGCCCTTTTTCCACCTTGGGCCTGGGGGCGGGCCCCATACTCCACCTCAGCATATAAGGCTCCAAGGAGGCCCGGAACATTGCTGTTGCCGCTCTGCCGTGAGTTTGTGAGGATGACCGCTCCCCCTGGAAGCCCATTCTCCACCTTGGGCCTGGGGGCGGGCCCCATACTCCACCACAGCATATAAGGCTCCAAGGAGGCCCGGGAAATTGCTGCTGCCGCTCTGCCGTGACTTTCTGAGGAGGACCGCTCCCCCTGGAAGCCCATTCTCCACCTTGGGCCTGGGGGCGGGCCCCATACTCCACCACAGCATATAAGGCTCCAAGGAGGCCTCGGGACATTGCTGCTGCCGCTTTGCCGTGAGCTTATGGGGAGGACCGCTCCCCCCTGAAGCCCTTTTCCACCTTGGGCCTGGGGGCGGGCCCCATACTCACCTCCGCAGCTTATGGGGCTCCAGGGAGGCATTGGGTGTGTGCGGTGGGGTGGGTGTTTAGTTGAGTGGGGGAATTTGTTTAATTTAATTATGTTGTGTTTGTAACTTTGTTTTTTGTTTTTATAGTTTTATTGTTCTGTTAGTTTGTTTTTTGTATAGGCTTTAATTTGATTTTAAGGGGAGGGGTCAGGGCTGCCTGGGAGTGGGTCTCAGCAAGCAAAATGGCTGGGGCAGGTTCCACAGGGGGGATGCACTCGGATAACCGATCTCAGTGATCATGGGTAGGAGGAGGAGTTACGCTAAGACCAGACCATGTCATTACCGAGGAAGCAGGCTTAGTCGTTGTCTGAGGACTATCCCTGCCTCCAGGTCTGGTCCTGACCGGAAGGATACTGGAATCAACAAGGGAAACCCACATGACCTGAAAGTGTTGCTGTGCAATGCCAGGTCAATGATGAATAAAACCACTGCCATCCACGACCTGATTGTGGATGGAGGCTTTGACCTGGCATGTGTGACAGAGACCTGGTTGGATGAAGCAGATGGGCCTGTCCTTGCCGCTGCATGTCCACCAGGTTTCTCTTACGCACAGCAACCCAGGCCTTGTGGGCGGGGAGGGGGGATTGCAGTGATTTTTAGGAAGTCATTAGTTTGCACCGGGTGTCCTATTGGAAAGACCCAGTTCTCTGAGTGCATGTTCTGGAAGTTGGGCAATAGGGGCAGTACAGGATTCCTATTGGTGTACCGACCTCCCCGCTGCACCAAGGATTCCCTGCCCGAGCTGCTTCAGGTCGTGGCAGATGTCCTCGTGGAGACACCTAGTTTGGTTGTCCTAGGGGATTTTAACATCCATGCCGACACGACCTTACAAGGGGCCGCTCGGGACTTCGTGGAAAGCATGGCCTCCATGGGGCTGTCCCTGAATAAGTCTGGCCCAACTCATAGCCACGGGCATGCCTTAGACCTGGTGTTCACCTCTATGGATGTTGGTGATCTGACATTAAGTAAAAGCGAAACCAAAGAAGTGCCATGGTCAGATCACTTCCTGGTGCAACTGGACTTCTCCGCGACCCTTCCCCTCTGCAGGGAGGTGGGACCGATTCGGATGGTCCGCCCCCGCCACTTAATGGATCCAAATGGTTTCCAGAGAGCAGTAGGGGATGTTTTATCCCATGTTGATGGCCTTTCAGCTGATTCCCTGGTGGCCCGCTGGAATGTGGAGTTAACCAGGGCTATTGACTGTTTGGCTCCAAAGCGCCCTCTCCGATTGCATGGAGCCCGGACAGCCCCGTGGTTTTCCACGGATCTGAGGGCAATGAAACAATCGTTGAGACGGCTAGAGCGCCGGTGGCGGATAACCCAATCTGAATCTGACCGGACACGGGTTAGAGCTCAATGTCGAGCCTACCAAGTGGCGATAGCGACGGCGAAGAAGACTTTCTTCACCGCCTCTATTGCATCTGCGGAAAACAGCAGCAGGAGACTCTTTCAGGTGGTTCGCAATTTAGCGGAACCACCTGCTCCATCAGGGCCCAGTAGGGGCAACATGATCTCCTGCAATGACTTTGCAAAGTTTTTTGCAGATAAAGTCGCTCAGATTCGATAAGAGGTAGACTCCACCGTGGGAGCAGGGCCGGGGCGGGAGAGTGCTAGAGTCCTGTCTAGTCAAGTTGTGTGGGATCAATTCCAATCTGTTACCCCCGAGGATGTGGACAGGCTGCTTGGACGAGTGAAACCAACCACTTGTCTCCTTGATCCTTGCCCATCCTGGCTTATAAAAGCTAGCCGGGAAGGACTGGGCGATGGGCTTCGTGGGGTGGTGAATGCTTCCCTCCGTGAGGGAGCCTTCCCAGACTCGCTGAAAGAGGCGGTTATTAAACCGCTTCTTAAAAAACCATCTTTAGATGCGGCCACGATAGCCAACTATCACCCAGTCTCAAATCTTCCATTCTTGGGCAAGGTGATTGAGCGAGTGGTTGCTGAACAACTCCAGGCACGCCTGGAAGAAGCGGACCATTTGGATCCCTTCCAGTCGGGATTCAGGCCTCATCATGGGACTGAAACTGCCTTGGTCGCACTGGTTGATGATCTCCGGCGGACTAGGGACAAAGGTGAGAGCTGTTTCCTAGTTCTGCTGGATCTCTCAGCGGTGTTTGATACCATCGACCATAACATCCTACTGGACCGTC